>NC_137895.1:7652145-8252145 GCF_963455335.1 Martes martes
CCCACTGAGCCACCCAGGCGCCCCTAAGTAGCTTTTTTGTAGATTCTTTATGGGGTTTTTATTTACACCATCGTGATACTGAGAATAAAACAGTTTACTTCTTTCTTTGCTAACCATTTTGTCTTTGATTTATTTTTTTTGCTTTATATTGCTGCCCAAAACATCCAGTATAATGTTGAAAAGAATTGGTGAGAACAGAGGTTCCTGCCTCATTCCCAAGCTTACAGAGAAAACCTTTGCTCTCAATATAGTATGTATGTAATGTAATAGCTATTTTTTTTTGTAGATTCTTAAGATTTTTTTTTTAAGATTTTGCTTATTTATTTGACAGAGATCACAAGTAGACAGAGAGGCAGGCAGAGAGAGGGGGGAAGCAGGCTCCCCGCTGAGCAGAGAGCCCGATGCGGGGCTCGATCCCAGGACCCTGAGACCATGACCTGAGCCTAAGGCAGAGGCTCAACCCACTGAGCCACCCAGGCGCCCCAGATTCTTAAGATTTTTACATCTATGTCATGAGGGTTATTGGTCTTTAGTTTTCTTACAATCTTTAAAAATTTTGGTACCAAGGTAGTGTTGATTTCCTAAAAATAAGTTGAAAAGTATTTTATCTTCTGAAAGAATCATATATGACTTATATTATTTCTTATATGTTTGGTAGAAATCTTCAGTGAAATAATCTTGGCCCAGAGTTTTGTTTGTGGGGAGGTTTTATTTTATTTTAAAATTTTATTTATTTATTTGACAGACAGAGATCACAAATCACAAGTAGGCAGAGAGGCAGGCAGAGAGAGAGGGGGAAGCAGGCTCCCCGCTGAGCAGAGAGCCCAATGCGGGGCTCGATCCCAGGACCTGGGATCATGACCTGAGCTGAAGGTAGATGCCCAACGAACTGAGCCACCCAGACGCCCCTAATGTCTACCTTTTAATTGGAGTGTTTAGAACATATTCGATAATTATCATTATGGCTAAGGGGTGCCTGGGTGGCCTAGTTGGTTAAGTGACAGGCTCTTGGTTTCAGCTCAGGTCGTGATCTGAGCTGTGAGATCGAGCCGGGAGTACGGCTCTGCACTCAGCACGGCGCCTGCTTGAAATTCTCTCTCCCTTTGCTCCTACCCCTGCTCGCATGCTCTCTCTCTCTCAATAAATAAAATCTTTTCAAAATTTATCATTATGGTTGAGTCTAAGTCTTAGGTCTTACTATTTACCTGAAACTTTTCCCTCTTTGCTTATTATCTTTTGCATTAATTTAGGAACTTTTATTATTCTTATTATTTTTTTTTTACATAGGCTCCCTGCCCAATGTGGGGCCTGAACTCACAACCGTGAGGTTGAGAGCTGCACACTCTGCTGACTGAGTCAACGAGGCACCCCTAATTTAGTAACGTATAAAAGTCCATTTGTGGGGTGCCTGGCTGGCTCAGTAGGTAGAGCATTTGACTCAATCTTGGGGTTGTAAGTTTGAGTCCCATGTTGGGTGTAGAGTTTACTTAAATGAGAGTAAAAGTCCATTTGAAACAGTCTATTGGCCGTCATGTTTAAACCTTTAAATATGAAGGCCAATAGACTGTTTCAAATGGACTTTGAAAAGTTGCTAAATCAAAGGTTATTTTCTCTTGTGTGGAATTTTAGGTTGACAGTTTTTTTTTTCATTGACTTCTGACTTGCATAATTTCTTTTTTTTTTTTTTTTAGTGGTTTTTTTTTTTTTATTTTATTTGACAGACAGAGATCACAAGTAGGCAGAGAGGCAGGCAGAGAGAGGGAAAGCAGGCTCCCTGCTGAGCAGAGAGCCCGACGTGGGGCTCGATCCCAGGACCCTGAGATCACGACCTGAGCCGAAGGCAGAGGCTTTAACCCACTGAGCCACCCAGGCGCCCCTGACTTGCATAATTTCTGATAAGAAATCTATCTTTGTTCCATAATGTGTCTTATTATTTTCTGGCTGTTTTTTTTTTTTTTAAAGAAGGATTTTTTTTTTTTAAGATTTTATTTATTTATTTGTTAGAGAGAGAGAGAGAGAGCGAGAGAGCGAGCACAGGCAGACAGAGTGGCAGGCAGAGGCAGAGAGAGAAGCAGGCTTCCCGCCGAGCAAGGAGCCGGATGTGGGACTTGATCCCAGGACACTGGGGTCATGACCTGGGCCGAAGGCAGCCGCTTAACCAACTGAGCCACCCAGGTGCCCCTGGTTTTTTTTTTTTTTTTTTGGTTGGTTTTTTTTTAAGATTTTCTCTTTGGGGGCCCTGCTGCTCTCCCTTCTTGTGTTCTCTCTCTCTGTCAAGAAAATAAAAAACATCTTAAAAAAAAAGATTTTCTCCTTATCACTGTTCTTCAGCAATTTTATTATAATGTGTCTTGATATTATTTTCTATGAGTTTATCCTACTTGGGATTCACTGAGCTTCTCAGATCTGTGAATGAACTCAAAGTTTCCAACAAATTTGGAAATTTTTCTGTCACTTATTTCCAAAAATATTTTTCTTGTCCCTTTTTCTGGAACTTTCATTACACATATGCTTGATATTGTCCCACAGAGTCTCTGTTCATTTCTTTCAGTCTTTTTTTCCTACGTTGTAACGTTTCTATCATTATATCTTCCAATTCACCAAACATAACTTCTGCCGTTATTTAATCCTCTGTTAATACCATTCGTGAACTTTCCTTTTCAGACCTTGTGTTTTTCATGCCTGCAAGTTCCATTTGTCGGAGTCATGAGTGTCCCCCACTAGCCCCACCATCAGCGCCCTGCTCAGCGCTGGTCCGCGTCTTACCATGCACCGCGCACTAGCTACTCGGATCAGAATGTCCTTTCATACACTCTCTATGTACCGTTTTCTTTCTTCTTTTCTTTTTTCGGTTTTCTGCCAGTGACCCCCTGGTAGCCCTGAGAACTGTGGGGTCTGTTGCGTGTGTCCCATTCCAGACTCTCACGACCTAGTGCCTCACTTTGTGGGCTGCTGCTTACCAGGCCATATGTGCAAAATGGTAATCACCTTGTTTGCTTCGGGGACCCAAGCCGCCATCTCTCCCCCTCCTTTTGGCAGTACTGTCTGTCGGGCTCTGTAGTAGGTGTGAACTAGGAGGAAGGACTAGAATTCATGGCCAGAAATCTCTCCACCATCCTAACACATAATAATATGTAGTTGGCTCCCTTTTTGGCTAACTGATGGACGGCATCCAGGAAGGAAAGAATTAAAATAATGTACGGGTCACGGCTTTATTGCTGACAAGATACCTTTTTTTTTTTAATGATTTTATTTATTTATTTGACAGACAGAGATCATAAGTAGGCAGAGAGGCAGGCAGAGAGAGAGGGGGAAGCAGGCTCCCCACTGAGCAGAGAGCCCGATGCGGGGCTCGATCCCAGGACCCTGGGACCATGACCTGAGCCGAAGGCAGAGGCATTAACCCACTGAGCCACCCAGGTGCCCCCCTAAGATACTTTTAATAACATGATTTTATGTCATCTTTTTATTGTGAAATATACATAACACGAAATTGACCATTTTAACCATTTTTAAGTGTGCATTTCGGTGGCATTAAGCACATCCACATTGTTGTGCAACCCTAACTGAACTCTATGCCCATTAAATGATAATCCCGCAGTCCCCTCTGTCCCCAGTCCCTGGCCGCCACCATTCTACTTTGTATTCCTATGAATTTGACTAGTTTAGGATCTTCACATAGTGCAACCCTACAGTACTGGCCTTTTTGTGTCTGGTTTATTTCCCTTAGCATAACGTCTTCATAGTTTATGGTTCATCTATGTCATAGCATTTTTCAATTTTCCTTCCTTTTTAAGGAATGATGTTCCACTGTATGGACATACCACATTTTCTTTATCCCATCATTCGTCGATAGACACTTGGGCTGCTGCCTACCTCCTGGCCATGGTGAATAATGAGTAATGCTGTTATGAACATGGGTGTCCAAATATTTGCTCAAGTCCCTGCCTTTCATTCTTTAGTGAATATGCTCAGAATTAGAACGGCTGAATCTCAGGGTAATTTTACGTACCACTTTTCAGGAACCAGTATCCTGTGCCCACGGTCACTGTTCCATTTTTCATTCCCACCACCAATGCACAAGGGTTCTAATCTCTGATGGGCTCAGCGATACCTGTGTACCTTTACAACTGCTCGGTGAGGCAGCACGGACTAGGTTACCTCCATTTCAAAGTTGTAGGTCGCAGACCGGTGAGTTTGCCTCAGAGTCATTAGACTAAACCCGTTGATATGTTTTTATTGAAATATCACTGACATACCATAGTGTGTATGTGTGAGGGGTGCAGTGTGTGGATGTAGCGATGTGATAATTGCCACTTTAACTTTAGCTGCTGTCTCTTATGTCACAGAATTCGTTCTTTTTTGGTGGGGGGGGTCAGTTAAGAGCTAGCCTGTTGGCACTGTTGAAGCTGCTACTGCAGTCTTGGTGAGTCAGACCGCTAGGCTGTGTGCATCAGATCCTCAGGACTCAGAGTCTGTCTCCCAGTTCCAAGTTGGTCACCTTTAAAAAGCACCTCCCCGAGTCCCCCAACCCCTGAGCCGCTGGTGACCACCATTCTACTCTCTGTGTGTGCAAGTGTGGCTTTTTCAGATTCTACATGGAATGGACACCAGTGTCAGTCTTTCTCTGACTCTCCTCACTTAGCAGAACAGCCTCGGGGTCCACCGATGTCACCGGGGGCAGGATTCCCTTCTTTCCCAGGACTGAACACCGCTCTGCTCTACCCATCTGTATAGATCATTACTTCTTCGCACAGTCATACCTGTTGGCACTTAGGTTGTTCCCCAAGACTTTTGGTTTTATGTTTATTTATTTATTTATTTATAAAGATTTTATTTATTTATTTGACAGAGAGAGATCACAAATAGGCAGAGCGGCAGGCAGAGAGAGAGGGGGAAGCAGGCTCCCTCTTGAGCAGAGAGCCCTATGCGGGACTCGATCCCAGGACCCTGGGATCATGACCTGAGCTGAAGGCAGAGGCTTTAACCCCCTGAGCCACCCAGGCGCCCCAAAGATTTTATTTATTTATTTGACAGATCACAACTAGGCAGAGAGGCAGGCAGAGAGAGAGGGGGAAGCAGGCTCCCTGCTGAGCAGAGAGTCCGATGCGGGGCTCAATCCCAGGACCTGAGATCATGACCTGAGCTGAAGGCAGAGGCTTAACCCTCTGAGCCACCCAGGCAGCCCAAGACTTCTCATTTTATAGTTTACTGTGACTACCACTTCATTTTGGTTTTGGTTTAGTTCTTCCTTCTTCTGTCTCCAGAGCTCATCATACACAATAGGTCTTCAGCGCCTCATAAATGGGAAGTGACTGGACTTAGGTTTAGCGTTATATTTGGGAGGTGTTAACTGCACGTATTCTTACTTTTGGGTTAACTTCTGTATCGTCAGGAAGAAGGGTGATCAACTTCCTTCTCAAAAATCTTGGGCTTTGGGGTGCCTGGGTGGCTCAGTGGGTTAAGCGTCTGCCTTCAGCTCAGGTTATGATCCCAGGGTTCTGGGATCGAGCCCTGCATTGGGCTCAGCAGGGAGCCTTATTCCTCCTCTGCCCACCCCCGCTTGTGTTCTCTCTGACAAATAAAATCTTTAAAAAGAATAAATCTCTCAATTCAGAGTTTTTAGTATATTCAGGCTGTGCAACCATCACCACTGTCAATTCTGGGACATTCTCATCTCCCCCAAATCAAGCCCATACCTATCAGCAGTCATTCCTCATGCTCCCCTTTTCCTGGCCCCTGGCAAGCGCTGATCTACTTTCGGTCTCTGAGCATTTTTCTGTTTGAGGTTGTTCATATACATAGAACCATATAGTATGTGGTCTTTCGTGTTTGGCTTCTTTCATTGAGTACCACGTGTTTAGAGTTCATCCAGGTTGTTGCGTAAATCACCACCTCATTCCTTTCAATGGTTGAGTAATATCCCATTGGATGGATATCCATTTGTCAGCTGATGGACGTTTGAATTGCTTAGTATTTCATCTGTTACGAATAATGCTGCCGTAGGTGTTTGTGTACGGATATTTGTGTGAACATACGTTTTCAGTTTCCTTGGGTCTATAACAAGGAGAGGAATTGCTAGGGCATACGGTAACTTTATGTATAACTACTTTTTATGTTACAAACAGGTATTTACTGAGATAAATTTTCTGCAGTGTACAAATCATTCTTAGAGATATTTAACCTAAAGAACATTCTTTTTCTGAGAGAGAGAGAGAGAGAGGATGAGGGGAGGGCTGAGGAAGGGGGAGAAAGAGAATCTTAAGCAGACTCCATACCAAGTACCGAGCCAAAGTGGGACTTGATTTCATGACCCTGAGATCATGACCTGACCTGAAACCAGGAGTCAGATGCTTAACCCACTGAGCCCCTCAAGCTCCCCTGAATATTTAACTTAGAGAAATTGCTACAGTTTTCTAAAGTGGCTGCCCCCTTTCACATCCCCCCTGGGAGTGTGTGAGGTCCCACTTTCTCCACATCCTCACCAGCCTGTATCTTTGATCCTAGCCGTCCTAGTGGGTGTGAAATGGTATCTCATTGTAGTTTTGATTGGCATTTCCCTAATTACTAATGATGTTAAGCATCTTTTTGTTGTCATACCAACCTCTGTGCTCCTCTGTGCTGAAATAGAATACAAAGACAGTTTGGTGATAAGAAGAGTGATAATTTTATTACTTGGCCAGGCAAAGGAGGCTGCAACAAGGTAGTGTCTTCAAAACTATAGACTAGGGGCCCCTGGCTGGCGTAGTCAGTAGAGCATGCAACTTTTTTTTTTTTTTTTTTTTTTTTTTTGAGCATGCAACTCTTAATCTCACATTTGTGAGTTCAGGCTCCACGTTGGGTGTGGAACCTACTTTAAACCCAAAACCAAAAAAACCCAGCAAAACTGCAGAGCTGCCTGCGGGGTACAAGGCTGAAGGGTTTTATAAGAAAATACAGGATCGGGGCCGTTTCGATAGGAATCTGGTATGTGCTGCCAGCCACGTTCATCATGTCTTCAAGGTGGTCTCCTGACCAGCTCTGGCAACAGCTATCTGAGTCTCGTTACTAAGTATACACTGAGATCAGTGAGATGTCCACATTGATAAGAAGGGAGTTCCTGGGACAAAGGATCTACAGAAAAACAAGTTCAGGGGAGGAGGAGGCTTCAAGAATGAAGAAGAGAAAAACTCGAGTTTAAAGTCAAGCCTTGCTGAAGCATTCGTGAATCTGTCTTCATCTCCATGTATCTGCACTTTTCTTCTTCTCCTCCTCCTCCTCCTCTTTCTTTTTCTCTTCTTCTTCTTCTAGATATCTTTTTATTCATTTGCAAGAGAGAGAGAGAGAGAGAGAGAGAAAGCGAGAGCAAGTGAGCACAAGCAGGGGGAGGAGCAGAGAGGGAGAAGCAGACTCCCTGCAGAGCCGGGAGCTGATGTGGGGCTTGATCTCAGGATCCGGAGATCATGACCCGAGCCCGTGGCAGACACTTAACCATCAGAGCCACCCAGGCGCCCCACATCTGTATTTTTCTTGTGGTTTCATTTCCACGTGCTTACGGGTCATTTGTATCTCCTCTTTGGGGAAAAACAACTCTTCAAATCTGTTGCCCAATTTTTCATTGGGTTATTTGTCTTTTTGTGGTTGAGTGTCAGATTTTCTATATAGTCTGGATACACAGACTCTTACCAGATACGATTCACAAATACATGATGCCATTCTGTGGGGTGTCTTTTCACTTTCCTGATATCCTTGGGTGGACAAGAGTTTGGAATTCTGTTCAAGTCCAATTTTCACCCCGGTTGCTTGTGCTTTAGATGTCCTATCTAGTCATGGATTACCGTGGTCACGAAGACCTCTACCTGTTTTCTTCTAGGACTTTTGTAGTTTTAGCTCTTACAGTTTGGTCTGACGATCTATTTTGAGTTAATTTTTGTATTTGGTGTGAGGTAGAGGTCCAACTTCTTTCTTTGATCCGTGGCTATCCAGTTGTCCCTGCACCATTTGTTGTAAAGACTATTTCTTCTGCATTGACTTCTCTTGGCATCCTTATAAAAAAATCACTTGACCATAAGTATATGGCTTTGTTTCTGGACTCGGTTCCATTGATCTAAATGTCTTGTCCTTATGCTACTGCTCGTCTTGATTAGTGTAGATTTGAAGTTTAAGTTTGAAATTTGGAAGTTATGAGTCCTCCAAATTTACACTTTTTCAAAGATTGTTTTTGGCTATTTGGCTCCTTTGCATTTACATATACATTTTAGGATTGGCATCTCAATTTCTGCAAAAAAAAATAAAAAAAATGCAAAAAGCCAGCAGATATTTTGGAAGGGGTTACATAGAATCTCCAGATGGATTTGGAGTACCTCTTTCCTAACAAATTACTGAGGACTTCCCAGGCTTCTGATCCATGAACAATGTCTTTTCATTTATTTAGGTCTTTAGTTTCAGTGTTTTTAGTTTTCGGTGTACACATCTTACGCTTTTTTTGGATTGTTGTTGTTAAATCTATTCCTAAACATTTTGTTTTTGTTTTTTTTTTTAAAGATTTTATTTATTTATTGGACAGAGATCACAAGTAGGCAGAGAGGCAGGCAGAGACAGAGGAGGAAGCAGGCTCCCTGCTGAGCAGAGAGTCCGATGCGGGGCTCGATCCCAGGACCCCGGGATCATGACCTGAGCCGAAGGCAGAGGCTTTAACCCACTGAGCCACCCAGGCGCCCCAACATTTTGTTCTTTTTGATGCTGGCCTTATGTGATCTTGAAATAGCATGACCTCATCATGAACGTAACACTCCAGGAAACCATCTGTCTGGAGACCGGGTTCCTTGTTTGTAAAAGGGGAAGCCTGAGGAACTTACCTTTCAGATTCCTTGGTTTCTTTCTCCCCTTTCAGTTTTGAGTCTGTGTGTTGCATTGGCTTGGCGCAGAGCCCCTGTGTCCTATGTGTTAATTTGCTGCCATCACTAGGGGTTCTCTGCGGTATGGGAGATGAAGGATGTGCAGAAGAAAGGCTTTGGATCCCCTCAGGCCTTTGAAATTCTGGTAACCCATTTCCTGGCTGCGTTACCTTGAGCAAGTTGTCGCTGGAGCTGCAGTCTTCTCACTGATCAGTTGGGGGTGTTTTTGAGGATTTCAGTGAGCTAAGTAAATGAACCCTGAACACTGCTCACCTCCCCAGGTCCATTTCCTAGACTGATGTGTTATAAACAGCTCAACTGGAGAGTTGTGGCTCCTTTCAGCTCTTCCCAACTTTTCATGGTGAGAATTTTCAAATACACAGGAATATTGAAATCAGCTTCTTGTATTCCTGCCTCTGGATTCTTACCTTCCCCCTCCCTAGCACTGCCTCTGACCTAGACAACAGCTCCCCCCCCCCACCCCATTTCTTTACTTCTGCCCCCACTTTTCTTTTCAACGTTGTAATGAAAATGGGATTGAACACTTCAACCCACATGTCTTGAAGCTAAGGAGACTAGAGGTGTGAAAGCTGGATATTTATGGCTTGGAAAGGAGTTAGAATTCTTGAGTATTTTTCCCTTTTGGGGGCTCAGATCAATCCTGGGCCCCTAGTACCACGGAGAAAACAGGGGTCTTTTAACAGGCATTCACCCTCTTCTGTAATCTGGTGTCAGCCATGTAGAGCTGAAACTATTTTCCCAACGGGATCAGATTCTTCTCTCCTGGTGCGGTTCCTCCTTACTCTTTTCCAGCTTTTCCCATTCATCTTCCCAAGATCCATAGATCTATGCCACACGCAGGGCTCGAATTTATGACCCTGCGATAGAGTTGCATGACTGAACCAGCCTGGCAGCCGTTCAAGATCCATTTTAAATACTGTCCTTTCCAGAACTTACCCAATTCCCCATCAGTAGGTTTCCCTGACTCCCATCTGTTCCTTGCTTATACATACATCAACACTTTGTTTTATCTCACTTAAGCATCCTTCCATCTTCTTGCAGGGCTGCATCCTGTCCTTGCGTGCCATTTGGTCTGGCACATGATGTAGGTGCTCCAAGCGGATCTGCTGGACCACTGACCGGAGACTGGTAGGCACTTGACACGTTTTCTGGGATGGTCTCTGATTAATGCTTAGTGTGCAAGTTCACCTCGCGTTAAGATACTGGTTATTTTTGTTGAGACAATGTAAAACAGAACAAATAGGTGTTGGATTAAGCTACTTGAAGATCTTTCTTTAGCCCTTAGTAGACTTATCATAGTGTGACGCTCTAGGACAAAGACAAGGTCTGCCCAACGATGCCAAAGCTGTTAGTAGTATTCAGTTGGAGACCAGTAAGCTCTTCATTCATTCTTCATTCTAGCTAGCACAATATACTAAGGCTCATTGCTGTAATCTCTTAGGCTTCCAGGTTTTATTACCACACATTTTCCTTTCTTACAACCTCATCCCCCATTGACTTCTTAGTTGGCAAGTAGCAAAACCAAAGTGTAACAGGACAGGAACATACTGTTGCTGTAACATCCAGTGCCGCTGTTTCAAGGAGTTACTTCTGACTTGGGCAGATATAGGATTCCTCTAAGGTGCTCATTCTCATCTCTGTAAGATGAGAGAGATCAGAAGACCATGAGGTCATCCATCCATAGGGAGCCCTGGAAGAAGGTCCTATATAAAGCTATTATTGGCTAATTAATACCAAGTCAAACTGGTGAAACTGACATTTTGCTGGTCCTTGGGTTTTCCCGAGCTCTGGAGAAATTTATCAGAATCTATTTGTGAACTCACTTTACGTGATAGTTTAGGAAGGCTCCAAGCTAGTGCTTTTGCCTTTTCCTCTGAATCCCACGTATCAGGCACTTACTCAAATGGATGCATTCTAAGACAAAGATGTGATGGCAAGAAGTAAAACAAGGTCAGGTGTCTGTCTCACACAGTTTATTTAACAATAGGTAATAAGAAATCAAATTTAACAGTCTATACAGTGATCCAAAGTTCATATTTATAAGTAATCAACTTTAATTGCATGATTTACAACAGTTGAGGGTTTTTGCTTTCTATTTTCAAGTTTTACAGAAAGTGTGTGTGTGTGTGTGTGTGTGTGTGTGTGTGCGTGTGTGTGTATGGGGTAGGGGCAGGGTAAGGAGGAAGAAAGCAAGCAAAGAAGAAACCCCAGGGACATTTTGTATGTTAAAATCATCCCACTGGAATCGTTTCTTACCCTCTTTTTAATTTTTTCCTTTGTTAGATGTAAAAATAACGAAAAAAATTCTTTCAAGAAACAGAACCACAATATATAATACATCAATTTTGGCAGCTGCCCCTGTATATTTTGAAAAAGTCATTTTTCTCTCTACATGTACAAATTATTTTAATACTTGAAGTTTTTACGCTCAGACTTATGGAATAGAAAATTTTCTGGAGCACAAAAGTTGACTTGAGGGGAGGAAAGGTGAAATTTTTTTTTTTTTTTTTACATTTTTAAAAGAATGAACATCTTTGCACCCAGAGAAAAAAAATTGGTATTTTAATATATATTTATATATATTTATATATATATAGAATGTAATTTTAAAGTAACATTAACCCCTTTTGTCCTCTGGTTTTAGAAATGTTCTAACTCTTCCATAAAGTGAGGAAAATAGGGAAAAATGTCAACCATCTGCACCAGTAAATAATAACTATTAATATTACATATTTTCATTAATTTAAAAAAAATAATAAAACCTATCGGAGGTGCAAGGCAGGAGCATGTGGTTGGCTTCACAGACCTCAGCCTCCTCCCAGTGCACACTTGAACCACACACACAAGGGAAAAAAAAAAGGCCGGTGGTAACCAGCCATAACAAAAATATATTCTTTGTATTCTATCATCCCTCAGGTTCATCTGGCATGTTTGCTTTAAACCACAAACAGCTACTGCACAGTTCTTGTGTGTTCCACGGAAAATTGTCTTTAGGCTAAGAAAGATTCAAAAAAATTGTTTTCAGTACAAAAAGTCTTGTTAAGAGAAAATAATTTTTTTGCTCCCAAAATACTACAAGGTGTCTCTAGTGTATGTCTAGTGTACTCTGTGAGAGGTTTGAATTCAAGTCTGAGTTATCGGTGCTGAGTCCCAGGTCCGTGGCGCTTGCACCATGGAGGTTTGCCATGCCTGGATTGCTAGCGAGCTGAGACAGCATTGAACTCTGGTCCGGGCTGGCAAAATGCCCTTGTTCCATGGGGTTGGCCTGGGCAGCTACCAGCCCAGGGTGTGGAGAACTGGTCTGTGGGGAAACGTGGTGTGGAGAAGGCTGAGGCTGCATCCTTGGGGAAGGGCTGGAGTGGGGGGGCTGGGACTGTGGCCGCGGAGAAGGGACAGGCTGGGGAGAACGCACTTGATTGGAGAGAGAAGAAGGGATCTGCTGGCCTTGGAGGTGTGGGGACTGAGCCTGGCCTGGGAGCATATGCTGCTGGGGGCTCATGGGGTTGGGCTGAGCGGGGGACCCCATCTGCTGCTGGAGGAGTCGTTGCTGATACGCCTGCAGGCTGGCTCCGGCCTCCGCCCCCAAGGCCTGCGGGAGCTGGCCCATTTGCCCCATGCTCCCCTGTTGCATCTGCTGCATGTGGTGCTGCATCCGCGGCGGCTGCTGCTGCTGGGGGGGCGGTGGCGGCGGGGGGTAGCCGACTCCTTGGGGTTGCTGGAACTGGTTATGGTTGGCCATCCCGGGGCCGATTCCGGGCCCCGCTCCCTGCTGCTGCTGCTGCTGCTGCTGCATCATCTGCTGCCGCCTCAAGATGTCTCGGAACTGCGAAGGCATGGTGCTGTGGTTCATGTTCATCTGCTGAGCCTGGGGGCTCATCCCGCCCATGGGCGGCTGGAGCTGCTGCTGCGGCTGCTGCTGGGGCAGGCCGGCCCTCTGGACGCCTGCTTGCATGGGGTTCATGTTAGGCATGGCTGGGTTAGAGTGCACCCCCTGCTGGCCTGGCAGGGTGGGTGGCTGCAGCCCCGGCTGGCCCTGGGGCATGCCAGGCTGCCCAGGGAGGGGCTGCGGATTCGAGTTGGCATACTTGGCAGCCCGCTGCTTGATGAACGCAGCCAACAGCTGGGGGTTGGCGTGAAGGATACTAAGCACCTGTTGCTGCTGTAGGGGAGAGCTGGGAGACCTGAGAGTCCGCAAAAGGTTTTGTAAGGCTTGTTGAGACACAGTGCCTGGTTTGAGAGGGCTCACACCTACCTGGCCCAGTCCTGGCTGGGGAGCGATATTCAAGGGCTGGCCATGCTGGGCCACCGACATCATGGCTGGTGGCCGCGGCATCCCAGGCTGTAGCTGCTGGGGCTGAGGCAATCCTCCCTGCACCCACTGCGGCTGCTGCTGCATCCCCGTGGGCCCCATCCCTGGCTCCAGATGCCCGCTGGGACCTCTGGTCATCGGGGGTGGGTTCATACCCATGGGGGCCATTGGAGTCATCTGGGGCATCTGGTGCTGGATTGGCCTTTGAAAAATTTGCACGTGGGCCATCTGGCGCTGCGTCTCAGCCGCCCTCTGAATCTGCATGGCCATTTCCACTGCGGCGGGCGGGGGCCCCGGGAGGGGTGGCTGAGCAGTCTGAGGGGGGGTGGGAGGGGTCACCTGGCCCGCCGCCTTACCCTGGGAGACAGGGCCAGCAGGCTGAGTCCTGGGCAGGTAGGGCGGCATGCTGTTGGGAGGGGTGGGCTGAGGCTGCGAGGGAGGCTGGGGCTGCGGCGTCTGCGGTGTGGCTGGCTGCTGGCCCGTGGGCGTGGTGGGAGTGGCAGGAGTCGGGGAGGGCAGACCCTGCTGCTGCCCCACCACGCCGGTCCGCTGCATGCTGGCCATCCTCCTGCGGAGCATCTGCGCCTGCTGGAGCCGGTGCTGCAGCTGCTGCTGCCGGAGCTTCTGCTTGATGTTGAGGCAGAAGGGCACCGGGCACTTGTTCTCCTGGCAGTGCTTGGCGTGGTAGCAGCAGAGGGCGATGAGCTGCTTGCAGATGGGGCAGCCCCCGTTGGTTTTCCGCTTGCAGCCCTTGGTGTGCTGCACCACCCGCTTCATCTTCTGGCAGGACGGCAGCGAGCAGTTGGCGTTGCGGCACTGGCAGGCGTGCACCAGGGACTGGATGCAGCGCTGGATGCTCAGGCGGCGAGAGTCTCCCGGGCTCTGGGTGGCCGCAGCCTGCTGGCTGTTGCTCTCGTCGTCTAAGCCGAGACCGAGTTTCTCCATTTTGTGGTCATGGTTTTTAGTGTTATAGCAGGTGATACACAAATCATAATCCTGCGGGGAAAATGGGTGCAGTCAACTCTCCCGGACGGAGTCATTCGGGCCCCAAAGCTGCCTTGTAGAGAGCCACTCCAAGGCTGGGCCCCTCCCGCTCTGCTCTGACTCCCCACCGGCACCAAGCACAGGCCTGTGTAGTAACGTCTGTTCCTGCTGCCTCTTGGGGACCCAGACCTCCCCCCGCTCCCCCGCCCCCGGGGCCTACCTCGCAGACGGTGCAGTGCCAGCGCGTCTCCACGTGGTGTTTGCACTCGTTGCAGGTATAGACGAAGCGGTCCTGGCTCTGGGTGTGCAGCTCCACCAGCATGCACATGGTGGACCACTGGGCTCTTCGGAGTGAAGAGAACTCCAGGTGCTTGTCCCTCGCGAGGGTAAGGAAGGCATCCCGCCCATCCATCAGATCGCAGGGGATGAGGGGGTCAGGATCGACAATGGGAGGCAGGGAGTTGGCGGCAGGGCCAGCGATGAGACGGATCACAAAGAAGACCTACGAAAGAGACCATCGCAGTCTGACTCCAGGGTAAGTGCAGCGCTGGGTCAATGGCAGCAAACAGGGGAGTCAGCAGGGAGGCTTGCAAGGCTGCTCAAAACCTCTGGTCTCTCCGCCGAGGACGACGACAGAGGGCCCAAGATCGACACCTTATTCTCTTATTTAATAATCCCTTCCAGATCAGAAGGGTCCACTCTAAGATCCAATCTACGGCCGACTCTGAATCGAATCACAAGGAAACAAGTCAGACAAATCCAAACTGAGGGACATTCTACTTGGGCCCTGACCTTCAATAAAACGCCCATGTTACCGATGACAAGAGAGCCGGGACTGAGACGGTAATCCTCGACTGGAGCCTAACAACCAGACATTAGAGAGTGGCGCCGGGGGCAATATCCTGAGTGTGAAGCCACAGTGTGGTTAAGGAGAGGAGGTCTTTTTTTCTTAGAAGGTGCTTGCTGAACTACAGATAAAAAAGGTGTAGCAAAATGTTAACAACCGGTGAATCTAAGTGAGGGGCAACACTCTGCAACTTTCTTAAGTTTGAAATTTGGGGGGTGAGAAAGAAAAAAGCAGAACCTTCTTAGTCCTTGCTGCAGAAACAAGAAAATTCTTGTTCATCGAAGTTTGAAAAGACACAACCACTCTTAACTCCCATAACCATTAGTGTAAAGGCTGCAACAGAAAGCCGGCATTGCACATGTACTTCGCGTTATTTGTATCTAACTATAAACTCTTACTAAGCTGAAAATCGCAAAGGTTCCTTCAAGAGATGAGGAACCTGTGAGCACCTGCTGCACTGCCCACTACATCCCGCCAGTTTCTCAGAAACGAAACTCTGTGCGAACTGGCAGTGACACTTGAACTTGGGCAGCAATATTTGCGTAAAACGAGATTAAGACATTTCTAGAAAAAGAACATAGGGCAAGAGAGCACACAGAGTAGAGACACCTCTTGAACAGATGCCAAAAGTGATAAGCATCAAGGGAGGACTGTGATGTGTGTCTGACCTTTCAACACTGGGTTTAACATTATGGCTCAAAGAAAGGCTCATAAAGCAAGGAAGAGCGTTTTGAAATGTGATGCACGGGAAAGCACTGGATCTAACCAGTGGGGAATCCCTTTAACGATGCACTCAAAACAGAGGCAAAGAAATAAAACCACCTGGTGACTCCCTTAGAAATCTTTACTACGACCAACCCTGCAGTAACAATCCTCTTGATTAGTTCCACTGTATGTTACCCTCTAGCTAAGACAATACCCAAATTTAAGCTAAACTGACAACCTTAGATTTTAATTCCCAATAGATAGCCGCTACTAACAGCTTCAGGCTAAACAAAGTCAGAAGACTAGATGCATAATTTAAGTCAAGCCTATTATAATACACTCTAGGGACCCTCCCCAACTACTTTGTCAGGCCAGAATCTCATGACACGAAATACTGCTCAAAATAGCTAATGATTATTGTTGATAACATCAAAACGAGGCACCCACCAGAACTCAGAAACCCTGAGGATTACAAACTGGGTTGGACAAACTATGCTTATGCTTTTAATGCACGAGACACAATACGACACCACTGAAATAATCAAGGAAACCTTATCACTTCCTGTTCTTAGCTCCCACTCTACCTATCCTCTTTTCTTTCTTCTTACCCCTCGGATGATTTCTTCCTTCTGAATTTCAAATGGTCCCGTGCTCACACCTTAAATGCTAACGGGGGGGGGGGGGGGGGGGCAGTGTTTCAGACCTCCTGCTCTGCTGCTTCCCCCCAAGTGGCTACCTCTTACCTCTTTGTGTTTCTCCATTGTGGCATACAGTTTCTGCGAGAGGTCGTTGGATACATTGGGCATGCCCGGCTTCTTCTTGTTGCCCCTACTCAGGCTGCTCTTGTTTTTGCTGGTTTTCTTATTATTTTTCTTTTTAGCATTTTTGCTGTCTCCCTTTGTCACCTGCAGGTTAGCAGAGGGGACAAGAAAATGTTAACATTCTTGTTAAGAAGTGATCTGAATAATACTAATGGTAATGGGTTCTTCTTTTCTTTGAAACTAGAGATTCTAATTCTACCAGTGCTTTCCAGACAGACCCTCTTTTTTTAAGCTTTTACAGCAGACTAATATTTACTAAGGTCTGTGCGCTAATTTTCTTCCAGTGAAGACTCCCTACGCTAAGACCCTTCAATAAGACAATGGTAGCCTTAGCTATTTGCTTAGAAGAGCCCCACAGTTTGGACACCACTCAGATCGATCCACCCTATTTCAGATTTGAGAACAGGGAGTAAGGAGTGAAAGGGTGGGCTACTGAACATTCTAGAATTTTATGGGCCTACTGTAAAAAAAACAACTTGAAAAGAGCCAGTCCATGAATTCAAGCTACAAGGCTGTGAGTTTAACAGGCTACTACTTAAAAGTGACTTTTGTTAGGTCAGACTCAACAGAGACCATGGTAGCTATGCTATGGGGAAGTAACTGACCAGGAAATGCTCCTCAGATGATCCCCTACAAAGCCAGATTCTGTCCGGGGGACTGGCAAACTCTGGCCCAGGCCTGTTTTCATACGGCTCAGAATGCTCTATACATATAGAAAGTAGTGTTGGGGGGTGGGGAGAAGCCCGAAATATTCAACCTGGATCTTTACGGAAAGCACTTTTGCCAGCCCCCTGCTCTAAACCGTTAATTTTCTATCAGTTTTTCAAGGTTTCCTTCCTTCTCTTTTTCATTGCCAGAAAATCCACGGGTCTAATGATAGAAAGGTTGAAAACCACTGGAACAGAACATTAATAACTTATCTAAGCCAATTATTTCCTGACCAATTTAAAGAACTTTCACACCTGAGAGTTCTAAGATCGAGTCAAAAGTGGAAGCCTGCTTGTGGATTATACCCGCCAATCAAGGCGGAAGCTGGAAAGGAAAGTGCAAAGCCCTTACATCTGTGCTCTCGCTGCTGGTGTTCTCTTCTCGCTTTCGCTCTTCCTCCTCCTGCTCCAGTTCCTTAATGCTCTCCTCCAGAACGTTGGGCCAGAAATCACCCTCAAAGTAAGGCAACTCCTTTGCACTTGTTAATCGATCTTCAGTAGCTTGTTTAAAAATATCCTGTGAAAACACCCCGGTACAGACAGGTATTTTTCTTTTTCTTTCTTTTTTTTTTAAAAGATGCATTTATCATTCAGAAGCAGTCATGGCTAGTGGACACAAGAAACACAAAGGACTGCAACATCTCCTGAAAGAAAGGCTGCAGAGATTTTATTGAGGGCCCAGGGAGACATTCAGTCCTAAACAGTGAAAACTCAAGGTCTGAAGTCAGTGGTTCTGGGTCTATCTATCCTCTGCCTGTGAGAACAGGGAGGTTACCTGCCTTTATACAAGTGGGACATCTTCCTGCTAGGACCAATGGCACAGGGGGAGGCACAATCAATCACACCGCGGCCTTCACTACAGCTGGTAACAGCGCACAGAGCAATGTGAGGCATGCCTGCCTTGCGCCCATCCCCCATCCCCCGACTCAGAAATATGTTCAAAACAACCCAAACCACAAATACTGGAATCTGCCTGGCTACAGGCTGCTCTGCTGCCTGGGAAAGCATCCAGTTCTTGCCTTTCTCCCCAGGAGTAAAAACAGATAAGAAACTTATCTGTTCAAGTTCTTATCATGAGACGCCCTCTAATCATGAATGGCTATTAAGAATACGTTTTTCATCACGTCTTTAAAACAGAGATTTGTAGATCTGACTCTTTTAAAACTGAGTTTTTTCTTCCTTTGAAAAAGGAAGAACAAACAGAAGATTTCTGTTAAGATGGTCAAATGGCAGACTACAGAGCAACAGATGAGTCCTTGCCCCCCAAGTCCTCCTGACCTTGTAGTCATGGACGATTCGCTCAGACACGGCCTTGTCAAGCATCTTTTTGTACCACTCCTGCAGTCGCTTGGGCTTGGGTATCTTCTGGTCAGGAGGATGGCAGTGGAAGATATAGTCATCTCCCTCACTTGGCGGACAAGCCCAAATATGCCCTGTCGTGTATCTAACAACACGGAGAGGGAATGTTCAAGAGAAAAGTTTACTGTCCATTCCAGAAAAAATGCTGTAGGGTGGGGTCAGTAGAGAAATAATATTAAGGCAACACTGAGTGTACAAGCCAGCATCAGGCCAGAAGCAGGCCTAACCCACTAACCCACAGCACTTACAGTGGGTCTCACAATGCATAGTTCTTATTGGAGGCTAGCCCTGGGTCCCCAAGTCCCCAGTTTGCATTTTAAGACCAAACCAAAGCTACGTGGGTCCACTCCGATAAGAGCTCAAGAGAATGCAAAATGTTAATGGAAGAACATGCCAGGGGAAGTGGGAATATTTTCAAGCACGTATTTACTTTGAACATAAGGAATCGGACTCATTTGTGTACTTCCAGATCTTAGTTTGGTTTTGGTTCTGGCCCTAAATGAGTAACAACCATCCAATCAAACTGCACCTAACAGCTAACTGAATGAAACAGAACTCATCTGAATGAGTCTGACTAGGGTCACAACAGCCGTTTCTGTCCAAATGACAACACTGAGAAAAGGGAGCAGGAAGTCACCCATGCTTCAACCTATGTCATGGTGGTCATTAGTTTAAGCTGTTTTTAAAGACAGCACTTATCAGTATGCTTACCCTAATTTCTTGACGTATTCTAAATATCCAATTAGAATTTCATGATAGACTGCGGTCCTCAAGCACTTAGGACGGAAGAAATGAACACTGTCGAGGTAAGATATGTAAACTCTCCTGCATCAAGTGGGGAGAAAGAAACCAAGTCAAGTTACATAAGGATTTCTTACTCATGTGGCTAAAAACACAATCTCTCTCTCCTGTGCTTTTCTCACCTCGTTGATAATGCACATCACATAGTCATAGATAAGTGACCAGACTGTGCACCATTCAGGGGAGTTTTGCGAGCCTATGGCTCTATTACAGACTCAGTACCCAGTAGTGCCCGAAACACAGTGTGTTAGTATTTATGGATCCAAATGTATTCTGGCAGCATTCTTTTTTTTTTTTTTTTTTTAAAGATTTTATTTATTTATTTGACAGAGAGAGATCACAAGCAGGCAGAGAGGCAGGCAGAGAGAGGAGGAAGCAGGCTCCCTGCTGAGCAGGGAGCCCAATGTGGGACTCGATCCCAGGACCCTGAGATCACGACCCGAGCCGAAGGCAGTGGCTTAACCCACTGAGCCACCCAAGCGCCCCTCTGGCAGCATTCTTGTTCTGGAAACAAACTCTAAACATATCCTAACATTTTTTCACATACCTCTCAGGCAAGGTGCTTTACCACAATCTAGATTTAAGGCCATTTTCTGAAAAATAGTCTGCTTCCCACTTCCAATTTCAGGCTGCTGTTCCTATCCCCTTCCTTATTACTATGACCACAGAACAGCAGTACTGAGCAGTGAAAATTTGCATTTCCATTTCCAAACCAAGCACATGAAATAGTTTCTTGCCCATGATGCTTCAAACTCCCACTCAAATTGGAAGACAGCTGTGTTAGGTCCTACCTCTGGTTGGGTGGAGGGCAGTCAGAGCCATACTCTTGAACATGCATGCCAAAGAAGCACAAGTCAACACCGTCTATCTCTTCAAAGGCAAAGAGGGCTTTGGTTCGGTATGGAAAGGATTCTGCCATCTCTCCACTATCTACAAACCTACACAATGCAGATTGGAGAGAAAAACATCTCATTCAGATCAGAATCATCAGCAGTAGCTACACTAAGCACAAGAGGAAAGGGGAAATTACTGGATACCTTGCTTTCATGCCTGGCTTCACTTCCACAGTTTTGTCAGAAGCATGAACTACCCGAACAGTGACTTCTCCTGATTCAGGGTGGTTTTGTCTCCTAAGAAAGTCATTCACACGGTTTTCCAGAAAGGTGCCAAGCCTGGTAGATGGCAACCCTAGAAATGCAGTGAGAAGTCCAGGAGTAACCAAGGTGCCAATTTATTACTGTTAAAAGTCTTAAGCTTCAATATCAAATATCATTTCTGCACAAATAAGATAACTTGATTTTGTTAAAGCAATGTGGTTAATATTTGAAAACAATCTTTAATTTAAAAAAAAAAAACAAACCTGGAATACTTCATGAACTTGTGTGCCATCCTTGCATAGGGACTATGCAAATCCCTATCATTCCAATTTTAGTACATGTGCAATCGAAGAAGACATGGTAGTCTTCCGCCCACCTCCTTTTTAAAAAAATATTTACTTTATGTACTAGAGAGGGCATATGAGTGTGGGGGCGGGGAGGGAGAAGCAGACTCCTCACTGAGCGGGGAGCCCTATGCAGGACTCAATCCCAGAACCAAAGGCAGCTGCTTATCCAACTGAGCCACCTAGGCACCCCTCCACCCAACTTTTTATTTGGAAAAATTTCCAATTTCAGATGTTAAAAAATAGAACACCTAAATGCACTTTGCCTCAACTGCAGTCATATTTAAAAATAGCACTGGTTAGGTATTATGAGAAACTTTATAGGAAAAAAAGCATTCTGTAGGTCAGTAAAAAGTGCAAAGGCATCTATAACGTTAAACCAAATACCAAATAATGTGATAATCTCAACTGTATGATAACAATCTTTGGCTACCACGCCCCCTGTCCCTGAAGCGAGACAGGTCTGCAAGAAGTCCTAACTGTATGGACCAAATCGAGGCAATCACGCATGGTATGGCAATTTTGGATAGTATTTCTACATGTGGCCCCCAAAATGAAGAAATTTAGGGAAAAAAATCCACACACATACCTTGCACATTTCAAATCCTGATCCTTTACGTTATTTCTACACCCAACGTGGGGCTTGAACTCACAACCCAGAGATCAAGAGTCACATGCTCTTCAGACTGAACCAGCTGCCTGGCCCCTTGGATAGTTTATTTTAACTATGTTTCAGGAAAGTATTGCCAGGATTTACTTCTAAGAGTAAACTTACTTTTAGCAGAAAACTTATTTTCTTTCCTGGTTCGTGCAGATTTCTTTAAGCAGCCATCACAGACAAATCTAAAATGTAAACCAAGACACTCCTTACACAGCTTAGAGAAACATTTAAAGTTAACATAGACTAGTAACAAAGTCTACCATATACATATATACACACACACATATATATATGTGTGTGTATATATATAAAGTTAAAATTCAAAACACAAGCTGGGAGAAATATTTCTAAATATATAATAACGACTTAAAGTAAGCAATATACAAAGAGCATTTAGAAAGCATTAAGGAAAAAAAAAAAGAATAAAAAAAAGTGTTTCTTAACCAAGTGACTGATCTTAAGTTGCAAGAATCACTGTAAGTCTTTTAACTATTCTTACCCAGCTCTTTAAATTAAGGAGAGCACTAAAAAGGCGTATCTGAACACAAGCCATACATACATCAAATGACTGATTTTTCCCTGCATGTTATTTTCTAGAAATGTGTTAATTAGCCACTTCTTCCCTGTGATCCCTAAACCAGCATCAACAATTAAAGTAAAGAGCATAGGACAGTGCAGAGATCCCATCTTTTTTTAACTTTGTATTTATTTATTCATTTAAGTAATCCCTCCCCACGATGGGGGCGGGGGGGGGGGGTGTGTGTGTGGCTTCAAACTCATGACCCTGAGTGAGATCAAGAGTCACTTGCTCTTCCAACTCTTCAGTCGGGCACCCTGAGATCATGTACAGACACCCCCAACCTTGAACAGAGCTGGTATCAACTCCATCCTGGAGAGTGAACGGAGACCCACAGTAGTAGACAAGTGTCACAATGGACAAAAATCCATTTACTGTTGTCAAAGTCTTTGATAATGTGCAGCTTAAGTAAATACATGGAGAATATTCAGAAACAGAACTTGGGACCCCAAAACAGCTTCTTTACAGAAATCTGTTTGTAGTCATTTCTATGAAACTCTTTCACTGGACAATAGCTATAATAACTTACTGTCCAACCCCCACAAAACATCAAATCCTAACCCATTTCACCATTTAGTAAACCATTCACAGCATGACATTTTCTCAGAGGTAAGAACAGAGCTGCCCCATGGACACCCTCTGTATCTTAAAATTTTCCTACTGTAGCCAGTATAAGCAGCACTCAAAATCTGGCAAATTTAATTCCTTCTAATAACTCTTTGCTAGTTTCTAGGTGCTAGAGATTTCTTAACTCTACTGATAAATCTTACAAAAATACTTAGTTTTGATGTGTAATGATTACAAAAGAATTTTAAAAACCAGACTATTTGTATATGGATTAAAACAAGGCATGCAAATTAAGAGAAAGACCTATATCTTTGGATTCTAGCTTAATGTTTTAAAAGTGAACTTCAGAATTTTTAAAAGATTTTATTTATTTATTTGAAAGATAAAAAGATAGAGAATGCAAGGCGTACAAGCAAGGGGAGCGGCAGAGGGAGAAGGAGCAGAACCCCAAAGAGCAGCAGGGAGCCTGACATGGGGGTCTATCCCAGGACCCCAGGATCATGACCTAAGCCGAAGACAGATGCTTTAACAGAGTGAGCCACCTAGGTGCCCCTAAAAGTGAATTTTAACTATCACACACAGTAACTTTGAAAATATGATACAATCATTGCAATGACAAAAACTTGCTAAAGTTCACAAAGAAAAACTCTAGAAAAAATACTAATGTCTCACCCAGATGGCCAGATGATTTCATGATGAAGGACACAGATCTGATGCATCTTTCTTCCACACTCTGTACATTCAACAAACCTGGAATGAAAAGCCGAAGAATTCGAGATTAAACCAGAACTTTAACTGGTTTAACTTTAACTAAATCAAAACTTTCCAACATTTTCCCTTATTCCTGACAATTTAAGACAGCCAAGATTACATTCAAAGAATGGAACTGTTTTTAAAAAGCTCTTCAGTGTTACAGGCAGAGCAAAATTCAAAAGCAATTAAGTCACTGAGTGTGACAATTTTATCTGAGAGAGAGGGAGCACATGGTGGGGGGGAGGAGGTTAGGGGTTAGGGGGGTTAGCACGATACAGAATTTAAGCAGACTCCCTGCTGAGTGTGGAGCCCAACTGCATGACCCCAAGATGATGACCTATGTGGAAACCAAGAGTCAGATACTTAACCAACTGTGACATCCAGGCATACCAAAAATTTTATTTTTAAGTAATTTCTACACCCAACATGGGGCTTGAACTTAAAACCCTGAGTCACATGCTCTACCTACTGAGCAGGCCAGGTGCCCCTAAATGTGACAATTTTAAATATGACTGTGGGTAGGCAGTAAAAAGTGAAAGATCACTACTGCTTAAACTTCCAAAGAAGTCTGATGCCATTGAGGATGCCTGGGTAGCTGAGATCACGATCCCAGGGTCCTGGGATCGAGTCCCACATCGGGCTCCTTGTTCAGCAGGAAGCCTGCTTCTACCTCAGTCTGCCACTCCCCCTGCTTGTGCGCATGCTCTCTCTGACAAAATCTATTTAAAAAAAAAAAAGGAAGAAGAAGTCTGACAGCGTTCTAACTGTTCCAGGAGCGTCCAGAGTACTAGGACTGTTTGGTACTTTCTGGGTGGCCTCACTACAAAGTAGGGGAGCATGAAGACGTCTGAAAATGCACAGGGAAGGAACACATGACACTCAGCAGAGGTAGGAGGGAGCTTCACTTGGGCCCAAACTATTCAGGGGATTTAGTGAAATGTAAATGATATTAACTGTAACGCTTCCAAATTTCCAGCATGCGTGTTGGACGTATGTTGTACAGATTTATCCTCAGACTGCACTGGCTATGCAAACAGAGAGAATGAAAGGAAGAGGGAATATCAAAGTAAACGGACTATTCAAGGCACCACTTACAGTTCAGGATCCAGTGTGTCATTTTTTCTCTTGGAAAATTGTTCTTTATTTATTGTACTAAGGAGAAAAGAGGGACACAATGAGAAAAAGCAATACAGAAAGATGAGCAATCTGACTACTATTCTAACCAAAGGAACAAATCTTGCAAAAGTGGATTATTTAAATCTTCTAAGACACTGAAGATACACTGAATAGGTACATTCTGGGCTCCCACATTTACATAAAGGAATGCCTATGTTTTTGGAGACTTTATAATAAATCTACCTCCCCTGAGAGGAAATGAAGAACCCAGTAACTTAACAACTGGAAACATAGGAGTTTGTTGTTCTTTTTAAAACCTTGTTTACTACTCATAGTAATCATTAGGTATTTATACCTTTTTTCTTTTTAAAAAATTTTGTCTTTGAGTAATCTCTACACCCAACATGGGGGCTGAACTCACCACCCTGAGGGTCAAGAGTCCCATGTTCCCCTGACTGAGACAGCCAGGTGCCCCCAGCATTTATAGCTTTTAGTAATAGACAGCTCCTAGACCGAGCTATGAAGATGGTGTAGATGGAAGGAGCTAAACCCCTATTTAAAATTAATATTCATTTCTTAGGACAGTCTAGTCAAGTAACATTTTATAGTAATAAAAAAAATCTCAATATTAAAACATGTATTTCAGGTTACTAATTGTTACCTGTTTAAAACTTTCACATGGCCTCCCATCCGCAAATCTAGCACAACACACTGCTCATAGCCTCACAAACACAGACACTAACATCTTAACCTTCTCTACCTAGAATAAACTTCAGGGTGCCCAAGGCTGACTACAGTGATTGCTCCTCACAGAAAAGAGGACCTCTCTCCACACTTAAACTCCGTCCTACTACATATGGTCTAGATCTAAAGGGTGAAAGTCCTTCCTTTTCAAAGTGTGTTCTGAACACCAGCAGCATTTAAGGACCTAGGAGCTTGTCAGTAACGCAGACTCTCAGGCCCACTACAAACCTATAGAATTGGAAGGGGATTTCCATACTCTTTAGTCTAAGAAATTCATGGTCCTAAGGTTTAGATCTTGTGGGAAGCCACTCAACCGTACCAATGGTAAGGCTACCTTCCTTTCCTGCTATCAGGGGAACTTACTTAGAGCTAGTCAGCCTGATTTATTTAGCCAAGGGTCAGAAAATCTCCTTAAGGTTCAAGGGGACCCAGCCATCTACTCCCCAGACTAGCACCCGACTCTACTACATTGCAGTCCAACGGTGACTGAAGGAAAAGTGCAACTTCAAGACTTAATTCGGAAAAATTAACCAGTTTTCCCTCAGAAGCCCTATTTTTCACTAGTAGTGTAACAATTCCACACTTTTTGGAATGTTCTGAACTGCTTCTGTTTATTACAAGTTAAACCAGAAAGAAGGAACTGAAGAGTATTAAAAGTACACCAAATAGTTCTTTCTTCCTAAAACAGTACACACCTGAAACAGTGTCTAACTACATTTTAGCAATCAGAAGAGCTATTAGCCAATTTAAGCTATGTTTCCAAATTTGTCCTGGCATTTGCCACACACAGTAAGAGCTTGTGAGACTGCAAAAGCCCAACCAACCCTCCTCCTTCTGGGCTACTCTAATTAAGTGCCTAAACCCCTAATGTGAAATGAATGTTGCTCAACGATTATAATTGATTTCAGTACTGATAACCAAACATGAGAAGGCTATAAGGAAGTTATCTGTTCAATTCCCCTTCAACTTGAAAGAGTTAAATAAAACTTTGGTTCCCTTGCACTACAGCCTTTCAATTTTTAGGAGAGAAGCTGTTTCCATATAGAAGAAATACCTAAAATGACCATGCAACCCAGTGTTGATATATTTCCTAGATCAGTGTTGACAAAACTTTCTGCTGTGACAGAAATGTTTTCTATCTTTGCTGACTAACATGGCAGCCACTACCCACAGATGTCTATGGAACATCTGAAATGTGAACTTTTATTTCCTTTAATTAATTTGTATTTAAACAGCCAACTGTGGCAAAGAGCTACTATACTGGCAGTGTAACCCAAGACCACTAGAAGCTTAAGGATAATCACTTGACAACTAACCAAGACAGCACTTTCCAAAACAATGCAGTTACTTACGTTTGAGGCTGGGAAGGGTCATCCCCCAAAGAAACGCTCTCCCCTTGGATTTCATTGAAACACTTCTCACAGAAATGATACCTGTCGGCGAGAAGGCCATACTGGGGTGAACTGTTCCGTTCACACAACACAGCCCAAGCCAAGCAACGAAGCCACCAATCACAGCAGGCCAAGGAGGGGGACGGGAGCAGAGAGCAGGTCATCAACGGCGACAAGGACATTCAATGATGCAGATTTATGGGCCCCACAGTTTTTTTTTGTTTTGTTTTGTTTTGTTTTTGTTTTTTTTTTGTTTTTGTTTTTTGCAATCAAAGCCAAGTGCAGACAACGGACAAGCATGAGGGAGAAAAAAAAAACACAAAACAAACGAAGAAATGAGGGAATTGCAGGACAACAAAAAACATAAAAGCAAGACAAGACAACACAAAGCAGAAAGCCAAGGCAAAGCACAGATTAGCATTAAATATCTCAAATGGGATCACAAGTAGCAAATGATTACAGCAAATAAAATAAAAAAGTTTCACTTACACAGACCTACATTCTTTCATTTTAGTAATTAATGCTACTTGATGAAAATAATCAAAAGGAGGAAGGATAAATGTACTGGAGGAGAAGAACTGCTGCTCTATTACTGAAACATAACAATCACACACTTCTCCCCATTTCCAACAACAAAATAAGTAACAAATAAAAATCCACTATGGATACAGAACCAGGAAGCAATCACCTAAAAACAACCCCGACTGAAAAAAACCCACAAAATTTTTTTGGTCCCAACGAAGCCACGTTAAGTTAAAAAAAGTTTTTTTTCAATGAAAACTCTGCACAAGTGCTTAAATACTGATTGCAGCCACCAACTGACAGCTGAAAAGGCAAAGGCAGGCAGTGTTGCACACAGGCGCATGATTACATGTTCCTTAGGTACAAAGATTACAAACACTGCGCACTGATGTTAAAAATCCAAAAATGGCATAAATGTCAAGACTGCAACATGAGGAAAGTTTCACGCAAGTTGCCACTTTTTTTTTTTTAACGTAAGTGCTTTTAACAACTTGATTCACTTTTCCTAGGTATTAACAGTGAAAAACTATGGATTCTAATGATTACAACAAAGCATTAGGAGAGTGCACCTAACTTTTTGTAAACAAAACAAAAAGTTTACGTGACTTTTTCAAAGCTAGAAATGCAACTGTAGCACACAAGTCCAGCAAGAACCACCACCATGGGGTTGGTTTTATTAAAGAGTATTAACTGCCTGGTCTTGTTATGACTGTCTCAGAGCCCCAAGTTATATTTGTAGGCTAATGACTGAAAACAGGAGACAGATCATGCTTAAGATAGATAAATGAATGCCATCTGTATGATTACAGCCATTGTTTGGCCAGGAGAAAAATAAGGCAGAGGTTCCTAATTTGTTAGAACTCTACCATCCACTGTCATATTCAAAATAAATTTTAAGTAACAGTCTGGTGCAGACCTATTTTTTGGAGATTTTCCTTTTTATTGGCTTAACAGAGGCAAAGAAAAAACTCTGAAATCCTGTTTTCATTTGCTCTGAGTACAACTTAGTGACAGGCTGCACACAAAAACGAAACATTTCCCTGAAGATATAGCTGGCTAACAACTTTTGGTACAAGCTTTTTGGGTAGTTTTTGGGAAGGAGATGGCAGCAATTTCACGGACAAGAAAAGACATTCATTTAAAAATTCTCTCAGCCTCAGGCAGTGGTAAGTTGGGATATAATGCCATCTATGCTACCAACTCACAAAGTTGCTTAACCTCTTGAGGATTTGGGCTCCTGCCTTCTAAAAATAAGGGGCCAGACAACTGACACAAGGCTACCTTCCGCTATACTGATTCTGCAAACAAAGGCCGAATGCTAAGACCAGAACTTGTGCTGTACAGTTGTTTTCAAGCAAGATACACATGAACCATGAATGTATGTGTGCTGGTCCATCCGCATGCAGTCCCTGGACACACGGATACGCGGACCATGGTCC
Source organism: Martes martes (assembly GCF_963455335.1). NCBI lineage: Eukaryota > Metazoa > Chordata > Mammalia > Carnivora > Mustelidae > Martes > Martes martes. The sequence continues at coordinate 7,680,787 of NC_137895.1, forward strand.
ACACATGGTTGAGCTTACCTGTTCTGGTAACTGTAGTAAGTGGCATCACGAGGGATTGTGCACAACTGTTTGCCATAGCAACAGAGTGTCTGTGGAGAAAACTCCAACTGCAATAGAAACCATTTGTTAAATAGTACACAGGCCTGCAAAACAAGCTAGAATAGTCAAAATGGCATTTCAGAAAGAAAAGTCAGTGAATTCTTGAGTTCTCATTTATACAATGGGCTAACTCAATTTCTAAGAGCACACACAGAACTAACACCACTCTTAATATCCTGCAGCAGTCCCACTTCTCAACAGGCAAAGACCACACTAGTGGATGCCTAAGATCCTGGACAGTACCAAACTGTAAATATAGTATCATGTTGTCTCCTATACATACATATCTATAATAAAGTTAACTTATAAATTAGACACAGGTAAGAGATTAATAACTAATAATAAAACAAAACAATAATAATAATATACTAAAGACATAGTTATGTGATCGTGGCCTTTCTCAAAATATCTTACTGTATTGTACCCACCCTTCTTGTGATGCTATGATGCCTAGGTGAAGACATGAAATGAGCTCAATGACGTAGGTGTTCCAAAGTAGCATAAAAGCTACTACTAACCTCTTGCTAGTATGTCAGAAGGTGCATCATCTGTTTCTGGACCACGGTTGACAGAAACCATGGGAAGGAAACCCATGACAAAGAGGGACTACTGTACTTTATCTGCTCACCACTCTGAGGTGAGCGGGGCCGTCATGTCCTTCAACCACTTAGCAAAAAACTCAGTAGGACAAGATGAAATGCATGTAAGGTGGTATGCACAGGAAAACCAGCTCATGCCAGAACCGTGCACCCATAGGTGAAGATGATTCAAAGTCCTATTCCAGGTGAGTTTACAATCTGATAATTTAGGATTCTAATTAGTCAAGCTTTCAGTAATTCTTACCGGTGAAAAATTTCTTACCTTTCTGCCACAACAATATCCAAGGCTTTGCATTACTGGGTCAATTTCTTGTTCAAAGACTTCAGACAGCTTGGAGCAATACTTGTATACCCGAGATGTTTTCCGATTATACAACCAGGCATTGTTGAACATAAGCCAAATGTCATCCACATACTGCCAGGGTTCCTGATACTGTCCAGTGTCTAACTTCCTCTTGATGGTAGAAAGGTCCATGGGGCTCTTCACAATATCAAAGTAATCCTAGAGAGGTAAGTGGCACCAAGCAACATTATCTCAGTCTCAGTATGTTTTAAGGCAGATGGTGTGTCTTCCTATTATAATCATGAGTTTTCCAGAAAAGCTGAGTCTTTGACCTGATTGTATATCCAAGAAATTGTCTGATGCCCTTCACTTTCTTTTAAAGATTTAAATTAGAGAAAGAGAGCACATGGGCAAGTGTATCAACTGGGGGAGGGCAGAAGGAGAGAAAATCCTCAAGCAGACTCCCCACTGAGCACGGAGCCTAACACACGGGGCTGGATCCCAGGACCCAGGGATCATGACCTGAGCTGAAATTAAGAGACAGCTACTCAACCGAATGAGCCACTCAGGCACCCCTATCACTTCTTTAAATTACTAGTCTATAGAGATATTAACAGAGCTACTATGTAGACTTTCCAGATAGTAGGCTGATGATCTACTGAAACTCCAGGTTCCTTACTACGGTATATATCATCCATTTAAAGACCAAGAAGTCAAATGGCCTGTTTTAACATTTTAGTACTAAAAAGGGCCTACAGATGAGAAAACAAAGCCCAGTGAATATCAGTGATCTAAGGTCACAGAAAACTAGGGGAAGAAAGAAGTTCCTAAGAACTTTGCCTCCATAAGCACTCCAATGCCTTATTCAACACCACTTAGAAGCCTCAAATGAAGGCTCCCAGCAGCCTGGTGTAGAAAGGCCAACTTTAGAAACAGATGAAGCTAATTTGGTCCAATCTTTTCTACCAAATAAACCTGTGACCTAGTAATCACACTCCTTGGTATATACCCCAAAGAAACAAAAACATACACCCACACAAAATTTTGCGCGTGAATGAATATTCATAGCAGCACTACCCTCAACAGCCCCAAAGTGCAAACAACTCAAATGTCTACAAACTCACGAATGGGTAAAGAAAATGTGATGTGGCCATACAGAGGGATATTTCTGGACTACAAAAAGAACGATGTACAGGTTCATGCTATAATATGGATGAACCTTGAATGAAGCCTGTCATAAACACATACTATTTAATTCCATTTAATGAAATGCCCATAAACAAATCCATAGAGACAGAAGCAGACTAGTGGTTGGATGGGGGGGAGGAAATGGGAGTGACTACTTATGGACATGGGGTTTCTTTTTGGGGGGTGATGAAAATGATCCAAAACAGACTAGCCGTAGTTGCACAATCCTGTTAATACACAAAAATCACTGAATTATTCAGTTTAAATGGGTGTCTTGTATAATACGTGAATTACATCTAAATAAAGCTGTTAACAAATAAAAAAAAAAATTAAAGTACCACCACATACTTACAGGGATTCCAAGAAGTTGAGGGTCCACAGGTTGACGAAAGGGAAGGGATTCTGGATCCTGCCGGTAAAGTGCCTCCAAAGTTGGCATCAGTGCCTGTCGTAACTCCTCTGGTTTGAAAACTTAAGAGCACATTTGAAATTAGTTATCAATTAAGCAAAAGAAGAAATGCTCAAGTTGAAGCTATAAAAACATCTCACAAACCACAAATCTGCCTAACAGTATCTCCATGAAGGTATCATTTAGGACACACTTCCTACTTCTAATTCCCGGTCCGCATCAGGTAGCGCCTTCAAAACACCATGTCTAGTCAACTTTAAACACCCTTCATAACTCAGCTAATTTTTCAGTCAGAAATTCAGTTAAGATAGTCTTGACCAAGTAGAAACGGAATCTCAAGCATTCCAAAAATTTTTGAACAGACCTGTCAAAAAAACGTTTCAAAATATACTAGCGATGGGGAAGGACAGGCGATGCTGTTGAACAAGAATAGAAGTAAGGCCTCATTCATGATAACAGTATTTAACAAGTCAGAAATTAGACCTGCATTATCTAAACGCTAAAGGAATCCGAAACCCTGAGGGGAAGAGTCCCTCATTAAATTTAGCTTGGTGTCTTAGAGCTGAGGAGGACATATCATCTTAATGGCAAATGTTAGGTTTAAGTCTAAACAGAGAACTAAATTGTTATTGCCAAAAAATGGACTGAGTTGATCAAATTTCATCCCAGTGTGCCGTTAATATGTCCTAAAGATCAGGAAAGATTTGACGATGTGTCCCAAGTGGATTTAATTTAAGCTATTATTTAAGAAGCTATTCATTAAAGGTCCAATCTTGGGCTTTAAAACACTCTCAGCACAGGCCTTCTTACTTCTTCTATTTACAAATTAATTTTTATCTTCACGAGGGGATATCTGTTAGTACTTTAGATATTTTTCACTTGATGGTGGGGGCGACCATGAAAAAAAAATGAACAAACAGGAGAAGATACTTTGTTTTTCATATCTGGTTGTACTCAAAAGAAACAAAATTTGAACCTGTGAAATTAGCTATTTTAAAGACAGATTTCTAATAATAAGATTGGGTTTCTTACAGCCTATATTAAAATACCACTTCAGTTATATAAATCTTATTAAAATACAAATAATTTTTCGACTCCAACATTCTAAACTGCATTATATTAACAGAAAAACTTTGTATGTGCTATTGTGAGGAGCCAGCAGACTCCTCTCTTGAGAGAAGTCCTACCATAGAAGGCATCATTAGAGCCATGAGAAGTTCTAGTCCTACAGTAGTTGGTAAATCAGTTTTTGTGGGAATTAACTAAAGAGAGAAACACTCTGTGTGAAGCAGAGCTGTTTGCTGGGCTTGACTCATTAATACTTAAAGAGTTGGCTGGGAGCAGAGACTCTGAATCAGCCCACCTGGGTTCACTTACCAGCTGAGTAAGCTGGGGCAAGCTACTTAACCTTCCTAAGCCTCAGGTCTTCCCTGCCTGTAAAGCAGGGATCAATAACCCCAGAGATGCTGTCAAGTTTTTAGAGGAGACAATGCAGGTGGCACAGTGCCTAGTGCCCAGGTTAACAACGAACAGTACTATGGTCACTGCTATTATTTCCTGCATTTTAGTCAAGGATATGTAACAATTTCTCTCCTCTGGTGGAAAATAATTTTTTTGAGAGGTTGTTAACCAGCCCACCCTGAAGAAATGATGGATGCGACTGACCCAATGACTGCAGGAAGGAACTATGCCTATAGAAAAGAAAAAGTCTTCTCCAATATTATTAATAACCCAGAGACCAGGCAAAATGGGCTCCAGGCTTAATGAAATCACATTAAAATCAATTTCTCAAACCCAAGAAGCCTGATCCCGTTCTATTCTAAGTCTTGGGTTTTTTTTTTTTTTTTCCCTTGTCTCCAGGAACAGAGAGCCTAAAAGACCTACTCTTCTTCTTTGACTGTCCCGGGGCGGGAGATGACTGGGTAGCTGAAGTACTTGGCTGGTCTTCCTCCTCTTTTGTTTCGGTTTTTAATTCAGTGCCTCTCTCTTCTGTTTCTGTAGGTTCCATTTTACAGTCTTCTGCTTTACTCTGAAAGATAAGGTAAAAGTTGTTAGTATTCCAAAGACTTGCCAACCAGGAAGCAACAAGATCATTATCTTATTTACTATCCTGTAGAAATATCTGAAGACCCTTTCTCATCTGGAAACCAATGAAATGAGACCTAATTATCTGAATGCTAATTTCCTAGACTGAGGCCCTAACCAACGGCAGTCCTTGCCCTGCTCTCACCTCTGCGATATCCTCTGGCTGAGCATCTGCCGGTTCTGGTGGTTCCACTTCCATCTTTGCCTCCATTTTCACTTCCTGTGAAGGCTGCTTCTCAGGAATGGTCTGAGAACTCACTTCTGTGCTACTAGTGGATGGAGGGTTTGATACCTGCCCTTCAATGCTTACGGCTGGTTGGGAAAGCTGGGCGTAAAGAGAGGAAAACACACAAAAAGTTCGCCAATTATACAACCAGAGTTTAAGCTCCAAAACAGGATGGCATGATTAACAACCTAAATCTAGACTCCTCTCATTACATTCATTTATGGTGCTTTCACATACTCGGCCTACTCCACTCCCTTGAAGTAAACCGTGCGTTAGAACAGGAGACTGAGGGCTTGCAAAACTGGCTGGCTGACCGTACAAGCGAGAGACACTAGCAGTTCCTGCACTAGCTGTCCTGTGCCAGGGTGTGAGGGCTGGGGTCTCAGAGATGACTGCCTCAGAGAAGCTCACATTTAGAGAGAAATGGAAAGAAAAGAAGGATTGACTAGCTATTTTGTTTTGTTTTTTAACTTTCCAGTGGGAAGATCTGCAAGGCTATAGAAAAAGTAGAGAACATATCATGAACTCCCACACTGAGTGGCTGTTTCGAATCACCACATTCTAATGGGATAACCAGTAATCTCTTTTCCTAGGTCTTCCAATAAGAAACCTCATGAGTAGTTAAGAATTTTCAGGAACCCTAATCAAAAGTTTCCTTTCCGCATTCTACTGTTCCTTGCCTATCAGAGGGTGGGACGAACCAGCTGCTGACTTATGGTGTTTTATGAAGTAGTTATGACTCATGTACTTTTTTGTTCACCAACATGACAGAAAACTAAAATGTAGGTATCAGTAAGCAAGCCTCAGAAAGTTCTGAGCCTTGACACAAAGAATTCCATTAGTAAGGATGCAACTATTAGATGGGAACTTAGATTTCTGCTACGTACATGATGAACCTCTCACAAGGAAGCTATGGACTGTTCAAGACCCATACTTTTCTCACCTTAGGTCATGAATTTCTAACCTTGGCTAGGACCAGACATTCATAAATCTATGGTTTTGTTCGTTTACTCTCAAATACTACAGCTCAGACTGTTCGAAAAAGATTCTTTAAATAAGCAGAAAAGTTATGTGATGTGCTGAACATACTACAGATTCTTTCCCCTTGTCACCTGCTTATATGCCCTCAAGTCTCAGAACACAACGCAAAACATACCACAGTGTCAGACCTAAACAAAGTCTTTGAGCTCCTTCTATGCTAGGTACTAATTATCGTAAGAAAGAACAGGAAGGAAAAGAAAGTCCCTAACTGCAAAGAGATTCTAGTTTAACTGGGGAGACAACACAATACAAACCAGAACCGGCATATAAATAATCTTAACACTACAGTACAATCTGAAAGGGTTCAGCGGAAACCCAACTCTCTGCTTACTGGAGTCGCAGGCTGTGGGGGCAGCAGCGGCGCTGTCGGGGTGGGAACAGATGCTGCTGTACTCTGCTGGGAGAGAGGCTGCTGCTGGGGCTGGTCAGCTGAAGGAGCAGCAGGAAGTGAAGGCTGAACTTGAGGAGGAAGTTGCGTTGGTGGTGGTGTGGGTGTCTGCCTTGGAGGCGGATGCAGAGCCTGGGTCTGCGGCCCGGGTGGCAAGGCTGGAGGTGTAGGAACAGGGGCTGGAATTGCTGTTGCTGGTGGCTGCTGAGCCCCTATGCTTGGGGGAGTGTGGTGAGGCGTAGGGGTGCGACTAGGTACTGGAGAGGGTGAATTCTGATGCAGAGCTGACTGAGGGAGAGGGGGACAGTGAATGTGGCTCCCTTGAGACCCTGGAGGCATTATAGGAGAGTTCACAGGGCAGGAAGAACTGGACATTTGTGCCTGTTAAATGAGAAACAGAACAAGATGGCACTTGAGAACACAGTAAAATATTTACACAGCAATATGCTTCCATTTCAAAATGTGTCAAAACTTCACATAATCCACCAACGTAGTACTTAATTAAGTAGACTTCAAAGAAAATTCACCAAAAAATCCCGAAAACAAAACAACCCACAACAAAATGGGCCTCAGCCACTTCAGGGGCATGGGACGGTTGAGTACACAGTATTTTCTGCCTGGCTATGCTCTCCTTAGCCATAGTTCTTTCTTCTGTATTACAACTCTAAGATTTCATTTTAAGAAGTGTTCACTACTATTAAAAAATGGTTACAATTATCAACTTAATCTCTTTTCTAGTTTGTAACAATTAGCAGCACTGCTATATCACAGAATAATCTTTTCATGTCCAGAATACCATATGTGCATAATTGCTCTTCTTAAAAACCCTCTATTTTCACCCATTATTTGCTGCCACCCTTTCCTGTAAAAACCTAGATCAAGAGAAGTTTAAGGACTCCTAAGAACAAGTGAAAAAACCCATCTGTGAGACCTACTTGAGACACTGGTGCTTGACCGCCAGACGGAGCCAAAGGCATATTTGTTACATTCATTCCCTGTGCTGAGAACTGAGTCTGGGGAAGGAACTGGCTCTGGCTGGAAGGCTGCTGCATGCGAGGCCCATAGCCCATAGGCTGCATAGGGGGGAAAAAAAAAAACAAAACATTACACAGAGCACCAATTGCTTCATTATGGTTATTCTACTAGTTAGAATCACAACTGCTGTGGCTCTGCTGAGGGGAAAGGTGGGTAGAAAAGGAAGAAAGTGCAACACTGGACTCTCGTGCAAAGATAATGGAGAACAGCCTTACAGCTGACCCAAGCCTACTCTAAACCAATTATGGGGGGTTACAGACAAACCAGTTCCGATACACACCTGACAAGGTACAGAGGTGACCACTCTTTGCATACTGTTAAGTGACAGTGAAATACACCTTCACAAGGTCTGTGTTCACGTCATGATGTTGCAGTAGCACAAACCGTAAGAATCTATAATCAGTACAATTAAAATCTTACAAAGATTTGTGGCTGAACTTGGTGGCATTCATGGTCCACAAATATTTGAAGATTGTTATATTTCATTTCTTTCATGGCGGGGAGGTGTTTACAGTACTTTATTCATAAAAGTCAACAACTGGAAACAATCAAAATGTCCATCAATAACAGAAAGAATAAACACATTGTCGCACACTCACTAAATCGACTACTACTCAGCAATAACAAATTATGGACATAAACAACAATGCAGATGAACATTAAAACCATTATGTTGAGCCAAAAAGGCCAGACACAAGAGTACATTTGAATAATTCCATTTATATGAAGATGAGAAACAGGTAAGGCTAATCCATGGTGACAGTAATCAAGGTATCAGCTGTCTAATGGGGACAGTGATTCAGTGGAAGGGGACACGAGGGCACTCTTAGTGGAAATGTGTTTTATCTTGAGGATTATTAAATTTCATTTCTAAAAGTCTGCAAACAAATATAGGCCTTTAATAGAGAAAGCAATTATGGAAAAACAAAGGTCAAATACTTAATAATGTAAGAAAGATTATTAAAACATGGCAGTCTGACGCTCAAGAACTAAAGACACTACCTAATTCTGAAAGCATAAGGGTTGGGGTTAACATGGCAAGGTGGACTGCCTTAGAATTTGCACAAGGAGAGGTGAATGCTCAGAGTCCCTCTTCTCCGGTCCCTAGAACCTAACGATTGCCCCTACATCACTCTTGCGAGAGACAGTTTCCTGTCTGGATAGGTTCTATGTTTGATGCACATTACAGAAGAGCGGCGACCATCAAAGTATGCAGGCTACTAAATATTTAGACTCCAGGGAAAGGTGACTGTCGTTCTTATCAGCTTTCTTCTTGTAAGAGGACCACGGGTTTCTTAGTGTTTATTTTATATAGATTATAATCAACAGAGTTCCTTAACTATCTTGGACCCTCTAATACATTTACTTCAGAAACTTGGTTTTTCATTTAAAGCTGTAAACCTGTTTTATGCCACCATGTTAAGTTCTGAAATTACTGGTTATAGAGCATTCCAATTTACAAATGTACCGTAACTGAACCATAATGAATCCCTGACTGTACATTCAGGATACAGCCTTTTTTCAAAACAGAGTACATAATATGAGATCCTAACATGAATTTTCTCCAAATTACATCGTTTTGGTACCTCAGTGATGAATTTTGTAGGATAAATTTCTAAATACAATTTATTGGTAAAAGAGATGGATGCAAATTAGGGATTATAGTATTTACTCCCTAACTGTGGTATATGGCTTAGTTTTCTCCTACTCCACTTTAAAAAAATAACTACTTATTCTCTGCTTTAAAACACATATATAATCATTTATCATGTGTACCATAAGGGCCAAATAGAATTACAGAAAAAAATCAACGTTAAAGGATAACCACTTATAGTTAGCTATTTAAGCAACTGTAAGGTTTGTTTTCAAAGCAGAAACAATAAAAAAGGATTTAGGTAAAGGCCAAAATGATTACACAAAGACGACACACTTACTGGGTTGAGAGTTCCAGGCTGAGCTAACTGTCCATGGTGCTGAAGAGGAGAGGTCTGCCGGGGTCCAATTGGGGGCTGGGGCATACTCATCTGGCCAAACTGATTCAAACCTGTAAGTATAAAATATTAGGTCTGAATACCTTCATGGAATTGGAGAATTAAAGAATGAATTCTGATTCTGTAACATTTTATCAGGATAATTAAAGGAACCTGTTTCCAACTGTGAATGGAGGACACTGTTAATAAACATACTGTTCTCTGAATAAAAACTAGTAATCCGGAATAAAATCCACCTTGACGAGTTGTTTTACTTATTTTATTATTTTTTAAAAGATTTTATTTATTTAATTATTTGAAAAAGAGAGCCCAAGTTGGGGGGGGTGCAGATGGAGAGTGAGAGGGAGACTCCCCACCAAACAGGGAGCCCAAAGTAGGGCCCAATCCCAGGACCTGGGATCATGACCTGAGGCTAAGGCAGACGCTTAACTGACTGAGCCATCCAGGCACCCCTTGACCAGTTGTTTTTATTTATTTAATTAATTTATTTTAAAAAATATTTTATTTATTTGACAGATCACAAGTAGGCAGAGATAGAGAGGGAGGGGGAAGTAGGCTCCCTGCTGAGCAGAGAGCCTGATGCGGGGCTCGATCCCAGGACCCTGGGATCATGACCCGAGCCAAAGGCAGAGGTTTTAACCCACTGAGCCACCCAGGAGCCCTGACCAGTTGTATTTAAGTGGATGCTTCATGTCTGCCACCTGACCTGCCAGCCAACCTGTACTCTAATACCTTTCCTCTCCCTCCCTGGGCTCCAACTCCAAAATGTGCTCTGATTTCTCAAGTAGGTAACTATGATACATGCTGCTGGTCTGAGGCAGGAAGCGAGGTGGCAAGAATAATCCTGTAGTACACCAGAGACTCTGTTTTAAAAAGCCATGGTTGGGGCACCTGGCTGGCATAGTTGGTAGAGTATGGGACTCTTGATCTCAAGGTTGTGAGTTTAGGCCCCATGTTGGACATCGAGGTTACTTTCGGGAAAAACAAAAGCCATGGTTAGATACATGGATTACATGGATTGCTTTTACAACTTACCAGGCTGTGGAGTTATCCGGGCCATCATCTGGTTTGGCACACTGCCACGGATCATAGAGGGGTCAGGCAGAGGGCCATCTAGAGTGGAACAGAGAAATGGTTAGAAAATCTTTCTACTTTTTAAGATTTACTCATTTATTTTTTGAGAGAGCATGCATGAACAGGGGGGAGGGGCAGGGGGAGAGAGAGAAGCAGATTCCCCACCGAGTAGAGAACCCAACACAGGGTTCCATCACAGGACCCTAGAATCATGACCTGAGCCAAAGGCAGACCCTCAACCAACTTGAGCCACCCAGATGCCCCTAGAAAACCATCTTTTGGCTAGTGGCCTTTCCATTAAAAAGAGGAGGGGCTGACAGAATGAAGGAGAGAAAAGGAAAAAAAAAGAAAACCTCACAAAGTATCTTTAGTAATGTCATGAAAAATTCAGCCTGCCTCTCCAAAGAATAAAGCAATGAACTTAGGAACCCGAAGAAAATGTTAGTTCTAAAATATAAGAAAAGCTTCCAAATGATTATAGTATTTTGCTTTCCTTCAGTGTTGACAGGAAAATAATATAGTAACTTAAATTAAAAAGAGAGAGAGAAAGAGAGAGAGAGAGAGAGAGGCTACTATAGCATTTAATATGCTACTATTTGACTAATCTGGAATCTTTGGTTGGTATGCAGCAGGATACCTCCGAGAGACAGCCACAGATTTTGTTCAGTGACCAAATTTGATGTGTACCCCATGTGTTTTTATGTGCATAAACCCACTGTGAACACTGACCTTAAATAATTCACGTATTATACTGCTCTATGTATCAAGGACCTCAGATTTGCCTGTGGCAGACTATGCTTTAAAGAGAAGCCTACCACACATCGGAAAATTCAAATCCCTGTCACTTCAGCAAGTGTGCTATACTAACAATAAAAATCATCACACAACTAAGTGCTTTAGTGCAATTCAACTAACTAAATCCACTAGGATTTACCATTAATATTGTTGTTTTTTTTTTTTTTAAAGATTTGTCAGAGAGAGAGCACACGCGTGCACAAGCAGGCAGAGGGAGAGGGGGAAGCAGGCTCCCCACTGAGCAGAGAGCCTGAAGCAGGGCTTGATCCCAGAACCCTGAGATCGTGACCTGAGCCGAAGGCAGAGGCTTAACCCACTGAGCCACCCAGGCACCCTAAAAATTTTTTTAATAAAGATTTTATTTGTGTGTGTGAGAGAGAGAGAGTGCACAAGCAAGGGGAGCGTCAAGCAGAGGGAGAAGCAGGCTTGCTGTTGAGCAAGGAGCCCAATCCCACTGATCCCAGGACCCTGCGATCATGACCTGAGCCAGAGGCAGAGGCTTAACCCACTGAGCCACCCATGCACTTTTTTTCCCCCCAGATTTTTTAAAAAAAGATTTATTTGAGAGAGAGAATGAGAGAGAGAGAGAGAGTGAGAGAGAGAGAGAGAGAGAGCATGAGAAGAGGGAGGGTCAGAGCGAGAAGCAGACTCCCCACTGAGCAGGAAGCCTGATGCAGGACTTGATCCCAGGACTCCAGGATCATGGCCTGAGCCAAAGGCAGTCGCTTAACCAACTGAGCCACCCAGGCGCCCCCTTTTATTACTTTTTAATTACAATTGTATTTAACATATCTTCATGGTTTAGAGCTGACTGTGAAGACAAAATGGGTTTGATTCTTGGCTCTGCCATTCGCTAACAGTGTGACCACAGCAAGTCAGGCCACCTCTATACCTCAGTTCCTCACTGGTAAAATGGGCAATAGTATCTAACATTATCTCTCAAATCTTTTTTTCTATGTATCTGTTATCTCTCTACTAATTTTTTTCTTAATGTAAGCTCTACGGCTCAATGCGGGGCTTAAAGTCACAACCCTGAAATCAAGAGTCACAGGCTCCACTGACTGAACCAGCCAGGTTCCCCATATTTTGTACCTTTTTAAATAAAGCTGTTTTAATTCTTATCTTCTGTGGTTTTTTTTTTTTTTTTGAATTGCAAATCTGGCTTTAAACTCTGTCAACTCTCCCAGTTTGTGTTCCTTTTTTTTTTTAAACATTTTTTTATTTTTAATTTTAGTTACTTGACAGAGAGAGAATGAGAGAACACAGGCAGGGAGAGGGAGAAACAGACTCCCTGCTGAGCAAGGAGCCAGAGGCGGATCTCAATCCCAGGACCCTGGGATCATGACCTGAGCAAAAGGCAGATGCTCAACTGACTAAGCCCTCCAGGCATCCTTCCCAGTTTCCCACCCTTTTTGTTTTCAATTTTTCTATGAACATTTATGTTTTCTATAATGAATTCCCCTTGCACTTTTAATTATCTACACGAGGACCACAGGATGAGTTTTTCCTGATTATGTATCTCTGTATAGGGAGTCGCCCCTCAGGGTGCGCTGCCTGCTCACGAGGGCAGGTGGCATTACCTTAGAGTGGTTCCTTTAGCAGCCACACCTAGCCCTTCGCCTTTAAGTAGAGGGCTCCAGATGGTTGGTCAAATCTGTTCAGTCTTCCAACTGCTTGGGTAAAAAGGGAATGCTCTGGAGAAGCCGCAATTAAAATATTCTAGTGTATGGCTACTTTAGCAATGTAATACTGGGGCCAGTTTTAGGATGTTTCTATAGTATAAATTATGTTATTGTGAATATTTCTGTGCAACCGTACATTACTTAAAATTAAATTTTCAGAAATGTAATGACTGGATTTAAGGGAATGAAAAACAACATTTCAGTTTTCACCAATAGCATAATCCAGAGCCATGTTACTGTACAGTCTTCAATACCCACTTTAACCTTTAAAGACCCCAAAAAGGGGCGCCTGGGTGGCTCAGTGGGTTAAAGCCTCTGCCTTCAACTCAGGTCATGATCCCAGGGTCCTGGGATCGAGATCCGCGTTGGGCTCTCTGCTCAGCAGGGAGGCTGCTTCCCTTCCTCTCTCTCTGCCTGCCTCTCTGCCTACTTGTGATCTCTGTCTGTCAAATAAATAAATAAATAAATCTTAAAAAAAAAAAAAGGACCCCAAAAAGGTCACACTGATTTTACTTTTCTTTCATTTTCTTTTCCAATGTTTCATCTTTTCCCCTGAGTCATACGCTAAGGAAGTTAGCACCTTTAATATTAAAAATATTTAGCTTGGTTTGCCCATTAATTGTTTATTCTTCAATACATTCTATGTACTACTTTTAATTTTTTAAAATTTAAAACTTTTGATTCTTCTATAATTATTCTGCATATGGGATAAGGCAGGGATCTCATTCTACAAAATACCAGATTTAGTATACAGGCTAAAGGTCAACATATACTTAGAGGCTATTCAGTTCCATTAATGTCTGTTGCTGTCTCCATCAATATACCATACTGCTTTCCCTCTAATATTAAGACCACAATTTAGTATCTGCAGACTTTAGACTTGGCTCAAATATCTAAAGAACTTCAGAAAACTCTAACACACTCAAGTATCTCAGGTTTGCCCACTTGTCTCTATACCTAATCCTGGTTTAGACCATCAGCACCTAATCAGTCTACTCAATTCTAGTCTTGACGGTTTCTGAACATTTGTTCTTCTACTATTAGGAGGTAGGTAGGAGAACAACAACAAAAATACCCCAGCTGGGGTGCCTGGGTGGCTCAGTGGGTCATGGTCTCAGGGTCCTGGGATCGAGCCCCGTGTCGGGCTCTCTGCTCAGCAGGGAGCCTGCTTCCCCCCCCCCCCACCCCGCCTGCCTCTCTGTCTACTTGTGATCTCTCTCTCTGTTCAAATAAAAAAAAAACAACAAAAAACACAAAAAAACCCCAGCTGCTTGGGCGTCTGGAAGGGTAAGTGGGTTAAGCGTCTGGCTTCAGCTCAGGTCATGATCCCAAGATCCTGGGATAGAGCCCCTCGTCAGGCTTCCCACTCAGGGGGGGTTGGTGGGGGAGGCACGCTTGTCTGCTTCTCTCTCTACCCCTCTCTCTTGCTTGGGCTGTCTTTCAAATAAATCTTAAAAAACCAAAGACAAAAAAACTGCTGCTGCTTTTCCTTTGCCAGTGGACCTCCATGTATACTCTTCCTCTGCCAGAAACACTGTTGCTCTTCTCAATTCTTCTCACATCATGGCCCGAGGGAACATGTATCCAGCACACTGCATTTAACAAATGTGCCTGTTAAAGGCCAGTGGCAACCAGGAATTCACCACTTTACTACTTCAAGGCCTGAGGGAGATGAATTTCTCAGCCCACCTAAAATCCTGACGTATGAGCTGGTGCTTGCTGGCTCAGATGGCACATCTACAGGTAGTCAGAGTTCCCTGACTCAAGCAATACAAGCTTGTCCCTCTCATAGCCTTTCTCACAGCATTCGAACTAGCCTGTGTTGTTCTTCACCATGTATATAAAACTCATTTCACTGCTTGAAATCTAGTAATAAGTCAGTGAATGAATAAGGGAATGTATAACACTCTTGGATACCTGGTTAATTCATGAGGTTGAGAAGGCTCTTATAACCAGAATACCGAAACTGTCAAGATGAATTTTAAACACTTGTAAAAAAAAAAAAAAATAGTTCTTAGCCTTCAAACATATTGTGTCAAGAAGAAAGTGTGACAATGTTAAGTAACATTTATTTCGTGTTTAGGATGTATAAAGGCTGGTGGCCTGCTCGGCCTACATTTATTGGATGCCTACCAAATTCAAGTCAGTATAAACCTGTAGGCTATCATTTTCTAGGTGTCACTTTGAGAGAAGAGTATCCTGGGCTTCTAAAAATGATCCCAGATTATCAAGACTTGTTAAGTATTTACTATCACCAGAAATCTTAAATATACTGTTCAGTTACTTCTTTTACTAAGGGATGAATTAGTTTCTTTGCAAAGAAAGGGGTGGTTCAGAAACTCTAGAATAGGTACACAAGCAATGAAAAGTAATGACTTTGGTTAGAAACCATTTTATTACCAATTTCTCCCCAAAATAACTGTACAAAAAAGCACTTACTGGTAGTCATTCCTGGTTGTGGCTGTCCCATATTGGGCCCTGGATTCATAGAAACTGGCACCATGCCTGCAGCACTGGGCAGCATGTTTTGTTTCTGGAGTCTAGTCCTTCGTTTTTCTTCTAGTTCTTTCTGGATCTTATAGATCTTCTCAGCAAGCAGGTGGTAGTACTCCGCCTTTGTGAATGTTGGAAATAAAACAGAGATAAGGGAGAAAGGGGAACTCCCATTAGGTAACAGAAAAAATGAATAAAGACCAGATATTTGCCTCATTTAAAGAGGGAAGCAGAAACTCAGAGGGGAAAAATCTAAACTATTTTCAAGTTTTTATTTTAATTTCAGTTAGTAGCATACAGTTTAATATTAGTTTTAGGTGTACAATACAGTGATGCAACACTTCATACGCCACCCGGTGCTCATCACAAGTGTACTCCTGAATCCCCATCGCCTGTTTCCCCCATTGCACACCCCTCCCCTCTGATAAGCACCACCTAATCCACTTTCCTAGATCATTCTGGGTGTGAGTTCATGTTTGAAATCATCATGTGAAAAGCAGCTTTATTATGAACCTGCATAGTAGAGCATGACCTCTCATGTCTACAGAACACATGCTGGCAATCTGCAGCCCGAGAATGAGCATGCTGTATTTTGAAAAACTGCCAATTTAGAGAACAAAGTTCAAATGATGCAGAGAAACCGGACTGCTACTTGAGATGAACACACGAAGCAGCTGGTTCACTGTACTCCTGTGAACACAGCACAGAGCTGGTAACAGCTCAACCACTTTGTAAGCTGACAGAAGGACAACCCAGATAAAGTGCCACACAAGTGCACTGTATTACAAGGAGGAAAAATGTAAGATTCTTGATGACATATGCTTTAAGAAAATTGCTTTGTTATCTTGACTGTGCACAGGGAGAGTAAGACAGGATAGCTAAAGGGTATCCTCTGACGCACACTGTTATTTATATATGTTACAAAGAAGAATACACAAGTAGAACAGGTCCATTTCTGACTTTATATAGAAAAACAGATGCTCACTCGATTATTTGCAGATTCATACATGTCCCCTTCCACTTTCCGGGCGTATGCAACTAAGTTTTCCATCCGTCGGTCTTTTAAAGCAGCAGGATCCGGAGTAGGAAATATGGCTTGAACACTAGAAAGAGAAAATTCTACCACTATTATATCATGTCAACTTCTCGTTCTCATCACCGAAATATACAATACTTTGAACCTTTCCCTCATTAGTTATTTTCTCATTTTTATACGATGTGCCTATTAAGTAAAATAAAAAGGGGTGGGATGTACTCAAATAGGAAATAATACCGGCCCCAATGAAATGGTCTCTGAGGTAAACAAAAGGTTTCCCCAATCAGAATGTAAGAAATGACACTGCAAAAATCCCCTCTGGCCCCTGTCACTCTAACATAGGACCAAAAAAATTATACCATGCTATTTGCATCAAGTTAGCGAGGAAAAGCTGACCTTTGTCATTGTGTCAAGAACCAACTGCCTTCAGACCCTTCTATTCTCCTCAATTTATTCAGCTTAGTAAAATAAAACCTAATGGGGCACCTGGGTGGCTGAGTCAAGTTAAGCAGCCGACTCTTGATTTCAGATCAGGTCATGATCTCAGGGACACAGGATCGAGACCCACATCGGCTCCATGCTCTGAGCATGGGAGCTGCTTAAGATTCTCTCTCTCCCTCAAAAACTAAATAAATAAAACCTAATAATCACTATAAAATCTTGTAAGATAAAAAACATGAAGTGGAAGGGGCAGAGATGCATAATGATTCCACCCAATTCAAAGTCTTTTCCTTTCTAACAATTCCCCACAAAATGCTTGGCACTGGTGTTCCTGAAGATCTGACAAATGTATTTCCAGTAATTAATTTTTTTTTTAAAAGAGGACTTATTTATTTGACAGAGAGAGGGAACACAAGCAGAGGAAGTACGAGAGGGAGAAGCAGGCTTCCAGAGCCAGATGAGGAGCTCAATCTCAGGACCCTGGGATCATGACCTGAGCCGAAGGCAGACACTTAACGACTGGGCCGCCCAGGTGCCCCTCCAGTCATTCACTTTATTATTTGGGTATCTCACATTCAGTTGTGCAAGATTTGGAAAAACTAAATGGAAAAGAAAGAAATGGAAGTTTAGAAGAATATTTGAGTTGGTAACAAATTCATAAGCATATACAACTCTTAATGTCAAGTCAGATGATCAATCCCAAACAATCTATTACCTGATATAACGATAGTTACACAATTTGAATATCACAATATAAGTCCATTTCGTTCTTTTTAAACTCATTTTGTTAAAATCTTGGGAGTTTTCTCCCTGTTGTCAAATTCCACTAATAGGAATTTTTGAATTCCTAAATGAAACTTAAAATATACTTGGTAGGCTAATGTAAGATAAAAATAAGTTTAGATAAAAGATAGGACACATGGTTCTAAACCAGTAAAAAATATGGATGGAATGAAGGAAACCCTTCTATTAAGTGGAGGAGAAATGAAAAAAAGAATGCTTTCTTGGAGAAAAAAATGCTGGACATCACTCACAGTGTTAAGCTCTGCAATGAGTGAAGTCCAAACTCTACTTTTATGATATTGGACACATTACACTTTAATGCTCTCTATCCCGTCCTCTTTCCTCTGACAAGAAGTAGCTAAGCTTCTTTAAAGAAGCTAAATGCCTGGCATTTATCAACTCCACAACAAACAGTGCAGAGATAGCTCACGAACTGCTGACATGCATTTTTGGAGGTCCAGAAGACCACAAAGAGCTGCCACCATTCAACATCTTAAGAGCTTTATTAGGGATACAAGAAAACAGTGTCACCACTACCATACTCTAATGCAGAGACATGGTTTTGCTTCTAAAATTTGAAATTTGCAAAGGCAGGGACATTAAAATAATTTTTAGGTAATATACTGAAAACCATCACTGGTAGAATAGTATACACACTGTTAAAGCTGAAAGACTCCTACAAATGATGGTGGAAAAGGCTGAGAAGCAAAGAACAGGAAGCAAGAAAGCCACAGGAGCAGAAGCATTAGCGGCAACAGTCAGGCTACAGAAAAATCAATAATACCCCTCTTGTGGTTAAGTGCCTGGCAGGATTGAAAGCATGCTGACATGGTAACTCTTCATAAATAAGACATGCTCAGTCTTTATGAATAAGACATACAGTTTGTGAACAAGATGATTTCGAAGATCCTGAGTAATATCTTCATGCCATTGTTTCCGAATTCCAGTATTGGATGGTTGAGCTGCTGTTGGCATAGGACCCAGGGAGGCCACACTGGCATTTTCACTCATCATTGGGCTTTAAAACGGAATTGTGACATAGTTTTAGTGAAGAAGGTAGGAGAAAGAAGATTTCATTTAGAGGGGACAGTGATGGGTACAAATGGTCCAACACACTATGACAATTCTTTTACATAAAGAAATCTGAGAGAAATAGTGTGTATGTGTTTGTACCTGTGTGAGGTAGAGTTAACTCACAACATCTGATCCTCTGGAGGGGAGGATGAAGTCTTAGGTTTAGAAGACTTAAGTGTTATGTTGTTAAGACTAAACTGTTACTTTGACACAACTTATCCCAGGGAATCACTGGGTAATGGATTAATTCTTACCTCTGGGACAGAGTAAGCTCATTTTTAAAGCAGCTGCATACTTGCAACTTCTTACTATATCCAGGGAAGGTATAGGTTACCCCAGATAATTGATATAACTTCAAATAATATTGTAGAAAGCCAAAAGCATGGACTCAAATACAATATTTGTCTTCACTCATCAAGGATAGCTTCAAATCAAGGAAGCAAAAAACAAACAAGGAAATCTAACAAGTGCTTAAAACACAGGGTGCCCACCAAGAAAAAACTTACTTTTGAGAATTTATGGCTGAATGCAACATTGAGTCAGAGAGAAGATTCGACGTTTGAACCCCTACACCTCCATTTACTCCCATAGGACTAGCACCTAAGTCAAGACAAACAAAAAAAAATTATTTTAAATATCAGTTAACAAAAAGAAAAGAACAAAACAAAGAAAAGCTATAAAAGTACTAGAATATATCATAAGAAATTTCTGTCCTTTCAAAGACCCAAAACCCAGAAGCCATAAGGACAACCTTTAGAAACTTGAGTAATAAATAAAATAATCACCATGAGCAAAGAGACAAATGACAAACCAGGAAAAAAAAAAAAAAATACTAGGGCTCTTTGGCAAATGCTGACAAATAAAAAAAATCCACACACTCTTTGACTTAGTATTTCTATTTCTGGTATGTTGTCTTATAGGTGTACTCATACATGTATGGACAGACACTGGGTAAAATGACGTTAAAAGCAAAAAAATCAGAACCAAAACTGTGTAGGTAACAACTATATACGCATATTTTCATAAGCACAACTTATGTAAGGATGTAAGGAACCTAAGTGTGATGATCACTGGAGAGGGTGAAAGATGGTGTTTTGGTTAAACATTTGAATACTCCTTCAAAAACTGACCTGAATAGTTCTAGGTGTATATATTACCTCTTCAATTGGCAATTGAATGAATAGCTCATTTCTTTAAAAACAAAAACAACTAAAAGCAATATTCACACACAAACAAGATTTTCATGTGGTAAAAACAAAAACCAAAAAACCCCACAACTTTTATAATTCTATCAATATACCTCAAGATATTTTAGTTAAAAACAAGGAAACAAATAAAACTTCCCACTATAACGGGAATAACTGGCCAGATCTGTAAATAACATTTAATGAAGAAAAATGCTGGTGCTTTCCTTCATCATGCTTCCTAAATACTTCGGCAGAAATTTGCTTCTGACATCGGCCCAGCTCTGAAATGTAGTTGCTGGAAGTCGTCTTTTAAGACAGAACTGTACTATTTGTAATTCTGTATTTGTCCGTGTAAATACTCCACGTGTAAACACTATTTTTTAAAAAATTTATTTATTTGACAGACAGAGATCACAAGCAGGCAGAGAGGCAGGCAGAGAGAGAGGAAGGGAAGCAGGCTCCCCACCAGAGAGTCCAATGCAAGGCTTGATTGCAGGACCCCGGGTTCAACGTCCAGAGCCAAAGGCAGAGGCTTTAACCCACTGAGCCACCCAGGCGCCCCTAAACACTCCTTTTTAGAGAAATTAGGTACCCATAATATTGATTTGCTTTATCGATGGCAGCAGCATGAAGGGGTACAAGAAAAAGTGATGACCCTCCACGCATTTGCTTACTGTCTTCTGATGGCACATGAAAACATAGCAAAACATTCTCTATGAATCCCCAGGTCCATTTAATACTCAGCCCTGACTCCAAGTTATAGCTCAATCATAACTTGAGAAGGAATACCCTAATACAGGTTAATATTTAAGATCCTGAAAGGAGGTTAAAAAAAAAAAATCCCAAGAGCGAACATTCACTTGAGAATACAAAAACGAAGAAGTAAAACAGTACTGGCACTGCCAGAGACGAAGTCAGAAGGGGGAGGAAGGAACCACAACACCTAAAAATCATTAAGGATATATTTTTGTTGGGGCACCTGGGTGACTCAGTCAGTTAAGGGTCCAACATTTTTTTTTTTTTTTAAAGATTTTATTTATTTGACAGAGAGCGAGCGAGCGAGCGCACACGAACGGGGGACCAGCAGAGAACCTGACAAGGGCCAATCCCAGAACCCAGAGATCACAACCCAAGCCCAAGGCAAGGCAGGCACTTAGCCAACTGAGTCACCCAAGTGCCTTGCATCTGACTCTTGAGACTGGCTCAGGTCATGATTTCAGGGCAGTGTCATCTAGGTCCATACTGGGCATGGAGCCTGTGTAAGATTCTCTCTCCCCCTCTCCCTTTCTTTGCCCTTCCTTCCCCTCTAAAAATAAAAGAAGAATATATTTTTGTTTTCTAAGCTCTAGGAGGAATCCCATACTAACCTTTACAGAGAAAGGGAACTCAGCAAGAACTTTAAGAATGTGGTCAAATATGGTCAAGAAGTCTTATACAAAAAAGCTCTAATTTAGGGCTCCAGAAGGGAGTCCACCTTCTGGTTACAGAATTTCTGTAAATGGATATGTATTAACAGAGATCTTGTAGTTTTTGTCTGCTTAATTGCTTCCTTGCCTATCCAAACTAGAGATGTTTCAAAATAGGGGCCATGCCCCTTTCATATTATTTTTTTCCCCAGCACACAGCGGATCTGAATGAATGCTGTTTCTCATTTACTTAAATGTCCCCATCAATCAAAGGTAACTGAAATTTATAACTGAGAATGCTCCAGCATTACAGCCAATTGAGCCACAGCAGGAGAAACACCTGTAGTCCTGAGTCATTTTGGAGGATCTTAGTCTGCTCAAAAGCACTAGTATAAAGGCCTGCTTAGGTGCTTCTTCCTACCCAGGACTACAAACCTCAGGGAACGATGGTATGACATAGACCCATAAACACAAATACTACTTTTTCTAAAACTCCAACAGCCTAAACTGGCACTTATATCTGAGAAATAGGTGACACAGAAGACCTTTAGAAGAGAGCACAAAACAAAACCCAGGAGTTCTTAACGGTAATAGTTCCAGAATTTCCATAAAATAGCTGAAAGATAGCTAACCAATAATTTGAAGGTCAGTAATAAAGAGAATAGAGATACTACAAAGGCAAGTAAAGAATCCCAAGACATTTTTATGCTGAAATTATTAAAACCTGACCACGTACACACCACTATACATGACGTATTCATACCAAGAATGTTTAATCTGGATCTAATTACAAGGAAACAATCAGACAATTATAAATTATAGGACAATCTACAGTGATCATCAAAAGTCAATGTGTGATGAATAAAAGAGAGGAGATAACTTCTAGATTAAGAGAAACACATTGTGGGGGGCGCCTGGGTGGCTCAGTGGGTTAAAGCCTCTGCCTTCGGCTCGGGTCATGATCTCAGGGTCCTGGGATCGAGCCCTGCATCGGGCTCTTTGCTCCGCAGGGAGCCTGCTTCCTCTTCTCTCTCTGCCTGTCTGCCTCTCTTCCTACTTGTGATCTCTATCTGTCAAATAAATAAATAAAATCTTTAAAAAAAAAAAAAAAAGAGAGAGAGAGAGAGAGAAACACATGGCACATAACAAACTGAACGTAAAAACCCGACTGACTTGGTGGGGTTATGGACATTGGGGAGGGTATCTGCTATGGTGAGTGCTGTGAGGTGTGTAAACCTGGCGATTCACAGACCTGTACCCTTGGGGCTAAAAATACATTATATGTTAATCAAAAAATAAAACAATTAAAAAATAAATAAATAAAATCCACCTTTTTGGGGTGCCTTGGTGGCTCAAAAAACAAACAAAAAACCCGTATGACTCTGGGGGACAACTGTAGAAATTAAAACACAGACTGTACATTAGATGACGTTATTAACAAATGTTAGATTTTGTATACATGACAATAGCGTTGTGGTCACAGAGAATACCCTTTTTATTAGGAAACATGCTGAAACAGCAGTCAAATGTCAGGACAGCTCAAGAATACACAGAAACCAAGCAAATGTGGCAAAAATGCTGAGAACAAAGAAATCTAGGTAAAAAGTACGTATATGGTCTTTACTGGAGTATTGCAACTTTAAGGTAGGTTTTGAAAACTCCAAACTAAAATTTAGAAGGAAGCAAGTATACTGGGGCCCCTGGGTGGCTGGTTAAAGCCTCTGCCTTCGGCTCAGGTCATGATCTCAGGTCCTGGGATCGAGCCCCACATCAGGCTCTCTGCTCAGCAGGGAGCCTGCTTCCTCCTCTCTCACTCTCTGCCTGCCTCTCTGCCTACTTGTGATCTCTGTCAAATAAATAAATAGGATCTTAAAAAAAAAAAAAAGTACTTTAGAAGGAAAAAAAGTATATTCATATTAAATAATACTTTTACCTTGCTTAAATCTGCAACCATTATGAATAACCTAGAGTATTTTAAACTGCTGTAAAGGAGGATAGAAAAAAAATTTTTATGTCCCAAATTTCCTAATGAAGTTTTCCCCTGGATTTCTGATCATCTATCCACTCTGCCCTCTTGGCAGGGTCCCCAACAATACTTTAGGGTTAAAATAATATGGCTGAGACCTCACAGCACTAACCACTTGGGAGTCCAATCTTAGAAAAATATAAAAGATTAATTTTAGGTTGCTGAGTATATGGAAATATAGTAAATTGCTTTTGTTTATAAATGTAATAAAAACCTTACACTGTTGGGAGGACACAACATAGTCCTATTTGTGGATATAGTGTATCATATCAGGTTCAAACCTAAAGTGTTCTGAAATAAAGACCATTAGTGAAAAAAAAAACAGAAGTGAAGAGAGTCTGGCTTAGTATTTCAAAATCATGAGACATCAAAAAGGTAAGAAAGGGGTGCTTGGGTGGCTGAGTGGGTTAAGCCTTTGCCTTCGGCTCAGGTCACGATCCCAGGGTGCTGGGATCGAGCCCCGCATCAGGCTCTCTGCTCAGCAGGGAGTCTGCTTCCACCTCTCCCTCTCTGCCTGCCTCTCTGTCTACTTGTGATCTCTGCCTGTCAAATAAATAAATAAAATCTTTAAAAAAAAAAAAGGTAAGAAAATACAGTTAATAGTAATTTGCGTACTGAACTGTCCATTTCTTTACTCTTTCTGACAATATCGTTCTAGGCTAAGGCCAAGATGCAACTCCAGAGTCATTATTTCTGATAATCAAAATTATTATATTTCTAGTAAAATCCATATAAAACTCAAAAAATAGAAGCCTGAAAGGGTCACTTCAAGTACCCCCCAAAAATAATTTATAGTAATCCTTAGTCCAAACATTACTCAGAAGTATAAAGTTTTGGTTAAAACTAATAAATTGCTGGGTTGCCTGGGTGACACAGTTGGTTAAGTATCCAACTCTTGGTTTTGGCTCAGGTCATGACCTCAGGATTATGAGACTGAGCCCCACAAAGAGCTCCCTCCATACTGAGTGCAGAGTCTGCTTAAGATTTCTTCTTCCTCGCCCTCTGTCCCTCCCCACACTCGACTGCTCTCTCTTCAAATGAATAAATAAATCTTTAAAACAACAACAAATAAATTGGTTAAGATTTTGGTGTGAAGTGAAAAAGAGGTCACATGTTCATAATATGCAATAAAATACTTTCTTAAAACCCTCTTAAAGCCAGTACGGGGTGGGGATGCGCCTGAGAGGTTCAGTTGTTAAGCCTCCCCTTTAGCTAAGGTCATGATCCTGGGGTCCTGGGATCGAGCCCTGCATTGGGCTCCCTGCTCAGCAAGGGGCCTGCTTCTTCCTCTCCCACTCCCCGTTTGTGTTCCCTCTCTTGCTGTCTCTTGTCAAATAAATATATAAAATCCTTTAAAAAAAAAAAAAAAAGGACTGCAGAGAGGGGTGCCTGTGTGGCTCAGTTGCTTAAGCGTTGGACTCTTGATTTCCGCTAAGGTCATTAGGTCGAAAGACTGAACTCTCCCTCACGCCCAGTGCTGGGCCTTCCTGAGATTCTCTCCCTCCCTCTCTCTCAAAAAAGAAAAGAAAAAGGTAAGACTGTGGAGAACATTACATGCCCTAGTCAGGGGGATTCCATTTTGAGATGCATTTCTTTATCTACGTTTTAGAGAACTCATAAAAAGAAAATGAAAAGAGAGGGGGCACCCTTCAACATAAACACATAGGACTATTTACCTTTCTTTTTTTTAAGATTTTATTTATTTATTTGACAGAGAGAGAGATCACAAGTAGGAAGAGCAACAGGCGGGGGAGGGGGAGAAGCAGGCTCCCTGCTGAACAGAAAGCCTGATGCAGGCCTCGATCCCAGGACCCTGAGATCATGACCTGAGCCTAAGGCTTAACCCACTGAGCCACCCAGGCACCCCAGGGCTATTTACTTTTAAAAGGGCTTTGGCACTGGGTGTGGTGCATAAACAATGAATCTTGGAACACTGAAAAAATAAAATTAAAAAAATAAATAAACAAAAGGGCTTTGGTATAAAAGAAGTAACGCTTCATATATAAGCCTTTGCCCATCTGGCTTGGGCCTAATAGATAGAAACCATGAGGATTTAACATGCCAAAAAGAGGAGTTTGCTTTCACACCAGTTTTTAAGATGGGATTGAACACAAAAGAAGAGAGAAATGAGGTATTCTAGAAGTTTTGGCTCATGGTGATTATTACTAATATGGCACCATTAATAACTGAAGTAATAAGAAAGAGATGGAAACTTAATTAATCTTCAATCCTAAAATAAAAACACTGAGAAAAGGGAAAAAGAAATCTCAAGAAGCTAACTTTCAAATGATTTTGAATGTCTGTCAAATAAATAAAATAAATCTTAAAAAAGAAAAGAAAGCAAGCACAAAAAGGCAGGATTAGCCCTTTACCCCAGTTTCTGGTCTAGTTTTTTTAAACTAGACCCTCAATAATTATTTAATAAGGTAGCAATGCTCATCAAGGAATGATGTATATTTGAGTTAAAAAGCACAAAAATCAGGAAGATTACATTTTTGTAAGAGTAGTGTGCCCAATTTTGTTTCCTCATTTAGAATTGGGCAGTAATGGGCAGAAATAAAGCTTATCACAAATATTAACAGAAGGATGACAATGGACTTCACAGGAAAAAATATGGTGGACTATACAGAACCATACCTTTTTTGTTGTTGTTAAGATTTATTTATTTTAAGGGGAGAGACAGACCACAGCACAAGTGAGAGGGGCAGACGGACAGGGAGAAACAATCCCAAGCAGACTCCGCACTAAGCACAGAGCCTAACTATGGGGTTCGATCCAAGGACCCTGAGATCATGACCTGAGCCAAAACGAAGAGTCGGATGCTAAACTGACTGCGCCACCCAGACGCCCCCAGACAGTTTTCTAGTCACAGAAGATCTCATCACCAAGGACAATTTTAGAATAAAGAGGCAAAGTATTAAAAGTCACTGACTCACCAGTGGATTTACTTATTTAACTATTTAAACAAAATGGCTTAGATGTTAACTGCGTAACAGCAAAGGGATACAATCTAAATGCAAACCTCCTTCACTTCACTTCACACAGAGGGGAAAAATTTGCCCCAAATTAGGATACTAGAACACTGCTCACTTTTCCCCTTCCTTCTCAGTCATATCATAGAAGTTAAGTAAACACATACATTCAATAAGCTATTTCAAAAGGCACACAACTTCAGTGAGAATATGGGCATCTGTATTAACAATAACCACATTCGGGCGCCTGGGTGGCTCAGTCAGTTAAGCGACTGCCTTCGGCTCAGGGTCCTGGGATTGAGCCCCACATCAGGCTCCCTGCTCAGTGGTGAGCCTGCTTCTCCTTCTCCCTCTGCCTGCCCCTCTGCCTACTTGTGCTCTCTTTCTCTGTGTCAAATAAATAAAATCTTAAAAATAAAACAAAACACCCCCCCCAAACTAGCCACACTCATTTCCATACATTTTAAACCTCTTTTTTTTTTTAAGGTGGGTTTTTCTTTTGTTTTGTTTTTTTAAGAAAGCAAAAGATACTGAGCGAGAACTCAAGCAGGGAGGAGAGGTAGAAGCAGGCTCCCCATTGAGCAGGGAGCGTGACACATGCCTTGATCCCAGACCCTGGGATCATGACCTGAGCCAACAGCAGATGCTAAACCAACTGAGCCACCCAGGTGCCCCCACAACAATTTGTGTGGTTTAAGATGGGGAGGGGGAGGAAATCTAAATCTCCACGTGTAAAAGATTGTTCTGTACAATGAATTACTCTTCAACCATTAAAAAGGATACAGTGGGTAAGTGAAGTGAAAGATGTCCTAATTGCATTAAAGAAATAGTTATAGAATAACACACAAGATCCCACTTCTAGAAATCCAAGTTCATATATGCTCATAAGGACTAAGGAGGATATAAATCACTAGCAGTTGCCTCAGGTATACTGACTGCAATGAGGCTTTTATACTACAATCTTTAAAAAAATTACTTTAAGAATTAATCATGGGGGGCGCCTGGGTGGTTCAGTCAGTTAAGTGTCTGCCTTCAGCTTAGGTCATGATTCCAGGGTCCTGGTAGCGAGCCCCACATCAGGCTCCCTGCTCAGTGGAGAGCCTGCTTCCCCCTCTCCCTCCACCTGCTGCTCCCCCTGGCTTGTGCTCTCTCTGTCAAATAAATAAATAAAAACTTAAATAAAAATACCTTGAACAATCAGTCATATAACAAAAAAAATTAAGAGTGAGAAGAGACAGACACACAGACTAAAACTAAGAAGGTAATCTGCATTTTACATGGTATTTACATATAACCAACATCACATCTGTCACTAGGGAGGACACAAACTTACTCATGTTGCTCATGGGCCGCATGCCTTGGGGTGACTGCCCAGACTGCTGATTCTGCTGGTTCTTTGCTTGCACCTGGGGCTGTGTCGGCATCTGATTTACTTGATAGGGCAGTCCAAGAGCTGCATAGGCCCTTTCTATAGAGCTGGGATCAATCTGACTAACAGTGCTTAGGCTGGGGGTAGACTGCTGACCCACCCCGAGAGAGCTAGTATTTCCAAGTCCAACCGGTGCTCCAGTCAGAATTGCTAAAGAAGACAAAGAAAATGGGATTACAATGTTAAAGATGTAAGAAAAATAGACCAAACCATCATGAATTTAAAAGATATAAAATTATTTTTATGTGATTATGAAACACCTCAGTACATGCCTCTTGTTTTTCATTATTTCCCTGAAAAAAATGTCCAGATGCAGAACTGAATGGTCAAAAGAGGGTCACTGGCACGAAAGACTTTCAATACAGAATACCCAAAAGCCTCCCTATAGGCTGTATCGGTGTTCCCACCTACAGTGTATCAATGACTCAGAGCCAAATACCAACACCAGGGAGCATCATTTCTGTTAATGTGATGTGAGAGAAACAGCGCCTTATTTCATTTCTTAATAGTGAACTTTTTGGTATGCCCTCCCTCTATTAAATAATAATAATTTCCTTATCCCAATTTTCCCCTGGGTTACTTATGACTTCATTAATTTATGATACTTAATTCCTTCTTCACATGCTGCACATATATTTCTAAATTTGTCTTTTCAGCCCTAAATGCTTAATGTTTTGTTTCTAGAGAGGAGGTGTGGCAGCTGCACTTAAATCTTTTTTTTTTTTTTTTAAAGATTTTATTTATTTATTTGACAGACAGAGATCACAAGTAGGCAGAGAGGTAGGCAGAGAGAGAGAGAGAATGGAGGAAGCAGGCTCCCTGCTAAGCAGAGAACCCGATGTGGGGCTCGATCCCAGGACCCTAGGATCATGACCTGAGCTGAAGGCAGAGGCTTTAACCCACTGAGCCACCCAGGTGCCCCGCACTTAAATCTTTCTCCTTTTGTCTTTCTCTAAGAAAAGCTCCTCATCATCCCAAGCTTATAAAAATAATCTCAAACTTTTTTCCTTTTTCTTTAAATTTCAAACTATCTAGGTATTTAGACAAGTATAAAAGAATAACTTGCCCAATGTCATTGTCTTTTAAGTTTTCATAAATGTAAAAGTTAAGAATAAATTCACTGTTTTTATACAGAATGACTGTTAACAGTTTCTGGATCTTAAGGTAATAGAAGAGTAATTCTAATCTCATTAATATGAAATTAACAGGAGTGGAAACAACCTAACCTCAGGAACGTCACATAATCAAAAAGTACTCCAAATCCCACCAAACTGCACTGGTAAGAGTCTAAGAATATTCTTAGTACAAAAGCTTCTCAAAAGATTTAATCACTTACACTGTTGATTTCTCTTATCTCCAGCATTTTTAAGGGGGAGACACACAGGACAATCATGTCTCGTACAATTCTTCCAGTGTGAAATGATTTGTCGAGAAGATGCACAGTGTGCCACTAAAAAGAAGAAAAATAATTTTTTCAAATGCAGTTTATAGTTTTTTTACATTAGTTATCAGCTAACTTGTTGATAGTACTTAACAAGTGCTACAATGTTAACTCATTTCATCTTCCTAATATTCCTATAGGGTACTGTAACCACTCACATTTTACAGTTGAGAAAATAGGCAAAACCTGGTTAACCAATTTGCATAAAGTCAGAATACTCAAAGTGGGATTCAAACTTAAGCATCCCGGCTCCAGAGCCCATATTTTTCACCAAGATGCACAATCTACTTTACTCTATAAAAACAGATTTCTCATGACTCCACAAAAATATAAAATATACTAAGTTGGGTAACATTGTTTTAGTATTTGCCTAACTGCAAATCCTCAATAATATTTAAAGTATATTATGCTGGGGCAAATCAAAGTCAGTAAGGATCACCACAAAAGGGATATCCTTTAAAGTTTCTACCACAACCCTAGATACTGACAAAATGATACTGAATTTTATTATATCCTAATATGGAGTAAGACATTAACTGTAAAGGAGTTTCAAAATAGAGTAGATCACATTTTCTCTCTTGTCTTGGACTCTGAAGGTCAATTGCTGAGCACAGAAACCCTTTGAGCCCACTCACCTTGGCAGGACTTGCCTGACTGGCAGTGTGTCATGTGGTTTAGGACGTTCTTCATCGTGCGACAGTGGGGAAGGTTGCACTGCCTCACTTCCCCATTAGCCTGCTCCCTGCGCTGGCACTTGTGAGCATGCAAAAGGAGAACCAGCTGCTGCTGGATGAGCTTGCGCTTCTCTGGGTCAGCTGTGTGCGCTCCCGAACCCATTCCTTGGGCTACTGGAGTCACAAGGCCTGGTTGCTGGACCTGTGGGGCCTGCTGTTGACCCTAAGGGATAAAACAACAAAGATGCATTTAACGTTAGGTGTCACAGTGTGCTCTTTAATAAATATAGACCTAGACATTTTCAATTAAAATCATTAAGGACAGTCTACCATGTGCCACAGGGGATTCCAAGGTAAAAAAACAATGGTTCCTACCATCAAGAAGCTCAGTAAGAAAACAAAGCTACATTACCAAGTCATATAGTCAAAGTATATATAGGATATAAAGCAAAAGTAAAGAGAACAGCATGATAAGCTGAGGTGGGAGAGGAAAAGGCAAGGAGTCTATAGTGAAGAGAATGTCCAACTCAGGTTCTGAAACACAGCAACAATGAAGAACTCCTCGGGAGACCTAGCAGGGTCCTTTCAGGTGGGTGAAAAATAAGTTTTTGTAATTATTGAAGAAAGTCCCTTTTCTTCCCCAGTGAAAAAAGTAAACATTTCTGGGACAGAGAAGCCTTGTTTTATTCACTTTTATATCTCTAGTACTTGAAGTATTTGAAATACAGGCAATTCAGTGACTATATAACACAAATAAAAAAATAAAAAATCTGAAAAAGTAGCAGCATTTCTACAGGACAATTTTTTCCAAAGGTGAACATGGACTACTTAACAAATTTACACCTAGAAATCATTTTACTTTAGCAAAAAGCAAGCAGCAGCTCTTTCTGTCCATGGGTACTATGCCCATGCTTTAGTAAAATCCCTTCTGACACCAAAAAAAGAAATAAAAATAGCAATGTTAACAGCTTTGGAGATTTCCCGAAACAAAAATCACTGTTTAAAACAACGTGTAACTTTGAGGGAGGTTACTTTCGTATGGTACTATCAGATACAAATCAGTAGATACGGTCACTGAGAGTCGTAATGCTTTGCCAGAGTCCTTCCCAAGAGAAGAAAGGTTCTACTTTGCAATTTCACAGAAATGCTCACAAGCAGAAGATAATCAATTGAGCAGGCCACAAAATTTTCGTTGTAGCAGCCCCACTTGCTCCCATTTGGCCAAGCACTCTTACTGAACAATACTGTAAGAAACAAAAACCCATGGGAAATGAAAGGAAGGAACAAGCTAGATCACAGGGTCCATCCATTAACTCCTAGTGTGTATAGCAGACAGCACGAAAGTTTAACACAGTACTTTTGTCAAAATGCTACTTTAAAGACAAATCTTAGATAGATTACTACCCACCATGTTGGGCATTCCTCCACCAGGAACTGCCTTTTTGTCCATGGCAAATGGAGATAAGTTATTTGGTAGTACAGACTTTGTCTGAATCTGGAGACCAAGGCCACCGGCTCCAATCTGCTGTCCAGAATTCTGAGTGTATGGTGAACCGTAAGGATTAGGGTTGTTCATCATTCCCATCTAAGAATAAATAAAAACAGGCAAGAAATTAAATCTTATTCCCTGCATTAACAGAACATTACCATTCCTTTTCCACTTCCTAATTTATAGAGACAATTTTAAACGTAGTCCTCTGCTATTATAAACAGACTATAAAAGTATGTTCATGGTAATACTCATATTTTCAAGATCAAGATTTATAGGGGCATCTAGATGGCTCAGTTGGTTAAGCATCTGCCTTCGGCTCAGGTCATGATCCTGGGGTCCTGGGATTATGCTCCACATTGGGCTCCCTGCTTGGTGGGGAGTCTGCTTCTCCCTCTGCCCCTCCCCCCACTTGTGCGCTCTTCTCTCTAGTCCTCTCACTTGCTTTCTATCGCAAATAAATAAATAAAACCTTTATAAAGAAATTATTTAAAAAGATTAAGATTTAGGGGGCTTCAGGAGTGCCTGGGTGGCTCAGTGGGTTAAGCCTCTGTCTTCAGCCCAGGTCATGATCTCAGGGTCCTGGGATCGAGCCCCACATTGGGCTCTCTGCTCGGCGGGGAGCCTGCTTCCTCCTTTCTCTGTCTGCCTCTCTGCCTACTTGTGATTTCTCTGTCAAAATAAATAAATAAAATCATCGTAAAAAAAAAAAAAAAGATTTAGGGGCTTGAGCTCAGGTGGAGTAAGTTTACAGAGCTATTTTCTGTAAATATTTGATAAATGTGTTTTAGAAAACTTATAAGCATCTTCACTAAGCTGTATCTAAAAATCAAGGGTTTGTCATTCACCTTCACTTGAATGAAGTAGAAGCATTTTTATTTAATGTACAAAATACGGCTTAATAAACTAAATTCAACTCAATAAATGACCTAATCTCTGTCAGAGAGTATGATATGTCAAGAGCATCTGAATGCTTATTCCAGCATTTTGTTCATATAAAAGGTAGAAAACAGATAGTTTAGGGGATATGTCCTTTTTTTATTTAGGGATACAGTGGCACAGTGATTTTAAAAGTTTTGATATCTGAATCCCTTAGACAGAACATGCAAACTTCAGAGTCCACATCATTCCCTGCAGTCTCAAACCTACCTGCTTTATTAAATTACCTGCTTGGCTCCTAAAGTAATAATCTGAGTTTCTCTGTAACCCCTATATATTTGAAAAAGTCGATTTTTGTCTGTACTTAGAACAGGCAATCTGGAGCGATCATACTGGATAGTTATTAACTTAATGAACAGAGTATTAATTATTCAGAAGCCAAATGTTTTACTGATAGCAATGATGCAACTTACAATCCTGTTCTTCCATAGAAGAACCCACCAGAAGTCAAACACCACCTCTTAAAAACATAGTGCAAAGCTCTCAGAATAGAAACTAAGGAAGACAATACTACCACCCAATTAAAAGGAGTCATACTTCTAGTCTTCTCAGACAGATCCAGGTCTACCAGAGGGGCCTTCAAATTCTATCTCCAAACACACACGAACCCTAAACTGTTCCGTCCGCTGTCACTGTCTTAATTCAAGCTCCTCATCACAGCTTGTGCAGACTCTGTCCAACAGGTTTTCTTGCCTTCTGTCTATTCTATTTTCTACCCAGAGCCTTCATGATGCTCATGAAGTCTGACTATCTATCCATGGTATCCTTCTGTAGCCTGTACCCATTAACTTGCAAATCTGAAGAGCAACTTTCTTCTTAAATCTCTATCATCTGCCTTAAAGACTTCCCTTTTCCCTCTAACTAGGCAGTGGCACACCCTCCCTTCCTATCTGATTTCTGAATGATAACCTGTAAAGAAAATAAAATACTAAGTTCACCAAGAGGCAGTCCAATTTTCATTTTTCGTTGCTTACTTAGTTGGTACAACCATAACTAAGCAGCAGCTACAGATTCTACTCGTCCTCTAAGATAAATTTCAAAAGTTATCATGTCTGTGAAGCATCTATTGCTCCAGACCACTAAAGAGCTTTTTCTGCCCTAATAAATGTTTGTGCATTTATACTACAACAGAGGTGATAAAATAAAATGCATGCCTCTTCTATCCCCCCAGACCATGCACATTAAGGGAAAGAACCTTAGTTCATTTATCTTTGTAGCCCCACTGCCCTTATCCTGATCAACCAAAGAACCTGTTGACTCAGGAAAACAGAAATATAAGAGTCATAAAATAAACTCATGAACTTCAGTGAATAAAACTGTTCTTTAAATTATACGCATATCTATACAGAGGATTTATAGAAATATGACATCTTCAAAGGTTTGCCTGTAATGAAAAACTAGAGAACTGTGACAGTTTCCAGATGAGATCAGAGACTAGGAGTTCAGTAACTTGGGGAATAAGCCAGAGGGAAGTGGCAAGGTTTGGGGGAAAGCATACAAGAATGGGGCAGTCTGAATGGGGAGCATCCAGAGTAAAAAACTTACTGTTTCAGTACAATAATACACGAGCTTACATCTGGGGGAGTTACATTTCACTTGTCTATGTTTCCTATCAGCATGGAAACTCATGACAGACATAAAATGAATGCTATTCTGACACAAAATCTGCAGGACAGACCATAAAAGACCAGCAGACAATAAATTAAGTTTTTAGGAGTCCATTATTTATGAAAATAAAACACAGTGACTTGTAAGCTACCTTGATGTCTCTTAATAAGCATAATATCTCTACTCAAATATACCACAATAGAATCTGGTCGTTCACACTGTTCACAAAGACACTGCCTTATCTGATTCCAACAACTGGGTTTCAACCAGTTCCTGGCGTTTGTTTTCCCAGTTACAATGCATTACCTAGAAACTCCAAAGTGGACTACTGGTCTCACATATACAGACTGCACTGACTGCTGATCAGTGGCAGTAATGCATTCCTAGCACTTCTCATCACTTTGACCCACAAAGACTCTCAGGCTTCTGGCTTTTCTGTCTTCCTCAGGGTTCTGGGGCCGGTGTTAGACAGAATACAACCAATCTCCCCATCTCCACATCCCTCTCCTTCCAATCTCCCCAGCCTCCAGTACTCCCCCACCAAATATA
Source organism: Martes martes (assembly GCF_963455335.1). Lineage (NCBI taxonomy): Eukaryota > Metazoa > Chordata > Mammalia > Carnivora > Mustelidae > Martes > Martes martes. Next base: position 7,715,229 of record NC_137895.1, read on the forward strand.
ACAGGAAGGGAATATACTGTACTTAATTTCCACTACACTGTAGTTCATTATTTGATCTTGTTTCCCTTCTTTGTATCTCAAGTGATCCTTGGCGTCCAACTACCCACCACCCACCTGCATTGCAAGGATACAGAGAACCACCTAAATGGAAAAGGCAGAGGACCAGGAAGCCACAACAGTTCTAGTCAAGGAAAACAAGAAACACCTCAGGGGGACTACCTTTTCTTTTCTTTTCTTTTTTAAATATGACTCTACAGGGGCTTCTGGGTGGCTCAGTTGTTTAAGCGTCTGCCTTCGGCTCAGATCATGATCCCAGAGTCCTGGGAGCGAGCCCTGTGTCGGGGTGGGGGGTGGGGGGGGCGATGGTCCCTGCTCAGTGGGGAGCCTCCTTCTCACTCTGCCCCCCCTTCTGTATCAAATAAATAAACCCTTAAAAAAATTTGTCTCTATAGGTTTTTTTCTAAGTTTTCAATATATTAAAAGAAGAAACTTAGAGAGCACAGGAATCCAGAAAACACCTGACAGGGGTTATCATTGGCAAATATACAGAAAAAATAAAAGTAGTACCTCAAATATAAAGAAAATAACTGGGAATATTCAGCACAGTGAAAAAAATATCCCTTAGTAAGATTTGAAGACACCACAGTAACTCAAAACAATACCCTGTGTGTGACTCCAAGATTCATCAAATAATAAAAACAAAATTATCTATAATCAGACATTTCCCACTACCTACCAGATTTAATAAATGCCAGTGTTATATATCTGTATCCAAGTTAGATGTCAGATACTACATAATAACTGAGGATACAATGATAAACAATAAGGACTAGGGATCTCTTAGAACCTACAGCAAATCTTAAACATTTACTTTCCAGAATCATTCCCCTTACTCCTATACCAATGCCTTAGTTTAGCAGGCCTCATCACCCCATTGGGACTATCCTTCAAACTGTTATTACAAACCTAAAACCAAATCCATCTAGATGGTAAATTTGGGTAGAAGACCCTCGTCTTTCAAATCTGTCAGATTACAGAATTTAAGATTAGTCTTTCTCTCAAAATGGATTCTTCCTCCTTTCCTTAAACTGAATACCCACCATCCCAAGTGGTCCTTCCTACCTGCTTCACTCCTGGCTGATTCAAGTTCTAAAACAGATCAATCATTGCTCTTATACTTTAAAATTTTATAAGTTAAATACTCTTTAACATCACATGGCAAAGACGATGACTAACTAATGTTAATTTTTTTTTTTTTCAGTATTTATTTGACAGACAGAGATCACAAGCAGGCAGAGCAGCAGACAGAGAGAGAGGCGGAAGCAGGCTCCCTGCTGAGCAGAGAGCCTGATGCGGGGCTCGATCCCAGGACCCTGGGATCATGACCTGAGCCGAAGGCAGTGGCTTAACCCACTGAGCCACCCAGGCGCCCCAACTAATGTTAATTTTAAGAGAAGCGCTCCAAAAATGACATTACTGTTCCTACCACCTCAAAAAAATTGTCAAAAGGGAAAAGGAAAGAAGGAAAATGGGAATTATTCCTAAAGCCGATATTCATTTAAATGAAGTTCAGACTTTATTTATTTATTTATTAGATTTTATTTATTTGACAGACAGAGATCACAAGGAGGCAGAGAGGCAGGCAGAGAGAGAGGAGGCTCCCCACTGATCAGATCACAGAGAAGCAGGCTCCCCACTGATCAGAGAGCCCGACCTGGGGCTCGATCCCAGGACCCTGGGATCATGACCTGAGCTGAAGGCAGAAGCTTTAACCCACTTGAGCCACCCAGGCACCCTCAGACTTTTTTTTAAAATATCAATTTCATCAGTCACAATTCATACAAAATTTGGATACCAATCTATCCAGATGCCAAGTAACACAATTCTTCACAGCATGTGAGGTAACCAGAGTCAGAGGAAAGGAAGGTTAGGATCTGTCATCGCCCAGATCCAGGACTACAGAATAAGAAGTAAAAAGTAGGGGCACCTGGGTGGCTCAGTGGGTTAAAGCCTCTGCCTTCGGCTCAGGTCATGATCCCAGGGTCCTGGGATCGAGCCCCGCATCAGGCTCTCTGCTCAGCGGGGGGCCTGCTTCCTCCTCTCTCTGTCTGCCTCTCTGCCTACTTGTGATCTCTGTCTGCCAAATAAATAAATAAAATCTTAAAAAAAAAAAAAAGTAATACATAAAAATGCTCTAAGATGAGGTGACTGGCAGCGCCTGGTGGCTCAGTCAGTTAAGCATAATCTTTGGCTGAGGTTATGATCCCGGGGTCCTGGGATGGAGTCCAGCTTCCCACTCCCTGATTAGCGGGGAGTCCGCCTCTCCTTCCTCCTCTGCCCCTTCCCCTGGCTTGTACTGTCTAAAATAAATTAAAATCTTTAAAAAAAGAAAAAAGATAGGGCGCCTGATTGGCTCAGGTTGACTGTGTGACTCTTGGTTTTGGCTCATGATCCTGGAACTCATGGGATTGAGCCCCACATCTGGCTCTGTGCTCAGTGCAGAGTCCTCTTGGGATTCCTCCCTCCCTCTCAACCCCTCCTCTCACTCCCTCAAATAAATAAATAAATAAATAAATAAATAAATAAATAAAATCTTAAAAACGAAACAAAAGGATGTTCCAAGGCTGTGTCTGTGAATGGCCCAGCAATCATGAAAACTGAATTATAGAAAACAGGCAGGGTTCCTGCTCTTACAGGTCTTAGTCTAGCAATGATCACCCCTATATAAGGTCACAAGTAAGTGAGGAGGTGACTGCAAGAAACATAAAGGCACTGCATCTGTTTTCACCTGTGTAAGTTCTATTAATACGTGGATCATAACAACAGAATGACATTATACTACAGTGATCAACAACAGGCACTCTTAATTCAAAAAGACAAGAGTTCTCTGTAATACCCATTCCCTGACTGTTCCCTCACCTGTGTAACAGGAATAAAACCATAGGGCTGATGTTAGAATTAATGACCCTAGCATATATTAAATACCTAGTAACATTTAGCAGCTCCTTAGCTGTTGGAGCTAACGCTAATTTAGGCACAACTATACTGTCTGCTGTTATTTAATAAAATTCTGGATCTTGTCTCTTTAATCATAACAAGCTTCTGTCTCTGGCTCAAGTCATGATCTCATGATCCAAGGGTCCTGGGATCAAGCCCCACATCGGGCTCTTGAGCCCCACATCAGGTTCTTGAGCCCCACATCGGGCTCTCTGCTTAGCAGGAAGCCTGCTTCTGCCTCTCTGCCCACTTGTGATCTCTCTGTTAAGTAAATAAAATAAAATCTTAAGAAAAAAAAAAGTTAAAAAAAATCATAACAAGCTCTTTAACAGAACAGATATTTTTCTTTTTTAAAAGATTTTACTTGAGAGAGAGAGGGAGAAAAAGCGTGCTCACGAGCAGGGGGAGGGACAGAGGGAGAGGGAAAAGCAGACTCCCCGCTGAGCAGGGAGCCCCAGCGTGGGACTTGATCCCAGAACCCCAAGATCATGACCTGAGCCAAAGGCAGATGCTTAACTGACTGAGCCACTCAGGAACCCCTAGATTTTTTTTTTTATTTTCTAAGAGGGGGGCATCCAGAATACTAATGAACACTGCCTGAATAAAAAGTTCTTAGTTCCAAAGAACTCTACTAGTGGGTATCCCCATATCCTCCAGCCAACAGCTGTTCATGTGGTATGTTGTTTCATCTCCTGTTATAGCCAAGAGCTACGCCTCTAGAAGATTACAGCTTAACTTACGTGATCTAGATTCGATTTCTCCCTCTCCCCATAAAAATGTTTTAAGAACTTCACAAAAATGGAACTACAATAATACTAAGCACATGCTCCCACTACTATTACTACTCTACAGGTCCTTACAATATACCACTCACAAAGGGCTTACTTCTATTAATTATTTAGCTCCCCAATAATTCCATGAGGTAGGTTACACCCACTCTTACTATTTCCATCCTACAGATGGGAAATCTGAGGTACAGCAAGCAAGTTGCCCAAGTTACTATAGCTACATGTGAGTAACTGAGTTCATTGTTAACCTGGGCAGTAAAACTCCACAGTCCATACCATTAACTATGATGATTAATGTCATCTCTTTCTTCATCCATAAAAAAGGCAGCTATTAGGGTAAGGATTTTCAAAAATGCTTATTTCTTTTGTCACCAGCATTTTTAAGGAGGCAGATTATGTCTTGTGACGTTACTGGAGAGGGAAAGGATTTCACCAAGAAGCTTGGCAATATGCAGCTGAAGAGGACCCCAACTGTGCTAACAGCCCAGAAGCTAACCCAGGTAGCATGACTCAAAATCGGCACTCTTCTGCCGTGCAGGGCACCTCCTGAACTAATCAGTCAGAAATAACTTTAGACATAAAACCCTGCCTTCATCTTATGCTAACTCTAAGATCAAACACTAGCTTAAAGGGGGATATGACCCAAGTTTTTCCCTATAAACCACCGTTAGGCTTTGGAAAAACACTGTTTAAGTAGTAATGTCACAACCCACGTGCACACTCTGAACCACAGATTCCTCCATAAAAAGAACTGTGTACAAAAGTCACTGCCATTTGCCAAGAGGGTTCAAATCTTCAAGTCTCACTGAAAATTTCCTTAATTCCTGATTCTTAAATATCATTAGAACTCTTAAGAATTTTGGAAGGAAAGTAATGAATATAATCAGCTCTTTGAGGTAATTTTAGGACCTGGGTCCACAGAAAGGGAATTGCTATCCAATAATTTTAACACCTTGACTCAACTTTATTTTAATCTCCAGTAAAAAAATACAGGTTTTTTTCCCACTATAAAGAGAAAACTCGTTTTATAAAGTACTTAGTTGTATATTAATTGAGTATCTCATCCTAAACCTCCATTATTCTCCAAAACTCATTTACTAAATAAGCATTTAGAGTTCTGTGTTAGGAACTGCTTTAAGTACTTTACGAGTATCAACTTTAAAATATAGATAGGACTCATTTAAAACCACAAATTTTAATAATAATATTTTTATATTTGAATTCCTCCATCCCATGAAAACAGAGGCACTAAAAAGGTTATTTTTGTCTGTTCTGTACACTGCTATATATCCAGTCCCTGAAACAATGCTGATACAAGAAATTTGTGTTTGTTTGTTTGTTTTTAATCTTATTTATTTGACAGAGAAAGATACAGCAAGAGAGGGATCACATGCAGGGGGAATGGGAGAAGCAGGCTTCCCGCTGAGTGGGCAGCCCAATGTAGGGCTCGATCCCAGGTCATGACTAGAGCCGAAGGCAGATGCTTAATGACTGAGCCACCCAAGCGCCCTGAAATTTGTGTTTCAGATTATAAATAGATGGAACCCCACTATCATTGAGCCTTTTTTTAAGATTTTAAGTAATCTCTACACACAACTGGGGATCAACCCCTGAGATCAAGCATCACATGCTCAACTAAGCCAGCCAGGCGCCCCTGAGCCTTTCCTTTCAATTTTCTCTTCCCACCATATACCTGGAATATGTAAGCTTGTAACTTACGTACACACTAGAAAGTAAGTTCTATGAAGTAAGTTTATTCACTGCTCTATCTTCCTTCAACACCAAAGCTAGGCTCAGTAAGTATCTGATCAGTCAGGGAAGGTTCCATCTGTCACCCCATCACTCCCTGCTGGAGTGTGAACAGCCACAGCTCTGTTCTAGAACCCAGAAGAGGGACCTAATAAAGACCTCCTCGATTCTGGTTTGCACTCCAAATATTTGAACTTAACCATATCAACACAGCAACATTAAAGTGCCAAAAAGGGAAAATCTACAAAGGAGGTAGGAAAGATAACAGAATCATTCCCTAAGAGGTCAATATTCTTTACTGTGTAGCAAATAAATTAATTCATTAATTAAATTAAAAAATTAAGGGCTTTCATTTATGAATATGACCTCAGTCTCCCCACTCCCTATTCATCCCCCTTTTTTTTAAGTAGGCTCCATGCCCAGTGTAGAGCCCAACACTGCACTTGAACTCACGACCCTAAGATCAAAACCTCAGCTGCTGAGATCAAGAATCAGATGCTTAACCGACTGAGCCACCCAGGCGCATCTCCTCCCACTGTCTTTAATTTCACCCCTGAACTCTCTCATCATCATGATTCTCAGGAACACAAAGTCCCAATACCTACTCAGTAATTCCTCTTACACAGAGAGCTTGCTCTTAACTCCTTATGAAAATCTTACCCATCTTCATTATCACCTTCCAAGCAAAGTCATCTTTTTCATTCAACAAATATTTACTAACTATATGCCAGATGCTGGCAATTGTAGTGATACCACTTCAAGAAATAAAGAAATAGATATGTAGGAAAAATATAAAGGAATACACATCAAATACAGACTTGTAACATCTTAATTTTATACATAAAGAACACATTTAAAAAGTTTTGAAAAATGTGTTTAGTGTGTGTTAGTTAATAAAGCTAAAAGAGGGTGCCTGGGTGGCTCAGTGGGTTAAGCCTCTGCCTTCAGCTCAGGTCATGGTCTCAGGGTCCTGGGATCGAGTCCCACATCGGGCTCTCTGCTAGGCAGAGCCTGCTTCCTCCTCCTCTCTCTCTCTCTCTGCCTGCCTCTCTGCCTACTTGTGATCTCTTTCTGTCAAATAAATAAAATCTTAAAAAAAAAAAAAAGCTAAAAGAGTAGGCTTTTTGAAAAAGAAAAGCCTTTCAAACAATGACCAAAGTTATGTTAAGTAAACACTTGGAATGTTAGTTGAGGTTTCTGAGTAAATGAATGCACCTTAATGTCCATCAACTAATAAGAAAAAATAACATTTAGTAAATCTTTTAGAATAAACACCTCTTGAAAACCAGGGATATTCCAAGTAGTAGAAATATGTGATGTCTCTCTGAAGATGGTATAAAGCCAGCTAGCTCAAAACTATATTTTTACAAGTAGGCTATGAAGGCTAAAGTGGGCTTAGAAAGGAATTAAAAAATACTCTAGGATTTGTGAAAATATTCTAATACTTATTCTAATACCGAGAAAACAGGAATTAGCTAGCAATCAGCTGGAACCAACTGAAGGTATACAGTATCACTGAACCGTGAAAAAATTGTTTTACTTAAAATTAATGTAAGAGCTTCATAAAATTTGTGCCAACACAGATCTTTGGTATATATGTGAGAAATGGTACACCATGTAAGAAGATTAAGCATGAACAGTAAAGAATAAATGAGTAACTGACCTCAAGCCCTCCCTCCATCATGGGAACAATCAAAAACATACTGACAGTGCATACAAACCGAAACTGCACTTACCTTAAGAGGCTGAGGGCCTCTCAATCCCGTCTGTCCTCCCATCTGAGGAGAGCCTTGCTGCAGTGGCTCGGGCATTAAATTGCCAGCATTTCCCATGCCTGGGTTTGGGTACTGCATATTAGGTCGCCCCCGGCCTGCTCCAATTGAACCGTTCATGACTTGATTAGGCATCATCCCCTGTCCATTGCCTGCATTCAACATTCCAGGATTCATGCCAGCATTCATCCCTGTGTTCATTCCCATGGCAGGCTGATTTACCGGACTGTTCATCATACCTGCTGCAGATGGCGTAGGACCCTGATTTGGTCCGCTAGTGCCCATCCCCATGTTGGGAGAAGTCAAGCCTGCCTGTGCCATTGGGCTTTTAACCATGCTATTTATCAAACCTAATCCAGGACTGTTCTGTTGGGGCTGGCTGGCCATGCCTTGGCCTGGGCCACCAACCCCCATATTGAGGTTAGGGGAACTACCAGACCGTAGCAATTCTGACAGCTGTTTATGTTTAGAGGCTGCATCTTGTACTATGCCAAGACTTGTCTGAAGCTGATTAATATCACCACCATTGGTCAGTCCCAATTCTGTAGAGTTGATTAATTCATCTGGTAAGTCATGCTCCAAGTCAAATAGAGAGCCAAAATCTAAAAGCAAAGAGAAAAAATAAAAGTTAGTCTGACCATCAAAATCACAAATTTCTCTCTGTTTTGTTCTTGATAAACATTAAATATTTCCAAACTTCAATCCATGGGATACTATATGTATTACAGTCTTTCCAATATTATGCTAAAAATTTTTACATATGTATTTAAAAATTAGAGAATATTTGGCTATGCCAACAAGTTTAAACACCTATGAACTGTACCTAAAGTAAGACCAAAGGAAAAAGGATTAAATGTTAGCACAACCCCATTACATGAGTTGCCCAGTTTGTACTGATGTTCATGAAAAAAAAGATATACAACCATTCAATATTCCAGAATTCCTTAGAAGAGATTAAAATAACTTATCTACATACAAACTAAGTTCAGAATGAAATACAAGACTTAAAATGTAATAATAAAGAGAACTGATGGTTTCTCAGCCTTTTGGCTAAGATCAAGTGAAGACAAGTGCTAGAAAGATTTGTCATTCCAAGAACGTTAAGTGTGAACTCCATGACAGGGGCTATCTACCATTCCTTACCAAGTGCCTATCAAAGTGCCTGCCACAAAGCAAGTCCCTGATCTGAGTGAATTCAATTTCACCTGACCTCAGCCTATAGATAGCTTTCCTTAACCAAAATCTCACTGGAACAGGATATAAAACCATGCCTAACTAGTTCCTTCAACAACATACAAATCACCCCCAATCCCCCCAAAAAGAGAATGCAAGTTATGGATTAACTCAGGGTTTCTCAAATCTTGGCACTATTGGGTATTTAATAATTAGATATACTTGAATCAACTGATTATACTATTAAAAGACAGTCCATCCCTTGAAGACAAAATACCACCTAGTAATGATCTACTTGGGTCCAATTTAACCTTGTTTCCGAAGCCCAACTCTTCCTCTACGTGCCCTTTCTGTTCTTAAGAGCATTCTATCATGGCACTGAAACGATCTGTGTCTCTCTCCCCTCCTCCATGCTACCTCTTCCTACCACCACCCCTCACCCCACCCCTGCATCCAGACTCTGTATTTGGGAAGGAAAAGTTTCACCACTTATACACCAACTCCCTGCCTAATGTCCAACACACTTAAGCATCTGGTCATATTATAATTGCTCTGAATCGGGAAACCTAGGTGGATCAGTTGGTTAAGCATCCACCTTCAGTTCACGTCATGATCTCAGAAATGGAGCCCCGCGTGGGCTCCCTGCTCAGTGGGGATCCTGCTTCTCCCTCTTCCTCTGCCACTTCCCCTGCTTGTGCTCTCTCACTCTGTCAAATAAAAAAATAAAATCTATTTAAAAAGAAAAAAAAAAAAAAAGAATGGGAAGTTCTAATACACACACACACACACACACACACACACACAATTTGCTCTGTATCACATCCTAGGATCTCTATGCATGATTCAGAGTCCAGATTTTTATAGTATTCTTTCCTTCTGAAAAATCATTTTGTGCTCCTACAAAATGTGTCTTAGGCATTTTGGAATACAAATAAAGTCTCAAATAAAATTTCCCTGATATCATTGGGATACTTGGGTGGCCCAGTTGGTAAAGTGTTTACCTTCGGCCCAGGTGATGATCCCAGGATCCTGGGATAGAGTCCCACAACAGGCTCCCTTACTCAGTGGGGAGCCTGCTTCCCCCCCAGCCTGCCACGCCTCCTGCTTTGTGCTCTCTCTGACAAATAAATAAAACCTTTAAAAAAATTTTTTTTTCTGAATCACTAATGAAAAGACAACTGCTTAATATGTGGATATATTTCCTTCACTGTTTCCACTTACATAATTCACTAAACTAAAATCATACGTATTTTATGAACAAGCTTGCATTCTACTTTTCCCCTACAGTATACAAGGATATATCCCATCATCTGCATAGTTTTAGTGCTGAACATTTAAGTAAAAAAAACTCTGCTCATTTAGAAATTTTATTTTATTTATTTTTTTTAAGATTTTTTATTTAGGGGCGCCTGGGTGGCTCAGTGGGTTAAGCCTCTGCCTTCGGCTCAGGTCATGATCCCGAGGTTCTGGGATCAAGCCCCGCATCAGGTCTCTGCTCGGCAGGGAGCCTGCTTCCCTTCCTCTCTCTGCCTGCCTCTCTGCCTACCTGTGATCTCTGTCTGTCAAATAAATAAATAAACTCTTTAAAAAAAAAAAAAAGATTTTTTATTTATTCATTTGACAGACAGAGATGACAAGTAGGCAGAGACGCAGGCAGAGAGAGACAGAGAGAGAGGGAAGCAGGCTCTCTGCTGAGCAGAGAGCCCAATGTGGGGCTTGATCCCAGGACCCTGAGATCATGACCTGAGCCGAAGGCAGAGGCTTTAACCCACTGAGCCACCCAGGCGCCCCAAGAAAACCCATTTTAAAGAGAATCAGGAAGGGGCACCTGGGTGGCTCAGTCAGTTAAACATCGACTCTGGTTTTGGCTCTGGTCATGATCTCAAGGTCATCGGACTGAGCCCTGAGTTGGGCTCTGCACTGAGCAAGAAGTCCGCTTGAGATTCTCTGTTCGTCCCTCTCCTTCTGCCCCTCCCCAGGCGCGTCTCTCTTTCTCTCTCTCTCTCATAAATAAATAAATAAAATCTTTTAAAAAAAATCAGAAAAATTAAATATGACTGAGTGGTGGGTAGTATTAAATTATCGATTTTGGTGGGTGTGGTAATAGCATAGTTACTATGTTAAAATAAATCCTTTTAACTAAGAGATACATATGAAGTATTCCTGGTGAAACCACTTGTCTGGGATTTGCTATAAAACACTCCAACAAAAAAGGAAAGCAGGAGAGCATGTATGTGTGTGCAAAAATAACTTGAAGTAACAGGCACATGGGAATTCCTTTTAACTATTCTATTAAGTTGAAATTTCCCATTTAAATAAGTTTAAAAGGAGACACAGAAAGCCTGAATAATCCTAAAATACTATTAGGGATTCTCCCTCCCTGTCCCCATGCCCCTCCCGTTGCTCCTCTGCACTCTCCCTCTCTCAAATGAATTAATCTTGAAAGAAAGAAAGAAAGAAAGAAAGAAAGAAAGAAAGAAAGAAAAAGAGTGAGTCTCTGTCTTAATCATTGGTTGATCTTCCCATAAGGAAAACACCGTATCTAAATGTTTTTTTTTACAGGCATTTCCCACTGAACTTTTTTTTTTTTTTTGAAGATTTTACTTATTTGAAAGAGGGAGAGACAGTGAGAGAGAGCATGAGAGGGGAGAAGGTCAAAGGGAGAAGCAGACTCCCCATGGAGCTGGGAGCCCAATGCGGGACTTGATCCCGGGACTCCAGGATCATGACCTGAGTCGAAGACAGTTGCCCAACCGAGCCACCCAACAGCCCCCCCTCAATGAACTTTCCAAGTAAAAGACACTTCAACCTCATACACACTTCTAGAAAACAGAATACTCTAAAAATCACATGGCCAGTACAAGAAAAGAAAATCATGAACGTAATAAGTAAAAACCAAAACCAAAAACTCCAAAACAACAACAAAAAAACCCCCTGCAAGTCAAATTCATCAGTGTCTTGAAATGTACTGTAATGATCAAGTTGGGATAATGTCAGGAATCCAGGGTGGAGGGGTCTGCATCAGAAGCCTCGAATATCCGTAAACATCATCCACTGTATTAACAAAGGAGAATGGAAATATAAGGTTCATCTCAATGGCTGTAAGAAAAACTATATAAAATTCAATACCCAGTCACACACAACAAACCCCAAACCAAACCAACAGAAAACTACAGCAATCAAGAAAGTGATGGGAACTTCCTTAAAGTGATAAAAAAAGGTTCCTTCCAAAACCCAGAAACTGACAGCAAATAATGCATTAACGGACCAACATCAAAAGTCTCTTTAGCATCAGAACAAGAGAAAGATACCCATGAGAAACACTTCTAATTCAACGTTGTACTGGACAATCTAGCCAAAGGAATACTACAAGAAAAATTACACATTCAGCGCAATGCCAATCAAAATCCTAACAGTTTTTCAGGGCACCTGACAAGAGGATTCTGAAGAACCCACAGAAGAGCCTAGTTTCCACCTCTGTATAACACAAAGTACCTACTTCTAAGTTATTTGTAGAATAGTGCCTGACACATATTGAGCACCATAAAAATGTTTTATCTATTATTATTCAATGGAATCATTACCTGATTAGGAGACAAACAATCTTATAATAATGAGAACAAACTTTTATCAGGCACTTTCAACAAGGGATTGTTCTTGGCACTTCAGGAATTGTATTATTCCCACTAACCCTTCTCAACTGTATCTGTAGTAGATAAGAGCCACACACACAGAATTCATTGAGGAGAAATCAACTTTAGGAATATGGAAGTCTCACTGGAGACCCTAGAATCTTGAGGATTTTAATTTAACCTGCATTATAGCCACAAATTTGCTCCATCTGATTGCTCCTTCATGTTTATGCAAAACATTTCCCAACACGTTAAAAAGTTTAGCTCCATCAGGAAGCCAGACAGGAGGGTTTACATGGATAGACCCTGAAAATAAAAGTTTTGTTTTTTGTTAATGGCAATCCTGTATTTTCAATAGACCTAAAATGTAGTTACTACTACAAGAGATCCACTCAGGTTTCAACTCAAAGATTGATCCCAATATTCCTGTTTCCCAAGATGGCTCTCAATCTCAACTAGGCATCCCCTTCTACCTTTTATTATGGCTAAATGTTTGTGTGCATCTTACTCCATTACCAAATTACGAGTATCTGAAGGATAAGGGTTGCATTTATTTTTTTAAAAGATTTGAGAAGGAGCTTGCATATGTGCACAGGGAAGGGGCACAGACAAAGATTCTCAAGCAGACTCTCTGCTGAGCAGGGAAGCAGGATGTGGGGCTCAACCTCACAACCCCATCATGACCTGAGCCGAAATCAAGAGTTGGACGTTTAATTGACTGAGCTACCCAGCCGTCCCAAGGGTTGCATTTAATAAATATTTACATTTCTCACATGATCTACCATATACTCACAGAATTAAATAATGTTTTACAGCAATTCTAAAATTGCATACTGTAATTACTTATATTTGATTGGTATTTATAACTAAATAAGAGTTCTCTTATCTCTACTTAAACTTTTTTTTGAAAGATTTTATGTATTTATTTGACAGAGAGTGATCACAAGTAGGCAGAGAGGCAGGCAGAGAAAGAGGAAGGGAAGCAGGTTCCCTGCTGAGCGGAGGGCCCAATGTGGGGCTTGATCCCAGGACCCTGAGATCATGACCTGAGCCGAAGGTAGAGGCTTAACCCACTGAGCCACTCAGGCACCCACCCCTACTTCAAACATTTTCAACAGCTATACTAATTTGGAAGACTACATAAAAGTCATATATACTTTGATCAAACAGACCCTATTATTTCATCTAATATCATTAACAGTCATTACTACTCCTAAGCTACTTTGTGCCTCAAAGCTCTGGACATTTATAATTCCTAAATGCCATCAACTATCACTGTTATCTATACCTTGGCACTGCGCAGGGAGTCTAAACCCAATTCTATAAGCTGACCTCATTTACCAACTGTGAGCTCAAGTCACCCTTCCACCAAGAGATAGTAAAACTTTCTCTACTTCCTTCATGGAGTTTTATTGTTGTTGTTCTGTTTTTAGGGACAGGAACAGTGTTTACTGAAAAAGGTAAACTCACACAGAAGATTCTGATGGCCCTGGCTGAGTGACAGAGAATCTGAATGCCTGATGAGAAATTTCAGAACCTTCTGTCCAGAGGGATGGGCCAGGATAACTTCCAGTGTGAGTCCTTAGCTACAACTTTGTCCTAGACAACAAATGAAACCCATGGTCTAAAACTAGTAGAAAAGCAAGTTCCAAACTAAAAGCAAAATATATGAAGATGTAAGGGAAAAAAATAATTAAAAAATTTAATGTCACATTTAGGAAATCCTACAGGATGGTGGGTTTTAGTACTGACCAGTCTCGATTTCATGCTTATTACTGAGCTTTTCGAATTCTTCCTCTTCCTTCAAGGAAAGGGGAAAAAATGAAGGTTCAAATAAATCCTCTTCTCAGACCCCTATCTCAACTTGCCCTTCATAGAAATTAGTTCACATCAGCTGAATAAAATTTAGATGTTCAACAAACATGAGAAACCTAGAAGATCCCCTAAGCTAAGAGTAGAGAAAATTGGTCTACTGAAGAACTTTAAGCAAAAATATGATATGAACAAACCTGTATTTCTTAGAGCCCACTCAGGCAAACAAGATAAAGAATGAATTGGACGGACGTGTTGGAGTCAGAGAGACTGGTTAGGGGACTGCTGCTGGAGAAGTGACAAAAACTAGCAGTTGATCCTGGAGCAGATGTATTAAATGAGCACAGGCACCAAAATGTCAATCAAAAGAACTCTGACTACAGAAGGGGGGTTAAGAAAAAAGACAAGGATGACTCCTAAGTTTCCGGGCTGGATGACTTAAAAGAGTATATAAGGGTTCTGCTACCCAGATGGGCAATCTAGAGGAATACATGATGATGTAAGAAAAAAGTCACCACTGGACATTAGGGGGACCATCAAATATACAAGTGTTTAAGGGACAATAATCTTAAACCATCAAAGGATGTTAAAACCCAACATTCCCCAGCCCATCCATCAGGAATACTGTCCTGGAAACCAGGTTCCAAGAAAGAAATGTTAGTCATGTCCCATGCTCCAGGAAGAATTTACTAAATGTATATACTAGGAAATATTTACTAAACCGGGTAAGAGTAGTTCACTGGAGTTGCAAACAGCAAATGCCAGACTGCAGTGGATTGAGGGGGAGGAGGTAAGAAAGGAAAAGACAGCAAGTATCTTTTCTAGATATTAAAGTAAGCTCCTAAATATTCACTTAATTGCCTCCTTTCTCTATGGTTAGAAATTTATAAATCTGAAATTTATTCTATTACCTTTTAGACTATCCTACAGCAAATTATCACAAAATAATATCACAGACAACTGTTGAATAAACTCACACTATGTCCAATAAGATATTTCCTGCTTACTTTTAAAAAATTATCTACCAACCAACATCATTAGCAGACAGTTTCTACCAAATAGTTGGCTGAAAAGTTCCCAAATACCTTTAATGATGCTCAAGTACAAAATAACTTTGAGTAAAATGTTTCTTCACCTGAGTGTGAAGAAATACAAATACAGTCCAAATACAAATACAAATACAAATACGATCCAAATACAGTGATACAAATGTGACTAACAGGACAGATTTAAATGTGATTTGCAAAGTTTAGAATACATGAGGTGTATCCAATGGACCAGATATTAGAAATGTGACAACCTAAACAAAAACAAAATTGGACTGAATTATGTGGGAAACCAGCGTTGAGTCAAAACATCCTTTCATTATTACATACTGATTTTGTAGGTCACCCTTGGTGTTTTCTATATTGCTATACGATTTAGCCATGTAATCTCTTGTAAAATGAATACCCACATCACTTAGCCTTTCCAAAAATGATGATTCCACAATATGAGAAACCAGATAAATACTACCTACCATGAAATACATAAATGAAGCATAACCTTCAAAATTAGAATTCTTAACAATACAATCCCACACTGCACACTGTGCTGTGAGTATAAATAATAGGCTTTTTTTTTTTTAAGTTTCTAATTAGGATGTGACAGTTGAAATAATTTTGGCTCAAAACCTAACTCTACTGAATGGCACCTCTTCCCAGTTATACATTTTTCCCCATTTACAAGGCCCAAACATTATTTGTTTGTAACAGGCTTATTTTTGTGATTTAGGTAAACTGAAGTCAAATAAAAAACTCAGTTCTGCTCTTAAACTGTGCACATAAGCAAAATACCCATACTAATATCCACACTATTCCAAAACTAGTCAATTCTGAAGAATGCACTTAACAGAAGACAGCATTTATCCACTGAGTCTCTCTCTCTCTCTTTTTTTTAAGAGTTTATTTGACAGAGCAAGAGAGAAAGCACACAAGCAGGGGCAGCAGCAGAGGGAGTGGGAGAGGGAGAAGCAGGCACCCTGGGATTATGAACTGAGCGGAAGGCAGACGCTTAACCAACTGAACTACCCAGGTGCCCCTGATTCTCCTTTCATTTAGTTTACTCTATGGCATTAAAATGCTTTAAAAAAAGAACATTCCAGATCTCAAAACCTTTCTTTCCTCTAACCCAGCAGTAAGGCCAGAGGATAAGTAGGAGCGGGACAGGTGAAGGATGGAGAGAAAGAAAATGGGATGTGTACCACCTAAAGCTCCAGTTCAGCAACTGTTAAGAATTCAAAGTAGGGGGGCGCCTGGGTGGCTCAGTGGGTTAAAGCCTCTGCCTTTGGGTCAGGTCATGATCTCAGGGTCCTGGGATCGAGCCCCACATCAGGCTCTCTGCTCAGTGGAGAGCCTGCTTCCTCCCGCCCCCCCCCACCCCCCGGGTTTCTGCCTACTTGTGATCTCTGTCAAATAAATAAATAAAATATAAAAAAAAAAAGGACATTTTAAAACATTGCAGCCTTTAAAAATGAGGCAAATTTGCAGACTTCATGGATTAATTAGAATGAAACAGCTTTCCTAACCTTCATTCAGTGCTTTATTTAAAAATTGTATTTCGATACTCTGTAGATGTAGAACTAATCTAATCACAAACAACCCACCTATCAAGAAAAGAAAGATGCACAAACACTTCAAAGCTACTTTTCAAAAACTAAGAAAATTTAATGAAATATCCATGCTGGAAAAACAGATATGACTTCTAATACTTTTCAAGACAACTGGAAACAATCTGTGAGTTATCTATAAATCTGGATTGAAGACGATCAATATTAGGTTATAGAGAATCACACAGCTATGCATGTCAGCAAGTGTTGAATTTTGAAATCCAAAGGAGTCAAAGGGCAGAAGTGCAAGCAAATTTCAAAATATGCATTCTTAACATTGTCCTGCAACCATGACATCAAAAGGTGTACCTATACTTTGGCAAGTGACTGACTTGGAGTTGACTCTTAACCCCAACACATTTAAGTTAGGTCTCAAAATTTAAACAAAAGATGAAGTGTTATAAGTGATCAAATGTGTGACCCCCGGCCCACTTCTAGAAGTTTTATGTTGACTACATGCCTTGCTCTTCATCAATTTATTAATATGGTAACCCTTCTTGGCATGAAATTAACTAAAAGGTGAGGACACTGTTGTTTATCAAAAAGCCCACTTTAAAAATCAACTCAATGACATGCTCATATTAAACCTAAACTGCATGTTAATTTAACCACCACTGATCATTTCTTGATTTTGAATACTGGTAACATCTTGGAAGTGAGTCTAAGATTCATCTGCTTGACTGGGGTTTGTCCTGCAGGAATGAAATGCCTATAGGGGATCCTATGTGACAGAGCTATCATACAATCTCTCCATAAAAAAAAAAAAATCCTAAAGATTGTATATCTGTGCAGAAAAAGGAGAGAATGAATGGTTTCTGAGTTATCTCCTGTATTCTCCACATTTAGGACTATATTGGTAAACAAAATTGGACCTTAAAAAAATAAACAACCCACATCAATAATTACACTCTACCTAAAACTTCCAAGGCAAATGGAAGTGCACTTCAAAAGATAAATGACATACCCCTAGTCTTCCTGCCATTAGGTGCTCTCCTTGCTACTGAACCTGTACTGTGTCACCAGAATTAGTCTCCCCCCTTTCCCTGACCATGTCATTCTCTTGTTCATAAAAGCTTTATCCTGATGGTAAGAAATGTCAAACTCCTTACTATATTTCTGTCTTTTCATAATAGGACACCAAAATCCTTTTCCACCTGTCTCACGTGAAAACATAACACTGTAGTCTGTGTTCCAGTCACATTAGAACCACCTGTATTTGTTCCACCCGAAACACAAATACTCTTCCAACTTTCTCTACTTCTAAGGTAAGTTATCTTCTCCTACCTCTGTTCAAATACACTTCTGAAGTTTTCCCTCAGTTCTCCAAACTCACCCTGTCAGAAACAATCCCTATCCTCTACCTTTATCCTGACTTTTTAAAAACACTTAGCAGACAACTCAGGAAAATTGTGCGGACATGTATACCAACCCCATCAGATCCTAAATGCTTTAAAAACAAAAAGTACAACCTTGATTCATTTTTACAATTCCAAGTGTCTAGCAATTGATGTTTGGTAATTAATGTTTATTGGCTGAAATGAGAGAAAGACACACCAAATGAAAACAGTGACTACTCAACTCAGGGGAATCACATAATTTCAAAATGTTTAAAATTTAACTCATCACAATCCCTCCCCACCACCATCCATACACAAGTACTTCACTTCCTATGTTTGAAATCTTAGGAAATGGCAACCTCACCAATCCAGCTGCCCAAACTTGAAACTTGGGAATTACCCCTGATTCCTCTATCACAACATCCTAACGTGTAATTAATCACTAAGTTCTGCTGGTCACCCACTTTCCTCAAATCTTTCCACAGCTTTCCATCTACTAATTCAGGCCACCCTCATCACAGCTGGAATCCTAAAACAGCCATCTCTCTGGTCTCCCTATTTCGTATTTTTCCCTGTTCCTTTCCAAAGCATTCCTCACTTTAGTCAATCATCAAGTCAATCATCAAGATGTACATTGGGCTCCCTGCTCAGTTGGGAGCCTGCTTCTCCCCAATTGTGCATGTGTTAATGCAAGTGTTTTCTGGCAAAAAAAAAAAAATAAATAAATAAATAAAAATCTTTTTTAAAAGAGCTAAAATGGAAAAATCTGAACTCCAAGAAGAATTAGAAGGCAAGCATAACTGGCTCTATGCTCACCTATATGATGGTTGTATCTCGCTATTCCACCAGTCCACCCGGTCAGATGGAAATTAATAGGTTTCCTGAACAGGCCATACTCTTGTTCCCAGCCTGGGAGCACTCTTACTAATCCTATATTCTATCCTTCAGATCTCAAGATCAGACACCAATTCTTCAAAGACAGCCACCAGAGGAACAGTAGTTACAGCTTATAGGCCCCCCTGTTTCTCTCACTGTACACGGTCCTTTGCAAACATAATGTTGGTCAGTCTTAAATATCACTCTCATCCCCTTATCTATGTGCTATGTACGGGAAGGAAGGGTCCATGTCTGTCTTGATTAACAGAGTATTCCCTGCACTGAGGAGAAATGCCCCGTATACAGAAAATGTTGGTCCAATACAGATGAATGCCAAGTTGTCAACTCTTCTAAGCCAGTATTTTTCAAATTGTGGGTCACAAGCCAATAGCGGGTCATGAAATCAATATGGTGAGTCACAACCAGAACTTAAAAAAAAAATAATAGAAAACCTCAGAGTATGTTACAGGTAGTAAGGGAAGTAGTTTGTCCACTTGCTGAGGTAGGGGCTCTAGTTCTCCATGTAAAATGCAGTTCTTATTGGGTGTGGTCAAAAAAATTTGAAAAGCACTGCGCTGCTCCTTCTTTTCTTCTCCCTCTTCCTTTTTAAGAAACTCTTTAAAGACCCAGGGATAAGCAAACAGAAAAAAGAAAAAGTAATGTTTAATCACACAGTTCTTTAGCAAAATGCCATTCTAACTTGAGCATTTCTAGTAAGAACAATCTTTCTGATTTCTCGTTATGCTCTTAATACTTAATTTCCATTTTAATTACTTACATATACAAAACACCTTGTATGACAGGACATACAGTACTTCTACTTTTAGTCTCAGCTACTGTATTCTTAAACTCTTCAGAAAGTTAATCTTTGAGCAGACTGGCTAACTGTATCGTAAGCTTTACTTCTGAGACTACTACTTTCTGGGGGCACCTGGGTGGCTCAGTGGGTTAAGCCTCTGCCTTCAGCTCAGGTCATGATCTCAGGGTCCTGCGATCGAGCCCCAAATCGGGCTCTCTGCTCAGCAGGGAGCCTGCCTCCCCCCTTTCTCTGCCTGTCTCTGCCTACTTGTGATATTTCTCTGTGACAAATAAATAAATAAAATCTTTAAAAAAAAAAAAGATTACTACTCTCTGAACTTCATGAACTTGGCTTTCTCTTTATCCAATCTATCTATAAATCCACTAAAAAAATCTTTACCACTGCTTTGTTGTTGCTATATATTTAGCCAGTAAGGTTAAAAACCCTCAACACAATGAGCGCATACTACACTGCAGCAAGCACTCCATCCTAAACATTTGACAAAGAGAATTTTCTTTTATTCCTCATCATAATCCTGTAAGGTGGGTACTACAGGTGAGGAAGCTGAGAAAAAGAGGTTAAGAAATTGGCCCAAGGTTCACAGTTCATAATAAAGTCACGTCTGGGATCAGAAATCTAGCCTCTCCAAAAACCCCTTTTCTTAACCATTCACTTTTTTTTAGGAGTTTTAGTTTTTGTTTCTCTCTCTCAACTAAATTACTCCTAAATGCTTTTTGAAGCATTTGTAAAATAAGACCTATATCTAAAAACAAAGGATATCTTGACTGTTCAGAAGAAGCTTAACACCTTAAAATTCATTCTCTTAAACCTATGAGAACTAAGCAATAAAAAATTTCCTACCAAAATTTCACAAGAAAACTAACACCCATCACATGAAAAAATCATCTGCAAAATTCAATGTTTTAAAATTTTTACACTTGGGGGGCGCCTGGGTGGCTCAGTGGTTTAAGGCCTCTGCCTTCGGCTCGGGTCATGGTCCCGGGGTCCTGGGGTCGGGCCCCGCATCGGGCTCTCTGCTCTGTGGAGAGCCTGCTTTCTCCTCTCTCTGCCTGCCTCTCTGCCTGCTTGTGATCTCTGTCTGTCAATTAAATAAATAAAATCTTAAAAAAAAATAATAATAAAATAAAATAAAATTTTTACACTTGGTATAATTTAAGTTTTAACCTGCCCATTAATTTCTCTAATATGTTTGCCACATTAAAAAATTCAACCTCAGAAATTCTCAAAGAAAAAACCCTAAAATCACAAAATACACACGAAACAAGCATATCCTACTTTTCTATTAATTGTTGGCTGTTACGAATTGGCAGAACAGCTCCTGAGCTGTTTTTGTAAATATACCAGGAAGAGGTATTTTACACTCCCACTTGTCTGTGCAACGTTCTTCCTACTCTTTTTTTTCCCTTTCCTATTTACCACTTAATGTCCCTACAAACACCACTAGGCACTTATTTTCAACTTCTTGTTTCAATTTTTCTTGCTTTTTATAGAATAGACTAAGAAGAAGGTGGAAAAGCAAAGTAAAACAGAAAATAATGCAAAAAGACAACCAAAGGCAGAAAGTGTTTCCTTTCTCTCCATTATACATTCACTAGACACGCCAATACATTTCTTACATCTGTGACAGACAAGAATTTCTGCTGGAAAAGGGCACCCATACTGTATGTAACACGTATACTGTTTACAATTTAACAAAAGTCACTTTATCTCACTATCAATCACATATAGCCTTCTTGAAGCCCTATAAATGAACTTACAAAGCCTTGAGAATAGGCAACTGCCAGAGTCCAAGGCACTTAATAAAATGTTTTGCAACCTAACACTGAGGTCAGCAATACCTCATTGGACCAAGGAGCCATAACAGAAAAACCCCAGGAGAACTTTAATATAAACATGCACGCCTTAAAAATAAAATTAAAACACAGTATCATAGGCTTAAGAACTGAAAAGAAATGGCCTCCACCAGAAATATTCTGGTTAAGATAATAAACCATTAATCCACAGCAGTGTTTTGAGAAAATATAAATGACATTAAAAAAAAAAATCCTTGCCATTTCCCTATTATGTGTATTAATCTAGTGGTTGAAATGAAATATTACATAAATATTACATATACTATCTGCCCTATCTGTTCCTTTGAAGTGAAAAACAGGCATAAAATCCAAGCCAATTCTGACACGAGTACACAGTAGGACTACAAAACTGGTACCAAGACCAGAAAGATCCTTATTTAACATGCCAGATCCTCACAATATCAGCCATCTTTCCAGAGTCTGTTGTTCAGTGCATATAGCATTAAGTGTTTACAAAGCGATGACAGAACATATCCAGTGAACAATGAAACCAACTGTATCATCCTCATCAAGCCCATCACTCAGATTATTACTAGAAATAGGTTCAAGAACTACTTTCAGGACTTACCTGTTAACTTTCCTGGTCAGTAATTTTACCAAGTATTTTTACAAATGGCTTTCACCATCTTTTTTTGGGTGGAGAACACGCAGTCATTTGACTTATCAAATAGTTCTGATCTAACCATACCAGGTTAAATAAGATTTTCAATGAATCAAGTACAAATACTGAAACAGGAAACACGAAGATGCAAAAGCTAAAATAATGGGTCTTCCTCCCCATTCCAACACATAAAACTTTAACTTAATTCAAGTTATTTGAATCAATCCGGAATGTTTTAGAAGAATCTTTGACTTCTCATTGAGAATTCATTTTTATTCTGCCATCAGTGGCTAACCTTAAATAATCCAGAAGTTGGAATTTAAACATTAATTTGTTAACACATTAGTATGTCAACCCAACTGGGTTCCAGTTTTCCTTCCTGTAAAACTGGCACATGCCAACACTCGTGGCAGGAACGCTTACACTACTAAAATAACAAGACCTAATCATTAAAAAAAATAAAATAAAAAGTTTCTGATGTCTAGCACATTGGGATCATTTTGACCTAGTTCTAGATAAAATTCTTAGTCAATCACCAAAAAACAACTTACTTTCACATTTATAAAATATCCAGGTAATAACTCAAAAGTCAAAAAGTAGAAATGTTTTGAAAACTTCAAGTTTTAAGAAGTGAGGTGTGTCTGTTTAAAGTTCCCTGCCAACTTATACTACACACTGTTGGCTGGGGGGAAAAAAAAATCACCAACTTCAATTAAGTTCACAATGGGACAGTATTTTCTTTATAACTCCCTCACTCTCTCCCTCCATCCCCCGCTCCCTGGCCAAAACCCAGACTGATTAGGATTAAAAACTGACACCAAAAAATTCCTAGAGTACAATCTTAATTTGGGCAGGGGGATCAACTCTCATCACAAAATTTAGAAAAAGGTAACTAATACTAAGATAAATCCTTAGTACTAAAATTGAGTTCATCTCAAGGTCGAGAGTTTTTTACTCTAAAAACCCACTTGATACATTTAGGACTCTCTTAATTATCCAAAGATATTTCAAGTAGCGAACCAGTTTTTGTGTACCAGACAGGTGAGACACTACTAAAATGAGTTAGCTAAAGTTGCTAAGTACACAGATCAAATAGGAAAACAGTAGTGCACCTGAACAGAGGTACCTGAACAAGAGTGCACAGCTTTCCTTTCAGGCCTTGCATTACTCCAAGACTAAGCTGCTCAAATCAAGGGTCATCAAAGTGACACAGGAAAGAAGTTTTCTCTGCAACATCCCAAGTGACTACCGAACTCAAATGCAAAATTCATTACTACATTACACAAAAATTAAAGAAATAACAAAAACATACAGACAGAAATATGTCTAAAGGTGATCTGAAAATCCTCCGGAACATTTTAGTAAGTGCAAAGAAATAGGATACTCGATATATGTAACAGTCCTGAGGAAAAAAGGCAAGTAAGAGAAAAAAAAAATCTGTGAAGAATACAGAAAGTTCAAGGAATAAGAATAGATCAAAGTTCCTGCATTGCCAATTTTACAAGTCTGAAGTAGAAAACTGCAAAAATCTTCAATCTGCAGGTTATCTTAAACTCATGACACATTTTTCTTATAAAAGCAAAGAATCCAAAGCATTTGCCACACATCCTTACATTTTCACCCTGAGAAACGAAGCCTACTTAGAAACATGCTTTAGAAGTTCTCTACAAACTCATAGGGTACATTTAACTCCATTATGCACTCTCACTGGCAGATGGAGGGATGACGTTGAGTTAAAGAGATGCTCCGTAGTAAGGGGGAGAACATCTTGTGGACTGTCAGATGGCCAGCCATTCTTCCCTCTTCATTATCCTGGCACCTCAAACAACTATGAGAGCAAAAAAGAAGGTCGGTGGCCATCAGGACAGCACCAAACTAATTACAAGGAGGGAGTGATGGAGGGAAGTCTCCCTGAATTTCCCTTGACAAAAGGGTTGGTCCACAACTGAGTGAAGTTAAGAATGGCTGAGCTTTTTTAAGCTGAAATATGGACCTCCAAGTATGTTTAAAACACAAAAAAACAAAACCACACAAATACAGAACCTAATGCACATTTTAAACTTTTGTACAATCAGTTTATGTTTGCAGTTCATGACTGGGACCCTTACAACTCCTAATTTTGATTTCCAAGTACATAACTTCACACAATTGGCTATCTCCACTGCCCCCCCACCCCGAAAGTGAGTACAAACTGCAAAGAAAATGCCTCTGCTCTCCCCCAACCTAAAACCCCAGAGTTTCAGACATTTTGGTCTCACACCAAAGAAATGGAAGATGTAAAATGAACTGCGCTCCATATTGATTCTTAAGGCAAATAAAAAAGGGGGGGGGGAGGCTAGGAATGGGAGGTAAAATAATTCGAACCGAATTTCAGCTTTGACGTTAAACCTAACGTCAAACCTGAAATCTTGGGTCACACATACACACAAATAAAATCAAGATTTTTTATACTCTCATCCTCAAAGGAAAATCCTGTTCAAAAAAGAGAAAACCTTGAAAAGGGAGAGTGGAAAGTAGAGAAAACAGAATAAGTGCAATAGAGGAGAAAGGATTCGCAATTCCTCATTTCTCAACAACAAAAAATTCAAAGCAAAATTGCATTAAAAAAGCCCTTACACACAAATGCACTGGCATTTCAAAAATTAAACTGCATGGGAGCAACAATAAAGGCTATTTCCATAGCACCACTCAAGAGCTCTAATTCCAGAACACACATCTATATGACATAGTGTTGCAACGAATGTATTAGGAAGCAAAGAAAATGGTTGGGCTACTGGACGTCTTCGACCAGCTCATTCAAACACCTCTGATTAATGAAGAAACAGAGAACTAAGAAGAAAGAAAAAGGAAGAAAATATGGAAGAAGAGGGGTGCACGGAGCAAAAAAGATTAAGGGGGATGTGGAAGGCCAGGGCTCCCGGGACTAACCTGTGCCATCGCTGGCCGACGCCGAGAGGGCCGGAGATGAGAGTTTAGGCCGCTTGGCTGAAGGCGGCCCCGGTTCCACCACATTCTCGGCCATTTTTAATTCTTTCGGAGATACAGGCGAGGAAAACGAGAATCCTCGGGAAATCTCTTCTTCGGCCAGGGCTCCCCGCCCCGTTCCCTGGGGTGGGCTTGGGGGGCTCCGCCGGCCCCCGAAAGGGGTGGGGGAAGTTCCTTTTTCTCTTCGCTGGGTCGCGGTGGCTGGAGAGGGATGCCGACTCGATAAAGGTAGGGGCAAGTGCGAGGGGCCGGGCCTGGGCCCAGGCCCGGAGGAGGGCACAGGAGCACAAATCCGCCGAGCGCGTCCGCTGCGGCGAATTCCCGAGAACTCGCGGCTCTAGAGGCGCAGTCCCCGGCCCGCCACGGCCGGCCCCTGCCCAGCCGAGGTCTCTCGGAGCTCCGCCGCCGCCATCAGCCTCTTCCTCCTCGGCGCTGTCCTCCTCCTTCTCATCGCCACAAGGAGGCGGGGGCGAAAAGGGGGGAGAGGAGGAGGCGACGAGAGACACTCACCTCCTCCCGGTGCCCCCTCCCGGACCTGCGCCCCCACCCTCCGAGCCCTCCTCCTGCCGCCGCGCTCCGCGCCGCCGCCGCACCGGCCCCTAATGGCCGCAGAGAGCTCGCCCGAGCCGAGAGCCAGGCTGGCGCCGCCGCCTCACATCGCGCGGCGGGCGGCGGAGGCGCGGCGAGGACGCCGGGCGCGGAGCTCGCCGGTCCAGAGGGCCGAGGGGGCCGGGCCGAGCAGCGCCGCCCGCCCGCGCCGACGCCGAGCCCACCGAGGAGGCCCCGCTCCGGCGGGCGGCGCAGGCGGCCTCTCCTCGCGCCGCGCTCTCCTCCTTCGCCCTCCTCTCCCGCGGCACAGAAATAAATACGGCCGCCGCTACGGCCCCCACCCCCGGCGGCCAGGTGCCGGGAGCGCCCGCCCCCCGGGGCTCCGCTCGGGGCCGCCCTCGGCGGCGGGCGAAGGCGCCGCGGGGCGCGGGGTTATGTAATGGTCCCCCCTAGGCGTCGACGCCGGCCCGGCTGCCGGGCCGCGGTGGGGGTGTGTGCGGACGGGAGGGGGCTGGGGTCGCCTCAGCCCGTGCGCCCCGGGCCCCCTGCCACTGTCTCAGCCCCTGCCGCCTCTCTTCGGCCCGGCTCGCCTCCGCACTCTGGCTCCCGCAGTTCGCACTCAGCCCGGCGTCCCGCTTGCCCACTCTCGCCCGCTCCCTCTCGCCCTCTCTCCCCCCCAGCCTAGCACACAAACAAGATGGCGGCTGTTGTTTCTTCCCTCTGCCGAATCCTCCTTACAGGCTAGCGGTAGCAGCGGCGGCCGGAAATGAGCCAAGGGGGGGTGAAAAAAAGGGGAGGGGTTGGGCCTCCGGAGGGAGGTGGTGAGGGGGCGGGGCCTGGGCCCGAGCCGCTCACACAATGGGGGAAGAGGACCCGGGGGCGGGGCCAGTTCCAATCACGGGATCCGCCCAAGGCCCCAACACGGTTGGCGCTTCCGCAAACTCCCCCGGCGTCACCCGGTGGCTCCCTTTAAAGGGGAGGACTTGGCGGCAAAGGGGGGGGGCTTGGGGGCCGACTCGGGATCTATTTTCAGTCGGTGGACACTTGCGGGGGAAGGTGCCTGGGTTGGGTCTCTGCGTAGGGAACCGGTGGGAACGGGGAGTGACGGAGCCCGGGAGCTGCACTGGGGAAGGCGCCAGGTCACCGCGCAGGTGGCCGAATCGGAGCGCCGTGGGGATGGCCCTGCGTCCCGGGTCCTTGGGCGGCCAGTCTTCCGAACCCCAGTGGATTCATCCAGGCAGGGGGTACCCCGTCGTCGGCCAGTGTTTCTGGTCAGAGACCCAGTGCGTCCTCTCTCCTCCGTCTGTCTCCCAGAGGGAACGGTTCACATTCAAAAATTCACACTGATTATGAGTTGTTTCCCTTTTCTCCAAATTTTACACTTTGTTTTACAATAAGCATATATTATTTTGATAATCAGGAAACAAAAATCACGGTGGTGGGAAGAAGACGCTGTAGGACCAGACCTAAATTCGTTTCTAGCCCACCACGTGTCCACTCGTCCCTACCAGGTACCTCTTTCACCAAAGGAGACGAATTATTTTTCTGAATACAGCTGAGATCTGAGGACATTTTATGCTGGTACTTTTCACCCACCCCCAGCAGGCTAGCTCAATAAAAGAGGTACGTTTAGGTAGCGCCTTAAAGATAATGTAGATACGGAAAAGGGCAAAAACGTAATGTGCTAAAGATAATCTAAACGTGGACAAAAGCAAAATGTAACTACGGAGGAAAATTCTTGAATATAAATAAAGTGTGTGCAAAACATAGTTTTGCAGAGGAGGGCCTCGCCAGCATGCTTTCACATTCCTACACATTATGGGATTCCGCTGTGTTTGGCCTTGGGTAAATTGGTACTTGAGGAGGTGGCAAGGTTGTTAGTGTTCCCCAAGGAAACCCCCAAACCAGTATCTATGGAGATAGTTAAAAGCTTTTTCACATATTTCAAATCTCATTGCTCCTTAGTTGGCATTTGCTTATTGGTGAATTTCACTTTGGTGGTGGTGGTGGTTTGCTCTTTAAAGTGAATGGTGAGGAGAGTAAGAAGCTAGCAGAGAAGATATCCATGGAGCAACTCAGGTTACCAACAAGGATGAGTTCTGTCCTGTGATGTTCAGGCCTAATTCACCGCAATCACAGTAGAAAAGCAGGTAAATTGAAAAGGTGCTTTAAGAAAGTTGTTTTTGGGGGCGCCTGGGTGGCTCAGTGGGTTGAAGCCTCTGCCTTTGGCTCAGGTCATGATCCCAGCGTCCTGGGATCGAGCCCCACATCGGGCTCTCTGCTAGGCGGGGACCCTGCTTCCTCCTCTCTCTCTGCCTGCCTCTCTGCCTACTTGTGATCTCTGTCTGTCAAATAAATTTAAAAATAAAATCTTTAAAAAAAAAAAAAAAAAAGAAAGTTGTTTTGGGATGGATTCAGCATGTGCGACTAAGGCCAAAATGGGCCTTTCAGGAATGATTCAGTTATTTCTGATAGTTTATACCCACCTTCGCAGTAAAGAAGACATAGGAAAGAGATGTGGACAACGCCTGGAAACTTGACAGGTAGTTTTCTTCTGGAAGGTTGCTCACCCAACTTTTTGAAGAGTTTCTGACCTTCGGAAAAAGATTTGCCTCGTTTTGCCAAGGATCCAACCTGAATTTAAGCAGCATTCAAACATAACTGGCCTGCCTGGCCAAAAGTACTTTAGGACTAGCTAAAGGAAGCCTATCCAAGAAGATCTGAGGACCATCTCATGAGAAAATTCTGCAAAAAGGAGAATCAGGAGCCATGGACCTGCCCAGAGGGAAGGCTCCACAGTAAACAGAGTTCTCATGCCTCCTGCTCCTTCCCGGGATTTGTGCCTTGGGGTCTTCACTCAGGACCTGGAAGCCAGCGGCGTTGAAGAGGGCTGGAGAAATGAGCGAGGGTCCCACGAATGCAATCAAGATGTGACTTCAGTGGCTCCTGGGTGGGTCAGTCGTTAAGCATCTCTCTTGCTGACCTTCTGTCAAATAAATAAAATCTTAAAAAAAAAAAAAAGAGAGAGAGACTTCAGATAGTTTCAAAAAATCAAAATGGGATGATCACCCTGGATTATATATACCTTAATCAAATGAAAATTTCCACCAATTGTGCAGTGCTATGTGTGGATTAAGGGTGTGCATGAAGAAGGAATTGTCAGTCACAAACTGGGAGGTGCAAGGGGGGTGGGAGAGGAAGCCACAGGAGAGAGCAGAGACCAGCAGGTAAGAACATGGCACTGAAGGCCACCAGGCCTGGGGTTAAATTCTGACTGTGTCACTTACCAGCTGTGTGACATGGGCAGGCTCCCAATCTGTAAAATGGATTTCTTGATTGGACCTACTTTACTGTGAAGATTAAACATGATAATTTAGGAATAACGTTTACCCGCAGTGTCTGATACATAGTGTTACCTTAGCTGTTTCCAGTCATTCATTCTAAAATTAAATTAAAAAGGGCTCTTCTAGGTGTGGCCCAACAAACTTTGTCTCGAGCACTTGTCATCAAGGGAAGAATGCCTCAGGAACTTGGGTTCCTCCTGCAAATACAAGTGGGGACCGGCTATGAAAGTGGCTGCATATCCATTGCAAGTAATTATTGATTTACACACTCTCCTAAAATGTCGTCAGCGTTTACAAGAACACATTTTTATCTATATCATACATTTAATAAAATCTGTTCTTGAAAAAAATTTTAGTAGCCAATATTGGCGAGGATGTGGAGAATTGGTGTTTATATACAATGTTAATGGGGAAAGAGCATGGAACACATGTTTTAGGTTCATACTATTACACTTAAAGATTTTGAAAATCCCAGTATCTCTAGGATGAAATCTGCAAGTGCACAGAGATGGATATGGGAATGTTTCTTGCAGCATTATAATAGTTCCTCTCCCCACTCCCAAAGGTTAACAAACCACCAGGCCCAGCCGGTCTCTAGGTGAATGTTAAAAACAATAACAACGACAAGAAACCCCAACTATGGAATATGATTCCACTTATATACTGTTATGAAAGTACCCAGATTCACAGAGACAGAAAGAATGGTGGTTGCCAGGGGCTGAAAAGAATGGGAAGATGCCATTTAACGGGTAGAAAGTTTCAGTTTGGTGAGATTAGAAAATTCTGGAGCCGGATGGTGGTGATGGTTGCATGGGTATATGAATGGACCTAATGCCATTAAACTGTGCACTTAAAAATGGTTAAGATGTGGGGCGCCTGGGTGGCTCAGTCAGTTAGGTGTTGCACTCTTCATTTCGGCTCAGGTCACGATCTTAGCATCATGAGATAGAGTCTGGTGTCAGGCTCCAGGCTCAGTTTGGAGTCTGCTTGGGATTCTCTCTTCCTCTCCCTCTGCCCCTCCCCCTTATGCACACTCTCACTCATGCACTCTCTCTCTCAAATAAAACCTTTTTTGGGGGGGTGCCTGGGTGGCTCAGTCGTTAAGTGTCTGCCTTCGGTTTAGGTCATGATCCCAAGATCCTGGGATCGAGCCCCACATCAGGCTCCCTGCTCGGCGGAAAGCCCACTTCTCCCTCTCCCACTCCTCTTGCTTGTATTCCCTCTCTCGCTATGTCTCTCTGTCAAATAAATACAATATAAAAAAAAAGGGAGGGGGCGCTTGGGTGGCTCAGTGGGTTAAGCCTCTGCCTTCTGCTCAGGTCATGATCGCAGGGTCCTGGGATCGAGCCCCGCATCGGGCTCTCTACTCTGCGGGAAACCTGCTTCCCCCTCTCACTCTCTGCCTGCCTCTCTGCCTACTTGTGATCTCTCCCTCTGTCAAATAAATAAATAAAATCTTAAAAAAAAAAAAACCCTAAATGATTCCTCTTTGCTGTTAGCAAAGAAATGTGTTTCTTTGTAATATGTAAGAGATGGTGCTTGTCTACCTGTCCCATTTCTCTCAAATTCCCTCCTTACAGCAATGTGGAATCACTTCTGTGCGGCTTGTGATGTGCTTTCCCTTCACACACATTCCTTCTGTCTGAAACAGTCACTACCCCACCCCTTTTTGCCAACTAATTCCCAATCACCTTCCAGGTCTCAACTTACACATCCCTTTTCCTGTAAAGGGCTTCCTGATCCCCTCGAATCCTGGTTGCAGATGCCATCCCATGGCAAGCACCCTTAACTTCTGAATTGCCTGTGTTTTGCCCTGTGTTATAGTCCTTGTTGGCCTTTTCTGGTGACAGCAGGTAAGGTGACCATGTTGTCCCTCTCCCGGCTCCTAACTCAGGACCTAATGCATGGTAGGAACTCAACTCAACCGTCTTGAACAAACGAATAGACACCCCTGATTTGCCAGTCTGGTCTGAGTGACTTGGTCTCCTTGCCCATCCTTCTTTTCTGCTGCAGCGACAAGGACACCGTCTATCTGGCCCTGAAAAGGACAGTCTATCTTACCTGTCCATTGGGTACCAGCTAATCTTCCTCTCTCCTGGAATCATGAATATCTTGGCCCAGATTCTTTATAACAGAAGGAGAATAAGTGCTTTTATTCATTAATGATCTGGGAAACCAAGGCCTAAAGCAAGTAAAATGTCCTTCATGAGACCCCAAACTGAGGCAAAAGGAAGTCTTGAACTCAGGTTTTCCAACAGCACATACAGGCCTCTTACCACTTAACCCTCAGGGCAGAAAGTGGGTCTCATGCTTTCTCATGCCTCTGGTACCTAGTACAGGAATTGCTGTAGGATTCAAAGCCAATGAATGTCTGTTGAATGAATGAATGAATAAAGGAAGAAGGAAGTTCTATACATAAACACATACTCAAACACACGCATTCACAAAATCTTTTTTTTTTTTTTTAAGTATGCTCTGTGCCCAACGGGGAGCGCAACGTGGGGCTCGAACTCATGACCCTAGGATGAGGACCTGAGCTGAGATCAAGATGTCAGACACGACTGAGCCATCCAGGTGCCCCATCACAAAATCTTTTCTATAAAATTAGAACACAGAGTGCCAAAGCCATAAAAGCAGCCATAGAATTTGTAACTTTCCATGTTGTTAGGCATGGTGCCCCACCATAAGGACTGAAGTGGACTAGTAGAGCCTAACTACTAGCAAGCAAGAACTTGTAATCTTGACACCCTGAGCCAGCCTTTCCTGAGCATCTTCTCTGTGCCCAGCACTTTGCTGGGAACTGCGGATTCCAAGATGGAAAAGACACTATTCTCATCCCCTGGGCACACCACCGAGTTGGAGAGAAACCTAGTTGGATCAATAGTTACCAGACAGAGTAATGGAGGCTCTCTCAAGGCAAACAAGGATGGATAATTCAGGAGTGAAATACTTTGTCACACTGGTGCCTGGGTGCTGCTTATGGAGGCTGGAGCTTATGCTAATGAAAGGACCCAGGCAGCAGAGGATGCTGAAAGAGTGGCCTGGCCAGGCCACAAAGGACCATGTGTGCCATGCTGGGAAGGCTGGACGGAGACCTGCTTTTTATTTGGAACTTGTGGCCGTTTGATCTACAAATTAGAATGTATAACAATTCATTGGAATATTAAAATAGGTTAGCAGTATTATAAATAAAAATCTGATTGACTTCAAGAAAAGAAAACCATGACCTAAAATTTGGTCCTTTATATTCTAAAAGCGTTCTTCAAAGGATGACAGAAAAGACAGACATGCAAATCAGATGTTTTCAATGCCTCGTACCCCTAAGCTGATGGTAACTATCGCCACAATGTGTGGGCCTATCAGACTGTGACTCTACCTAAAGGATCTCAAAATAGCTCTGCTCTGCTCTCTGCAGCAGGCAAGCGTCTGCTCTATTCGGCGGTAGCTCATTCTTTAC
Organism: Martes martes; assembly: GCF_963455335.1. NCBI lineage: Eukaryota > Metazoa > Chordata > Mammalia > Carnivora > Mustelidae > Martes > Martes martes. The sequence goes on from NC_137895.1 coordinate 7,747,621, forward strand.
TATTGTTGCTATGTGACAAACTATTGGCTCTCACTGTTAATCTAAGCCTGCCAGAGAAGGAGGGCAGGCAGAGGGCTTTGGGAGAAGCATCTTTCCTAGAATCTAACGTAACAAATGTGTCCTGAGAATTTCCTAGATACTCCCGTGATACCTCGTCCTGAAGATACAGATATCCAGTTCAGATCATTGAACATTTATTGAATAGCTCCTATATGGAGGCACTGTGCTGGGCTCCAGCAATGCAAAATTAAATAAAATTCACACGATTTCCGCCCTCAGTTTCTCACTGTCTAGTGGTAGAGATAGTCTCATAAACAGGATATTATAATCTAATATTCAAGAGGCAATGATAGAGTCTTGGGTGTTATATGAGCACTCAGTCAGGTGCTTTAGATGTGTTCAGCTTTGGACATGGTAATGTGCTTGTGGGACACCCATATGGACATCTCCCCCAGACAGATGGACATACAGGTCTATAGGGAAATCAGACGCAGTCCTTGCCCTGGAGGGTGTTGCTATTGAGTGAAAGAGACGGGAATGTAAACACAGAATCAATTACAATACTCACAATTACAATTTACACAAAGATGATGATACAACGACCTTGGCCTGGAAGTTCCGGTGTCCCTCTAGGAGACAGCCTGGGAGTGGAGTCTTGAATGACCGAGAGCGGCTATTCTGGTAAACCAAACCAAACCAAACCAAACAAACAAGCAAACAAAAACAAAAAATCCAACATGAAATAATTGAAAAACCCGTTGTCTCTGTAATCCAGGCATGGGTAAAGGGAAGCACAGAAAATGCCATAAAGCCCAGACTCTAGGCTATGGGCACAGGTGATCTGGTGGTGTGGCTTACTGGGGAGCTAAACGTTTGACATCACCTGGTGACAACCGATGTCCTGGGGTATTGAGGTCCTTACAGGCATACAAAGTAGCAAACCCAGTGTTCCACACACTGCCAACCTGAAAAACATCTCCTCCCCCTGGACTTCAGGTGCATCTCCATCAGACATCGGTAGAATACTTGCCTTGACCTCCTACTGGTGGCCTCATTGCAGGTTTATTCTTTGCACTACTACTCTGACTCCTCTTGGCATAAATCAAAGAACAATTTCAAAATTGTGAGCTCGAGGCCTACATTGGGTATAGAGATTACTTAAAAAATCAACAAATAGGGTGCCTGGGTGGCTCAGTTGGCTAAGCGACTGCCTTCAGCTCAGGTCATGATCCTGGAGTTCCAGGATCAAGTGCTGCATCGGGCTCCCTGCTCAGCGGGGAGTCTGCTTCTCCCTCTGACCCTCCCCCCTCCTGTGTGCTCTCTCTCTCTCTCGTTTTCTCTCTCAAATACATAAAATCTTTAAAAAAAAATCAATAAATAAAAATGTAAAAAGAATTGGCGGTTTAGCAAACAAAGGGTTAATTTGTTTAATCCACAGAGCTCTTGCATGTGGTTAAGGGGGAAAAAAAAAAAGGAAAGAAAGTAGATGGAAAACCTCACAAAACAATAAACAGTGGTGGCTGACAAACCCTAAGGTGACTCCCCCAAATTCCCACCTCCTGGTGGTCCTGCCTCTGTGTAATCCCCTCCCCTTATGTGTGGGTAGAATCTGTGACTTGCTTCTAACCAACAGCAGTGGGAAAGGTGATAGGATATCAGTCCCAGATCATGTTGTGTCACATGAGACTGCATCAAGACTTAGCCGATTAGAGAATCAGATTAAGAGGTTCTCCTTGCTGGCTTGAGGGAGTGGGCAGCCATGGTGAGGAAGCCAAATGACAAGACACTGCGAGTGGCCTCTAGGAACTATAGGCCAACAGCCAACAACAAAGCTGGGGCCCTCAGTCATACCACTACAAGGAAATGAATTCGGCCAATCGTATGAATGAGCTCGGAAGCAGATGCTTCCCCACTCAAGCCTCCGGATGAAACACAGCCCAGTCGGCATCGTGACGGCAGCCCCGGGAGCCCCTGAGCTGAGGACGCACATAAGCAATGCCTGGACTCCTGACTTGTATGAACTGTGAAATAATGAATGTATGGTTTAAGCCACTAATTTTTTTTTAATTAAAGGTTTTATTTATTTATTTGACAGAGATCACAAGTAAGCAGAGAGGCAGGCAGAGAGAGAGGGGGAAGCCAGCGCCCTGCTGAGCAGAGAGCCCGATGCGGGGCTCGATCCCAGGACCCTGAGACCATGACTTGAGCGGAAGGCGGTGGATTAACCCACTGAGCCACCCAGACGCCCTTATATACACATTTTAAAGACAAAGCCAACAAGTGTGTAATCATTGGGCAGGCCATGAAATGAAATCTAGCCGATCGTTAGCAGCTCTGCCCATCGCTGTTGTGGACTCTCCTATCGCATATCCATTGCTTCTCAGAAGCAGAAGCACTACACTGATTTCAGTCCCCACTGTTTCCTTGCCTTTCTAATATAGTTTTCCCTCCCGTGGGCGCATCATCAGACACTGTAGAATAGTTTCGTCCATTTTTGACCTTTACATAAAGGAAACCATTCTCTTCTTTTGTGACGTATCTGTTCAGCTCCACGTTGTTCGGCCATGCTGCTGCCTGAAGGTGTGATTTGCTCATTCTGCTGCTGGCGGGTTTTGCCCTGTCTTAATAAATCACAATTTATTTTTCCATTTTACCATGGATGGACCTTTGAAGGCTTTTCATTTTTATTCTATGAGGAACAGTTGTGCTCTGAACCGATGCACATGGGCAAGGCTCTCTCAAGATGTGTAAGTCCTAGGACTGGAATTTCTGGGATTTAGGGCTTCCACAGTCTCAGGTTTTCTGAGCAGCTTAACCAATTCACACTCCTGCCAGAAGCGCGTGAGACTTCCTGTCATCCCACGTGACTGACAACATTTGGTATTGTCAGATTTCTTAATTTTATTTACTTAAATATTTATTTATTTTTAAGATTTTATTTATTTATTTGAGAGAGAGAGAGAGAAACCATGAGTGGTGGGGAGGGACAGAGGGAGAGGGGGAATCAGGGCTCATGTGTGAATGACACATTCAAGGATAGTCAGGGTAACACTGTTTATAAGAACAAAAGATTGAAAACAGCTTCAATCCCCAGTGGCTGAGGACTGTTTAAGTAATTTATGATACAAATTTACAAGGGAACACTAATGCAATTTTTTTTTTAAGATTTTATTTATTTAACAGAGATAGAGATCACAAGTAGGCAGAGAGGCAGGCAGAAAGAGAGGCAGGGAAGCAGGCTCCCTGCGGAGGAGAGAGCCCAATTCGGGGCTCGATCCCAGGACACCGGGATCATGACCAGAGCCGAAGGCAGAGGCTTAGCCCACTGAGCCACCCAGGCGCCCCGCATGTATTACCTATTAAAAGTAAGTTAGAGGGGGGCAACTGGGTGGCTCAGTGGGTTGAGCCTCTGCCTTCGGCTCAGGTCACGATCTCGGGGTCCTGGGATCGAGTCCCGCATCGGGTTCTCTGCTCAGTGGGGAGCCTGCTTCCCCCATCTCTCTGCTTGCCTCTCTGCCTACTTGTGATCTCTCTCTCTGTGTCAAATAAATAAAATCTTAAAAAAAAAAAAAACAAAAGTAAGAGGGCGCCTGGGTGGCTCAGGGGGTTAAAGCCTCTGCCTTCAGCTCAGGTCATGATCTCGGGGTCCTGGGATCGAGCCCCACATCGGGCTCTCTGCTCAGCAGGGAGCCTGCTTCCCCCTCTCTCTCTCTGCCTGCTTCTGCCTACTTGTGATCTCTGCCTGTCAAATATATTAAAAAAATAATTTAAAAAACTTTAAAAATAAAAAAAAAGTGGGCGCCTGGGTGGCTCAGTGGGTTAAAGCCTCTGCCTTCGGCTCGGGTCATGATCCCAGGGTCCTGGGATCGAGTCCCATATGGGGCTCTCTGCTCAGCGGGGAGCCTGCTTCCTCCTCTCCCTCTGCCTGCCTCTCTGCCTACTTGTGATCTCTGTCTGTCAAATAAATAAACAAAATCTTTAAAAAAAATAATAAAAATAATAAAAAATAATAAAAAAAAAGTAACTTAGATAATTAGAAAATGTATGGAGTTTCTATTATGGAGCAGACCTGTGTTAATTCCTAGAGATAGGGTGGTGACCCAAATAGAGACCCTGCCTTGTGGTGCTCCCAGTCCAGTGACAGAAGACGGTCACTAAAGCCATCATTGTGGTAACATGTGATGACTGCTAGAACAGGGGACATTGAGCCACAGCCCTCAGAGTTTCAGAGGTGAGCAGGCAGCCTGACATTTGTGTGGGAAGCAGAAAGAAGAGAAGAGGCAGCCAGCCCGTGGAGGTGGCTGGCAGAGAGCAGAGGTCCCGGCAGAGGAAATAGCATTTGTGGAGAGAGAGTAGAGTTCTGTCCATTTGAGGAACTGAAAGAAGTTCTGCTCAGCCGGAAGTCGACACGAGCTGAGTCTGTTTTCAGAAAAAGCCACACTAGGACTATAGAAAAAGGATCGAAAGAGGGCAAGAGTGGAGTCAAGAAGACTGGCGAGGAAGTGCCTGTCGTCATCAGACAGGAGAGGACCAGAGGCTGGCTTAGGAGGCCAGCAGTGGGGACAGAAAGGATGGGACAGATTCAAGAGACGTTGAGAATGTAGAATCTACAAAGTTAGTGGTTGGATGATGGCTGAAGGAGGGAGAGGATCATTATCATAGTAAAGACTAATATTTGAGGGGCGCCTGGGTGGCTCAGTGGGTTAAAGCCTCTGCCTTCTGCTCAGGTCATGATCCTGGGGTCCTAGGATCGAGCCCTGCATTGGGTTCTCTGCTCTGCGGGGAGCCTGCTTCCTCCTCTCTCTCTCTGTCTGCCTCTCCGCCTAGTTGTGATCTCTCTCTCTGTCAAATAAATAAATAAATAAATCTATCTTTAAAAAAAAAAAGAAAAATACTAATATTTGGTAAGTACTTACTCGGCAGTAGTACCCACCCAGCACTTAGAGTGATTCTGTCGTTCAGTGACCTGGGGAGGTAGGTGTGGCTATGATGAGAGTCTACAGATTTAAAGTCTGAGAGGGTACAGGAACCTGCTTGCGGACACACAAGCACTACATGGCAGACCCAGCGTTTGAAGCCATTTATCTGGCTGCCACATTCGAGCTCTTAACCCATCTCTCTCTCTCTCTCTCTCTTTCAAGATTTATGTATTCCTGAAACAGAAAGAGAAAGAAAGAAAGTGGGAGGAGGGGCAGAGGGAGAGGGAAAGAATCCCAAGCAGTCTCCGGGCTGAGTGTGAAGCCTCACACGGGGCTTGATCTCATGACCCTGAGATCCAACCAACCAACCAAGAGTTGATTGCTTAACTGATTGAGCCACCCAGGTGCCCCTCTTAACCCACTTCTTAAAGGCGACTCCCAGCTGCCAGGTTTGGGCAACTCAGTGGTGGACAATGCTATTTATGGAGAGGGAGAGGGAGAAGATTCGAGGAGGAAAACGGGCATCTGACTCCTCTAGTTTAAGGTCTCTCCAAGACACAGGAGTAGGTAAGTAAAATAGGCAGTTTTATATCTAAAAGTAGAGAGAGCTCTGGGCTGGAATTTGGGCCTCATCGGTATTTGAATAGTGCCCGAGGTCAAAGGAGTGGAGGAAACTAGACCACGACCGAGCAAGAACAAAGAGGAGCCAGGAGGGGCACCTGGGTGGCTCAGTGGATTAGGGCCTCTGCCTTCGGCTCCGGTCATGATCCCAGGGATCTGGGATCCAGCCCCGCGTCGGGCTCTCTGCTCCGAAGGGAGCCTGCTTCCTTCTCTCTCTCTCTCTCTCTGCCTGCCTCTCTGCCTACTTGTGGTCTCTGTCTGTCAAATAAATAAATTAAAAAAAAAAAAAAAAAGAGGAGCCAGGAGAGGTATTTTTCAGCAGGGAATTCACATGATCAAATCTTGTTTATAGGAAGATAAGTCCGGCAGCAGTTTGGAAGATTGGGGAATCTTGGTAGCAGAAGTAGAATCTTGGAGGAATAGGTAGCAGAGCATCCAACACATGCATTCCTTCTTGCCTTTAGTTATCTTCCAAGCATCGCCAGACGCTTTGTGCAAGATACCACCAAGCCCACGGAACACAGAGACAAACGAGACCCTGTCCTTGACCTCGTGGAACTTTGGGGCCAGGAAAGAGAGAGATTAGTGAGCCTTATGAGAAGGGTAGGGGGGCACAGGGCACTGTGGGAACACAGAGGAGGGAAAGGAGACTTAAATCTACTTTGGGCAGGGGGTTCCTCAGTGGAAGATGTGAGAACTGAGTGTCCCCTCAATGAGGAACAGGCAGAGCCAGCAGGGTGGGTAAAGTTCCTGCTACCTTAAAATCACAACTTTAGTCACTGCAAAGGAGTTCAGTGAGACTGGGGCCGGGGGTAGATGCTCGAGGAAGGAAGATAGATAAGGCTGGAGATCCAGAGAAGCTCTTGAAAAGCTGGATTCAAGCAGTTTGAATTTTATCCTGAAAATAGTGGCGAGATAGGAAATCATGTGATCAGATTTGCCCTCTAGAAAGATCCCTGTGACCGCAAAGTGGAGAATGGGCTGGAGAAGGCCAGAAGACAAGGAAGATAGGAGGATGTTGTAGTGAGAGTCAGGAAAGATTGGTTGCAGTGACCCAGGTAGAAATATTAAGGACCTGAACTGAGGTCTATGTACAATTCAGCTTTCTCTAAGTTATGCTGCATAAGAAACAGCTTTAAAATTTTACTGCTTATGGCAATCTATACTTATTTTTTGCTCATATAGTAGGTTGCAGGTTGATTATCTTTCTGCTAGACTTGGCTACTCATATCTTTTCATTTTGGAGTCCAGGCTGAAGAAATAGCCACTATCTGGGACCTTTATTCACTGTGAGGGACTAGAGCACAAGTGCCCCAGCCGAGCCCCACAATTGCATTTAAAACTCTGGATGAGTGTGACAAAGTTCCCATATGCTCACATCCCATTGGCCAGAGCATATTATGTGGCAAAATCCAAAGTTAATAGGCCAGGGAAACATGTTAAGTGTTGGAGGAAACGAATATTTACGAACATATAGGATAGTTTCTAACAACAGGTTGTTGGGGACAGAAAGGAAAAGTGGGTTGGATTTGGGATTTGGTGGGCTTTAATGGATGTGCCAAGGATTACCTTAGGTGGCTAAACTGAAGGTGGTACCACTCAACAAGAAAAAGGAGAGGGGAAGAGGAACCTTGTAGCAGATGATGCCCAGCATCGCATCTGCCTTCTTGTGATCAGGGTACCCTGGTTTTGCTTTTAGGGAACCATTCTTTCTCCACTCTCAACCATTATGCTTTGGGTGAAACTTCTACCCCCTTACCAAGGGTGCATGTGACCTCATCCTAAGCCAATGAGAACATACTGTACTCTTGAACACCGATTTGTTCAAGTGGAGGTTCGCGACACACACATGGCCCGTCAGAGCCAGTGAGGCTCCCTTTTAGGTCTTTAATTTGTGGACTTGAATGAGAAAGGCCAGAGTTCTGGCAGCGTGAAGGGAATGGAACGTAGGAATGGAGGAATGGAGTCAGCACACAGTGGAAGCAGAACAGGGAGGAGGTAGAAGAATGGTTTCTGGTGATATCACCTGAACTTTGACCAAGACGTATGTGGAACAACCCCGGGGAAATATTAATTGTAAGCATCAGAAACCTGGAGGATCAAAGCTAGAGAAAGAGTAGTTCATGGAGGTCAGAACAGTCCAAGCAAAAGATAATGAAGGGTTGAATAAATCAGTGGCTTTGGAAATGAATGGAAACACAGAATGAGATGCACATTTGAAGGCCATGGAATTGGTTGGCTCACAGCATTTGGGGGGGGGGGTAATGGAGAGAAAGGTGAAGATGACGACATGCTAGTACATAGTGAGGAATGTTTGGGAAAATGATGAAAGCATTGAGGTCAAGAGTACAGAATTGGGGGCATACTTGATGGTCAAAGAACAGGTTCCATTTTGGACATGTTAAACTTAGGCGCCTGTTGCAGATAGAAATACTGACATGGGGCATGATAATGGGACAAGAACAGGGATGTAGGCATGGAAAATATCAACATATAGTTCAGAGTTGCAGCTAAAGGGTAAAGGAACTTTCCCAGAGGGTGCTAATAAAGACAGAACAGAAGAGGGTCATGGACTTTGGAGAAGCACACCCATTTAAGGAGCTGTCAGTGAATGCAGAGCCATGAAAATCAGAGAGGCATGGTCATGAGAAGGGAAGGGTGAAGGGCACCAGTAGCCAAGGAATTAGGCAGTCCCCAGGAGTAGGGGGTTTTTATAACACTTCCCTCTCCCGTGCACTCTACATCCAAACTGTTGGCGAAGGTGATCGATCCTATTTTAAAAACATGTCTCAGGGGCACCTGGGTGGCTCAGTCCTTAAGTGGCTGCCTTCAGCTCAGGTCATGATTCCAAGGTCCTAGGATCCAGCCCCGCATTGTGCCTGCTCAGTGGGAAGCCTGCTTCACACTTTCCCACTTGCCCTGCTTGTGTTCCCTCTCTCCCTGTGTCTCTCCCTCTGTCAAATAAATAAATAAAACCTTAAAAAATGAAACAAAACAAAACACATGTCTCAGATCCCTCCACTTACCTCCATCCCCATTCCCAGCACGTGGTCTAAGCCACTGTTTTGTCCACATTACAAGACTTCCCTGGTTTTCCTGCTTCTTGCTCCATTTCAAACCCATTCTCCACACAACAGCCAGACTGAACTTTTAGAAATCTAAACTGAATCATGTCACTCTACAGCTCAAAGCCCTCCAGAGTCCTCCTACTGCTCTTAGAATGAAGCGCATGGGTGACAAGGAACCCTTGGAGGGCTGTAAGTAGGGGACAAGGAACCCTTGGAGGGCTGTAAGTAGGGGAGTGACACAATAAAATTTGAGAATTTGGAAAGCATTTTGGAAAGTCACTCTGATAGAGAGAAGAGGACCACAGAGTACAGTGAGGAAGCTGTTGCATGGTGACAGAAAGTGGGTCTGAGGAATATTTAGGCAATTGAATCTATGAGGTTGGTGGTTGACTGGTTAATGGAAGGAGATAGGGAGTGGAGGCAGTGATGTAGCAGGCAGCCATACAGGGCAGACACAAACTGGTATAACTTAAAATTCAAGGTCACTCCTCTCCCTGAGCCTTCAACAATGCTGAGAACATTACCGAGCATCTCCAGCCAGCTCTCTTGTCCACTCTCCGCAGGACGATTGCTAACCTTCTTTTGCTGAACTGTGTGCTCCCCTCGTCTTCCTCTTTCACTCTCAGTAGATGGCCTCACTTCCTACCTCACAGAGCAAAGATAAAGCTTCCGAAGACAACCCGTTCACGTCCCCGCTACCAAAATCCCCCTACCCATATCCACCTGGTGCCTACCCCTTCTTCCAGTTTCAGTAGTATGGCAGAATGGAGCAAACCCTCCCCCAAGATGAGAGGAGAAACTAGAGAATCAGAGAAGATCTAGTTCATAATGGGGTCATCCCTCCCTGGTAGCTTAGATGGGGGCATTTTCACACAATCATTTTTAGGAAAAAAAATCCCCAGGAGGAGAGCATACGCATTGTTGGGGCCAAAAGACTAGGAAATCTTTACCACTTCTCAAGAAACAGGGTAAAATCCTATCAATAGGAGGAAATTGCCTTTTTCATACGGCTAGACAGTACGGAGTTGGAAGAAAAGAAATTCTATGGTGATAAGGTGAGTTTGCCCTTTGGTAACTGAGGAACAAAACAGCTACAGTCACTTCTGATACAGAGCTGTCAAACTGAAGAGGAAATGCCTACCACGTTACAGCCCTGTGAGAGCCCGGAGCTCCCTCTTGCTCCCAGTCGTCTTGGAAAGCCGTAGAAGCCCGAGCAGAGGACGGCCCCACTGACATCCAGTGGGAATGTGCCAGAAGTGAGATGGTGTGGCACTGCTCTCCTGCGGAGGAGGGATGGAGATGGGGAGTCTCAAGGGGCAGAGGGGGGCTCGAAGCGAGAAAGGGTCTCACTTACAGAGAAGGCTCGCAGAAGAACCAGAGAAGTGAGAGGGGAGTGAGGGGGGGTCCGCAGACCAGGAAGGGGAGGGCTTTTCTCCTTTTGTCTCATTTTTTGGGTCTTCCTCCTCTGCCTTTAAGATGCTCAGATCCCCACATCTCAGTCCCTGGCCCTCTAACGTCACCCTCTCTATCCCGACCGGGCTGTAAGTGCCATCGCTACGTAGGTTCAGCAGATGTTTGTTGAATGAGTCTGTGAACAAAAGCAGGTGAAGATTTCTGGAGGGTTTTGGCGGGGGTAAGTGGTGTGAACCTGGTGGTGGGTATCGTGGAGGGCACGTATGGCATGGAGCACTGGGTGTGGTGCACCAACAGTGAATTTTGGAACACTGAAAAAAAATTAAATTTAATTAAATTTTAAAAAAGAAATTGGGGCGCCTGGAGGGCTCAGTGGGTTAAAGTCTCTGCCTTCGGCTCAGGTCATGATCCCGGGGTCCTGGGATCGAGCACCGCATTGGGCTCTCTGCTTCAGCGGGGAGCCTGCTTCCTCCTCTCTTTCTGCCTGCCTCCCTGCCTACTTGCGATCTCTGCCTGTCAAATCAATAAATAAAATCTTCAAAAAAAAATTTAAAAAAAGATGATATTATGGGCTCAACAGTGTCCCTCCCCTAAATTCAGAAAGTCCTTACTCCCTGTATCTCAGAATGTAGCTATATTTGGAGACAAGATCTTCAAAGAGGTGATTAAGTTAAAATGAGACTGTAGGGTGGGGCCCTAATCTTATATGACTGGTGTCCTAATAAGAGAAACAGATACCAGGGATTCGGGTACACAGAAAAAAAAAAGTCTTATTTTGAGGACACAGAGAAGGCAAATGGGTTACTCTGAAATAAGAAATATGTATTTGGTCTTTGTCCCCAGTTCCTGGCACTGAGCTCCTAAAATCCTTGGAATTTCCTGAGCGATGAGGTGAGAGGACCATCTTTTGTGATTCATAATTAGCCCCTTTCAACCACACCTGAGTTTATGCAAATGAGGTGACTCTCGGCGCACCCCAAGCCCCTAGGTAGCCTTAGGATCCTCCCCTGCCCAAGGATCCAACCCTGTGATTGGACCGTTGGAACTTTCAGGTCCACCCCCTCCCCCACCCCTGGGGAGGACGGAGGGGTTGGAGAGTGAGTTAATCTCAATGGTCCAATAATTTAATCAATCATGCCTCCGTGATGGAATTTCCATAAAAATGCTAAACCATGAGGCTTGTAGAGCTTCTGGATTGGCAAACACGTCAAGGTGCTGGGAGGGTAGTACACCCAGACAGGGCATGGAAGCTTGCAGCCTGTCCTCCTAAATCTGCCTTATGCGCTTCTCCCATTTGCTTGTCCCTGAGCCGCATCCTTCATAACAAACAGACAACAGGACGTAAAGCGGCCTTCCTACGTGAGCCATTCTAGCAATTTACTGAACCCGAGGAGGGGGTCATGGGAACCCCCAATTTATAGCCTCAATCAAAAAGTACAGGAGGCCTGGGAATTGTGATTGGCTTCTTCTTTTTTTTTTTTTTTAAGATTTTATTGTTATTTATTTATTTTAAGATTTTTTTATTTATTTGACAGACAGAGATCACAAGTAGACAGAGAGGCAAGGCAGAGAGAGAGGGGGAAGCAGGCTCCCCACGGAGCAGAGAGCCCAATGTGGGGCTCGATCCCAGGACCCTGGGATCACGACCTGAGCCAAAGGCAGAGGCTTTAATCCTCTGAGCCACCCAGGCGCCCCATTTATTTATTTGACAGAGAGAGATCACAAGAAGGCAGAGAGTCAGGCAGAGAGAGAGGGGGATGCAGGCTCCCTGCTGAGCAGAGAGCCCCATAGGGCCTCCATCCCAGGACCCTGGGATCATAACCTGAGCCAAAGGCAGAGGCTTTAACCCACTGAGCCACCCAGGCGCCCCGTGATTGGCTTCTGAAGTAGGGGCACTCTCTCTCAGGGGACCCAACCCTTAACCTATGGCATCTGATGCTAACTCTGGGTGGTTAGTGTCAGAATTGAATAGAATTGTTGCACGCCCAGTGGGTGTCCAGAGAGCTGGAGACCTCGTTTTGGGTGTAGAAAACCAACAGCAACATACATGTGATGTTATGAAAACTGTTCAGAGTGGCCCCCTGCAAAACAGAGCACTCTCAACAGACGCCAAACCTGCCAACACCTTGATCTTGGACCTCTAGCCTCCACAACTGTGAGAAAATAAATTTCTGTTGTTTAAGCCTCTCAGCCTATGGTATTCTGTTGGAGCAGCCCTGACAAACGCACAAAGGGGGACCTGTGGAAGGACCGTGAGCTGATGGCAGCAAGCAAGTTGGGTATGTGGGGTCTCAATCTGAGAGTGGGGTCTGGGCTCGATAAAGAGATTGTTGGGCAGGGGCACCTGGGTGGCTCAGTGGGTTAAGCCTCTGCCTTCGGCTCAGGTCATGATCTTAGGGTCCTGGGATCGAGCCCCGCATCGGGGGGGAGCCTGCTTCCCCCTCTCTCTCTGCCCGCCTCTCTGCCCACTTGTGATCTCTGTCTGTCAAATAAATAAATAAATAAGTATTTTAAAAAAAAATCCATTAAAAAGAGATTGTTGGGCAAAGTGTGATCAGTCTATTGTCTCTATCTCCGGTGGAGATCATGGACAGTGAGAAGAAAGTCATCACCTTTTATTTTCAGTCTGGGAGAATGCTGTTTGTTGATTTCCCAGTGTTCAGGTCCCCCTTCCTCCTTCCAGCCAGAAACCTGGTTTTGTTTGGGTCTTTGTACCTCCCCAGGCAGCCTGTGAGAATCTTGGGACTCTGACCGCATTCCCTGCTCCGGCACTGGATCATCTTTCGTTTAAGCCAGAATGAAAAATTCATTTTTCTAGTGTGTGATTAGTTCTAGAATTTGCTTAAGTTAATCATCTCAACCCGTTCCTCTGGTCACTGTCATGTTCTAGGGTTGGCAGAGACTGTAGGTAGCCTCCAATAATTCTTCTTTCTGTAGAACTCTCCATTTTGAGCCAGGCCTTGGCCACCCTCCCCCTAAAGACTATATTTCCAGCACCACCGCTTGCAACTAGGTGTGGTCATGGGGTAAGTTTCGACCAATCAGATGTAGATATGATTGGTGAAGGCCAATTTTGAAAAGTATCCTTAAAAAGGGATTTTGTAATCATCCATTGCTGCATAAAAAAATTACCCCAAAGCTAAGTGCCTGAAAACAACAGACATTAGTTTCTTGAAGTTTCCTGAAGCTGGGTTAGGAATCCAGCAGCGTTTTAGCTGGGTGGTTCTTTCGAGCGAGGCTGTAATCAAGGTATCAGCAGGGCCTGCCATCACCTAAAGGCTCCACGAGGGGGGTTTGCTTCTGAGCTCACTCATGTGGCTCTTGAGGTCGCAAAGGAAGGATCCATTTCCAAATTTACTAACATGGGGCTCTGTGCAGGACTGCCTCATAACGTATCGGCTGGATTGCCCCAAAGCAGGCCATCAAGAGATGGTGAAAGAGGGGCGCCTGGGTGGCTCAGTGGGTTAAAGCCTCTGTCTTCAGCTCAGGTCATGGTCCCGGGGTCCTGGGATCCAGCCCCGTGTCGGGCTCTCTGCTCCGCGGAGAGCCTGTTTCCTCCTTTCTCTCTCTCTCTGCCTGCCTCTCTGCCTACTTGTGATCTCTATCAAATAAATAAATAAAATCTTAAAAAAAAAAAAAAAAGAGAGGTGAAAGAAAACACCCAAGACAGAACCACCATTTTTTAATGGACTCATCTTGGAAGTACCATACTACTACTTCTGTAATCTATTCCTTACAAGCAAATAAGTCTAGCCAATGCTTGGGGAGAGAGGATTACACAAAGATGTGAATACTGGGAGGCAGGGAAAACCGGGCACCATTATAGAGGCTGTCCGCCACAGTGGGAAGTGCTCACGTCTTTACCTTTTTCTTCTGCCTGCTGACTAGAGAAAGAGGACTAGTGGCTGGAATTCAAGCAGCCATTTTGCACCATGAGGTTATCTTGGGAATGGTGGGTGTGAATAGTGCAGCAAAAGGACAGAAGGAGCCAGGGTCCCTGACATTGTGGAGACCCATCCCCTCCAAAGGCTGTGTCTCTCAGCTTTTATTCATCTTGTTTAAGCCATTGTTATTTTGTACTTCCCATTTCTGACGGTCAAACCTAACCCTATGTGAACCAGGTCTTTAGTGTGGCCTGGAAACTACTCTGGTTGGTAAAAGAGCTGGTTTCTTACCATTTTTATGCTTTATTTTTTTTAAAAAATATTTATTTATTTATTTGTCAGAGAGAGAGAGAGAGAGAGGAGCGAGAGTGAGCACAAGCGGGCAGAGAGGCAGGCAGAGGCAGAGGGAGAAGCAGGCTCCCTGCCAAGCAAGGAGCCCGATATGGGACTCGATCCCAGGACGCTGGGATCATGACCTGAGCCGAAGGCAGTTGCTTAACCAACTGAGCCACCCAGGCGTCCCCATTTTTATGCTTTAGATATGAGAATTAAGTTCTCTTTCTTTCTCTCTCTCTCTCTCTCTTTTATTTTTAAAAACTTATTTGCGAGAGAGCTAGAACGCACGGATGGGGGGAGGGGCAGAGGAAGAGGGAGAAGCAGACTCCTTGCTCTACTAAGTGCAGAGCCCAGTGCAAGACTCAATCCCGGGACCCTGAGATCAAGACCTGAGGCAAAATCAGACCCTTAACTGACAGAGCCTCCCGGATGGACACCCCTCTGTCTTTTATTAAAAGTATGGTTGATACACAATGTTACCTTAATTTCAGGGTTACAATATAGTCTGTATGTTATACTGTGCTCACTACAAATGTAGCGACCATCTGTCCCCATGCAACACTGTTACCATACCGTGGACTATATTCCTTATGCTGTACCTTTCATCCCTGTGACTTATTTGTTCCATTACTGGAAGCCTGTACCTCCCACTCCCTTGCCCCCCTTCTGCCTACCTCTTCACTCTCCTTGCCTCTGCCAACCACCAGATCGTTCTCTGTATTTATGGGTCTATTTCTGCTTTTTGTGTGTTAGTGCATTTGTTTTGTTTTTTTTTAGATTCCACAAACAAGGAGTTGCTCCTGATACATGTTCACTGAAATCACTGTCAGTCCCTTGCCTTCTTTAAATTCAGCCACAAGCTGTCCTGAGTTCCATTGCCCCGACTCATCCTCTCTCCCCTTTTGGCGATTTCCCCATTCAGATGCAGAAACTTGAACCAGTTTGCAGATTGTGACGAAGAAACTGGCATAGAGGAAGAAATTAAAATCCAGGAGTCAGGAATAATTCGTGAAACAATGCCCCAGAGCGGGGGGCAGCGAACTACAGAGGCCAGCTGCCGGGTTTTGTAAACCAAAATTTATTGGAACCTAACCCCACCCATTCATTTACTGATCGTCTATGGCGGGTTTTCTAGCTACAAAGGAAGAAAGGGCAGCAGAGCCTGAAATATTTGTTATCTTGCCCTTTATAGAAAAGTTTGCTGACTCCTGCCCTAGAGGAGTCAGGAGGTGGGGGACTGGGTTGCACAGAAGTCAAAGATGCCGGAGAGGTAGTAAAAAGAAAAAAAGTGGGGCCCACTGCCTGTAGGAAAAGTAGCATGATTAAGGTGAGGCTGAGAAGGAGGAAGAGACAAGAGGCACGGGGAGGCTCCATGCATCTGAAAGGCAGGGGCTTGGAGGGGGAGTGTATGAGAGGAGTGGGGCAAGGGGGCAACGAGATGGGGTTGTCAGGGACTGAGGTTTCTGAGGTGCTGAGACTGGCATGATGGTGGGAGAGCTTCGTCCGGACCCCGTGTCAATCACTAGCGCCACCAGCTCCCTGTCCCGTTGCCTTCCCCTAGCCGCCCTGCCTGGGGCGCAGATGCCCAAGTTCTCTGTGAGTGTGACAGAGAAGCAGGGGGTGGTTTGAGGAGACAGAGGAATTGCAGGTGAAGAGCGAGCAGGGAAAGGCTGCAGGGCTAGAGGCATGGGAGGTGAGGCACCGTGAGCCTCTGCTTCTGCCGCTGTGGGGCCGGGGCCAGCAGGTTCCCTGAGTGCCAGTGGGAACAAGCGGCTGCAGGGACTGGGCTCCGAGTGTCGATGCTGAGGGCCGTTTTTTTTGGCCATGAAAGTGGGAGCAAAAGGCCAAGGAGAAAAGGCACAGAAGTGAGGAAACTCAGAATAGTCTAGGGTTGAACAAAGCAAAGAAAGCCAGAGACGGAGTTGGATTTCCACACTTACTCTAAGATCAGTTAACATTTAAAGCCTTAAAACAATCACGGACTAGTTACTAAGATAAGAGCATTTGGGAAAGTTAGGAGTAGAAAACCTTGAAACAAATAAAACAAGGATTTCTCTCTTTCTAGGGCACCTGGGTGGCTCAGTGGGTCAAGCCTCTGCCTTCAGCTCAGGTCATGATCTCAGGGTCCTGGGATGGAGCCCTGCATCAGGCGCTCTGCTCAGTAGGAAGCCTGCTTCCCCCCTCTCTCTGACTACTTGTGATCTCTCTGTCAAATATATAAATAAAATCTTAAAAAAAAATTGTTTCTTTCTCCAGTAAAAGTCCACAGGCAGGGGGGGGCCAGGACTGGTGTTAGGGACTCCAGCGGGCATCAGAGGCCCAGCCTCCTTCCTTCCACCTTCTTGCCCTGACTTGTGCATTTTCCTTTCCCAAGTTATCTCTGCTCCAAGGACTAGTAGCCATCGCATTTCCACTTTAGCCTGGAAAAGGAAGAAATGGGAGAAGGGCGCATGCTCCTCCCTGTAAGAGCTCTCCCCAGGGGCGCCTGCGTGGCTCAGCAGGTTAAAGCCTCTGCTTTCGGCTTGAGTCATGGTCTTAGGGTCCTGGGATCGAGCCCCGCATCAGGCTCTCTGCTCGGCAGGGAGCCTGCTTCCTCCTCTCCCTCTGCCTCTCTCTCTGCCTGCCTCTCTGCCTACTTGTGATCTCTATCTGTCAAACAAATAAATAAAATCTTTAAAAATAAATAGATAAGAGCTCTCCCCAGAAGCTGCACCCGCCATTACATATCCCCTTGGCCAGAATATAGTTTACACAGCTACACCCTGCTGCAAGACAACCTTGGAAATATGGCCTTCATTCTGAGTGGTCATGTGCAAACCTAAATTTTACAGGATGTGGAAAACATAGATTGGGAAACCAATACTTTTCTCTGCCATGTCCCACTCTTTTGTCCATGCATATGAAAGATGATTGTACATTTCAATTTGCACAGGATAGTCATGATTTACAATGTTTCCCACATAATTATTGACAGCATTCCTTTTCACTCAGAAGTGAAAAAAGGGAGAAAAACTGGTGGTTCCTCAAAAAATTCAACATAGAAACATATGATCCGGAAATTCTATCCTAGTTATGTACCCAAAAGAATTGAAAGAAGGGACACAGATTACTTCTACACCCATATTCATAGCAGCATTTTTCGTAATAGCCAAAGGAGGGAAACGACCAATTGTCCATGACCAATTGATAGATAAACAAAATGTGGAATATATGTGCAATGGAGTATTATTCAGCCATAAAAAAGAATGAAGTACTAATTCGTGCTACAACATAGATGAACCTTGAAAACATTATGCTCAGGGAAAGAAGCCAGACACAAAGGGCAGATACTGTATGGTTCTGCTTGTATTTAATGGGTACAGAGGTTTGTTTGTTTGTTTGCTTAAGAATTTATTTATTTATTTGACAGACAGAGATCACAAGTAGGCAGTGAGGCAGGCAGAGAGAGGGGAGGAAAGCAGGCTCCCTGCTGAGCAGAGAACCCGATGCAGTGATGCGGGGCTCAATCCCAGGACGCTGGGATCATGACCTGAGCCAAAGGCAGAGGCTTCAATCCACTGAGCTACCCAGGCGCCGCAAGGGTACAGAGTTTCTATTTGGGATGATGAAAAATTCTGGGAATGGCTACAAGAGCACAATAATGTGGATGTACTTAATGCCACTAAACACTTAAAAATGGTTAAAATGATGAATTTCATGATATGTATATTTTACCATAACAAAAGAAAAGGGAAAAACCAAAACTTGAGGTATTTACAAAGAGAAAAGAAGGCATAAATGTCCATACAAATACTGACTATTCAGAGCAGCTTTACCGTGGAAACTGGAAACATGACGATGGTACCCCAGCAAGTGACTGGATAAGAAAACCGTGGTACAGCCACACAGTAAAACATGACTCAGCTGGAGTACGACTTAGCCATCAAAAAAATAGGAACTCTTGCTATTTGCAATGGAGGGAATGGAAGTAGAGGGTATTATGCTAAGCGAAGTAAGTCAATCAAAGAAAAACAATGATCATATGATTTCATTCATATGTGGAATTTAAGAAACAAAACAGGATCATAGGGGGAGAGAGGAAAAAATAAAACAAGACAAAATCAGAGAAACCACAAGAGACTCTTAATCACAGGAAACAAACTGAGGGTTGCTGGAGGGGTAGGGGGATGGGGTGACTGGGGGATGGGCATTGAGGAGGGCACGTGATGTACTGGGCATTATACAAGACTGATGAGTCACTGTCCTCTACCTCTGAAGCCAATAATACATTATATGTTAATTAATTGGATTTAAATGAAAAAAAGTAAGAAAAAAACACTGCTCAGCAATATAAAGGAATAAACTGCTGAGACATACAACAACATAAATGAATCTCAATTATGCTGCATGAAAGAAGCCGACAAAAAAGAGTATACAGTGTTTATATGTAGATCTATATAAAATTTACATAACATTCTAGAAAATGCAGGTTAAGGAACATTGACAGAGGTAGATTGGTAGTTGCCTGGAGAGGGGGGTACTGGTAGAGACAGGAGAGAAAGTTTACCAAGGGACACAAGGAGTTTTGGGAAGGGGAACAGATATGTTTCTTATCTTCATCGTGGAGACAGTTTCATGGACATACATAAATGTCAAAACTCTTCAATTTGTATACTGAAATATGTGCAATTTTTTTGTTTGCCGAGTATACCTGAATAACACCATTGAAATAAATTTGCGTGCATACTTACATTAACATATGAAGAGATAATATAAAGAAGTGTTCTAGTTTGGGCAGTATGTCCCATGGTCACCCTATATACATCCTTCTTTCCATATATAGAGCACACTCACCTGTGCCCACTAGAGAGCCCCCAAATCTCACTGCACCCCGCTCAAAGTCTGTAACCATCCACCAGCTCCAGATGTCGGTGCAACTTATGAGCTAAAAGTCAAACTCTCATTTAAATACACGCCAGTGGCGTAGGAACAAGAGAATCCCACACACACACAAATGACCATTCTGAAAATTAAAGGCTATGAAACACACAGCAGATGATGGTCTACTGCAATCCATGGTGTGTTCTGAGTGGGGACAGGGAAGATTCCCTTCTCTGGCGGTAGAATTAGTTTCTGTGTGGACTTAATGTGACAGCCGCTAGCTCTTCCTACTGGTGGCATGGACTCAAGGGGTCACAGATGTTTGCAGGCCAAGCTAGTGGTTTCTTTGCAGATATAATTCTCTCAAACACTTCAATGGCTTTCAGGCTATTTGCTTCAAGTGCAAATGACCACAGCCAAAGATCTCATCTAGATAAAACTTTTAAGCCTGGGTACTTTGGTTTTTCACAAATGAGCCTCTGTGTTGAGCCTAATGGCAGCCATCTTCATTCCTCCTGAAATAGGGTGGGAAAGCAGCATCCTTTAATCCTGTTTTTGCCTTCGGGCTCATGGCCTCTGGGAGAAAGTTAGTCTAATCTCTTGCTACTGCTCCCATGCCACTCCCTATAGCTGCTCAGGTTTGAAATACCAAAACAGATGGCTTCTTTCAGCTGTGAAAGTCATCTCCACGCTCTGAAACTCTTGGACAACTTGGACTGTGAACCGCCAGCGGAGGATCGTTCTTTCTCTGCCAAACTGGGGAGCTTCAGCCTGTGCCCCCCTCCAGTAAGATCTAAAAAGCAGCAAAGAGCACCCAAAACACAGGAAGACTGAATTTTCCCAACTAGTTCTCCGGTATTCCTGCCTTGTCTGAAACTTACCTTCCAAGGGCTGCTGGAGCTTGTGACCCATGAGTGTGTTGTGAAGTCAAGTGGGTCACAGCCAATTTTTCGGGGTTTTTTTTGTTTTTTGTTTTTGTTTTTTCCAATTTTTCGTTTTAAGGAGCTAGAATAGAATAGAAAATATTAGATGCATGCAGCTGGGGGCAGGAATAGAAGCTCAGCTACATTGAATTCCTGCTGCTGCTAGCTCTCTGGCCCATGCCCCTTTGATAATGTGTGGCCTCTTGTCCTCAAGCACCAAGATAGTATCTACAGTCCAGGCAGAAGTTTGGGGAGAGATGAAGGAGGAGGCAAAGGGGACACCCACAGTCTCTTACCCTCTGTTCCTAGAAGCCGCCAGACAGCATTTCTACTTAATATCCCACCCACAAGAGCTTAGCCACGGGGCCACAGTTAATGCAGGACGGGGAGAGATGTGGTTTTTTATCCTGGGTAACGTGTCCATCTAAAAGCTATATTAAATGGAAAAAATGAAAGAGTCTGTTAATCATAAGACAACTGACAATGCATGAATATATGTAGATTTTTCTTAAATTACTAATTTCAAGGCATCATGGGTGCTAATCAATTTCAAAACTCTCAGAGCTGGGCGTCTGGGCGGCTCAGTCCGTTAAATGTCTGCCTTCAACTCAGGTCATGATCCCAGAGTCCTGGGATCAAGTCCTATATCAGGCTCCTTGCTCTGCAGGGAGCCTGCTTCTCCCTCGTCCTCTGCCTGCCATTCCCTGTGCTTGTGCTGTGTGTCATATAAATAAATAATTAATTAAAAACAAACAAACAAAAGCTCTCAGAGCTATTCTCACCTAGGAAGAAGTAGACACTGTGTTCTTGGTCTGCCTTTGACCCATTCCCACCAACAGTGTCTCCAGACTCCTAACTCTTCAACCACTAGATACAGGGCTTAAACTTAAAAAACGGAGTCCAAGATTCCCAGGTGCAAATCCAGACTATACCCTTACGAGCCACGTGACTTTTGTTGGCAAGTTATTTTAACTCAGTGTCTCTTTCCTGGGTGCTAAAATAATGGGAGACCAATAGTTCCATAGCAGAGCATTTTTATGAGGATGAGATATGAATTTGCATGTAAGGATGTGGAGAGCCAGGCACATGGTTAGCTCTTAGTAAATGATAATTCTGGTTCATTATTCAGTATCATCTTGTTACCCCAAGGCTAAACTTCCCCACACGTGAGAATCTTCTAGAATGTGTCTGTGGTGTCAGCCCCATTTTCCATCCCATGGTCCCTTTCTTATTTTGTAATAACATTGTTTCCAATTAAAAAGTAATACAACCTAACAATTTCACCTCTAGGAGTCTATTTTACAGACTCCCGTGAGCACACAAAGATGCACCTGGAGTGCTGGCATTGTTTGTACCAGTAACAAATTGGAAAACAACTATAGATAAGAGAGTACTTAAAAATTAAGGAACAGCCAGACTCTGGAATCTCATGAAGCCATTTAAAAGACCTAGACTGGGGCACCTGGGTGGCTCAGTGGGTTAAGCCTCAGCCTTCGGCTCGGGTCATGGTCTCGGGATCCTGGGATCGAGCCCCACATCAGGCTCTCTGCTCAGCAGGGAGCCTGCTTCCCCCACTCCGCCTGCCTGCCTCTCAGCCTACTTGTGATCTCTGTCAAATAAATAAATAAAATCTTTTAAAAATAAATAAATAAATAAAATACTTAGACTGACTTTTTTTTTTTTTTTTAAGATCTTATTTATTTATTTGACAGAGAGAGATCACAAATAGGCAGGGAGGCAGGCAGAGACAGAGAGAGGGGGTAGCAGGCTCCCCGCCGAACAGAGAGCCCGATGCGGGGCTCGATCCCAGGACCCTGAGACCATGACCTGAGCCGAAGGCAGAGGCTTTAACCCACTGAGCCACCCAGGTGCCCCTAGACTGACTTCTTATACCACTCTCTCCTTGTCCCCTTCTCCAGGCTCCCAGAGAGGTCTCAAACATGCTACCCTCTGTTCCTGTTGTAGGCTCTGGCATGAGCCCTTCCCTCAGCTTGGCATGTTCTGTCCCTGACAGATTTCATTCATTCATTCATTCATTCATTCACTCATTAATTAATTTATTAAAGATTTTATTTATTTATTTGACAGGCAGAGAGATCACAAGTAGGCAGAGAGGCAGGCAGAGAGAGAGGGGGAAGCAGGCTCCCTGCTGAGCAGAGAGCCCGATGTGGGGCTCAATCCCAGGACCCTGGGATCATGACCTGAGCTGAAGGCAGAGGCTTAACCCACTGAGTCACCCAGGTGCCCCCAGATTTCATTTAGATATGACTTTCCCTAACCCCCTCTGCCAACATAAAGGAGCCCTCCAGCCAATCTCTAGCACATCACCCTGTTTTATTTCTCAGTATAACACATTCCCCTAATTTATTTATTTACTTATTTATTTTCTGTCTGTCTGTCTGCCTGTCTTTCCCATTTTGAAACACAAATGCTAGGAGGGTAGTGCCCTCATCTTGTTTATCATTCTGTCCCCACTGACTGAAAACTGAGCCTGCTCTATAGTGGGGATTCACTAAATACTCACTGAATATATAACACCAACTATACTTACTGAGAACTGTTTTCTGTGCATCATTCCATATCCTTTATGCGTATTTATATGCATATTTGTAGAATCCTTACAACAATTCTATGAGGTATTTACTATTACTGTTACGTTATTTTACAAAGGAAGCTTTGCCTAAGACTAAGCAGCTACTAAATAGCAGAGCTGAATTTCAACCCAGGGAGTATGAGTTCCAGAGACTGTGACCTTAACCTCTACACAACATTGACCTTTAAATGTCAAGTACCAAAACATATAGAATGTAGGCAAAGCAGTGCTGAGAGGGAAATATATTTTTTTATGTCTTTTTTTTTTAATGTCTATTTTGGGGGGCGCATGGGTGGCTCAGTGGGTTGGGCCTCTGCCTTTGGCTTGGGTCATGGTCTCGGGGTCCTGGGATCGAGTCCCGTGTCAGGCTCTCTGCTCCGTGGGGAGCCTGCTTCCTCCTCTCTGTCTCTCTGCCTGCCTCTCTGCCTACTTGTGATCTCTCTCTCTCCCTCTGTCAAATAAATAAATAAATTCTTAAAATAAATAAATAAATAAATAAAGATGTCTATTTTTTAAAATGTCTATTTTTTTTTTAAAGATTTATTTATTTACAAAGATACAGATGTAGTGAAAAGAAGGGCCATCTGTACCCCAATGTTTATAGCAGCAATGGCCACGGTCGCCAAACTGTGGAAAGAACCAAGATGCCCTTCAACGGATGAATGGATAAGGAAGATGTGGTCCATATACACTATGGAGTATTATGCCTCCATCAGAAAGGACGAATACCCAACTTTTGTAGCAACATGGACAGGACTGGAAGAGATTATGCTGAGTGAAATAAGTCAAACAGAGAAAGTCAAGTATCATATGGTTTCACTTATTGGTGGAGCATAACAAATAATATAGAGGACAAGGGTAGATGGAGAGGAGAAGGGAGTTGAGGGAAATTGGAAGGGGAGGTGAACCATGAGAGACTATGGACTCTGAAAAACAACCTGAGGGTTTTGAAGGGGCGGGGTGGCAGGGTGGGGGAACCAGGTGGTGGGTATTAGGGAGGGCACAGATTGCATGGAGCACTGGGTGTGGTGAAAAAACTATGAATACTGTTACGCTGAAAATAAATAAAAAATGGGAAAAAAAAAAAAGATTTATTTATTTGACAAGGAGAGATCACAAGTAGGCACAGTGGCAGGCAGAGGGAGAGAGAGAAGCAGGCTCCCCACCGAGCAGGGAGCCCGATGGGGTTCGATCCCAGGACTCCGGGATCATGACCTGAGCCGAAGGCAGATGCTTAACTGACTGAGCACCCAGGTGCCCCTTAAATGTCTATTTTTTAAAAAAGAGATCTCAAACAATAACCTAAACTTCCAACTTAAGAAACTTGGGGGAAAAAAGCACACTAAACCCAAAATGAGAAGCAGGAAGGAAATAATAAAGGTTAGAGCAGAAATAAATGAAGTAAAGAAGAGAAAAAAAGCAGGGGCACCTGGGTGGCTCAGTCGGTTAAGCGGCTGCCTTCAGCTCAGGTCATGATCGGAGGGTCCTGGGATCGAGCCCCACATTGGGCTCCCTGCTCAATGGAAAGCCTGCTTCTCCCTCTCCTACCTGTCGCTCTGCCTACTTGTGCTCCTTCTCTCTATCTCTCTGTCAAATAAATAAATAAAATCTTTTTTTAAAAAGAGAAAAAAAAACAAGGAGAAAATCAATGAAACTCAAAGTTGGTTCTTTGAAAAGATCAACAGAAGTAATAACCTTTTAGTTAGACTGACCCAGAAAAAGGAGAGGAAATTAAAATCACAAAATTCAGAAATAAATGAGGGGACATAGACACAAAACTTAGAGAAATAAAAAAGATTATAAGAGGAACGTAGGGGCACCTGGGTGGCTCAGTGGGTTAAAGCCTCTGCCTTCGGCTCAGGTCGTGATCCCAGGTCCTGGGATCGAGCCCTGCATCAGGCTCTCTGCTCGGCCAGAAGCCTGCTTCCTCCTCTCTCTCTGCCTGCCTGCCTGCCTGCTTGTGATCTCTGTCTGTCAAATAAATAAATAAAATCTTAAAAAAAAAAAAAAAAGAGTAAAGAATATAGGGAAATGCTGCTCAGAGGGCACAAGCTTTCAGTTATAAGATGAATAAACTCTGGGGATATACTGTATAGCATGGTGGCTACAGTTAATAACACCGTGTTATATACTTGAAATCTGCTAGAAGTGTAGACCATAAGTGTCTTTAGGACACACACAAAAGGGGCAACTCTCAGAGGTGATGGATGTGTTAATTAACCTGACTGTGGTAATCGTTTCCCAAGGTATACATATGTCAAATCATCATGCTCTACACCTTAAATGTATATGATTTTATTTGTTAATTATACCTTAATAAAACTGAATACAAAAAAGGGAAAAAAGGAGG
The DNA here is from genome assembly GCF_963455335.1 of Martes martes. Classification (NCBI taxonomy): domain Eukaryota; kingdom Metazoa; phylum Chordata; class Mammalia; order Carnivora; family Mustelidae; genus Martes; species Martes martes. The sequence goes on from NC_137895.1 coordinate 7,772,588, forward strand.
ATATTATGAACAATTTTCCTCCAACAAATTAGAGATTTTTTTTTTAAGATTTTATTTATTTATTTGACAGGCAGAGATCACAAGTAGACAGAGAGGCAGGCAGAGAGAGAGGAGGAAGCAGGCTCCCTGCAGAGCAGAGAGCCCAATGTGGAGCTCAATTCCAGGACCCTGGGATCATGACCCGAGCCAAAGGCAGAGGCTTTAACCCACTGAGCCACCCAGGTGCCCCACAAATTAGAGATTTTTTTTTTATTAAAGATTTTTATTTATTTATTTGACAGACAGAGATCACAGGTAGGCAGAGAGGCAGGCAGAGAGAGGAAGGGAAGCAGGCTCTTTGCTGAGCAGAGAGCCCGATGCGGGGCTCGATCCCAGGACCCTGGGATCATGACCTGAGCTGAAGGCAAAGGCTTTAACCCACTGAGCCGCCCAGGTGCCCCACAAATTAGAGATTTTTAATGAAATGGATAAATTCTAGGGAAACACAAAAAAACTGACTGAAGAAGAAACTGAAACTATAAATAGGCCTATAACAATAAAGACATCAAATTAATAATTAAAAAGATCCCACAGGCACACCTGTGTGGCTGAGTGGGTTAAGCCTCTGCCTTCCGCTCAGGTCATGATCAAAGGTCCTGGGATCGAGCCCCGCATTGGGCTCTCTGCTCAGTGGGGAGCCTACTTCCTTCTCACTTTCTGCCTGCCTCTCTGCCTACTTGTGATCTCTGTCTCTCCCTCTGTCAAATAAATAAATAAAATCTTAAAAGAAAAAAAAAATCCCACAAAGAAAAGCCCAGTCGCAGATAGCTTCATTGGTGAATTGTACCAAACATTCAAAGAATTAAACCAATTGTGGTAGGTTGAAGAATGGTTCTCCAAAGATACCCATGTCTTAATCTGAAGAGCCTAAGAATGCTAATTCACATGGCAAAAGCGATTTTGCAGATGTAATTAAGAATCTTGAGTCGGTGGGATCATTTTGGATTATTGGAATGGGCCCAGCGTAATCCCAAAAGGTCCTTAGAGGAGGAAGATGGAAGAGTCAGAGTTAGAGCACCATGTGAGGAGGGAAGCAGAGCCCAAAAGAGAACCTACTTCTCAGCTGGCATTGAGAATGGAGGAAAGAGCAATCAGCAGCTTCTAGAAACTGGAAGAGGAAAGGAATAAATTCTCTCCTGGAGCATCCAGAAAGAACCAGAGCTGCTACCCTTGATGTTAGCTCTTTGGACTCATTTCGGATTTTCAATCTCCAGAAATGTAAAAGAATACATGTGTGTTATTTTAAGCCAATAAGTTTGGGGTGCCTGGGTGGCTCAGCGGTTAAGTGTCTGACTTCGGCTCAGGTCAGGATCCCAGGGTCCTGGGATTGAGCCCCACATCGGGCTCCCTGCTCAGCAGGAAGTGTGCTTCTCCCTCTCCTGTGTTCCCTTTCTCGGTGTGTCTCTGTCAAAGAAAGAAAGAAAGAAAGAAATCCTTAAAAAAAAAAAAAAAGCCGCTAAGTTTGTGGTAATTTTTTTTTTTTTAAAGATTTTATTTATTTATTTGTCAGAGAGAGAGTACACACAAGCAGGCAGAGAGGCAGGCAGAGGCAGCGAGAGAAGCAGGCTCCCTGCTGAGCAAGGAGCCCGATGTGGGACTCGATCCCAGGACCCTGAGATCATGACCTGAGCTGAAGGCAGCGGCTTAACCAACTGAGCCACCCAGGCGTCCCGTGTGGTAATTTTTTTACAGTAGCAATAGGAAACTCATACACCAGTCTTCCACAAACCCTTCCAAGAAATGGAGGAGGAAGGAACACTTCCCAATCATTGTATGAGGCCAGTATCACTCAGATACCAAAACCAAATAAGGGCATCACAAGAAAAGAAAAATACAGAGTAATATCATTTATGAACTTAGATGCAAAAATCCTGAACAAAATACTGGAAACTGAATCCAACAATATATAAAAAGGGTTATACGTCATGATTAAGTGGGGCCTATCCCAGGAGTACAAGGCTGGTTTAATGTCTTCTGCAGAAGAGAGTTAACACCATGAGCTTGAGACTTCTTTCCTTAGAAGTGCCTGCTTATGAGGCTGGCCCTTAGCTGGCATCTGGGAACATGGATTTCAGGGCTGGTAAGAGTGGTTCACTGAGACTACACTGTTTGTACAGTGTGGTACATGTTAAATACCTGGTTTCCTTCCAGAGTCAGAATTTTGGCACATGCTAAGCAGAGGGTGCCTACATGACCATCCCCTATTAAAAATCTTGGCCAATGAAATTATCGAATGAACTTCCCTGGCAGACAACATTTCACTCATGCTGTCACGACTCGTTGGAGGAACTAGGCGTTTCCTACGTTGACTCTATTGGGAGAGGACTCTGGAGGCTTGTGGCCGATCTCCTCTGGACTTTGCCCTGTGTGCTGCTTCCCTTTGCTGATTTTGCTCCGTATCCTTTCACTATGATAAAACTTAGCTGTGAGTATGACTATATGCTGAGTCCCGGGAGTCCTTCTTGTGAGTCATTGATCCTGTTGGTGGTCTTAGGGACCTTAACACACGTTCAAAATCTATTAACATAATAGAGCACATTAATAGAATAAAAGGCAAAAAAAAAACCCCACATATGATCATCTCAGTAGACTCAGAAAAAAAACATTTGATAAAAGCCAACACCCTTTCATGACAAAAATACTCAACAAACTAAGAATAGAAGGGAACTTCCACAACCTGAATAAGGGAATCTATGAAAAACCCCTAGCTAACATCAAACTCAATGATGAAAGACTGAATGATGTTCCCCTAAGATTACGAAGAAGACAAAGATGTCCACTGTCACCACTTCTCTCTCTCTCTCTCTTTTTTTTTTAAGATTTTATTTATTTAGGGGCACCTGGGTGGCTCAGTGGGTTAAAGCCTCTGCTTTCGGTTCAGGTCATGATCCCAGGGTCCTGGGATCGAGCCCCACATCGGGCTCTCTGCTCAGCAGGGAGCCTGCTTCCTCCTCTCTCTCTCTCTCTCTGCCTACTTGTGATCTCTGCCTGTCAAATACATAAATAAAATCTTTAAAAAAAAAAAAGATTTTATTTATTTATTTGACACAGAGAGGGAGAGAGAGAGACAGAGATCACAGGTAGGCAGAGAGACAGGCAGAGAGAAAGGGGGAAGCAGGCTCCCTGCTGAGCAGAGAGCCCAAAGCAGGGCTCAATCCCAGGACCTTGATATCGTGACCTGAGCCAAGGGCAGAGGCTTAACCCACTGAGCCACACAGGCACCCCTCACCACTTCTCTATAACATTGTTTTGGAGGTTCTAGCTAGGGTAATCAGGCAAGAAAAAGAAATAAAGTTACCCAGATTAGAACGAAATAAGTAAAACTATTCTCTTTTTACATATGAGATGATCTTGTATATAGAAAATCCTAAGGAACCCACGAAAAAACTATTAGAACTAATAAATGAGTTTCACAAGGTTGTAGGATACAAGATCAATATATGAAAATCAATTGTATTTCCATATGGCAGCAAGGAACATTCCAAAAATGAAATTAAGAAAATAATCCAGGGGGCGCCTTGGTGGCTCAGTGGGTTAAAGCCTCTGCTTTCAGCTCAGGTGGTGATCCCAGGGTCCTGGGATTGAGCCCCGCATCGGGCTCTCTGCTCAGCGGGGAGCCTGCTTCCCTCCCACCCAGCCCACCTCTCTGCCTACCTGTGATCTCTCTCTCTGTCAAATAAATAAATAAAATCTTTAAAAAAGAAAAAGAAAAAGAAAATAATCCAGGGCACCTGGGTGGCTCAGTTGGTTAAGCGTCTGTCTTCGACTCAGGTCAGGAGCCTGGAGTCCCCAAATCATGCCCTATGTTGGGGTCCCTGCTCAGCGGGTGTCTGGTTCTCCCTCTCCTGCTGCCCCTCCCCCTGCTTGTGCTCTGTCTGTCTCTATCAAATAAATAAATAAAATCTTAAAAAAAAAAAAAAGGAAATGGTTCTAGGACAACTAGACATGCATATGCAAAATATTGAAGTTTGACCCTTACCTCATACTGTACAGAGCAATTAACTCAGAATGGGTCATAAACCTAAATGTAAAGGCTAAAACTAAAAAAACTCTCAGAAGAAAATATAGGAGGACATCTTCATGACCTCAGGTTAGGAAATAGTTTCTCAGATATGACATTAAGAGCAAAAGAATCAAAGAAAAGCAAATAAAGTGGACGTCATAAAAAATGTAAAACTTGTGTTCTAAAGGACACCATCAAGAAAGTGAAAAGATATCCCACCAAATGGGAAAAAAAATTGCATCTCTTGTATCCAGAATGTATAAAGAACATTCACAGCTCAATAATAAGCCAAATAATTTAATTTTAAAATGAACAAAGGATTTGAGTAGATATTTCTCTAAAGAAGACGTACAACGGCACCTGGCTGGCTCAGTCAGTGCGTGTGCAACTCTTGATCTCAGGGTTGTGAGTTCAAGCCCCACACTGGGTGTAGAGATTACTAAAAAGTAAAAAAAATCTTAAAAAAAAAAAAAAAGAAGAAGATGTACAAATCGACAATGAACACAAGCATTCTCAACATTAGGGAAATACCAATGAAAACCACAATGAAAATCTTAAAAACAAAACAAAACAAAACAAGGGACTCCTGGGTGGCTCAGCTGGTGAAGCACTGCCTTTGGCTCAGGTCATGATCCTGGAGTCCTGGGATCAAGCCCCACACGAGGTTCCCTGCTGAGCAGGGGGTCTGCTTCTTCTGCTTACCTCTCTCCTCTCATGCTCTCTCTCTCTCTCATTCTCTCTCTCTCTCTCTCAAATAAATAAATAAAATCTTAAAAAAAAAAAACAACAACAACCCACAATGAGATACCACTTCTCACCCACCAGGATGGCTAGGATGGCTATAATCAGACAAAACAAGTGTTGGTAGTATGTGGACAAATTGCAACCTTCACAGACTGATGGTAGAAATGTAAAATGGGGCAGCACTGTGGAAAACAGTTGGGTGGTTCTTCCAGAAGTTAAACATAAGAGTTGCTGGGGCACCTGGCTGGCTGTCGGTAGAATGTGTCACTCTTGATCTCAGGGTTGCGAGTTCAAGCCCCACACTGGGTATAGAGATAACTATAAAAAAAAAAAATAAAATAAAACATACTCCCCGAATTAAAAAAAAAAATATATATATATATATATATATACAAAAATCATGGACTTGCCACGTGACCCAGGAATTACACTTCTAGGTATATATTCAAGAGAAATGAAAATGTCAGTCCTCACAAAAATTAATACATGAGTATTCTTTTTTTTTTTTTTTAAAGATTTATTTATTTATTTATTTGACAGAGAGATCACAAGTAGGCAGAGAGACAGGCAGAGAGAGAGGGGGAAGCAGATTCCCCGCCGAGCAGAGAGCCCGATGCGGGGCTCGATCCCAGGACCCTGGAATCATGACCTGAGCTGAAGGCAGAGGCTTAACCCACTGAGCCACCCAGGCGCCCCTATACATGAATATTCTTAGCAGCATTGTTCATAATAGCTAAAAAGTGGAAACAACACGAATGTCCATCAACAGATGAATGGATAGGGGTGCCTGGGGGGCTCAGTGGGTTAAGCATCCCACTCTTGCTTTCCGCTCAAGTCATGATCTCCAGGTCATGAGATCGAGCCCCTTGTTGGGCTCTGTGCTGGGCGTGGAGCCTGGTTAAGATTTCTCTATCTCCCTCTGACCCTCACCACCACCTTAAAAAAGTATAGATGAATGGATAAACAAAATGTGGCATTAAAAGGAATGAAGAGAAATAAGTTGTAAGTTACGGAGCTGCGGGTGGGAGTGGGGTGATCTTTCACTGGAAAGATGCGTGGAGGGATAAGAGAATTCAGGATGGAGTCCTGAGCCCCTTGCTCATTGGAGGAAGGGAAAGGAGGGGGATTCAGGAAATGAGGCTAAATAGGAACAGCCAATGGAGTAAAAGAAACCCACGTGGTGTGGACCAGCCCAGACCAAGAGAGGAGAGTGTTTTGGAAAAGGGAGATCAGGTTTGTCAGAGGCAGCAGAATGGGCAGGAGTCTGCCTGCACCTTTGGCCGAAAGAAAGTCAACGGTGGGCTCTTAGGAAGCCTCCCTGAAGTGGCGGGGAGGTGTAGTTAGGTTGCGTGGAATTTGTGGAATTTGGTATCCAGCACACCCGGGCGGTCTCAACTCTGCTGCTCATTGCCCAAGTGACTTTAGGAAAGACACTGAGCCTGCTTCCTCTACTCCCAAGTGTGGAGAGCCTGGATGGCCTTAGGTGGAGGAGGAGGCTGAATACTAGCCTGTGCAAACTGTCTGACGGTGGTGGGCTTGGTCTAGAGAGCACTTAAGTCTCGGTCTCAGGGTCATGAGTTCAAGTCCCACGTGGAGCACTGAGTTTACTTAAAAAAAAAAAAAAAATCAATAGGGGCGCCTGGGTGGCTCAGTGGGTTAAGCTTCTGCCTTCGGCTCAGGTCATGATCTCAGGGTCCTGGGATCGAGCCCCGCATCGGGCTCTCTGCTCAGCGGGGAGCCTGCTTCCCTTCCTCTCTCTCTCTCTGCCTGCCTCTCTGCCTACTTGTGATCTCCGTCTGTCAAATAAATAAATAAAATCTTTTAAAAAATCAATAACTAAAATGCTGAATAATAGTAATAAATTCTCAATTTAAAAAAGAGAAAGAGAAGCTCAAGCTCCAGAGAGAGACAGCCAGCTGTGTGAGCTCAGTCAGTTTCCTTAACCTCTCTGAACCTTGGTTTCCCGGAGGGAAGTATTAGTAAAATATTAGTAAAATCAGCCTCACTGGCTCGTTGCGAGTTAGATCAGACCGTGCAAGTAAAGCGTTTGGCATGGGGCCTGGGTACAGTCAGGGCTCTAGGAAGAGCTGGATGTCCCCTTTGGCTCTCAGCCCTTGCCCTGATGTATGCCCGTGTTCGGTGACAATCAGGGGGCAGCTCCAGCAATGGGGAGCAGCTCACGCAAACCAGGTTCCCACAGGGCTGGGCCAGACGCCTAAACATCCGCTCAGGTCAGCCAGCCCCAAATCAAACTGGCCACCAGGAGGGTTCAGACTGAGAGCAGAGCTTTGGGCCTCAGCTGTAGGGGGGGTGAGTGTGGTTGGCGGCGGGGAGCCTGCAGCCTTCCCTCAGCTTGTCCTGGCTCCCAGCCTGGCAACATGATCGCCCCCTTGACCCCGAGCGGGAACAACTGCACTGGGACCATCCCGGGACTGGTATCCCGCACAAAAGTCCCGCTTAACCTTGAGCAGCTGCCCTGGCCACCCCAACAGCTGGGGCCCCGCTGGCCATAAATCACTAATGACACCAGCTCCTGGCAGTGGGGGTGGGGTGGGGGAGCAGGCAGGGGCTCAGAAACACGGCCCCTGGTCCCCAGATCCCACCCATTCCATTCAAACCTAGGTTTGCAGCTTTGTATCCTCGCAGGCAAACTTCTCTTCAATATCCATTGGCCTTAGACACTGCACAACAGAAGTGAGGTGGACGCACAGGGAGAGGTTACAACGTGGAAGCCAAGTTGGAAACTGGGGAATCTGACTTGAAAGTCTCTCATTCGTACTTGGTACTTGCTGCGGGGGCAGCAGGGAGGGCAGGCCCCCTCTCTGGCCTGGGGCTCCGGATCCTCTTGCCTCCCCACTCTCCGCAAAAGCTGGAGCGCCCCGGAAGCCGGCTAACTCCCAGGTTCCAGCCAAGCGAATGCAGGGCCAGGGAACCACGGCCCAGGGAGCGGGACACACGCCCCAGGCTCTGTGAGCGCAGACACCAGAAGACCGCCTGGATTTTTCCCTTATCTGATGAGAGTGAATTCCAGGCAGTTCACCCACGTGTTTACTTTGCTCGTGTGTGATTCGTCTAGAAACATCTGAAATGGCATTTTTCCTTTAACATCGTGAAGGGCGGCAGAAAGGAAAACAGCATTAATGGTTACTGACCATGAGGTTCGAAATGGCAAAGAATCGGCAGCGGGTGGACGCACACGGGGGTGTCGACTAGATTCTGGCGAACTTTGCAGGGATTTACATCTTGAAAAGACTGGAAAGAAAAGTGCAAACAGTTGTAGGGTGCCGGAATGATTTGCTTGGAACTGTCCTTGGCCAGACTAAGCTACGGGGTCCGGATAATGGTGGCCTTGGAGCGTGGTGGTGGCCTGGGAGGGGTCTGGAGGGGTACTAGTGATGTCCTACCATCCACCGGGTGCTGGGTGTTGGAGGTGCGTGTTCGTTTTGTCAAGCTGTTCGCTTACGGTTCGTGCACTTTTACTTCAATAAAACGTTCACTTTAACAAATGTTTGAGCATGGTATCTTCTTTTCTGTAAACTATAAAATATTTTCAAAGGTACTCACAGGGCAAAAGTCACTCTCAGGATTACCTAATCCAACTCTACTGATGAGAAAGGCAGACTCACAAAGAAACCGATCACTGCGCCCATTGAGGCAGAGGCAGGATCAGAACTGAGACCTCAACACCCTCCTACTTCCATCGCAGGGATCCAGGTGTCCACTGCAAGTCTGAATGAAGAAACCTTGTAGAGCTATGAGTTTTTGTTTTTGTTTTTGCTTTTGTTTTTTTTAGATTTTATTTACTTGACAGAGAGAGAGATCACAAGTAGGCAGAGAGGCAGGCAGAGAGAGAGGGGGAAGCAAGCTCCCCTCTGCCTTCCGCTGGAACCCTGAGCCAAAGGCAGAGGCTCAACCTACTGAGCCACCCAGGCACCCCGAGCTATGAGTTTTTAAAAAAAAAATGTCTATTTATTGGGGCGCCTGGGTGGCTCAGTGGGTTAAAGCCTCTGCCTTCAGCTCAGGTCATGATCCTGGGGTCCTGGGATCGAGCCCCACATCAGGCTCTCTGCTTGGTGGGAAGCCTGCTTCTCCCTCTCTCTCTCTCTGCCTGCCTCTCTGCCTACCTGTGATCTCTGTCTGTCAAATAAATAAATAAATAAATAACCCCCCCCAAAAAAAGATTTATTTATTTATTCGAGAAAGCAAGTGAGGGAGAGAGACATAGAAAAAGCAAGCAGAGCAAGAGGCAGAGGGAAAGGGAGAGAGAATCCTTAAGCAGACTCCCTGCCAAGTGTGGAGCCTGACTGGGGGGATCCCAGAACCCCAAGATCATGACCTGAGCCAAAACTAAGAGGTGGAGGCTCAACCAACTAAGCCATTCAGGTGCCCCCAAAGGGCTATGATTTTATTGAGTTCTAAAATAGCGATAACATTCTTGCATCTTTTTAGGTCAAAAAGACATTATTTTATTTAGTTAGTGTTTCGTTATGTGTACAAAGCTCCAAATCCAAGAGGTATAAAAAAGGTTTAAATGCAAAGCCTCCTTCTCACTGGTTCTTGGCATACCCTATCCCACCCTCCACTCCAGGGGCCACTGCAGAAACTTCTGTGCATCTTTGTGGAGATAGTCAGTGTGTAACAGACACTCTCCTTTCTTATTTACACAAAGGGAAACATACTGGATACACTGCTCTACACCTTGCTCCCGCTACTTACTAACACAATATATTGAATCCTGTTCACTGTAATATACTTAGCCCCTTTTTAAAAGCCTACAGAAGACTCCTTCCTTTGAACTATTTATTTATTAAAGATTTTACTTATTTATTTGACAGAGAGGGAGAGATCACAAGTAGGCAGAGCAGTAGGCAGAGAGAGAGGGGGAAGCAGGCTCCCTGCTGAGCAGAGAGCCTGATGCGGGACTTGATCCCAGGACCCTGAGACCATGACCTGAGCTGAAGGCAGAGGCTTAACCCACTGAGCCACCCAGGCGCCCCTACTTATTTATTTTTAAGCGATCTCTACAATCAACCTGGGGCTCAAACTCACAACCCTGAGATCAAGAATCATGCATTCTACCAACTGAGCCAGCCAGGCACCCCTCACATGAGCTATTTAAACACATCTCCTTTTAGTAGACATCTGGATTGTTTCCAAGAATTTGATATTACATCAATGCTGCGATATAGAGACTTTTTCATGTTATTTTGTATACATGTAAGTAGGTCATAGGACCGATTCCTAGAAGGACAATTAGTGCATCAAGGACATGTCCATTTTAAGTTTTAATACATAGTACCAGATTGCTAACTGCGACTTGTACCATCTTACAGTTTCACAAGCAAGGTATCAGAGCGCCTGTTTCCCTAACTTCTTGCAACACAGTGGCTTATCAAACTCTTTGGACTTTGCCAATCTGACAGATGTAGAAGGATGTGTCAGGCTAATTATGACGTACGTTTCTCTCATTATGAGGGAGACCGAACATTTCTTCATTTGTTTGATTCATTTATTTTTTTCATTATGAGAAGCACCTGTCTATCCTCTGTCCATTTTTTTAAATTTTATTTTTATTTATTTGACAGAGAGAGATCACAAGTAGGCAAAGAGGCAGGCAGAGAGAGAGGAGGAAGCAGGCTCCCCGCTGAGCAGAGAGCCCGATTCGGGGCTTGATCCCAGGACTCTGGGAACATGACCTGAGCCGAAGGCAGAGGCTTTAACCCACTAAGCCCTCCAGGTGCCCCCTCTGTCCATTTTTTAAATTCCATTTCATATGGGGTTCTTGGCTTTGCACTATCAAATTTTTCTTTAGAAAATACAATTTGTTTAAAAAAAAAAGGAAGAGAATGTGAACAAAATCCCACCCCTTCAGCACAAAAATCAATTATTTTTGGTGTGGTCCCTTGATGCTCTTCTCCATAGGCATACATTTTTTTTTTTTTTACATTGTGACAAAAATTAATACTATCAACCATTTATTGAATACTTCTTGGGTGCCAGGCATTGCAGCATTGTAGCAAACATTGTAGGGGTACATGAAATTTCTAGTTCTGCTTTTTCCATATCATGTAGCAGTGGTGGTTTTTCACGTTGCAACATTGTCCCTATGATTCTCATTTGTAATAGCTCCTCCGTGGGCTGTCAAGATAGTGTATGTACTATTATGTAATTAGCCATTCCCTAATTGTTAACTTTTGGTTGCTTCCATTGCCTTATAATTTCTGTTTAGTAAATCCTTCACATCTATGTTAAAAATTAAATTATTACATTGAGGGGCGCCTGGGTGGCTCAGTCGGTTAAGTGTCTGCCTTCGGCTCAGGTCATGATCCTGGGGTCCTGGGATCCAGCCCCACATTGGGCTCCCTGCTCGGCAAGGAGTCTGCTTCTCCCTCACCCTCTGCCCTTTCCCCCTTTTCGTGCTCTCTCTCTCAAATAAATAAATTTAAAAAATAAATTCTTACATTAACATTGTCAATTGCATCTTTAATGTCAAACATCCTTAAAATATTTATAAATATTCAATCCTTGTAAGTAAAATGTTTGCCTTCTGAAATAGCAGGTAATGAGTGGTGAAACTAACCAGTGGCTATAACGTGCATACACAAACTCACACAGACACATCGTGTATACACACACACTTGATTTAGAGAGACACTATCGACAGCAGCTACTTCTCCATTTGATGGAAACTTTCGCCCAAGATTTAAAATTATGGATGGAAAATTATATCACTCTACTTGCTGCAGAAAGTTTTCATTTAATACAACTCTATTTGCAAGCACTTTAAAAACCAAATCAAGATACATACATTTTAGTGTGACTTGGTCCTCAATATCAGTATAGAAAGCAAGTGCGATTTCCCTTCACTATCATAAATCTATAATGAAAATAATTACTTTTGCCCTATATTGCCTTTAAAAGTGTGGTTGTGGGACACCTGGGTGGCTCTGTGGTTAAGTGTCTGCCTTCAACTCAAGCCATGATCCCAGGATCATGGGATTGAGCCCTGCATGGGGCTGCCTGCTTGGCGGGAAGCCTGCTTCTCCCCCTCCCACTCTCCCTGCTTGTGTTCCCTTTCTTGCTGTGTCTCTCTCTGTCAATTAAATAAATAAATAAAGTCTTTAAAAAATAAAAACAAGGGTGCCTGGGTGGTTCAGTTTGTTAAGCGACTGCCTTCAGCTCATGTCACGATCATGATCCTAGGGTCCCAGGATAGAGTCCTGCATCCGGCTCCCTGATCAGCGGGGAGTCTGCTTCTCCCTCTGACCCTCCCCCCTCTCATGTTCTCTCTCTTTCTCATTCTCTCTCAAATAAGTAAATAAAATCTTAAAAAAATAAAAATAAAAAATATGTGTGGTTGTGAACCTGAAGTGGTCACCATTACATGTGTTTATGTATGTAAAAGCTTGTTTTGCAAAAAGGCTTACTTTCTTTTATTTTTCTAAGTAAAATGCTTTTATGAAATGTCAAGTGCAAAAAAAGTATAAAATTACATATATGATATGATTGCAATCATATTAAAAAAAATAAAATACCCTGCACCTGGGTGATGCCATTGGTTTAAGCGTCCGACTCGGCTCAGTCATGATCTCAGGGTCATGGGATCGAGCCCCCTACTGGGCTCCTCATTGAGCCAGGACTCCGCCTGGGATTCTCTCTCCCTCTCCCTCTATGACTCCTCCCCCTACAAGCGTGGACACACACTCTCTCTCTCTCTCTCAAATAAATAAATAAATCTTAAAAAAATATATACCAATTAAAGGGAAAGAAAGTCTCTAAGGAGATACAGAAAAATTTATAGCTCTGTTACCAAATTTTGCAATATAATATTAGCTTTACAATGAAAACCAAGACATAAAAAAAATAATTTTTAGGGAAAGAAATCACAGCTGCCATAATAATCTGATTTAGGGGCCAGAACATCTGGGGAAGAATTTCTGGGGTCCACACGTATGGTCGGCTTATCCCAAACCACATGGCAGCACATTAGTTGATCGCCGTGACCCACGCACAGCCAATGTTAGAATTCAGCCCAGGCAGGATCTTTTCCCCTTGCAATGACACAGAGCAGAATTGACGTCAGATGTGGGCAGGGACAGATGTGAAAGAGGCTTCCCATGTTGGAGGTTAATGTTCATCTGCTTCCTGGACAGATAAAAAAAATTATAGGGACAATGTTACCCAGCACCGCACAAAAAAATCATTGAATTAAACAGTTGTGATTATAAGTGATTCCCCATTCCCATGCTATAGAGCATTCTTTAAAAAGATTATTTATTTATTTATCTGAGAGAGAGAGAGAGAGAGCGTGCGCGGGGGGGGGGGGGGGCGGAGGGGCAGAGAAAGAGAGAGAAGCAGGCTCCCCACTGAGCAGGGAGCCCGATGCGGGGCTCAATCCCAGGACCCTGAGATCACGACCTGAGCAGAAGCAGACTCTTCACAGACTAAGCCACCCCGGGCAGCCCTATAGAGCTCTTTTTTTATTTAAAAAGTGGACAGGTGAGGAGAGCTGTGGGAGGGATGGAGAATCCCAGAGTGTGAAACAGAAAACAGCAGAAGTCTGATGAAGAAAACAGGGAACAAACACCCAAAGGGTAGAGATTGTTTTGGTCATCGTGACCCAGCAAACCCACGAGCGCATACCACTTGATTCTAGTGCGGAAACGCCCCAAGTCTTGCCTGTACCCTGGGAAGGGGTCAGCCCAGAACCGACAAAACCCTGGCATCCCCAGTACTCCAGACTAAAGGGCTCTGCCACTCTGGGCGGGAGCCCGTGCGGTCATAGGGGTTCTTTCTTTTTTTTTTTTTTTTTAAGATTTTATTTATTTATTTGACAAAGAGAGAGAGATCACAAGCAGGCAGAGAGGCAGGCAGAGAGAGAGAGAGGAGGAAGCAGGCTCCCCGCTGAGCAGAGCGCCCAATCCCAGGCTTGGAGCTCAGGATCCTGAGAGCCAAAGGCAGAGGCTTAACCCACTGAGCCACCCAGGCACCCCATAGGGGTTATTTCTTTGCTGCACTGGTGAATGGATGCTCTCAGCACCCCCAGGTCCTCTTATCAAAGGGAATCACCTAGCTCCTTCCCAGAGAGCCCCTCCTCACCCGGGATTTTGCTTGACTAGATAAATCTGTGAACATGTTGTAGATTGTAGCTTTCCTTCCACTGTGGCTCTGAGGTTTTATCACTAACAAATTTGGTTGCCAAGGCAACCATGCAGCAGTTTGGTCTCCTGACACCGACCCACCTAGGCTGGCTTAAGTGGCAGGAGTTTGAGGTTGTGTTTGGCATTTTGTGAACTCTGACCATGAAATCCCCTCCCCCTCAAAAAAACCCACATGGAAATGACCACTCCGTGTCTGTCAAGGGTCATGCTTCCCTGTCGATATCCAGTTCTTTCTCTTTTGTCTTCTTCCCGGTCCACCAGCAAATGCAGAGACGGCCAGCGGCAAGAGTTGGAATTAGAAGGGGGGGCGCGGTGTGTCCAAGGGGGGGTTCAGCCATGAGCCCAGGGGTGATCTTTAACCCCGGGCTGCTCTCCACGACTTGCTTGCTGATGTCTCATCCATTGCCTTTGGCACTGTGCTGAGCTGGGGCAGCTGGGGACTCCCAGGGGAGGCGGGCCCCCAGGGAGCAGGGGAGCGGCCCTGGATGCTGTTCAGCCGCCTGGCCCTAGGTGCCAGGCCACACCAGCCAGACTGGCTTCTTTCAACCCCAGTGAGAAATGACAGGTCCCTACGGTCCAAACCCACAGCACCCAGTACCTACCGCACTGTGTCGAAATATTCCTCTCTTTCTCCAAAAGCCTCTCTTTCCACTGCCAAACTGACCCCAGCCTGTCCCATGGTGGGATGCCCACTCACAGGGCCTTGACCACCACCTAACTGCGGGGCTGAGCCCATAGTCAAGGTTTGGACAATAGGGGTGCCCCATCTCCTGTCCGGAGTGACAGGTCAAATGGGCGTGTAGCCCATCTGGCTGTAGGGACACGAGGAGCAACAGGGTTCTTCTTTTAGGTTGTGATCTTTTAACAGTGGAGCTGCCTTTCCCACCAGGTAGAGATGGTCTGGCTGTGGCCAAAGGGAATGAAACAAACATGCAAAGAGAAAGAGGGACAAGCAGAGACAAGAAATGGGAGAGCCGTGTCTACCCTGTGCCATCTGGCCATGCCTGCAGCCAATACCCACCCTGGGCGTTGCTGTCACCTGGATCAATGCATTATCACCCAGTTTCTGCACCAGTTCCTGATTCCGATTCAAGATGAAGCTAGCTAGGCGCGCCTGGGCAGCTCAGTCATTCAGCATCTGCCTACGGCTCAGGCCATGATCCCAGGATCCTGGGACGGAGCCCTGCAGCGGGCTCCCTGCTCTGCAGGAAGCCTGCTTCTCCCTCTCCCACCTCCCCTGCTTGTGTTCCCTCTCTCGCTGTCTCTCTCTCTGTCAAATAACTAAATAAAATCTTTAAAAAAAAAAAAGGGGGGCACCTGGGTGGCTCAGTGGGTTAAGCCTCTGTCTTCAGCTCAGGTCATGATCTTAGGGTCCTGGGATCGAGGCCCGCGTCTGGCTCTCTGCTTGGCGGGGAACCTGCTTCCTCTCTCTCTCTCTGCCTGCCTCTCTGTCTACTTGTGATCTGTCTGTCAAATAAATGAATAAAAAAAAAAATCTTAAAAAAAAATCTTTAAAAAAAAAAA
The DNA here is from genome assembly GCF_963455335.1 of Martes martes. Taxonomy (NCBI): domain Eukaryota; kingdom Metazoa; phylum Chordata; class Mammalia; order Carnivora; family Mustelidae; genus Martes; species Martes martes. The sequence continues at coordinate 7,788,059 of NC_137895.1, forward strand.
AGTTAAAGCTAGGTACACCTCTTCTGGCTGGGTTCCAGAGTTACCAATTATTGGAATGATCAGTTACCAACCATTATTTGGATAAGTGAAATGACCCAACATCAGTGAATAAGTCGAGCATAATACTCAAGAGTATGGTTCTCAAGCCAGATTACATGGGTTTGCAAATTCACTAGCAGTACGTCTGGCTGTATTATTTAATTTTCCCTAAGCTTCATTTTTCTTATCTATAAAATGAACATCAGGGACATAATCATACATATACAGTAAGAACTCAATAAATGCACATCAGTAGAATCATAGGAGTATTATAGTTTCAGCAGATTCTAAGAGCACCCAACACTTGGAGCGAAGTCTGACTTCGGTAACTCTTTATATCATACTATTTTTATACTGTTAATATTTTTTTTTAAAGATTTTATTTATTTATTTGACAGAGATCACAAGTCGGCAGAGAGGCAGGCAGAGTGAGAGAGGAGGAAGCAGGCTCTTTGCAGAGCAGAGAGCCCGATGCGGGGATCGATCCCAGGACTCTGGGATCATGACCTGAGCCGAAGGCAGAGGCTTTAACCCACTGAGCCACCCAGGCGCCCCTATACTGTTAATATTTTTATTCAGTGTATTTATTATTTTTGTTGTTGGCTACTGTTATTTACTACAATTAACATTTTTATTATTTTTTTTGGGGGGGAGAGGGGCAGCGTGGAGCCCAATGTGGGGATCGATCTCACGACCCTGAAATCATGACCTGAGCTGAAATCAAGAGTCGGACACTTAACCACCTGAGCCACCCAGGTGCCCTACAATTAACATTTTTACAAGATTTTATTATTTTTCAGTAATGTCTATACCCAACACGGGGCCTGAACTCACAACCCCAAGATCAAGAGTCGCAGGCTCCCCCAACTGAGCCAGCCCAATGCCCCTGAAGTTAACTTTTTTTGAAGGCTCACCACGTGCCAGGAACTGCACTAAACCCTCCACGTGGGTGGTCTCCCAGCAAGTGTGTGTGGCCAGAAGTGTTTTAAGCCCCTGCTCACGCTGTTGTCTCCACCATAAAGAGGGTACTTCCATGCAAATGCCCACAATGGACAATTCCAGACTTTCCTTCTCTCCCTTGCTTGCTCTCCCTGATGGGAAGAGGGGCTAACCTGAGGGTTAGATCTCGACAATCACTTTATGGTAGGTGGTATTACTTTAAAATGACTGAAGGGTGCCCATTCCCTTTCTGTTCTGCCTGTGATGGGTGAACAGCATGGGAGGTGGCTGGTCTCACTCTCTTGCAGTTTGCCTACCTATACCTGTTGGGACGCACTGGGGGCCCAGCTGTCTCCATTCCCGGCAGGGAGAGGAGGAAGGCTGGATCGAGGTCCAGGCCTAAGCCAAGTTCTCAGCACAACTAACCATGGGTTATGTTCTGGTTTGCCCAGGTTCATAAGAGTACACTTAATATATGCTAAAGTAACAGATGAGGATTCTGGCATATGGGCTTGGCAGATGCAGAGAAGGGAGACCGAGTGAGAAATAATGATTTAAATAATGGAGGTGATCCCACCTACCCTTCATCTCAGTGAGTCTCTGGCCCGGAGTGTGGAGAGAGAAGACCCAAATCGGCAGGTTCTCTGATCTTCTCAGATCCCCTATGCCCCTTGGAGTGTGGGCATCTCCCTACTAGAAGTGATTCTGATGCCTAAGGACGGGGATTTTTCCAAAAACATTAGCCTTCAGAGGTAAGCTAACAGCTTCTTCTGGTGCTCCCCAGTGGTTTTCTTTTACAAAACAGGAGGAGACCCTGGTGGTATTGGACTCACTGTGGGGCAGGACGACCCCCACCTTCCCAGGGCATTTGAAGAGCAGTTTTAACCAGGAGCAACCTTTACCTTCACTGCTAGCATGAGTGCCTGCTGTCCATTTCCGAGGTAGCCTTTGTCTCTGCTCCGTGGGTCAGAGCCCTGCGGGGGAGAAGAAGTGAAGAAAGCATCCCAGGGCTCTAGACACTAAGTTACTTGTACTCAGAGAGGGTGAGCATCCTGCCCACTTTTGCACAGCAAAGTGGCAGAGCCCAGATTCAAAACCAGATCTGCCTGGAGGCACAGGCCCAGCTCCCAACCACCTGAATGCCTCTGTGGCCTGGGTTAGCGGTTTGCTCAGTCTCGCTCTACAGAACACAAATCACGGAAGCGGAGGGAACAGGTAACCACGCAGTGCAACCCGTCACCCAGTAAAGCTCCCTCGTTCCAGCATCTTCAGTGGCTCATCAGCCCCTCTCTGTTCAGATACCTTGAGGGAAAGTGAGCTCATTACCTTCCTCCAGGCCTCCCAACTCATGGTTAGGGATGCTTCTTCCTACTAAATTCAGCTCTGGCTGTAAGGTCCTAGCTCTGCCTTCGGTACCCTGCCCACTTGTCTACCAAATCCACACACTGTCTTTCACTTACCCGAGGCCTGTGTTCCCCCAGAGGCTTCACTTACGCACATGTCTTGTCCTTTCATGTGCCAAATGCAGAGACACACACAGCACTCTTACTACCCTCAGATGCTCCCAGACTAGAGGGGGAGCCGGCTGTGGACGGAGGTCACGGGGAAAAGAACAGAGCTAGGGAGGCACTGAACCCGGCAGGCACGCGGCAGGAGCGGCCAAGGGGAGACACTCCCGAGCCAGTGATATGACGGAAATACTCCTGGGGAATGTGCTCTCCGGGCTGGGTCTTGCAGGAAAGATCCGTATTAGGCCAGACGACGACGGAACCAGAAAACTCCTGGCTTTGTAAAATCTCGATTTATTTTCAATACTGAAAAATCGGGAGACTTCACAGTACAAGCTGGCCTGGTGGCCTCTCCTGAAAATGTCAAAGATCTTGCAGCGCGGATCTGACACATCCTGTGTGTGGCCATCCCTTTGGGCCGAGCAGCCGCCGCTCCAGACACGCGCCACGGTCCCTTCCAGCCCACTTTTCTCACTCACACCGTCCTGACCGGTTCCTGCCGCCATCTGTGCGGATGCTTGAGCAGAAGCCGCCCCATTTAGTTTCCTCTTTATTCTCATTAAGAAAACTTTTAATGCAGGGTGCCTGGGTGGCTCAGTTGGTTAAGCAACTGCTCTCGGCTCAGGTCATGATCCTGGACTCCGGGGATCAAGTCCCATATCGGGCTCCCAGCTCTGCGAGGAGTCTGACCTTCTCCCCCTCTCATGCTCGCTCTCTCTCTCTCAAAGAAAGAAAAAGAAAACTTTTACTGCAGTGATTCCCTATGTGAAGGAGGAAGGAAAGATAGACTCATAGGGATTTTTCAGACAACGTGCGTATCCTGGAAAGCCTCCCCCTGTCTCTTCTCACCCCACCCACGGTCAGAAGCCCCGCCTCACCCCTGCCACACTGGCAGGACCAAGTGTGGCCCTTCCGTGGACCACAAAGTCTCCCCGATCCAGCAGGAAGATGTGTCTACTCTCATCTCACTCCACAGCGGTCTCGCCCCCTTCTCGCTAATCATCACTAAAGGCTGTCACCTAGCAACATAGCACCCATCGGGATAGCAACCACACACCAGTTCATTCATCCCTCCAGCAGACATTGACGGAGCTGCTCCCACGCCTGGGATAGTCAGGGACTCAAAAGAAATTCTTTGCATGAATGAATGAAGATACAGGGATGAATGAGGCCCCAAAGGAGGTCATACTCTGGGCAGGAGAAAAACATTTTTTTTTTTTAAAGATTTTATTTATTTGACAGAGAAAGAGAGACCATAGTAGGCAGAGAGGCAGGCAGAGAGAGAGAGGGAAGCAGACTCCCTGCCGAGCAGAGAGCCTGATGCGGGGCTCGATCCCAGGACCCTGAGATCATGACCTGAGCCAAAGGCAGAGGCTTAGCCCACTGAGCCACCCAGGCATCCCAGGAGAAAAACAGATTTTAAAAAAAGAAGTTGTGATACAAGGTCTAATAGATGTGTGTGTGCATATGTAAATTCCACAGACGAAGCCACAGTCCTGCATAGGGAAAGAAGGAGGGATAGTTCAGTTAGGTCTTGAGGAGGAGTGGGAGTTTGGTACAACAGGAAGAAGGAACAGGAGAAACCATGTACCAGGGCACAAGGACATCACAGGTATCACAGGCAAAGGCCCTGAGGTATGGTACTGCATGGCTCGTCTGAGGTCACAGCGAAGTTCAATGTCAACAGAGCAGAGGGTAAACCAAGATTCCCAAAATCCATATCCACAAGGTTCAAGCCTTGTTCAGGGCAAGATCAGATGGTTCTTTTGAGACACAGGTCAGGCATGCATCCCTGCATGGCCTGCTCTGGGCACGGGGACTGGACAGCCCTGGTCAGTAAAATGCTTGTAGAATAAAGTCGAAGATAGAACGGAAACAAGAAGGCAAAACAGGAACCATTCATAGCCCATGCACGGCCAAGATGCTGTCTGGGTGGTTCCCCAAATACTTTCTCCCTTGTTCCCTCAAGGTCGTCACGCCTGGCCTTGTCTACTGTCTCGGTCTCAGCATTCCTCTCCTGCCTTTCCAGTCTTCTAATATCTGTTTAACTAATCTCCTATATTAGTTTCTCTGCATCAAAATAACCAGTTTGGTTTCCGTTTTCCTGCCTAGAAACAAATAAAGGAATTTATGAACAAAGAAACAGATCAGCACTAGTGAAAAGGAGAGCACACAAAATGAGGACGGTGGGGTCGGCAAGGGCAGATCACGCAGGGCCTGTGGGCTGTGTGACAACCCGGGGGAGGGGCCCTCCGGTGCCTGGGACCTAGACTTCAGCACTGGCAGAACCTGATCAGGTCCTTGAAGCACTCGTCGTTCCTGAGCACCCCAAAGCTTCCCAGGGCAAGCACCTAAGACTCTCGGCCCGAAGCACTTTCTGCGATCATAGGGAACATGTCCAGCCTGATCGCAGACACTGTGTAAACGCCAGGAAATGAACAGTCCTAAGAGCAGCCCTCAGATGTGGGAGGTGGGCGTTACTGGACAAATGGTGGGCTTCCTTACTCCTAGAGTGAAACAGTCCAGAGGAAAGCCCTGCACACCTCCTAAAGGGAGCCTGAGACGGGGTCCTGGTTGCCCACAGTGGTAATGGCACATTCCTGTACCAGTGTAGCAACCACACCCTGTATGCTACCCTCTACTGGGGCCTCCTGGGATCTTTTTCACAAAATAAGCTGTCTGCCCTCAAACCCCTGCTTAAGGGTCTGCATTTGATGGGATCTAAAATAAGAGGTTACCAGATGTGGTTCCAGGAAGTAAGCTCTCCGAATGGGATTTTGGAACCAGATCATGTGTCTGCCAGGTGTGGACGAGGACAGCGTTATTGATGTTACGTGGGATGGGAGCACCCGAAGTGTGCCGTACCAGCACGTTAGCAGGACTCTAACTTCGGGTAGGTTAGAACGGGGTACAGGGAGAAGATTCGCCAGAGCCTAAGACAAATCTATCACTTGAAAAATAGGAGGGCAATGGTCATTATAAGGGTTATGAAGCGGGTTGACTGTCTTAACGGCCATTAAAGCCCAGAAGGAAGAAAATAATGGGCTCAAGTCAGTCCACTAGCAACTCAAAGCACGATATGAAAACCAAAAATCTGGGCAACCCCCTTGGGTCCCCTTCCTCCTTGAGAGCTTTGTACTACAACTTTGCTATGGCTCCATGAACCTTGCTTTGCTGCCCACCAAAAAAAAAAAAAAAAGAAAGAAAGAAAGAAAACCAGAAATCCTCATGGTAGTGTCTAAAGAGACCCTCATCTCCTGCAGCCAGAGAACAGACAGTGCTGAAATCAGGCCCCAGATTTTACTTACAAAATTCATAGCTCCTGCAAGTCTCCTCTGCTAGGGACTGGGGAGGGAGGGAGTGGAGCTCTAAGACCCGGATGTGACAATGGAGCAGATTCAGCTGAGAATCCTAAATACTCAGATTCACCATGTAGGACAGCAGCACCGGGCCCCTCTCTTTCGTGAGAGGAACACAGCCTCCATTACCTGGAGACCTCGTAAAGGCCTCACCAGAGGCAATTGTCTTGTATAAGGATACCTGCCCTCTTTGCGATCTGCCCTTTCCTGCCCTCAAGGTTTCCAGACCAAAAACCAGGGTCAAGTCTTACAAAAGAGCTTCAGAACATCGCTAATCTGTTCCAGCAGGAACAAGGAACATGTCTGGAGAGCAATGGATCAGGGAGGGGTGGATTATAACGCTGGAAGGGGAGACTTTATTGATCTGGGAAACACTCTCACGATTCAGGATTTAGTATTCTGGCAAGGATTCCTGGAACTCCAGCTCTAACAGTCTCCAGAACAGCCCCTCAAAGCTTGGAAACAAAGACATCCTACAGTATATTGGGTAGAAATGCTGGACTTGGCTGGGCAGAGTGGAGAGAAGACGCAAAAAGCTGAGGGAGGTGAGCGTGTGAGAATGGACTTATTTATTATGTGGGGCCCCTGGGGGCTCAGTTATTAAGCGTCTGCCTTCGGCTCAGGTCATGATCTCAGGGTCCTGGGACTGAGCCCCGTATCAGGCTCCCTGCTTCGCGGGAAGCCTGCTTCTCCCTCTCCCATTCCCCCTGCTTGTGTTCCCTCTCTGGCTGTGTCTCTGCCAAATAAATAAATAATCTTAAAAAAAAAAAAAAGGATTTATTAGGCAAAATCCAAGAATCTGCTGGCTGACTACCATCTCTGGAAGACACTGTCTTCACCGAAGCAGCTCAGAGTCAGAGGTCAGCACTGTAGAAGAGCAGCAGTAGCCGTGCCGTGGGCCTGGGCTGACAAAGGAGATGCCGCTGTGGTCCTGGACTCCTCAGTGTGAATATGGATGATAGGAGTCTGACTAGCAGAGGCCGGGGGTAGCATTTCGTCATCAGAGGCAAGACAGTCACAATGACCATCATAGGGAAGAAAATGCGAATGGCAATCAGATGGCCTTTAGCACAGAGATCTGTGGTGATGGATGGCTTCGGCAGATGGCTGAGGTCAGCTACGAAGTCGGAAAATCTACATTTCTCACCTATTGGGTGGACAGGAACTGGTTCTTACAGCAGAACCCATCAAAGGAAGAGGAGGCCAGGGTTCCTCTAGGAAGGACCCTGTTAGGGTCACAAGTATATACACCAGAGGTTCCCCAGCTTCTCCAAAAGGACTTTTAGTCACTTATCAGAATAAATGAACAGAGGAATGCCCAGCTCTTTCGAGGGCTCTTCGATACAGGTTTGAGTTGATGGTTGATCCCAGGAGACCCAAGTGCCACCGCCACCTCAGGGCATTTGGAAGCTGGCAATAAATGGAGTTAATGGTCCTCTAGCCATTTCCCAAATCTTGGAGCGATCAGAATGGACCTACTTATCGGCCAGCAGAACCCACCCATTTATTCCTTGCCCTAGAGAGTAAGAAGCCCTGTGTTTGGAAAGACCAGGTAGAAGTCCCTGAAACTGTCTGAGTCCTTCCTTCGGTCAACACAGGACATCAGAAGCATTCCTACAGCCTGGGTGGAATGGAAGAGATTAGGATCATGTTTAATTCACCGGCCTAGCCCTTGCAAAAGCCAGATGGATCATGACAGTGGACTACCATAACTTGACCAAACGGTAGCTCGAATCACAGCTGCTGTGCCAGACGCAGCATTTTTACTGTAATACAACAACACAGCCTCCGGTACTCGGTATGCAGCTATTAATCTGGCAAACGCACAGTTTTCAATGGCGACTGAAAAGCAGATCGCGTTCATCTGTGATGAGCAGCAGGCCACATTCCCTGTGTTACCCCAGGGCTACGTTAGCTCTCCTGTTTTCTATCACAATATAGTCCTAAAGAATCTCGATCACTTTGACACTGATCCTAGCACATCCCACATCCCACATCTTGAGCTGCTGGTCTGATAGAACGCTAGGATGATCTCTAAAGGACACAGCTGTGGTGGGAAGCTGCCCTAGCCTTCCGTAGCAGGTCTGTAGCTGTTCACGAGACGGTGGTGAATTTTTTTTTTTTAAGATTTTATTTATTTATTTGACAGACAGAGATCGCAAGTAGGCAGAGAGAAAGAAGGGGAAGCAGGCTCCCTGCTGAGCAGAGAGCCCGATACGGGGCTTGATCCCAGGACCCTGAGACCATGACCTGAGCTGAAGGCAGAGGCTTTAACCCACTGAGCCACCCAGGCGCCCTCCAAGCTTCATTTTTAAAGGCTCTGAATTCTCAGGGGTCCTGCTTTATCAGGATTACTTTGATTTCCCATTAATTTTTAATCCTGCACATGCAAGTAATAAGAGGTGCCACATGGGATCCTCCGGGTTCCGGACATTGCCTTGCTGCCCGCGCTGTAACCAACAGTTTGGTTTGGCAACTGAGGTGAGTCATCTGGGCTAGGAGAGTAAGCTCTTTGTTCACCAACTGAGAAATGCAAAATGTCCAGACTCTAATTCAGTGGAGCCCTAGCCACGTCCCCTGATGTTAGCTCTCCTCCCTTGGGAGCTAAGACCTCCCCTCCCGCTGAAAGTTGTGGGAGGAGGAATGAGAAGCAGATGTAGTGATGTGCACAGCCACTCCTGTTCCAGAACTTTGAACAGCCCCATGCATAGATCGCAGGTCCAAAGCGTCGTGTAAGACAGGCACCATCCTCTCAGGGAGTTTTCACCTGATGCCAGAACAGGCTCTTCAGCAGGTCATTCTGCCACTCTTTCAGGCCAGCTGGTTCTGCGCGATGGGGTACACAGTCGTTTTAGTGAATTCTGGGGGCACCTGGTTGGCTCAGTTGGTTAAGCGTCTGCCTCTTGATTTTGGCTCAGGTCACGATCTCAGGGTCGTAGGATCGAGCCCCTCGTCGGGCTCTGTGCTTGTGAGGAGTCTGCTTGTCCCTCTCCCTTCTGCTCTCCCCCCCACTGACCCGCTCTCTCTCTCTCTGTCTCTCTCTCTCTCAAATAAATAAATAAGTAAAATCTTTACAAAAAATTAGTGCGTTCTATGCACACATGCTCACAGCTGCAATTCTTCTGCTAGGAAATGATCCCCTTGATCAAAAGTATTGTTGTGTGGAATACCCCGAGAGCGCCTAAGGCCTTCCAAAAGTCATGGATGGTGGCGCTGGCAGAAACACCGCAGGCAGGGAACGTAAACCTTATCCAGAATGCGTATTTCTTCCAGTGAGGGCAAACTGTTGTCTCCTTCTGAGGAGTCCAACAGGTGGCTGGTTGGTCCTTTGTACTGGGGGGCACATCAGGGTTGGTCTCTGCGGCTGGGAGGAGAAACACTCAGGAATGCACTAGCCAGGTCAGTTTGAGGAGGGGACGTCCTTGCTATTTGTTTGGTTCATAGCCCCGATCACTGCCACGCAGACCCACTGGAGAAGCACCAGCGTGGCCAGGGAGAGGGGCTGACTGACATCCACAGAATGTGTCATTTGTCCTCCTGAGTCCTGAGAGCCTCGTCTGCGGCAAATGGCCTTCGGAGAGCATTCACATGCTCATGGGACCCAGAAATGCACACACAGAGCCCACGCTGAGGAGTCCATTCCCGGAACCCCTTCCCCAGATCTCCTGTCTCTCATCATCTTCCAGGCCTGTGCTGCACAGGAGTCCAATTTCTGGCTCCTTCTAAGCCCAGACCATGTGAACAATGAAATATTCTCCAAGTCCTGCCCCTCATGAGGATTCCTCTTCACCACTGACTGGGGCTGCAATGCTGAGGGGGTGACAGGTGAAAGGCTGGTGGGGACCTTTATACTCGAAGGATCTGACTGAAGACACCAGACCAGTCACACAGAGAGACAACCAGACCTTACGGGACACCATGGGAAGTTCGTGACACCATTGTGCCATCAGCAAAACCCAGGATATGGGAACTTCTAAAAGACAAATGATTTGGTTTCTTTCTTTCTTTCTTTCTTTTTTAAAAACATTTTATTTGAGAGAGAGCGAGAGAGCGGTTGCGGGCCTGAGCAGGGAGGAAGGGCAGAGGCAGAAGGAGAAGCAGACGCCCCTCTGAGCAGGGAGCTGGACATGGGGCTCCATCCCAGGACTCTGAGATCATGACCTGAGCCCAGGGCAGACACTTAACTAACTGAGCCACCCAGGTACCTGTGATTTGGTTTCTTTAAAAAAAACCTTTAAGGGTGCCTGGGTGGCTCAGTGGGTTAAAGCCTTTGCCTCCAGCTCAGGTCATGATCCCAGGGTCCTGGGATGGAGCCCCACATCGGGCTCTCTGCTCAGCAGGGACCTGCTTTCTCTCTCTGCCTGCCTCTCTGCCTTCTCTCTGATCTCTGTGTGTCAAAGAAATAAATAAAATCTTAAAAAAAAAAAAAAACAACTTTAAAGGAGGAGGGGGTAAGGGTGAGGATAGGGAATGTTATAGATCAAAAAAGTCTAAAGAGACATCCCAAACCAATGCAATATATGGACCTATTTGGATCCTGATTGTAACAAAGTATAAAAAGAAATCATGTATGGGATAGTCAGGAAAATGTGAACACCTGTCACCACATAATAGATGATATTAAGGAATTATTGCTTATTATTTTTAGGTGTGATAATTACGCTGTGGTTATGTTTTAAAAACACCATCTTAGAAAAACAACTAAAATCTACTAAAAGATTGAATCCTTATCTATCAGAGATACATGCAGAAGTCTAAGAGTGAACTAGAATGCGTCCTGAGATTTGCTTTGAAATAAGTAGGCAGACATGGCTGAAACAAATTGGCGTTATGCTGATAATCAGTGAAGCTAGATGATGGGAATGGGTTCATCACATTATTCTTTCTACTTTTGTGTAAGCTTTACATTTTCTGTATCAAAAGCCTGTTTATGGGTTGATTTGTTTGTTTTAAGCAGGCTCCACACCCAGCCCAGAGCCCAAGGCGAGGACTGAACTCAAAAGCCTGAAATCAAGACTTGACCTGAAATCAAGAGGCAGACCCTGAAACCGACCGAGCCACCCAGAAGCCCCTGTTTTGTTTTGAAATGTTCCTTGTCCCCATGCCTTCTTCGGCCTCCAACTCTAGCTTTTTTTCACATCAAAATTTCTTCAAAGATTAACTTATCACTCTCTCCCCCTCCTGTTCTCTCAAGTCTCTCTGCGTTGGCTTTCCGTTGTCACTCCTTTGAAACTGTTCTTGCCAAGGTCACCAAGGGCGTCCATGTTACTAAATCCGATGGTCAATTTCTTGTCCTCCCCTTCCTTGACCTCTCAGTGGCATTTCACACTGTTGATCCCTCCCTCTTTCATGGAACACTTTCTTCCCATGACTCCTGAGACAGCACACTCTCCTGCCTTCCCTCCAACTTTCCTGGACACAGTCCACACCAAGTCCAGTCCTAGGATCCTGAATGCACTCCATGCTCTCAACTCCCAGATTTGTATCTCTAGCCTTGCTCTGGTCTCAGAATTCTCATGCCACCTCCACGCTGGCATGCCCATTTGCATACCTAAGTGGCAGCTCAGAGGTAAGTAACATGGCCCAGCCTCATTTTGATTGCCCTCACTCTCCCACATCTGGTCCCCACTGCAGTTGATAAAAGCACCGCCAGCCGCCTAGTTTCCCGTTCTTCAAGCCTCTTTCCTTCAAGCTCCCTGTTCAATCCATCAGCAAACCTGGTCACTCTGACCTTCAGTTAGTGCCCGGCATCACCCATCTTCTCATCAGTGCGCTGGCTCCTCCGCCCGAGCTCTTGCCTGGGCAACCTGACGTCCCAGAAATCACCGCCAGGGCTTTCCACCACCTTTTGTCTTTCCACGCCTCCCACCCACCACTGTGTTTATCTCCATCTCAGCTCCAATCAGCGTCTTTATCTCCCTTCCTTCATGTTTTAATCCACTCAGTTTTTTTAAAGTTTTCTAAACAAACCGGGCTTTCCCCCCAAACCCACTGGTATTGTCAGGGGGTGAGGGGCACAACTGCACACGACCTGACGCTACAGATCTCTTCCACGGTGACGGGGAGGGGCTGTGGGCAGTGGGGACGGAGCGGGGGACAGACAGAGCCAGCCTGTCACGAGTCGGTGCTTGTATCTGGGTGATGAGCAGCTGCGGCTCATTCTACCGTCACGACTTTCGTCTGTGTTAAAAGTTCCCCATAAAAAAAAAAAAACCACACAAAAACAAAAAAAACAAGTAGAAAACCCAAGGGGACCAACTCCTCTGTCCTGCCTTTACGGACAAGAACTCTTGTGTCGGGCTCCTAAGGTCAGACCTATTCCGCAGATCGCCGACAGGGAGTTCCGCGAGGGCTGCGCGCTGGCTGCCGGCTCCTGCCGAGCGCCACCCGGGCACCCGCAGCGGGCCCGCGGGCTCCGATCGCTGCCGCGGCTCCCGCACCCGGTCGGCGCCCGGGACAGCTTTGTGCCGGGCGAGCTGAGGACGCAGCGACCGGGCCGGAGCTCCGCCCCCGCCGAGGCCCTGCACGTGCCGCGCGGGGACCCCGGGCGCCTCCTCCCCCGCCCCGCCCCCCACGGGCACGTGACCGCGGCCCCGGTCTGCGCGGCGCGGCGACCCCCGACGGCGAGGGGAGCGGTGGAGGCTCGGGGTCCCCGTCCCGGCAGAGGGCTGGGGTGGGGCGGGTGGGCCGCGGGGGGCTCGAGCTTCGGCTCTCTCAAAGGTTCCAGCCAGAAGCGCCCGAGGGCCCGGGGACCCACGCCGCCCGGGTCTGCCGGCGAGCGTCCCCGCGCCCCGGGCCGTCGGCCCCCGGGAGGCGGGTGCGGCGGGGCCAGGGGCCGGGTGTGGCCTCCCGCCGCCGCTGCTCCTCCGCGGAAGCCCCCGGGCGCCGGCGGCCAGGCCGGGGCTTGGCGGGGGGCGGGGAGGGGGGGCGAGCCCGGGACTGGAGCGCCGCCTCCCCGCGCCCCGCCGTGCGACCTGCGCCCCCGCCGCCCCGCGCGGACCCTTTGTGTCTCCGGGGCGGGGGAGAGGAAACCGCTGGGGTTTTGTTTGCCGGTTCGAGCGCCCTCCCTGCGCCTCCGGCCGGAACCCTGGGCGGGCGGACGCCCTCGGAGAGCGGAGACCCGACTGGATGGTGGAAAAACAAACGCGTCCCGACCGGGCTGCGGGAGAGTCCCCTGGACGCGCCGCCTCCAGCAATGGCGCCGGGGCCCCGACTCGGGCCCGGTCACGCTCGGGAGGCAGGTGTGACCGCGGGGGCCTGACGGCACAGCAGAGGGGGCGGGAGGGAGTGCGGGTGGGCGGGGGGAGCCCGCGGCCCGAGCCGCCGGCGTTTCCGAGCCGCGAGCAGGGCCCAGTGAGGGGGGGCAGGGGCCAGGGCGGGGGGCGGGGGGCGGCGCGGAGACCCGGCGAAGTAGAAGGTGGGGGCTGCGACCCACCTTCTGCTGGGGGCTGGGCGGTCGAGACATTCATTCCTTTTAACCACAGAACTGAGAGGAGCCTCCCCCTCCTTTTTCCTCCTCCCCCTCGTTATTTGGGGCCTGGGGGAAGGGGGGGACAGTAAAAGGCACCGGGACAGAACAGGCAGGACGCTGCGGTGGGGGCAGGCAGCGCTTGCACACGGATCTGTGCGACCTCAGTCGCTTCCCTGTGCCTTGGATTCCTGGTCTGTGTAATGGGAATGGCGGTCTAAAACAGCATTTGTGGGGCGCCTGGGTGGCTCCGTCGGTTATGCCTTTGCCTTTGGCTCGGGTCATGATATCAGGGCCCTGGGACGGAGCCCCCACAGACTGCCGCTTGGGGCTCCCCGCTCAGCCGGGAGCCTGCTTTGCCCTCCCCCGTCCGCCCTCCTTTCCCTCTCCCCGGCTTGCGCTTGCGCGCGCTCTCGCTCTCTCAAACAAACTCTCTAAAATAACATTTGTGCTTGGCACCCGCCATGCTCCTCAAGACACCCTTACCCTCCTTGCTACTGAAGAAAATGTTGGGCACAAGTCTGGCAAACGAACCATGAAACACTTCAGTTTGGGACGGACCCAGTCACACGGGTTTTCATTCCTTCCTCCCATTAAATATTCGGAGACTTCTGGCACCAGGCCTGTACTGGGCGGAGGCTGCAGGCCCGGCCTGGAGAAGCCAATAAAACAACCACCTCCTTCCCTGGGGCCAGGAAGTGGGCCCTGGAAGATGCTGGAAGCCAGCCCGCCGTGGGCCCTGCCCTGCGCTGGGCTCTTCTGTGTGTCAGGGCCCAGGAGCTCCAGGTGATACTGGCTCCCTGGCCTGTTTTTAGAAAGGCCACATGACCTGAACACTGTTGGTGTTTCTCCCAAATGATGGTGAGCCTCAGTGTAGACTCTGAGAAAGAAGCCAGACCCTGGCCCCTCAACAGGCTGAAAGATTTTTTTTTTTTTCTTGACACCTCTGCATTGTGAAGAGTCCTTAAAGGAGACCCCCTTTCTCCCCAAGTCCTGTGATGTTTATTGCCTGATGTCTCGGTCCTTCCCTCGTTCAGTCTCCGCAGTAGGCTCAGGCGGTCATGTCCAAGGTCTGCCCCCAGGGCGTTTAGTGGGTGCATACTGAGTGAACGGAGGCTACCTTTTGGGCTCCCCACAGTCATAACGAATTCATAATCCAGCCACTGTGTACTGAGTGTCTGTGCTGTGCCAGGTTCACGCTCTCCCGTAGGAGGGGACACAGACTGGTCATTCAGGTAGTTCAGCCAAACGCGCGGGCTGCGCTCCCGGGGCAGTGAGCTAGCTTCCCGCCACGCCTCGAAGGTCTTGCACAATTCCCATGGCAGCTGCGTGGCCTACTATTCTCGGTGTGGGGACCAGAGTCAGCAGGGGCGCCTGAGTGTCATTCTGGCAGTTTGCAGGGCCATCCCCTCAGCCGGGGGCCATCCTACTGATGCGCCCCGTCAATGTCCCTCAGATACAGGTCTCACCATTTGTCCCAGCTCACCCCAAGGAGCACCGTCCCCTCCCCTCTCTCTCACCCCCGACCGCCCATTCTCCCTCTTCAATCTATCCCTATCCTGCATCTTTGGAAAAAGCAAATTCCATCCTTAAAACCCTGGGCAGTCGTCCCTTGTCCTCTGAATGAAGTCTACCCCTTATCAGGGGGCCCGCAAAGCTCTGGGCCACATTTCAGCCTGTTCTCCAGCCATCCCACTGCAGGCTTCAAGATGCAGCAAAACCAAAGTCCTCACTTCCCTGCCTTGCCACAGCCGGGCCCTCCACACGGGGTGCCCCCTGTCCACACCTGCCTCCCCAAGCAGGGCCCAGGTGCTGCCAGATCAGTCACCTGTTTGCTCTTCTGCTTCCTCTGCAAGGACCATGAGCTCCTTGAGGACACGTCACCCTCTCACTCCGCCCTTCTTCTCCACCCCCCGGCTTGTGCTGGCGCTCTCTCCCTCTCTCGCAAGTAAAAAACCTCTTTGAAAAATAAAGTAACAGGGCGCCCTAGGTGGCTCAGTTGGTTGAGCAACTGCCTTCGGCTCAGGTCATGATCCCGGAGTCCCGGGATCGAGTCCCACGTCGGGCTAAGTAAAATAAAATAACATTTGTGCTTGGCACTTTGGTCCTCTGCAAGGACCATGAGCTCTGGGCCACATTACAGATGGGCTCTGTAATGCCCAGCACAGCATATATTGAGTGGAATGAATGAAAGAACAAAAGAATGAAGGGGCTCCAGTGAGTTCCCAAGATACACCTTAAGTGAACAGTCATCACCTCAGATCAGTGGGGAAGACCGACGACAGGACTGCGGGGAGGCTGGGCCGGCCGCAGGACAGTCCGGGAAGCTCTTGGCCTTGTCACAGGGAGCTGCTAAAGCCCACATAAGAAGGCACACCTACCCTTCCTCATCTCGGGCCTGCTCTTTGACTGTCCTAGAAGACCGTCCTGCACCTCACTGTGACTTTGCTGTGTAAAGAGGCCTGTGGGTTCCTGTCCAACTTCTGCAGAGAACCTGGGGGTGGTGGGGAGGGGAGGGGCTAAGGTGATTTAATATTAGCCAACGCTTACCACATACCAGGTTTGTGCCAAAGGCTTTTCTTCCTTCCTTCCTTCCTTTCTTTTCAAATTTTAATTATTTATTTATTTGAGAGAGAGCTCACAGGCAGGGGGAGCAGCAAGCAGAGGGAGAAGCAGGCTCCCCACGGAGCAAGGAGTCAACCTGGGGCTCCATCCCAGGACGCTGGGATCATGACCTGAGCCGAAGGAAGGCAGCCGCTGAACTGACTGAACCATCCAGGTGCCCCTGTGCTAAAGGCTTTTCACGTATAATCTCATTTAACCCTCACAACCCATTCTACTCTTGAGGGAAACTCGGCACAGAGAAGTTAGGTAACTTGAGGATGGAAAGCGTCCAGGTCAGGATTTGAACACAGGTCGTCTTACTCCACTGTGACTTGAATTGAGGATAAACAGGTGGGCCTTTCCTTCACTCAGTGGCTTGTAGGGGCCAGGGGCCACCTGGTGGTAAACTGGCCTTCCTTCCCTCCCAGTGTGGTTCAGAAGCCAAGTCCGAGGGAACCTGCATAAGCGACCCTGTTACCATGGCAACAGCTGTGTTGCTGCAACACCGATTTTGCAGGCGGAATATCAGTCATGCCTGCACACGCATGAGCCTGAGAGATTCCGGCCGCTCCAGGGTGGGCGCACCGGCTGGGATTCTGGGGCTGTGTGGGGGGCCAGCCAAGGTGGGCAGAGGGGTGAGCCCACCCGTCTTCCCTCCAGACTTTTCCTCCAGACCAGGCTCAAGCCCCTATTACCTTCAGACTGAAACAACTTCCAAAATGCAAAACATGCACGACAATGTGCATCACAGAGCAACCGCTCTTCTACTCAAAAACCTTCAGTGGCTCTAAATAATCTGCCCACTGGTCAGTTACCCCTTTGGGACAAAGAGAATGTGGACTGGCCATTGTGTATCTTTTCCTCATTAAAAACAAACCTCTAAAAAACCACCCAACCAACCAAACAACCCTCAATTCTATCTCTGCAAATCCTCTCTCCCATCAGGGCTCATCTCTCTTCCCCACCTATGCCCACCTCCACTGCCCACTGCTGACCCAGCCAGACCTACCTTAATTTTCACCTTGACCACTGTAATAACTCCCCACTATTTTCTCATTACAAGCATCCATGCTCTCCAATGCATTTCTTCAATCTCATGCTCTTAGCCGGAGGCTGTGCTGGGAGCTGGGGACTCGGGGAGCGAAGCAGAGCCTGCCCCTGCCTCCTGGAGTTGGGGGTCTGGCAGGAAACGCAGAGGAACTGAGTCACTTTCAAGTCCAGGGCTGCTGAGTTGTAAAGATGCGGGAGCTCCCGGGCCCAGAAAGGGGAAGGTGAACTGTGGGAGGGATCAGGTGGGGGAGGGAGAGAAGAGGCTAGAGATCGGGGCAGGGCTGGAGTCCGGAAAGCACCTTATACCTGAGCCTGCGGGCCATGAATGCAGGGCCCACGGAGGGCAGCAGAGAAAGGCAAAAAAGTCCCCCAAGTTCTAACCTGGCCACAGCACGCCAGGCCGGCCAGGAGAGCCCTGTGACCCGCTAGCACACTCCAGCCTTGGGCTTCTGTGGGAGAAGGAGGACTGGGTGAGGTAGTCTTTAAGCCTTTGAACAATTTTAAACCTTAGAGAAAAACCAGATTGGCAACACAGAAAGTTTTCTCAGGCTGGAGAAAGGCCACCCCAGGCTTCCCTCCCTTGCCGCTTCTCCCTAATCCATTCTAGGGTACCTGAGGTTCCTGTAAAGTTTCCCCCAGTTCCTCTGCATTAACTTAGAAAGTTGGACTTTATATTTTTTCAGTGTAAACTGGAAGATTAATATACAGTAGAATAGAGCTTTATAATGGAAAGTCACTAAAACACTGGGGATAATTTAATAGGAGATAAAGAGAAAAATTAAAATCTGGTCCTTCAGAGGAACATTACATCCAAGGGAAAATGGGAGAACTCTATCTGTATACACCAACCAGAAGCGACCTCTAAAACATGATTGAATAAGACAAGGTTTGGGGATAGGCCTGTGGAATATGATCCCACATATGAAGGGTCTCATGTGTGTGTTTTTTTTTTAAGATTTTATTTGGGGCACCTGGGTGGCTCAGTGGGTTAAGGCCTCTGCCTTCGGCTCAGGTTATGATCCCGGGGTCCTGGGATCAAGCCCCGCATCGGGCTCTGCTCAGCAGGGAGCCTGCTTCCCCCTCTCTCTCTGCCTGCCTCTCTGCCTGCTTGTGATCTCTCTCTCTGTAAAATAAATAAATAAAATCTTAAAAAAAAAAAAGATTTTATTTATTTATTTATTTATTTGACAGAGATCACAAAAAGGCAGAGAGGGTGGGGGGAGCAGGTTCCCTGCTTAGCAGAGAGCCCAATGTGGGGCTCGATCCCAGGACCCTGAGATCATGACCCAAGGCAAAGGCAGAGGCTTAACCCAGGCGCCCCTTCGTGGGTTTTTTTTTTTTTTTTGTCTGTAAAATGAAGATTAAAAACTAGTGCAACCTCACAAGGTAGCCAGAAGCTTTACATGAGTTTATGCTCCTTAAAGTGTTCCGAATCAGGCCCGTCACATAATAACGGCTCAGTAACTATGAGGCATTATTACTGTTCTCATGTAAAATTATTTTGGAAACGAATGGAAATATATACCCCACAATTTTAACAGTGGTCGGTGGCCCAGACATTATAAACAAGTAAACACTCACACAAATGTATAATTGTAAATTATGATAAATGCAAAGAAGAAAAATGGACCCGAAGGACAAACGGAATCAGCAAGTAAAGGGGAAGCTGCCAACTTTGGGGGCCTCCTCTCCGTGCCACGGTTATTCAGTCCTTAGGATTTAGGGGAAACAGTTATTAAGAAAAAGTTGAAAGGTGCCTGGGTGGCTCAGTCAGCTAAGTGCCTCATTTTGGCTCAGGTCACGATCTCAGGGTTCTGGGATCCTCCCTGCACCGAGCCCCAGGAGGGGCTATGCACTCCACGGGGAGTCTGCTGGTCCCTCTTCCTCTGCCCCTCCCCCCACTCATTCTCTCTCTCAAATAAATAAATAAAATATTAAAAAAGAAGAGAGAAGGGGCGCCTGGGTGGCTCAGTCAGCTAAGTATGCCTTCAGCTCAGGTCATGATCTCGGGGTCCTCGGGTGGAGCCCCACATCCGGCTCTCCACTTAGCAGGGAACCTCCTTCTCCCTCTCCCTCTGCCTGCCACTGCCCCCGCTTGTGCTCCATCTCTGTCAAATAAATAAATAAAAATCTTTTTTAAAAAAAGTAAATAAAATTAAAAAGAAAAAAGAAGCTGAAAAATGAGGCATTGTTGAGTGGAGTCCCTGTTTCTTCAGAAAAAAGGGAGATGGGCTCTCCCCTAGAATGCAAGTCACGTCTAGGTTTCAAACCCCTCAGTGGCTCTCCCTCCTGGGGATTAAGACCAAATTCCATGTCCTCCAGCAAAATCTGGCCCCACATCGCTCCTCCATGTCTCTGAGGTCTTGTTTTTGATGCCTAGCTTCTCCCGCCAAGGGCGGGTTACCGGAGTGTTCCTCTAGCCCCGGGAGCTAGTCCTCGGGCCACGCCCCCGCCCTTGCTCTGCCCCCGCCCTTAAAGGTGACCTCCCTGGTACCATTTTCTGTTTCTTCCCGGCACTTACTCTCAGTTGCATTAAACATTCCCTCACTTACCCTGTTTGTTCATTATCTCCCTGCTGATCCCAGGGGCTGTGTGGTTTTGTTTGTCACTCTCCCCTCCCCTCTGATTGTCTTTTGGCTGAGTGGCCGGACCCTGGCTGGAGTGCAGAGATGACTCCAATGTCCTGGCCATTCACACAGTCCCCCTCGAGGAACCTGCTCTCGCTCCCCCGCTTCCTAAAAGACTTTATCTCTCCCTGACATGGCTCCATTCAACCACTACACCTAAATGACCTTTAGCTCTAGATCTAGAGGTTACCTGTTCTGGAGAGCCCCACCTGGCTACCTGTTTGGGTTTTCACATTGTGCTGTCATTGTCCCCCTCGCACTGTCACACTGTAGGACCTCTGCATTTCTCAGAGCTTAGATTCCTGTGGAAAGAGACCGGAGATGAAAAAATAAATGTTTTCTCAAACAAGTATGTATAGTGCTATGAGGGGAAGGAGGGAGCAGCGTGTCAGGAGAGATGGCAGTTTGGGGTAGGGTGGTCAGCGACATTCTCCTACAAAGGGTGACCTTCAAGACTTGAAGGAGGAGGACTGGGGAGCACTGGCCATCCTAAGGGAAGAGCAGTCCAGGCCAGGGCCAAGACCCCGCCCTGGCTGAATGGAGCTGATGAGATCGGAGTCGAGTGTGAACCAACGACAGAGAGAAGAGGGCCGGGAGGGTGGAGGGCTGGCTCAGAGTGGGAAGACCCTGAAACCATTGTGAGGCCTTCGGCTTTTACTAAATGAGTTGGGGAAACTTTGTAGGGCTGTTTGCTTAGGAGGGGCAGAATCTGGCTCAAAGAAACCAGCGTTCAGTGGGTCTGTCCTGGCCAGACTGAGTCCTAAGGACAGAGAGATGCCAAACAGACACAGAACCAGCCCCCCCAAAGCCTCAGGCAGTGGGGTATTTCCTAACAGAATCAGGTTTGCATTGTACAAAAGTCACTGCCACCAGCACATGGGTGGGCTGGAACACTCTGCCTGATCTGTATAGCGTGTTCTGATCAAGATTTGTGAAATGAGGGGCGCCTGGGTGGCTCAGTGGGTTAAAGCCTCTGCCTTCGGCTCAGGTCATGATCCCAGGGTCCTGGGATCGAGCCCCGCATCGGGCTCTCTGCTCAGCAGGGAGCCTGCTTCCTCCTCTCCCTCTGCCTGCCTCTCTGCCTACTTGTGATCTCTCTCTCTCTGTCAAATAAATAAATAAATAAATAAATAAATAAATAAATAAAAAAGATTTGTGAAATGAGACAAGCTCCACTTCCACTTTCTTCTCCTCTTTCCCCTGTTCGCCTTCCTTTGGCCCTGAAACGTTCATTCAAAGCCTATCATACGAGCAGCAGGACTGGCTTAAAACCCACAGAATAAAATATCCACAAATGCATACTGATACAAAGGAATAATTGAATAAATAAATAATTGGGGGGAGGGGAGGAGAAGGAACAGCTCTTTCTTGCGGTAGGATTCCAATTAATAAGTGCAGAAAGGAATAAGAGAAACAGAAACTCACCATTGGAACACCACGATAATAATCTTTGCAGGCAAGAGCCACTGATGCATGTGAAAATTAGTGGGTAAATTTTAAGAAAAAAAACGGATATTTGCATGGTCCAAAGTATTTCCCCCAAGATACATATTTTTATTTTTATTTATTTATTTTTTTAAAAAATATTTTATTTATTTATTTGACACAGAGAGAGAGAATACAAGGAGGCAGAGCAGCAGGCAGAGGGAGAAGCAGGCTCCCTGCTGAGCAAGGAGCCTGAGGCAGGGCTCCATCCCAGGACCCTGGGATCACGACCTGAGCTAAAGGCAGCTGCTTAACCGACTAAGCCACCCAGGCTCCCCTATTTATTTACTTTTAAAAGATTTTATTTATTTATTTGAGAGAGAGAGAGAGAGAGAGGGAACACGCAAGCTGAGGGAGGGGCAGAGGGAAAAGCAGGGAGCCCACTGCAGGACTCGATCCCAGGACCCCAGGATCATGACCTGAGCTGAAGACAGACACTTAACCGACTGAGTCACCTAGATGCCCCGAGTTATATATTTTTTAAAGATCTATTTATTTATTTGAGAAAGAGAGAGAGAGTGTGCCAGTGGGGAGGGGCAGAGAGAGAAGGAGAGAGAGAGAGACAGAGAGAAGCAGACTACCTGCTGAGTGCGGTGTCCTCGATCCCACAATCCTGAGATCATGACCTGAGCTGAAATCAAGAGTGGGACCCTCAACCAACTGAGTCACCCAGGCGCCCCTGCCCCAAGATGTTTGTTAAAGGGAAAATACTAAGTGCACAATGGAGAGAACTGTTGGACTCCATCCGAACCAAGTGATTAGCTTAACATCCCAGAAATAGGACGTATCAGCATCACGTACCCCCTGGAGCCCTAAAGAGAGGGTTGCTCCTGTCTTATTCTTCCCTACAAGGCATAACCTCGACCTAATCATGAGAAAACACAAGGCAAACCCAAAGTGCAGGACATTCTACAAAACACCTCATCACTACTCTTCAAATGTCATGTCATAAAAGGTGAGGAAAGACGGAGGAAAGGTCACAAATTAGAGAAGAGTAAGGAAACGTGACAGGTTGGATGTGGACTGGGTTTTAGAAAGAAAAAAAAAGGACATTAATGGAAAAGTGGACATTAATGAAATCTGAATAAAGTCTGTAATTTAGTTAGAAGTATTGTGCCGATATTTTTGGGGGGGTTGATAATTTTACTATGTTATGTAAGAAGTCGACCTGAGAGGAATCTGGGTGAGAGGATATACGGGAATTCTGTGCTAGTTTTGCAACTATTCTGGAAGTCTAAAATTATTTCCAAATAAAAAGTAAAAAAAAGAAAAAAATTTTTAGAAGCCTCTTGTAACCTTAGCACCCAGCTTGTGATCTCTAAATACCATTTCCTTCGAAAGGAACCAGGGCTCCGTAGAGAATGGCTGATTCCTGGCTAGAACGCAAGGAGCAGAGCGCAAGAGGAGTTTGGAACATCTTGAAACACCGTCTAGCAAAGAAACTATTGAGACTCACGGGATGTCCCGAGGACCTCAGAGCCAAGTGGAAGAGATTCCCACACACCAAAGACGGGATGGTTTGAACATCAGTAAGAATAATAAGTGTAACATACTAAAACACATCAAATATTTAAATCCATGTGTTCGTAATGGTACTAAAAGTAATAATTAAAAAAAAACCTAAGTTGTCACCCTTGTTGGGTGCGGGAAATCCAACTCATTATTCTGAAGACCAGTAAATTAAGGGCAAGAATGAAGCATTTATCCTGCCTTTCCTTTATGATTTGTACCTCAGAGGAACCAAATAGGGTTGTGCAGAAGTTTCTCTTCATGGAAGCATTCCAGCTCATGGTAGAAGAGAGAATGTTCAAATTGGATGGCTTCGTCTTGCAACTCTTCATGAATTAAGGGATGTAAGCTTTGAGCAGCAATGGCCGCTTACATCACACAAAGAGAAACAGCCAGACGTGATTTGCCCCCTAATGAAACCACACAACACCTCCTATGAATTAGTCTTGCCAGAAAACTCTAATCTGAATCTCATCAGGCTCTAGGTTAGACCATCGATTTATCAGAAATACAAAGGACAGAGAAGCTGGTTGAATTATACCCCAGTGATGCAAGCAGCCATGTACAAAAGAGACCTAAGTGACATCTCAATTAATTGCACAGTGCAGTTTTAATTTTTATCCCAATTAAAACCAAAACACTGTAATATGGAAACATCTCTCCCATTTATGAGACTATTGGAACTTTGAACACTGCCTGGCCATTTGATAATAGTAAGGAATGATTGTATATCTTTTTAGTTGCAATGGTATTGTGGTTTTGCGTGTATATATACTATGTATAGTGTATTTATATATATATATATATAGTTATCTATATGGTACAGGTATATATATATATAGTAATACAGAAAAAGGTCTTATTTTGACAGAGACACACTGAAATGTTTAGAGAAGGAATGGTATGATGTGTGTATTTCCTTCCATGTCATAGAGCTATGTCATATATCATAAGTCATAAGTCATAGAGCTATGACTCTATGGTCAGAGATGATCTGATGGTTATTGGGCTGATGAAGTTTCATGGTCTTATTCTCTTTTTTAGTGTATGTCCAATATTCTACATAATACAGTCTTTTACAAACATCTGCAGTCTACAATTAGAGATAATAACGATTAATATTTTGTAGTCTACCAGGGTCAGTCTTAAAAAATCGATGCATAGGTGCCTATGTATTTTATAAAATTGGGTCATACAGGGGCACCTGGGTGGCTCAGTGGGTTAAAGCCTCTGCCTTCGGCTCGGGTCATGATCCCAGGGTTCTGGGATCGAGCCCCGAATAGGGCTCTCTGCTCAGCAGGGAGCCTGCTTCCTCCTCTCTCTCTCTGTTTCCCTCACTGTCTGCTTGTGATCTCTATCAAATAAATAAATAAAAATCTTAAAAAAATAATAAAATTGGGTCATACAACATTTACCTTTCTAGCAACCTGTTTCTATACTACCATACCAATAAAAATCCTGCTACCAATGGTTTAAAAAAGTCTTTCACGCCTCAGTGGGGCAGATGCTTTGTTAAGCCCAATATCCCATCTCCAAGGCAACCTGTGATCTAGGGGAGTGAGGGCCCCGCCCCTGTGACTCAGTTGGCTGCTCTCTGTAATGGGAGTGCCCTTTCTAATTCGCAGTGGTACGGTTTCAAGGGCAGGATATTTACTCTGCTGCCCACGCCTCCCTTCCAAGGGAGGCCTGGATTTGATTCTAGGCAGTAGACTCCAGGCCTCTGAAAGACAGTGCACTGCACATAGCAGGCACGTCACCATTAGAGCAAGGAGCTCACTTCTGAGCCTGGAGCTTCAGCTGATTATCATAACGTTACTGTCATTCACATCTTCCTCTGGGCAGAGTCTTCTCTGCCCAGGCCGCCTGGGGACTCCTCTGGGGTTCCAGAGCCCCCCAGCTTTTTCCACGGCTACACTGTGGTTTATGGTTGCCTTTTTAGCTTCTCCAGCAGACCCTGAGCTCCTCGGGCGCCCGGCGCCTGGCTGAGGGTCTGGCACAGAGGAAGCTCTCCAATATGTGTTTCATTTCACTCAACGAAAACACGAGAAAGCCACCCAGAGGGCATGACCAAGAGTATGTGTGTTTACTCAAACCCCAATCCAAATTCCAACTCCTTAGTGACTTTTTTATAAAATGAAGTACCAAGGCAGTTGGCAGTTCGTTGGCCAAATGACCTCCCCCTTTCCTTGGGAGGTGGGGGAGGAAAGTTAGAGGGGATGGGACAGTGGGGCAGCCGGAGCGGGGGCACCGAGAATGGAGTTCTGGGCATGGGGAGGAAAGGGAGCAGGAGAATGGACCCCTTGGCCCCCACCGCTCAGCTGTGTTAGGTGAGTCCCTGGGGTTGAGAATAGGGAGAGGAAGCCTCAGGCCAGCATCTGGGGCTGGCGTCCTTCCCATTTGGCAATCACAATTGCTCCAGACCCAGCAGTCCCCCTGCCCACTTCCTCTTAAGATTCCCGCCTCTCAGCCTGTGCTCTGGTCTGGCTGGCCCTGGGCCTGTACCCACACCCTCGGCCTCCCTCCTCCAGGCTTGTCTACCTGGTGAGATGTGGGGTGCCTGCCGTGGCACGTGCACTTTTGGCCCCACTCAGGCTGGGGACCATAGCTCAGGGGATACAGCTCGGGAAGAGGTTTTGTCAGGGACACTTGTTGGCCAGGCTGTGGGACCTGAGCTCCTCTGGGCAGGATCCACGGCCCATCGAAGCGAGGGAGCCGGGTGTGCGATACAGGCCTGGCATTTTGCTGGAGGAGAGCTGGAAGAGGGTTGGGAAATGTACTGAATGAATGAGTGAGCGAGCGAGCGAGCCATACTAAACACAGCTGCAGTCACCACGGGGCAAAGGAAAAAGAAGCAACGGTTCAAAGTCAGGCAGACAGAACTGAATTGAAACCCGTCTCCGCCGTGTGCTAGCTGTGTGATCTGGGGACAAGCCACCTACAGTACCCTGAGCCGTAAGATGAAAGCCAAAAATTCCACCTCGTTTATGAGATTTACATGAGAGCTCGTGGCCCATAACAGGCTGAATGGTCACTATCGTTAGTGTTGTTTACTGATTCAACAAATGGGCATCAAACACCTACTATGTGCCGGTACTCTCTGGGCCCTCGGAGCAGATCACAGAACAAAACCCATGGAGACCCATTCCCTCGGCGGGTTCACATTCAGGCAGGGGAGAGAGAATAGACAACAGATGAGGGCAGCAGCCTGTTGGAAAGTGAAAAAGGCTCTTGGGGGAGACAAAGTAGAGTAAGACGTGGGATGAGGCATGCCGTGGGCTGGGCTGCAGTATCATTTGAAATAGGGTGTCAGAGTTGTCTGCATTAAGGAGGTGGCATTTGAGCCTTTGCTGGATGGGAGGGAGACAGACGTGCCAGGATCTCAGGCCAGAGTTGCCCAGGCCCATGGGAAGCCAAGGTGGAGGGTTGGGGCATGCAGGGGCTGTAGAGGAGGAAACGAAGTGGGGAAACGAAATTGGGGGTAGGGTGGCCAGACCACAGGGCACTGCCAGTCGCTGTGAACTTAGCTTTCACTCTGGGTAAGCGGAGCCCTTGAGTCTTTAGCAGAAGAATGACCGGCTCCGACTTGGGCAGGAGAAGGATAACCCACTGCCGGGTTGAGCCTAGATGGAGGGGGCAGGGGAAGGATGAGAAGAGCAGACAGAGGCCCGGTGCTGGTGGTGGTGAGGGGGAGTCAGATTCTGCGTGCATTTGAAGAGCCAGTTTGGTTTCCCCAGGGGCTGGGATGGGGACCGTGAGCAGGAGCGAGGAGTCCAGGGTGCCCGTGGGGTTTGAGCCTCAAAAAGTGGAATCCAATGGCGGAGGCTGCAAGTGAGGCAGGTCTGGGGAGGAGAGCAAGGGGTTGGTTTGGGGTGCATTAAGTGTAGAGGTCAGTTAGCTACATGAAGATATTTAACGGGCTGCTGATGTAAACTGGGGCATTGTTAGTGAGACGATGACCGTTTTCCCTCTACCCTCCCCCTTGATCCTCATGCCAGCCGGTGAGGAAGGCCATGATAATTCTCCCAGCGGGACAGAATGGCGGTCCTACCAAGACTATATACCCTTTCAAAGAAATGAAAACAGGTTTTCAAACAAATACTTACCCATGAATGTTCATAGCAGCCCTACTCACCATAGTCCAAGGTGGAAACAACTCAGACGTGCGCTCACGGATGCGTGGGTGTATGAAATGTGGGTTCCCTGGGTGCTGGAATACTATTCAGCCATGAAAAAGAGACCTCAAAAACATAGTAAGTGAAAGAAGCCAGTCGTAGAAAGGCCACACAGTGTAGGATTCCCTTCACACGAAATATCCAGAATAGGTAAATTTAAATCAATAGAGACAGAAAGCAGATTAGTGGTTGCGGGGGGTTGGGAGGAGAGGGAAGCAGAGAGGGATTAGTTAATGGGCATGGGATCTCCCGGGACAGTGATGAAAATGTTCTGGAACAAGATAGAGCTGATGGCAGCACAACACTGAAAATGCACAACACGCCATGGAATGATTCTTTCTTTTTCTTCCTTCCTTCCTTCCTTCCTTCCTTCCTTTCTTCATTCATTCATTTATTTTCATATTTATTTATTAAAATTTTATTTATTTATTTGACAGACAGAGATCACAAGTCGGCAGAGAGGCAGGCAGAGAGAGAGGAGGAAGCAGGCTCCCGGCTGAGCAGAGAGCCCGATGCGGGGCTCGATCCCAGGACCCTGAGATCATGACCTGAGCCGAAGGCAGAGGCTCAACCCACTGAGCCACCCAGGTGCCCCGATTCTCCTATTTATTTAAAGGAGGCTCTGTGCCCAATGCAGGGCTTGAACTCGTTACCCCGAGATCGAGAGGTCGCATGTTCTAAGGACTGAGCGAGCCAGGTGCCCCCAGATGATACACTTTAAAACGGTTAAATATATGGTATTGAATTTTACTTTCTTAAAACAAACAAACAAACAAACAAAACCTACAAAGCAGCTAAGGCCAGGCTCCGCAGCTCCCCGCCCCGCGTGCTGACTCCCACTGCTGTTCTCCACTAACCCAGCGGTCTGGGTCCCCAGCCCCCCGCCCCACCCCCAAGCAGAGGCGCCAAGACAAGCAGAGGGATGCATCCCCTACAGGATCAGTGGAGAGCGACTGGATGGCCCCAACCCCAAACCAGGAAATCCGGTCTGACAAGCATGGGGTTCACACCTGAAATCAGCCCAGCCCTGGAGAACCTGCGGCTGGGGGTTGCTGGCGGCAGAAGGAACCTGTACTTCCGGGTAAGTCGGGTTTGTTCTGCTTGGGAGGAAGGAGCGGGGAGCAGCCAAACTTCCATATTTAACCCCTCAGCATCCAAGGCTCCCAGAACCGGAAGGGACTTAAGAAATCATCCATGAAGACACGGAATCCCCAAGCAGATAAATACCGTCCCCAAGTCGCAGAGCCCATGCACGGCTGCACTGGGCCTGGGAGGAAGGGAGCCAACACTTACAGAGCGCAGCCTCTAGGTGCAGTCGCCTCGCAGGAGTTATCTCAGCCCCTGCAAAGCAGATGCGAATAGCTCCGTTTTGCAGAGGAAGTTCAGGGAGGCTCAGTGCCCAGGCCGGTAGACAGAGGTCTGGCCGCTATTGGGAGGCAGGGCTGGCAGTTGACTAGAGATCTACCCGACTCTTAACCATCCGTCAGTCTTGCTAGGCTTTTGTCTGTCTTGTCCACACCGGTATCCGCAGTGCCAGGAAAATGAATGAATAGGTGACACCAACCTCTTTCCGTGCTTCCCTACCTCCTTCCAGACTCACCCTGTTCGAAGTTAACAAACAGCTCTCTCTGGGGCTCGGCTCACACAGTTGCCATGGTAACCGAACTCTCAGAACTTAGAAACAACAGCTACGGGCAATCCAGGACGAAAGCAGAGAACCCTTCTCTCGCTAAACTAGTTAAGGCTTTTCTGTCCAAGCTGACAAGGATTAACACAAACCGGCGGAGAGCGAGAAGAAGATAGTTCCTGACACACCTTTATTGTTACTGACCGTGGTCATTGACCAAGGACCCTTGGTGACCCACCACTGTCACCTTCACCACAGATCCGTGGTTTAAAAAGTGGTATCTACTGAGGACATCTGCCTTTAAGTGGTAACTAAATTATAACCCTGATCTGCCACTAGTGTTTTGGATTAGCAGGTCATAACCACCATTACCTCAACGGGTTGACTGCATTTCAGCACAAGGCAAGAAGACG
The DNA here is from genome assembly GCF_963455335.1 of Martes martes. Taxonomy (NCBI): domain Eukaryota; kingdom Metazoa; phylum Chordata; class Mammalia; order Carnivora; family Mustelidae; genus Martes; species Martes martes. Next base: position 7,816,859 of record NC_137895.1, read on the forward strand.
TGCTGGTTTTGCTAAGTAGTACAGACCTACAGTGTTTGGACTTTTTGAAGTATTGAAGATAGTTTCCTGGGGCACCTGGGTGGCTCAGTCAGTTAAGCATCCAACTCTTGATCTCAGCTCAGGTCTTGAATCTCGGGGTCGTCAGGTCAAGCCCTGCACAGGGCTCCACGCTGGGTGTGGAACCTACTTTAAAAAAAAAGAAACAAAGAGAGGAAGGTAGGAAGGGAGGAGGGAAGGTCTTAAGACCATTTCAAACAAAATGAGAAATGAAAACGAGGAAACAGTTTTAGTGTAAAAAAAAAAAATCTTTAAAGAATTGAATATTATGCAAATAAATGAGAAAGGCTGAATTAAATGGATGGTTTGCTAGGAAACCATAAGTGACCAAAATCAATCCTAGAAGACAATTGCGTTTGAAACAAACCAAATATCACATACAAAAAATGAAGATGTTATCGGGGAGTGGTTTTCCCATCCACAAAGGGAAAAAGAAAAGCACCAGGATCAAACAAGTCCTTGGGTGAATTCAACCAACACTTTAAGGTACGGACACTAAAAGTGTCATTCAGGGGCGCCTGGGTGGCTCAGTGGGTTAAAGCCTCTGCCTTCGGCTCAGGTCACGATCTCAGGGTCCTGGGATCAAGCCCCGCATCGGGCTCTCTGCGCAGCAGGGAGCCTGCTTCCTCCTCTCTCTCTGCCTGCCTCGCTGCCTACCTGTGATCTCTGTCTGTCAAATAAATAAATAAAATCTTAAAAAAAAAATGAAGTGTCATTCAAATTCTTCATCCTAGAAAAGAAAAAAATCCTATTTTTATTGAGCCCCTAGTGGCAGCTGCTGTTCTATTGAATTCATTCAATAGTCAAGATAATCTTGTGAAAGAAGATAAATCCTTGTCCCCATTTTAGAGATGAAAAAACTGGCAAAAGGAGTTAAATTGGGGTGCTGGGTGGCTCAATTGAGCGTCGGCCTTTGGCTTGGGTCGTGATCCTGGGGTCCTGGGATCGAGCCCCGCATCGGACTCCCTGCTCCACTGGAAGCCTGTTCTCCCTCTCCAGCTCCCCCTGCTTGTGTGCCCTCTCTTCCTGTGTCTCTCCTTGTCAAAAAATAAATAAAATCTTTTTAAAAATTAATTAATAAAAGTAAATTTGTTTAGGGGCGCCTGGGTGGCTCAGTGGGTTAAAGCCTCTGCCTTCGGCTCAGGTCATGATCCTAGGGTCCTGGGATCGAGCCCCGCATCGGGCTCTCTGCTCGGCAGGGAGCCTGCTTCCTCCTCACTCTCTGCCTGCTTCTCTGCGTACTTGTGATCTCTGTCAAGTAAATAAATAAAACCTTTAAAAAAAAATAAATTTTTTAGAAAAAGGGGTTAAATCACTTGTCCAGGGCTACATAATTGTAAGTGGAAGATCCAAATTTGAACCTAGTTCCAGAATTTACCCTCTTAACCACTTTATCAGGTCCATTCTTCCAAATGCCTTTTATGAATATTACATATCAATATCCCAGTCTTTCTTTCTTTCTTTCTTTTTAAGATTTTTTTTTTCATTTATTTGACAGAGAGAGAGAGACATCACAAGAAGGCAGAGAGGCAGGCAGAGGGGGAGGGAGAGGCAGGCTCCCCGCTGAGCAGAGAGCCCGATGTGGGGCTCCATCCCAGGACCCTGAGATCATGACCTGAGGTGGAGGCAGAGACTTAACCCACTGAGCCACCCAAGTGCCCCAATATCCCAGTCTTTCAAAGATAGCACAAGGGAGGAGCACTACAGACTAGTAGTCTCATTTATGAATATAATAGCAAAAATTGTATGCCAAATTTTAGCAAATAAAATCTAACAACACATAAAACATATATATACCAAACCGACTTTGGGCGTACCCAGAATATAGGATGGTTCAATAATGGGAATATTGTTGATATTATTCACCATATTGATAAATCATTGGAGAAAAATTGCATGATTATTACATTATGTTGCAAAAATATTTGGTAAAAGTCAAAATCCATGCCTAATTTAAAATGAAAATTTTCTTTTTTGTTTTTAAAGATTTTATTTTATTTATCTGTCAGACGGAGAGAGAACAAGCAGAGGGAGCATCAGGCTCAGGGAGAGCAGGGCGCCCTAAAATGAAAATTTGTAAACAATGGGAAGGGAAGGATATGTTCTTAAAATACAATTACACACACCCACCCACATACCCCGAAAGCCAAAAAGCCAATTTGTAAGGATAAAATGCTAGAATACTAAAAGCATTCTCATTAAAATCAGGACAAAACAAAGATTTTCGCTGTATCACTTTTATTTAAAATTGTTCCAGAGGCACTTACCAGGATAAATAAACAAATGGACATACAGAAAGAGATAGAAAAGAGATTAAAAAAGAGGGGATATTATTTAAAGACAATATGATACAATTATAAGTTAGAAAATGTAAGAAATTCAACTAAAAATCTGTAGCCCAGAAAGAATTCAGTAGGTGTTTGAGTACAAATTTAGTAAGCAATAATCAATAGGCTTGGGGTGCCTGGTTAGTTGGGGGAGTGTGCAAGTCCAAGTGTGATCTTGGGGTTGTGAGTTTGAGCCCCACCTTGGGTGTAAAGATTACTTAAAAAATTAAAAAGGAAAAAAAAAGCAAAAGCCTTAGGGAAGCCTGGGTGACCCAGTCGGTTAAGCATCCAACTCTTGATTACGGCTCAGGTCATGATGTCACGGAGATCCAAGCCCCGTGTTGGGCTCCATGCTGGGCGTAGAGACTGGTTAAGATTCTCTCTTCCCCTTTCTCTCTGCTTCTCCTCCTCACTTCTCTCCCTCTCTTAAACAACAACAACAACAAAAAAAACCAAAAAACCCCCAGTAGTCTTGTTAAATATAAAAAGATTAGTTTGAGGGGCGCCTGGGTGGCTCAGTGGGTTAAAGCCTCTGCCTTTGGCTCAGGTCATGATCCCAGGGTCCTGGAATCGAGCCCCGCATCAGGATCTCTGCTCAGCAGGAAGCCTGCTTCCCTGTCTCTCTCTGCCTGTCTCTCTGCCTACTTGTGATCTCTCTCTGTCAAGTAAATAAATAAAATCTTAAAAAAAAAGATTAGTTTGAAAATATAATGGAAGATTCACATTTTGACTGGGAAATTCCAGTTCTGTATGCCAAGAACACAAATGAGTAAACAATAAATTGGACAAAATGAAACCCAAACCAAAACCAAAACCCTTCCAACCAGGTGGTAGGAGGCAGATAGTAAATGTAATTGTAAAAGTAAATGATACAGCGTGCTCGAAAAGAGTCGAGCAGAGTAGGGAGCTTGGGAGTTCCAGGTGGCTGAGATGAGCTTCCTGGAGAAGAAAGGAGGTGACGAGGTGAGCCATGTGAATATCGTGAATATCGGATGGGGGGAGAGGGGCACAAAGTCTCTGGGGTAGAGTGGCGTGTGTTCGCACACAAAATGAGTTGTGTCTGTAATAGCGAAAGATGCAAAGGGTAAGTATTCGTGTACAGGGGACCAGTCAACACGCTAAGGTTCATCTACCAGTGGGATGCTCTGCAGCTATACAGAAGGATAAGGAACATCTACGAAGTGAGATGGAAAGGTCATCAACAGGATATACTGTTGAGTGAAAGAAAGGAAGGAGCGGAATAGATAATGCGGCGTGGTAGCTTTGTGTCAGAAAAGGAGGGAAACCAGTATTAGAAATATATCAATTCTTTCTCCATTAATTTATACATTTAATGTGGGCTCCCCAAAAGAAACAGAAAAGATGGTTTTTAAGAGTCAAGAAAATTATTTTTATTTATTTAATTAGAAAGAGAGCTCACCTGAGCAAGTGTGAGAGGGGGGAGGCAGAGAGGGAGAGAGAGAATCTCAAGCAGACTCAGAGCTGAGCACGGAGCCTGATGTGGGGCGTGAGCTCATGACCCTGAGATCATGACCTCAGCCGAAATCAAGAGGCAGATGCTTAACTGACTGAACCACCCAGCACCTCCCCCTTTTCTTAAAGATTTTATTTATACGTCAAAGAGAGAGAGAGAAAGAGAGCACAAACAGGGGGAGCAGGAGAGGAAGAAGCAGACTCCCCGTTGAGCATGGAGCCCAGTGCAGAACTCCCTCCCAGGACCTCAGAATCATGACCTGAGCCAAAGGCAGAGGCTTAACCAACTGAGCCACTCAGGCACTCCTCTCTTTTCTTGTCTTTCTTTCTTTCTTTTTTTTTTTTTTTTTTTTTTTGAGTAATTTCTGCACTCAATGTGGAGCTTGAACCCACAACCCAGAGACCAGGAGTCTCACTTCTACCAACTGAGCCAGGCAGGCACCCCTAAGAAAATTCTCAAGAAGAGTAAGAAGTGGTGGGGGCAGCCCAAGCAGATTTTAAAGCATACTGTAGGGGTGTCTGGGTGGCTCAGGTGGTTGGGCGCCCAACTCTTGATTTCCGCTCAGGTCATGATCTAAGGGTGTTGGGATAGAGCCCCTCATTGGACTCCATGCCCAGCGGGGAGTCTTTTTAAGATTCTCTCCCTCTCCTGCTGCCCCAACCCCTGCTCTCTTTCTCTCAAATAAATAAATAAATCTTAAAATACTGTAAAACTATGGTAATTAAAGATCCTTTTTTGGGGGCACCTGAGGGACTCAGATGGTTAAGCCTCTGCCTTTGGCTCAGGTCATGATCCCAGGGTCCTGGGATCGAGTCCCGCATCGGGCTCCCTGCTCAGCGGGGAGCCTGCTTCTCCTCCTTCTGCTGCTCCCCCTGCTTGTGCTCTCTCTCTGTCAAATAAATAAATAAAATCTTTTTAAAAAATCCTTTTTTGGGACGCCTGGGTGGCTCAGTTGGTTGAGCGGCTGCCTTCAGCTCAGGTCATGATCCCAGCATCCTGGGATCGAGTCCCACATCGGGCTCCTTGCCCGGCAGGGAGCCTGCTTCTGCCTCCGTCTGCCAGTGCTCTCTCTCTCTCTCTCTCTCTCTCTGACAAATAAATAAATACAATCTTTAAAAAAAATAAAAATAAAAATAAAAAATCCTTTTTTGAAGGAACACAAATCAGTCAATAGAATAAGACAGAAATTCCAGAAACAGACCCAAATACCCACAGGAAATAGTAGAGTATAAATCGTTTTGGGAATATTGAGTAGTCATCTGGAAACAAATGCGTTTGTATCCTTCCTGCATTACTTACACTAAATAAACTTCAAACAGCTCTAAGATATAAATCTAAAATATGAAATCATAAAAGAATCAGATTAAAAAAATCTATAATCCTGCAGTGGGGTGGGTTTACTGAAGCATGACTCGAAACTCAGAAGTCATCGACTTTGACCACAATAAAAATCTTAAAATTTTTCACAGAGAAAAACACAAAATCAAAAGACAGTGAACAGAACAATACTATATGCAACACATATGCAGACAAATTTCTGTAGCAGAAGAAGAACGTCTATAAATCAAAGTGCAAGACTAAAATCCTATAGAAAACCAGTCATGGGGTGTGAACAAAGAGTTCACAGGAAAGGAAATTAACGTGGCTCTTAAAGATATTAAAAGATGCTTAACCTCACTTAAATTAAAACCACAGCAAGATACCATTTAGACTCAATGATTGGCAAAGATAAAAAGAGTTTGATAACATATGTGGCTCATAACTCCCTTTATTGGACAGTACTGAACGAGACTGAGACCAATTCTACCTGGAGTTTGTAAGTCACTGGGCTGCAGGGCCTGGAGGCCTCGCCCTTCTCTATCCGCCAGGACCACCGTGGAAGGGGCTGGGCCTCAGCCCTTAGGCAAGGTTGCTCAGCCCGCCGTACCTCTTATTGGTCACTGCCCAAAAGATCAGCATCTCTGGTCATCCTTTTTCCCCATACTGCTCTGTCATTCCTGTCCTGTCTTTTTTTTTTTTTTTTTTAAGGATTTTATTTGTTCATTTGACAGACAGAGATCACAAGTAGGCAGAGGCAGGCAGAGAGAGAGGAGGAACCAGGCTCCCCGCTGAGCAGAGAGCCTGATGTGGGGCTCGATCCCAGGACCCTGAGATCACGACCCAAGCCGAAGGCAGAGGCTTTAACCTACTGAGCCACCCAGACGCCCCGAGCCCAAGTGTCCTGAGCCAGCTTCATGTGCAGAATGTGGACTCAGTCCCATCAGGTCTTCAGTCGTTTCAAGAGAGGCAAGAAACCCTCTCACCCTGCTGGTGGGAGTGCCAGCCGGTGCAGGGCTGTTGAAACTATGGACCGCGCCTCAGAAAGTGACACCTAGAGCCACCGCGTGACCCAGGAGTCTACTCCTAGGTATGTAAGCAAATAGTTGACACAAAAACTCGTATGTGAATGCTCACAGCAGTGATATTCATAATGTCCCACGGTGGACACAACCTGGAAGTCCGCCAGGGAATGACCACACGAACACCATGCGGCATGTCCATCCAATGGAATATGGTTCGGCTGTAGACGGGAACGAAGTACTGAAACATGTCACAACATCACAACATGAATGAGCCTCGGGAACGTTACGTTCAGCGACGGAAGCCAGACGCAAAAGTCCACTTCTTGTAGTCTGTACGCATGAAACGTTCCCAACCGGGGATCCCATAGAGAGAGGTGATTGGTTGGTTGCTGGGGTTCAGGCTGGAGCGGGAATGATTGCTCATGGGAACCAGCATTCTTTGGGGGTTGAGAGGAGTGTTCTAGAATTAGGTAACAATCACGGTTGTACAGCCTTGTGAATGTGCTAGAAACCAGTGAGTTATACACATTAAAATGGAGAATCTTATGGTATGGGAATTCTACCTCAGAAAAAAACCAAACAGAAAGAGACCTGTCACCTGAAACTCTGTGAGAAGTCTCCCGATAGTTTTCACGTTGACTTCATTTTCTGAGCACGCAAAGCATGCGGGTGGGGGTTTGGCTTGTGGGCCTGCTGTTTGGAGCCTCTGTCTGAACAGAAGTCGGGCTGCTCCGTGAGGTCACCCCCACCCCGCACCCTCCCCAGTGTTCCTTTGCCCTCCTTCCTCGCCCCTGGTGCACCTGCCTCAGGCTCCCTCCAGGCCATTATCTTCTAGAGTCTCGTCCAGACCCCGTCTCCTCTGAAGTTCCTGCCTCGCCCCTACTCGGCAACTTTGGGCCCAGACGTGCTTTCTCTTTCCCCTCGTCCCCAGGCCCTCCTTTGCCCTGCTGTCTGCGCGCCCACGTGTCGGGCCGCACCACGGACAGCCTGGGTGCTCAGCTCCGGGCCATCCCTCTCACCCCGTCACTCCACCTCCCTCCTGTGGACCTCGTGACCTCACCCCGGGTTTTGACACCCCCGGAGCCCTTTCTCTCCCTGCGGCCCCTCCCCTCCAGCTGTTGGCTCATAGCGGAGCTCACGCTTCGGGTGCTTTACCTTAAGGTGGTCTTTGACTCGACTCCTCCCGTCTTCACCTCCCTCCCCCTCCTGCGGGGGTGCCGCAGTGCCCCACCCCGACCACTCTCTCAACAACCTCCTGGCTTCTCTTGAGCTGTGTCTCTGCTGCACCTGGCTGGGAACCTCAGCTCGGGGCAGTCTGATCCAGTCTGATCGTTCCTCCTGTCCTCGGGGACACCGGGGCCCTCAGCTCTGCTGGAGAAAACCACGTCACCACAGAGTCTGGTGCCATTAATTCATGGACGTCAACCATAACAAGGCTTCCAAGACTACCCACCGGGCTCTCTGTCTTCCTTATCGGCTCACCCTGCCCGCTCCAGTCTCCCCAAACCTTCTATTACACACAGAAGCTGGAAGGCTTCAGACAGGGACTCTCCCATCCTCCTGCCATCCAGGTGCCCCCTGACTGCACCCACATATTGCCTCCAAGGGGAAGACATGTCCTTTTACCATCTGCTATGGGCTAAATGTTTGCATCCCACAAATGTCATAATGTTAAACCCTCATGCCCGATGTGATGGTACTAGGAGGTAAGGTCTTTGGGAGGTGATTGGGTCATGAGGGCCAAGACCTCATGAATGGGATTAGTGTCCTTATAAGAGAGGCCCCAGAGGGCTCTCTGGTCCTTCCACCAGGCGATGCAGTGTGCAACCTGGACTCCCAGCCTCCAGGACCGTGAGAAATACATGTTTGCTGTTTGCAAATCACCCAGTCTGTGGTATGCTGTCATAGCAGCCCGCGCTGACTAAGGCACCGCCTAAGGCCATCCACCCCACCACGCAGGATCCCAAACCAGATTCCACCTTCCGCTCCTTGATGTTCTCTCCGGCTTCTCTGATGTCTCCCTACTGATGCCTTGCCAAGAACAAACAAGAGTCCCCACGTGTCTACCTCCCCCACTCCCTCCACCTTGGGTCCTTTTCCAGCAACTAGACCCTTCCCCTCTTAAGCCAAAGCACCTGTTGAAAGAGTTGTCTAGGGACGCCTGGGTGGCTCAGTTGGTTGAGCAGCTGCCTTCGGCTCAGGTCATGATCCCAGCGTCCTGGGATCGAGTCCCACATCGGGCTCCTTGCTCGGCAGGGAGCCTGCTTCTCCCTCTGCCTCCGTCTGCCAGTGCGTGCGCGCTCTCTCTCTCTCTCTCTCTCTCTGACAAATAAATAAATAAAAAATCTTAAAAAAAAAAAAGAGTTGTCTACACCGGCTGCCTCAGTTTCCTGATACACCACTTCCTCCTCAAAGCAACCTGGCTTCTGCTCCCAGTTCTACTGAAATTTTTCTTGGAGGTCACCAGCAATCCTTTAATTACTCAATCTAACTGACACTTCTAAGTCAGGAGCTCATTTGGCTTCTCTGCAGCTGCTAACCTCCCATAGACCTGCCCTGTGGCAGGTAGTGGGATAGAGGGGTCTGAGGGAACTCGCCAGAGAGACATTTAATCAGCCCTGGGGAGAGTCAAGGAGGGCTCCCTGGAGGACAGGGACACCAGGGCAGAGGCTGAAAGTACGAGTATAAGTTGGCCAAGCAGAGAAGGGGAGTGAGGGCATGTTAAAAAAGTGGGAAGAATTCCAGAATTTGTGAAACTGCAAGAAGTTGAACATTCTGGAAGCTGAACTGGAAGCCGGATTACAAAGGACTTTGAAGGTCATGTTGAAGAGTTTGCCGTTTGGTACTCACATTGGCAGCACATATATGAAAATTGGAACGATGCAGAGAAGATTAGCGCGGCCCCTGCTCAAGGACGACACGCAAATTCGTGGAGTATTCCGCACATAAGGACGACACGCAAATTCGTGGAGTATTCCGCACATTAAAAAAAAAGAGTTTGCCGTTTGGATTTTAATCCGGAGGCAATGGGAATACATATGTGACCTAAAGGAGAAGTCGGCGAGATTTTTATATAATGGGCCCCATGGTAGGTATTTTAGACTATTGCAACTTTCCACCTCTGCTGGGATAGCAGGAGAGAAACCATAGGTCATAGTGTAACTCTGTTCCAATAAAGTTTTCTCCATGCACACTGACATGTGAATTTCATATAGTTTTTAAAGCAATGTATTTTTATGTTATTTAAGTTAAAAAAATTTTTTTAGAGAAAGAGCAGGTGCACACATGCGTAAGCACGGGTGGGAGAAGGGGAGGGAAGGGACACAGGGAGAGGGAGAGAGAGACTCTGAAGCAGGCTCCACACTGGGTGTGGAGTCTGACATGGGGTTCAATCTCAGATCATGACCTGAGCTGAAATCAAGAGTCACCGACTAAGCCACCCAGACACCCCCTGAATTTCATATAACTCTTAAAAGTCACGGAATACGTTCTTCTTTTGAATTTTTTCCAACCGCTTAAAAATGTAATAACCAGGGGCGCCTGGATGGCTCAGTGGGTTAAAGCCTCTGCCTTCGGCTCTGGTCATGATCCCAGGGTCTTGGGATCGAGCCCCACATCGGGCTCCCTGCCCCGCAGGGACCCTGCTTCCTCCTCTCTCTTTGCCTGCCTCTCTGCCTACTTGTGATCTCTGTCTGTCAAATAAATAAATAAAATCTTTAAAAAAAATGTAATAACCAGTCTTAGCTCAGGGGCGATACCAAAACAGGCAGCGGGCTGGCTTTGGCCTACAGACTAAAGTTTGCCAACCCCGACGGGAAACAAGGGACTGATGTAACCAGAACTGGGCTTCAGAGGATGGATCGGGGTGAGGGTGAGTCCGCCAGCCAGAGGGGCCGGTAAGCCAGCCGCGGCAGCAATCTGGGAGAGAGGCTACACACTGGGGACGTGGTGACGGGGTTGGAGCTAAGCAGGTAGATTCGGGAAACCTTGTGCACTGAGAGGGCTTAGAAGCCCCCCCACCACACCCCATTTGGGGGAAAGAATTAAATAGCATTGGTGTTGGGGAGCCTGGGTGGCTCAGTGGTTTAAAGCCTCTGCCTTCGGCTCGGGTCGTGGTCTCGGGGTCCTGGGATCGAGCCCCGCATCGGGCTCTCTGCTCGGCCGGGACCCTGCTTCCTTCTTTCTCTCTGCCTGTCTCTCTGCCTACTTGTGATCTCTGTCTGTCAAATAAATAAATAAAATCTTTAAAAAAAAAATAGCATTGGTGTCTTTTCCAAAAAGAGCAAGGCCCTGAAATGCGAGGATATGGGAAGTAGGTGTCACCACAGTCTCCACAAGGGGGATCAACCTAGGCTCCTTCTAGAAAGAGGCCTCCCAGAACAAGTGGTAGGGGCTTTCCAATAACACGAGCCCACCCCCTCCAGATGTCCAGAGACCTTCCCTGTTCGGGGGAGTGCTGACATACGTCATGGGCTATTGACAAGGTCATTGTTCACACGGAAGACTTTCGATGCCCTGAGTGAGGCCTCCAGACGGAAAGACATCACTAGCTGGGCAGTCAGTGGGTAATGTGAGGCACCTGCTCTTGGGAGACCCTCCTGGGAGGGCAAGATGGCTCACAGTCCTCCTTGACGCAGGTGAACATTGGTGGGTGTCTCTGGACAGGAGTTGCTTTAGCTCTCCTGTGGAGGCCAAGCACCCAGAGAGGATCCCAACTCCTTTGGAACACCAAACTCATCCCGACTCTCTTTTTCCATCTGTACTCCCACATAGAATCTCCTCTTCCCACCCCAGGTGATGCCGAGCACTTTCCAAGCTACTTCTACTCCGCAAGAAATGGATTAAAATGATGGACCTCAAGTCTAATCTAGGAAGGATATGAGGACCGGTTAAAAAATGGAAGGCTGGTGGCTTAGGGATCCCAAAAGTGAGGAAGAATTGTCCTATCAGAAAACTAAAAGGAAGGAGCTAGAAATATAGCTGGAGGTGGAGGTCCAGGACTGAGATGTTAGACCTGGACGTTCTGTAAGGTGTGCTGTATTTGCTAATGACAGGGTCCAGTATATGACAAGGGTAATATATGTGAGACTGGGGCAAAATAGGGGATGTGCAGAACCACGTGGAGTTGGGGTTCTCGGAGATGAGAGGTGAGCTGGGAGGTGTGGGTTTGGGGCAGCCTAGGGCATGGTGGGCTCCTGCCCTTTACATGTTCTTTGGATCCCTTCTCCTCTCTACTGAAATTCATCTAACCCAATCCCGTGTCTTAGAATAATCTCTGCCAGCGAATCCCCATTTATACATCACTCAAGTCTGTCCCCAGCTTGGGCCTTTACCTGCGTGCTCACTTTCTACTCCCTTCAGAGCTCTGCTCCAATGCTACCGTCTTAGAGAGGCCCTCGCTCACCCTCCTGCCCCAAATAGCTCCTCCCTCTTCTCTGTCCATTATTCTGCTTCTTTTTCTTAATACACATCAATCTACTTCATACAAATGAGCACTATACTTACTTGTTTATTTATTTTTTGTTTTTTGAGAGAGAGAGAGAGCACATGAGGTGAGGGGCAGAACAGAAGGAGAGGGAGAGAGAGAGAATCCCAAGCAGACTCCATTCCCAGCATGGAGCCCAAAGTGGGGCTCGATCTCACAACCCTGAGATCAAGAGTCAGATGCTCAACTGACTGAGCCCCTAGGAGGCTGAATGGTGGAGCCTGGTGATAAGTCAGATACAGAGGATGAGGGAGAAGGAAGATCGAAAGAGGTATCATGCTTCTGGCTGGAGCAGAGATGGATGTGGTGCCATTTATGAGATGGGGAAAGCATCAAGGGAAGGGACGGAGGAGGAAGAACAGACCCTGAGCCAGAGAAGCAGGAGGGAAGTGTGGGGAGTTTTATGTCACAGCCGTCAAGGCAGACACTAAAACCGAAGTGAAAGCATCTGTGATGAGCTGAGAGCAAGCCTTTGCCACACATAGGGCAGGTTCATCATGAAAGAGATCAATGATAAAGAAAGAAGCAGGGAAATGACACGCAGCCCAAGAGAAGACTGGGCTACCAATATGGAAAGGCCATTTGCAGACGAAAGGATCCAAATTTCTAGTAAAAGAGAAGTTCCATGCCCCTAGGAATTAGAGGAAGGTCAATGTCATGGGCTGAATTGTGTCCCCCTTCCCCAAAATATGTGGAAATCCTAACCCCCTGTCCCTCGGAGTGTGACTTATCTAGAAACGGTTGTCCCAGAGGTCATTAGTTAAGATGAGGTCATACTGGAGTGGGGTGGGCCCATAATCCAGCATGACTAGTGTCCTCCTTACAAGAAGAGGGCCATGTAACATCAGAGACCCAGGGAGAACACCATGTGAGGACAGAGAATTGGAGCGATACTCCAAAGGTGGGTGACCAGCACCAGAAGCTAGGAAGAGGCAAGGAAGGATGTTCCCCTACAGGATTCAGAGGGACCTTGGCCCCACTGGCTCTCGATTTCAGATTTTAGTCTCCAGAACTGTGAGATGATAAGTTTCTGGGCTTTTTGCTTTTGTTTTGAGAGACAGAGAGAGAAAGAAAGAGAGAGAGAGCACCCAAGTACACACATGCAAGTAGGGGAGAAGGGCAGAGGGAGGGGGAGGACCTCCCGCAGGCTCCACGCTCAGTGCGGAGCTTGACCCTGAGACCATGACCCCACCTGAGCCGAAGTCAAGAGTTGGATGCTTAACTGACTGAGCCTCCCAGGTATCAGTTTCTGGGTTTTTTTTTTTTTTTTAAGATTTTATTTATTTATTTGACAGACAGAGACCACAAGTAGGCAGAGAGGCAGGCAGAGAGAGAGGAGGAAGCAGGCTCCCCGCTGAGCAGAGAGCCCTATGCGGGGCTCGATCCCAGGACGCTGGGATCATGACCTGGGCTGAAGGCAGCGGCTTTAACCCACTGAGCCACCCAGGCGCCCCAGTTTCTGAGTTTTTAAAGTCAGCCAGTGTGTGGTATTTTGTTACAACGGCCTTAGAAATTAATACAGTAAATTAAAATAACATTAAAATGCCTTTTTAAAAAAGATTTTATTTATTTATTTGACAGACAGAGAGACAGAGAGAGAGGGAACACAAGCAGGGGAAGTGACAGAGGGAGAAGCAGGCTCCCCGCTGAGCTGGGAGCCCGATGCGGGGCTAGATCCCAGGACCCCGGGATCATGCCCTGAGCCGAAGGCAGACACTTAACGACTGAGCCAACCAGGCGCCCCTGAAATGCCTTTTTATTTTTCCCATTAGCTTGTCAAAAAAACCCAAAAAAGATTATAATACTCAGTGCTGGCAAGGATGTTTGAGAATTCCCACTGCAGTGGCTGGTTGGAGTGGGATTCAGTGACGCCTATTTGAAGGGCAACGTAGCCCTCCTTGAAATAAAACCTGAAAATAAAAATGAAACAGTCATTTTCCGTTTCTGCCCACCCAGCTCTTGGCAGTTCTTGTCTGTTGTAGAGAAAGGCATGTGTTCACAAAAGAGTTGCATGTTCGAACATTCTTTGTGTTTTGGTAACGGCAAAAACCCGACAGACACATCATGTCCGTTGATAGAGAATGGTTCCATAAACTAGCTTGTCTCTTCTTGGGGATGATTCATGAAATTAATGGAGCTTAAGCTTCGCAGCCCCTCACTGACATCAGCTCCTTTGAATGCCCAGAAGGGGCTCCAACAATTGCTTTATGCAACTGCATCTTATTTTTCTTTTTCTTTTTTTTTTTTTTAAAGATTTTATTTCTTTATTTGACAGACATAGATCACAAGTAGGCAGAGAGGCAGGCAGAGAGAGAGAGGGGAGGAAGCAGACTCCCCGCTGAGCAGAGAGCCCGATGCGGGGCTCGATCCCAGGACCCTGGGATCATGACCTGAGCCGAAGGCAGAGGCTTTAACCCACTGAGCCACCCAGGCGCCCCTGCATCTTATTTTTCTTAAGGAAGTTTCCTCCAAATGCATCAGCTTCAGGCCCCATCAAACTCCAATCTGCCCCTGTCTGTCATACAACATAACATACGACCTCAGTTAAAAGGGAAACGAAGCAGGTAACCAGGGAGTGGAGGGTTTCTCCAAGAGCAGAGAAGGACGGAAATCGACAAGTGGGGTTGTCACCCGGAAGCTCCTGGTGACCTCTCGGTGGGCAGTTCCGGTGGGTGGAGTGCTGGGAAGAAATGGCGAATGCTGGCTGGGATGGTGACAAAGGGGAGACCATGAGTATGGACAGTCCTTTCAAGACACCTGGCTTCAGGGGAAGACGAGCTGCAGGAGGAAGTCTCTGGAGGGAGACAGTTTTAAGAAGGAAGATCCTTGAGCCACAGTGTCACGGAAGAACCGCGTGGTGTCCCGCGTTGAGGAAGAATAACGATAGTTCGGGAAACGCTCAACCCTTTGGCTGCCCAGCCTCCAGACACTTCTGACTTGGGGCATTATCTCAAGCCCTCAACTCCCATCCCAGAAGCAGAAATGGATCAGACAGCACCCCTCACCCCCCAGGACGGCCATGTGACCAGGCTCCAGAGCTGAGGGTGGCGCTGGGGCCCAGCAGGGGGCGGCAGGCACCCCAGAGCTGCCAGGCCAGCAGGGCGTCCAGGAACCGCGATCCCAGCTGGTCATTGCTGTGGTTTAGTCCAGGCTGACGAAGGTCCCTCGGTTCCAGCCTAGACTGCTTCCCCAGCCTTCCCGCCATTCTGTGAGCCATCCCACAGTCTCCCCATTAACCCTTTCCGGCGTGGGCTAGCCAGTTGGCTCCCACTGTTTGCCACCAGGACCGTGACTGGTTACGCAGCTTTCCCCAGTTCTCAGGGACATCGAAGGGAACGATCAGAGTCCTTCTCAATCTCATGCTTTTCTCCCACAACCTTTTCTCTGAAATCTTTGGCGTCTGCTCCCACTTGCTCCCACTAGAATTTCGTAAGAAGTGCTATTTGATCTGGCCCGAGAGGTATGGGTGTATTTATTGCAGTTCAATCTTGGGCTCTGTCCTCCAGGACCCTGGACGTCTACAGATCCCTGGGCAGATCCTTTTGGGTGGTGAAGTAACCTGTCACATACATTCTCCTAAGAAGATTCTCCTAACACTCAGCACTTGGAGGTTCTGTTCCCTGTATAAGAGGTAAAATGATTACGTGGAAAGAGTATGAGATTTGGAATCAGGAGACTCGGTTCGAGTCCACGCTTGCTCTTAAGTAACTGTGCCCTGAGGCAAGTCTCTGAATCGCTCTGAACCCCAATATCCTCATTTGTCAAGGGGGGTAACTGTACGCCTACTGACACGCCGTCTGGGTGACCCTGGATGCCATCACACCCCAGCTCCTGCTGAAGAAACCGTCCGTTCTTGTGAACGCGTTTTTATTCTTTATTCCTGGAACCTTGGAAACGTGGACTGAGGGAGGATCAGGGCCTGGAGCGAGGGCAGCCGGGGCCGGTGGCCAGTGCTGAAGAGCTGGGCCGGTGGGAAGTCACGGCCACCCAAGCGTCTCTGGAGGACAGGTTAAAGGCAAGGCGTGGACAGCAGAGTGACACAGAAACCCAGAGATCCGCAGAAACTAGAGCCAAGAGTCCGGGATGATGCAGTAGAAGCTTTGAGCCTGCAGGAGTCACGGAGCAGGAGAGGCGGAGAGGCGGCCGGTGGTGGTGGTGGCTGCAGGCGCCCGCGATGTCTCACCTCATATCCCCTCTGTCGTCTTTAGTCCCCCCGCGGGTGCAGGAGATGGTTCCCCACGACGGTTCTCGCCTCCAGTCCCTTCCTCACTCTGCTTCTCAGCCTCGGGGTTTCTTCCAGCCTGTGGGAACCCGCTCAGCTCTTTGTGCGGGGGTAACCCAGAAGGGCCGGTTTAAAACCCCCAGGCCCAAGGGAGTCAGTGGATCAACCACCCTGGAGCCCAGTGCAGAGGTCGCTCAGCGGGTCCCCAGGGGGGCAGAGCCCCGTGGCCCACAGGGCATCCTGCTGGCGGCTCTCCTCTGTGGGGCTGAGAAGCAGTGGACACATGTGGGACGACCAGATGAGGGCCTGTGGCCTCTGAGCGACACTCTGGTCTCCCCAGGCTGACTGCGCAGGCAGGGATGACTTCTCGGGGGCCAAATGCCCAGTGTGTCTGGCGGGAACCTGAGTGATTCTCGGCCTTTCGACCTGAAGGCAGCTGGGCAGACTTCTCCTCAGGACAGCTGCCATCTGTCCGGCACCTACTGTGCGCCCAGCTGTGCACCAGGCACTTCACTTGCATTTTTTCTCATTCTCACAACTTGCGAGGGAGGTGACATCCTCCCTTGTGCGATCCCGGCATAAAGAGAGACGTATAGACCAACAGATTACAGAGCCCAGAAAGATGCCTTCACACATGCAGTCAATCGATTTTTGACAAAAGTACCTTGAACGTTCAACGGGGAAAGGACAGTCACCTGAACAAAGGGTGTTGAGAAAGCTGGTTATTCACGTGCAAAAGAATGAAGCCTTACCTTTACCTCACACCATATACAAAAATTGACTGAAAATAGATCAAAGAGCTAAATCTAAAACTATAAAACTTGGGGCCCCTGGGTGGCTCAGTGGGTTAAAGCCTCTGCCTTTGGCTCAGGTCATGATCCCAGGGTCCTGGGATCGAGCCCCGCATGGAGCCCCACATTGGGCTCTCGGCTCGGCGGGGAGCCTGCTTCCCCCTCTCTCTCTGCCTGCCGCTCTGCCTACTTGTGATCTCTGTCTGTCAAATAAATAAATAAATAATCTTAAAATAAATAAGTAAATAAATGAACAAAACTACGAAACTCTTAGAAGAAAACACACAGGCAAATATTCATGACCTTAGGTTTGGCAATGGGTTTTTTTGTTTGTTTTTAAAGATTTTATTTACTTATTTGACAGACAGAGATCACAAGTAGGCAGAGCGGCAGGCAGAGAGAGAGGGAAGCAGGCTCCCCGCTGAGCAGAGAGCCAGGTGCCGGGCTTGCGGGGCTCCAGGCGGGGATCCATCCCAGGACCCTGGGATGATGACCTGAGCCGAAGGCAGAGGCTTTAACCCACTGAGCCACCCAGGCACCCCTTGGCAATGGTTTCTTAAATGGGGCACCAAAAGCACAGGCGACAAAGATTAAAATTTTGTCTTAAAATTTTAATTTTAATTTTGATGAATTTAATTTTAATCTTCATCAAAATTAAAAACTTTTGTGCATCAAGGGACGTTCCCAAGAGAGTGAAAAGACAACCCATAGAATGGGAGCAAAATTTTGCAAATCATAGTAAGCAGGATAAGCATTTAATATCCGATTATATAAAGAACTCCTCTAACACATTGTAGAAAACCAACCAACCCAATTACAAAAAGGGCAAAGAACTTGAATGGACAGTTCACCAAAGACATACAAATAGCCAAGATGCACATGAAAATATGCTCAGTGTCATTAGTCGTTAGGAAAATGTAAATCTAAAACTACAACGAGATACCACTTCACTCCCTAGGATTTTTTTTTTTTTAATTGTTAAAGGAGAATAGTAAGTGTTGACAAGGATGTTGCTACAAATTGAATTGTGTCTCACCTCCCCAATTCATATGTTGAAGTCCCAGCCCCCAGTATGACTATTTGGATAAAGGCTCTTTAGGAAACAATCAACGTTAAATGAGGTCATAAGTGGGGCCTTAATCTGATAGGACTGGTATCCTTATACAGAGATGAGCTCTCTTTCTTGCTCTCCTCACGTGCACACACTAAGGAAAGGCCATGTAAGAACGTAGCCAGAAATGGTTGTCTACAAGCAAGGGAGAGGGTTCTCACCAGAAACTGAATTTGTTAGGGGCTCCTGGTTGGTTCAGTTGGAGGAACATGTGACTCTTGATCTTGGGGTCATGAGTTTGAACCCCACGTTGGGTGTAGAGATTACTTAATAAGTAAACAAACAAACAAACAAATAAATAAACATTATTAAATAAATAAATAAACTGAAAAACATTGAATTTGCTAGGACTTTGGTCTTGGACTTCCCAGCCTCCAGAACTGTGAGAAATAGATTTCTGTTATATAAGTTACCCAGTCTGCAGTATTATGTTATAGTAGCATGAATTTACCATATGATCCCACAATTCCATTTCTAGGTATACCCAAAGGAATTGAAAGCAAGGTCTCAAGGAGATACTTATACACATAATGTTTTTGCAGCAGTATTCATGATAGCCAAAATCTGGGTGGGGGAGGAACCTACGTATCCATCAAGAGATGAATACACAAACGAAATATGGTCTATACACACAATGAAATACTATTCAGCCTAAAAAGGAAGGAAATTCTGACACATGCTACAATATGGATAAAACTATAAGACATTGTACTAAGTAAAGTAGGTCAGACACAAAAGAACAAACATTATATGATTCCACTTACATGGGGTCCCTAGAACAGGCAAACCCTGGAGTTTGCCTGGAGTTTGAACAGAGGTTACCAGGGGCTGACGGGAGAGAGGAATGGGGAATTATTGTTTAATAGGTACAGAATTTCTGTTTGGGATGATGAGAAAGTTCTGGAAAGAGTTGCTGATGGTGGGGTGCCTGGGTGGCTCAGTGGGTTAAACCTCTGCCTTCAGCTCAGGTCATGATCTCAGGGTCCTGGGATCAAGCCCCGTGTCAGGCTCTCTGCTCAGCGGGGAGCCTGCTTCCCCCTCTGTCTCTGCCTGCCTCTCTGCCTACTTGTGATCTCTCTCGCTCTGTCAAATAAATAAATAAATAAATCTTTTTTTTTTTTTAATTTTTTTTTTAAGATTTTATTTATTTACTTGACACAGAGAGAGAGAGATCACAAGTAGGAAGAGAGGCAGGCAGAGAGAGAGAGAGGAGGAAGCAGGCTCCCCGCTGAGCAGAGAGCCCGATGCGGGGCTTGATCCCAGGACCCTGGGACCATGACCTGAGCCGAAGGCAGAGGCTTTAACCCGCTGAGCCACCCAGGCGCCCCAAATAAATAAATCTTAAAAAAAAAAAAAGAGTTGCTGATGGTTATACAACATTTTGAATGTACTAAATGCATTCTAAGTGTAATAAATTATACACTTAAAGTGGTCTCATGCTACGTATATGTATATTTTACCACAATTTTTATTTTTTCAAGATTTTATTTATTTATTTGAGAGAGAGACAGCGAGAGAGGGAACGCAAGCAGGGGGAGTGGGAGAGGGAGAAGCAGGCTCCCTGCGGAGCAGGGAGCCCAACACGGGGCTCGATCCAAGGACTCCAGATTCATGACCTGAGCCGAAGGCAAACACTTAACAGCTGAGCCACCCAGGCGCCCTTCCCAAGGTGTTTAAAAAATTGAGTTCATTGTATAAGAATTCAAAATACAAAATAAATAAGGGACTCAGACCGATGGAGAGACCCGGCCCCAGTCATGCGTCTCCTCAGTGGTGGGCTGGCATGTGGACCCAGGTTCATCTCGTTCCAAGACTGCCTCATTTCCACCATCCCAAGTTGCCTCTCGGGGGCGGTCAGTGTGAGGGGAAAATGAGATGGTGGAGTGAAAACCCTCTGTAAATAGTTATGGGCCGTACACATGTCAGGCTTCCCAGTCAATCGTGGAGCTGTCCCCCCAAGCCCCAGTTATTATTGCATTATAAGCATTATTATTCATTGGCACGCTCAACTCTGACCTTCAACAGATTACGAACTGAGATTCTAAGCAACAAAACAAAGCAAACCAACAAAAAATAACGGGTGCTGTCTTCACTCCTTCCCTAAAGGCCACGTCTTTCAAAGAGAAAAGAACCAAAGAAAGGAGTATCTGGTCACAGTTTAAAATAAAAAGATTGCCAGGGCGCCTGAGTGGCTCAGTCAGTTAAGCCTCCGACTCTTGATTTTGGCTCAGGTCGTGAACTCAGGGTCGTGAGATCGAGACCCACGTTGGGCTCCGTGCTCAGTGTTGAGTCTGCTTGAGATTCTCTCCTTCTCCCTGTGCCCTGCCCTCCCTGACGTGTGCGTGTGCACACAGGGGCATGCGTGCTCTCTCTCAAAGAAATAAATCTTTGAAATAAAATAAAATAAAATAAAAAGATTGCTACTCTGGGCCATGGATGATGGCCCCGCAGGGTGGCTGGGCCTCCACAAGGGATGGGGTAAGGTAGAATCATCATCGTCAAAGATTAAGGCGGGGTGGGCTGAATGCTCTGGGTGGGGAAGGGGAGAGGCTGGGTGTCAGCTGGGAGACCGGGGAGGACCAGAGTAGCTTTGGAGTCAGATGAACCCTGATTCCAATCTTGCCTCTGCCGTCCCTTATGGTGAGAACTTACACAGTCACTCATGCTCTCTGAGTCTCAGTTTCCTGATCTGCACTATGGGGCAGTAACAGCACCAACTTCCTAGATTCTATTTTTGTGAAGATTAAGTGTTTGGTAGAGTTCCCACCCATGCCTGGCCCATCAGTGAATAGTAACCAAGCTCTTAGACTCATATATAAAAGGATTACACAAAAAATAATTCACAGCGAACCACCGCTATTACAGGGATGAGAAAAAATACTCATATCGATACCATCAGTTTAATACTCTTTCGCAGGGGCCCCCCAAACCCCAATCTGCCAGTTGGCTTGGTAGGCATGAACAAAATAAAAGCGAGGGCAGTTGATTTTCATTCCTCTGTTTATTTATCCAACCAATGAAGGCACCAGGGTAGGTCGTGGAGATTCAGGGGTGAACAGGACAGACTGAGGAGCTCTCCTGGAGCTTCTGAACCAGGAGGCGAGACAGACTGTAAACAAGTAATCACGTAAGTGGCCGAGACAATTTAGATAATCTAAGTGCTATGTAGCCAACAAAGTGGGTTGATGTAATAGAGTGAACCGGGTGGCCATTTCCACATGGTGACAGAGGAAGTCCTCCTTGAGAAGGTGACAGCTCAGGTGACTTCTAAGACTTGCAGAAGCCAGCCCGGCAGAGATGTGGCAGGAGAGTCCCAGGCCAAGGCCGTGGGGCAGGGGCTGACTCCCTCCAGGGTGGCTGGAACTCTGTGAACACCAGAGGGGATGACATTCTTTCTTTCTTTCTTTATTTTTTTTTAAAAATCTCTTTTTAATGTTTGCCTTAATATAAAACAGCTGGAATCTCATACGTGTGTCTACATTTAACCTGTTACAATATGTTGGGTTTTTAAAAAATCATTTATTTATTTGGGCGAGAGAGTGCGCATGAGCAGGGGAGAGGGACAGAGGGAGAGAATCTCAAGCAGATTCTGCGAGGAGCGTGGAGCCTGATGTGGGGCTCGATCCCATGACCCTGAGATCACGACCTGAACTAAAACCGAGAGTTGGGATGCTTAACCAACCGAGCCACCTGGGTGCCCCCATTATCCCTATTTTAAAGGTAAGGAACACAGGCTCAGGGGCGTGTTCAGAGCCCCTCATGGGATGGTGGCAGAGTCAGTATTTCAACCTAAGCTCATTTGACCTCTCCCCATAGGAGGACACTGGGAATCAAGGCCTCAGGTCGATATCTGAATCGGAGTGTAAAAATACACAGATGATGCCGCATCCTCAGGTGGACAGGGGATATAAGGAAGCAAGAGGTGCTTGGGAACTCGGATAAAGCAAGGAGAGAGAGAAAGTCTCCTGAGCCTTATGGCTTCTGCCGTCTTTGTTGGGACACGCTGTGGCCGCGTGATGGGATGGACCGCCACGAAGTGCAGTCCCAGGGGTCTCCGAGATGAGCTGCGGTGGGAGTGGAGACAAGGAGCCCCGCAAATGACCTTGTTCAAAAGCAAAGATCTGACAGAGGTGCCGTCGAGCTCCTCGGGCATGTCAGAGCGCTTAGGGAAGAGGCAAATTGTGAGGCTAAGGTTTCACCAGCTTGAGTCACTCATCTTGGTAAATGGAGGCTTTTGAAAACTGTAGACAGTTTAACCGCTAAGGGGGATGATTTTTTCCCGATTTTAAATACAAGAGAAAACATAGCAGGAATAAACAAAAACAGTTATAAATGCCCCATCATGTCATCTGCCCGGCTGCAATCTCATTTTTGCATGTTGTCTATTTTTACAGATTGTCGCAGTCACGTTGCCTGTGATGATTCTATTTCCTCTTGGCATCGTGTAGTAAATACTTTCCAGTGTTTCTTAGTTTTTACGGTTTTCGAAAAATAACATCCCACCCTCTTGAAGTCCCGTCGTCTGATTATTATAGCATTTTATTAGCGTTAGTTTGTTTCTATGTCTTTGTACCTTCGAGGCAATTGTATTTTCAAGAAGTTCCGAAACTCAGGGAGATTTAATCATCGGTGGGATTAAAAAGAGACAGAGTTGGCAGGTGTAACTTTCTTTTTCCACTATCTTTGCCATGTTTTCCGACAGCCGTGGAAGAACGGAGATGCTTCCCAAAGGATCTGGAGAATATAGTTTAGAAGACCCACGGAACGGGAGCTGGTTGAAAAGGTAGAAATTTCCAGAATCTACAGAGCTGGGCCCCAGGATTATTCTTTATGATACTTTCTGTTATCGGGGCTCCTGGTTCTTATAGGTGACGGGATTAATGAACCCATTTCAATGACTCAAGTGATGCTAAAGGCCTACACAGTGGGGGGATAGGGAAGA
Organism: Martes martes; assembly: GCF_963455335.1. Taxonomy (NCBI): domain Eukaryota; kingdom Metazoa; phylum Chordata; class Mammalia; order Carnivora; family Mustelidae; genus Martes; species Martes martes. The sequence continues at coordinate 7,839,610 of NC_137895.1, forward strand.
GAGTAGACTTGAGTGATGTAAAGTTGAACTTGAATCGATAGGACATGGCGGTTGCGCAAATATTGAGGATGAGGGGGAAGGAGGCATTAAAGATGATTCTAAAGTTTCTCACCTTTTTGACAGGAGGGCAGTGTCTTTAAGCAAGACAGAGGCAATCCGTGATGAGAAGAGGAGTTTGGCAGAAAATAGAATATTTAATTATCAAGGCATCTGAAAAAAGTTTAGTTCTCCGGTAAGTATAGGATGATAGGTTCTACGTTGGTGTAATGGATAGTTTCATGTCTCAGAATCCAAAATGTAGACACAATTAGTTTGAAAAATTGCTACTCTGAGGCTGCTCTGACTGAAGGGGAGGAAAAGGGACACTTTGGCGAAAGTGACGGTGCTGTTTCAGACCTCATCATAGCCTGGGGGGTTTAGCTAGAAATACGTCCTCCTGTGGGGGAGATGTCAGAAAGTTCAGAGAAGAGAGGAAGCCTCCGTGCCGGGGGTCTTACAGGGAGGCAGGTGCCCGGTGTGTATTTACAGGCGCCTGGAGGGGGGGGACCTGCCTCCAAGGGCCAGCTGTGAGGCGAGGGACTAGACAGCTTGACTGGATGGGGTGGGAGATATTTCTGGAAGGAGCACAGAGGGTCAAGCCGTACCAGCTGAAGCTACTTGAGCAGGGCCAGAAGGAGTCACGCAGAACCGGGACACGCGGTGTATGCACAGTCTGTGTGAGGTTCTGCGTTCCAAGGGGTGAAGGCCCAGTTTAGGGGGCCCAACAGCGGGCTCAGCAAAAGATGTTTTGACGGTGGTCGAAATTGGTCCAAATAGAAAGGAAAGAAGGGGCATCTAGAGAAAATAGTGTCCCTACACAGGAAATCGAGTCTCTAGTGAATTCTGATTTGGAAAGAGCCTGATTGGGGTGCCCGGGTGGCTTGGTGATTTCGGCGCAGGTCATGATCTCCGGGTCGTGAGATCGAGCCCAGGCTCACAGAAGGTATGGAGCCTGCCGAAGATTCTCCCTCTCTGTCCCTCTCCACCTCTTCCTCTCCCTCTGTTAATAAAAAAAAAAAAAAAAAGAGAGAGAGAGAAAGAAAAAAAGAAAAAGAAAAGAGCCTAATCAAAACATGGGACAAAAAGAAGGAATTGAAAAGACAAAGGACTCTTAGGAGAGTGTTCTGTTGGCTGAGGAAATGAGTGAAAACTATCAGAGGACATGATAATGAAATGATGAGCTTTTTAGGAATGCTTTAAGAGTGAATAAGAAAAAGGTATGGGGCCACTGGTAGGGGCAGGAGGGGATGATAACGAGGGTTGAGAAGCAAGTTGCTGGCTGATTTTTCTAGCGGAGGGGACACTGAAAGGATGTTGGAGGGGTGCCTAGCTGGCTCAGTTGGTTAAGTGTCAGACTCTTGGTTTCGGCTCAGGTCATGATCTCGGGGTCGTGGGTTAGAGCCCCATGTTGGGCTCCGTGTTCAGTGCGGAGTCCGCTTGTCTGCTTGAGATTCCCTCTGCCTTTGCCCCGAGACTCTCTCTCTCTCTCTCTTTCTCTCTCTCTCTCAAATAAGTAAATAAAATCTTAAAAAGGAAAAGAAAAGAAAAGAGAAAGGATGTTGGAGAGTTCACAGCAGCGCTAATGGTGGGGAATTGGGCTCAGAGAACAGGCAGCAGCCGGGACACGAGCCAACATTATGCCACAAAACCAGTTTGGGGAGGTGTCGGCTGTTGAGACTGTTGGACACTGGATGTCATAACCCATTCTGCCACCTGCACTGGGCCCTGGGTGCTGCCAGTGCTGCCGCCCACGGCCGTAATGGCTGGCAGGGTGAGTGTCTCCAGCGGGGTTAGGTCATCTCTCTGGTTCCAGCTGCGAGGAGGTTGGAGGAGCATGGAGGATTAGGCATGTTCTGTGATGGGAAATGAACTCTGCTGCCTTCCAGATGGGGAATTTCTCAACCACTGGAAGGGGCATCAGACTAAATTAAAGACTCACTTCAGGTTGTAGCCAAGAGACTAATGACAGTGTGACCAGTCAGAGGGAATTGTAATTATTTTAGAGAAAAATGAAGAGAGGCCTGGGCTCCATCCGTGGTGGTGGGAATGGAGAAGAAGGTACAGATTTTAGTGAGAGTTACAGTGGTAGAGTGAATAGCATTTCGTGATTAGATGCAGGGGCAAAGGAGAGGAGAGTATCTAAAATGCTTTCTGAATGCCTGTGGCTTCAGGAATTGGATGAGTGGCAATGTTGTTAACCAGGCTCGGTCATCCAGAAGGGGGATGTTTGGGGAAATGATAGGTCAGTCATGGTTGACACCCTGAGTTTGAAGTGTCTACAAGACACACAGCCGGGCATAGACAATGGATGCATTTGGATACCATTATCTGACGATGGTTCGCTATGCAGCCGCGTGCTGGTGAGTGACAACAAGCTGTCCAGGGAAAGGATGCTCTGATTTGTAGCATTTCCCAATTCCTGTGGTGTGAAATACACCCACTCTGGCCAATTTCCAACTACCAAAGCAAGATTATTGAAAGCGGATTTGGGAAGAGATGCGCACGATCATCTCTTGGGAGCCCACTGGAGGGTCCAGCATGCGATCGTGACTATGGGAGAGGATGGCGTCTCCCAGACAGACCAGAACCTGGGAATAGAAACTTCAGGGCCGGTGGAAGAAGGGGAGCCCCTACAATGCACAGGAGTTGACAGAAGGAAAACCAAGAGAATGGGCACTTCGAGATCAAGCCCAGATCTGAGCCCTGTCAAGCTCTCCAGAATGAACTTCCATATTCATTCATTTTCTCAGCAATCTCCTCCTAGACTGTGAGCTCTTAGTGGGAAGAGATTCTTGTCTGACTCAGCTGTGTCCTCTAGGTTAGCACCCAGCAGGCCCTCAGTAAGCAATTTCACTGACCTCTCAAGGGAGATTCGTGTCCACCAGTTTCACGAGGTGCCACGGGACTAACTGGATATAAACGTTACAAGATGTTTGTGCTCAACGTTAGGGAAAAACTCCCAAGCCTGTTTTGAAGTAGACCCATCTTGTGTCGTCTGTCCCACATCCCTCCCATTCTTCTGGAAGAAGAAGCAGCTCCATGCCAGTGGAGCTCTCAAGGCAATCACTGTGTTCCACAGGAATCTACAGACTGGCCCAGCTATGGGCACCTGACCCAGCTGGGATTTGGAGAATCAGAGCTTAATGTCTCTCGCGTAGCCCCTGGGGGAGAAGAGGTGGCAGCATCGTTTTCCGGCTTTATGAGGCTAGTGAGAGTAGCGGGGAATCCCAGCGGCCACTCCCTGGTTCCATTCATTCTTCCGTCCAAATGCATCCCTAGCCCTTTCTCTGATTACATTACAGAGCCCCACACCTGCCCCTTACCTCAGCAGAAGCTGGATTTTGGTGCTCTGCAAGCAATAGTACTGATTAATACTCAAGCAGAACTCGCCAAATGTGTCATGTCATCTACCAGAAAATTCGTGTGTTCCCTACCTTAAGTACTCATGCGGTCCGAATGACTGCTTCAAAGGGGTTTTAAAGAGGGCATTTCTGTCAAGGGTGGTAACCCTAAATTAACAGCAACCGTAGCAGCTTTCTCCAGACGAGTGCTTGCTGTATGCCTGGCATTTAGCTGAAGGAAAAAAATCTTTTTTTTTTTAATTTATTTTTTATTTTTTTAAAGATTTTATTTTATTTATTTGACAGAGAGAGAAAGATCACAAGTAGGCAGAGAGGCCGGCAGAGAGAAAGGGGGAAGCAGGCTCCCCGCTGAGCAGAGAGCCCAATGCGGGGCTCGATCCCAGGACCCTGAGACCATGACCTGAGCTGAAGGCAGAGGATTAACCCACTGAGCCACCCAGGCGCCCCGGAAAAAAATATTTTTTTAAAGATTTTATTTATTTAGAGAGAGAGCACGAGTGGCAGGAGGGGCAGAGGGAGAGGATCTCAAGCAGACAGAGCCTGGGGTTTGATCTCGTGACTCTGAGATCACCACCTGAGTGAAGTCAGGAGTTGGACCCTTAACAGGCTGAGCCTCCCAGGCGCCCCAGGAAGGTGGGTTTGATTCAGGTTTATTAAGAGTTCAAAGTTTGTTTTCTTTTAAGATTTTATTTGTCAGAGAGAGACAGCACAAACCAGGGGGAGTGGTAGGCAGAGGGAGAAGCAGTCTTCCTGCTCAGCTGGGAGCCTGACGTGGGACTCGAACCCAGGACTCTGGGATCATGACCTGAGCCTAGGGCACACGCTTAACCTATTGAACCACCCAACTGTCCCAAGTTCAAAGTTCTTAATCATTAAGATACAGATTCTTAAATTTTCTACTGTCAGGATCCCTTTATGATCTTAAAAACTGAAGACCTCAAAGAATTTTTGTCTTTGTGGGTGAACATCTATAAATCTCTCTCTCTATATATGATGGAAATCAAAACCGGGAAATTTAAAAGACTTAAAAAGAACAAAACCCATCATGTTAACATAAATATTTTTATTAAAAGCCACTATTCTTCAAAACAAAAGAATTAAAGAGTGGCACTGTTTTACATTTTTGCAAACCTTTCACTCTAATAGAAGACAGCTGGATTCTCCTGCCTGCTTCTTCATTCAGTGCATTGCTTTGGTTGAAGGACAGAAGGAAAAGCTGGCCTCATGCAGACATGTAGTGGAACAGGAACTTCGTGAATCTTCTGAAAGGGTTCCAGGAGCCCACCGGAGTCCTCGGACCATAGTTTGAGAACCACTACAGTAAACTAGACTGTTTTTCAGTTAAAGACTGTATCACCACTGAATTAGTTTTAGAACTGGCAAGTCCTTCCATGGCCAAGACTTTTTATTTTTTTAAAGTAATCTTTATACCCAATGTGGGGCTTGAACTCATGACCCCAAGATCGAGAGTCGCATGCTCTACCGACTGAGCCAGCCAGGCACCCCCATGGCCAAGACATTTTAAACAAACTGCAAAAGATTGTGGTGGCAAAGGCAATTTGAATTCTTTTTAATTCCATTTTAAGTGGACACTTTAATACACCAATTTTCAACTTGAGTTCATAAATTCTTCTTTTGCTAGCCAAAATTACATATTAGATTTTTTTCAGGTTTATTTTTCTAAACCAAGAAGAGAAAGCAACATCTCATACACGGTCAAGGTTAACATTCGTATAGTGGTTTTACAGTTTACAAAGCTTCTTTCTGTGCACATATGATGCCATTTAGTTCCTAGGAGCCGTTCTATAGGAGAAAGGGCGGAGCAAAGACGACTTGCCCAAGACCGCCATCGATGACCAGGCTGTGGACCAGGATTCCTCGTGACCAAGCGACGTGCTCACAGGACAACTCTGCTCTAATGAACAAACATCTCACTTTCGAAAGAAAGCCTTCCAACCTAGGAAGCGGGGATCCTTTATCTATGTTCACTTTTTCACATACACAAGAGACAGCATCTGTTCTAGAATCCAACTGGATTTTATTTGACACAGAATACAATATGGCTGCAGGAATAGCAAACTGAAAAGACAAAGCAGAAAAGACACGGTTCTATCTAATTTATAATTAAGGAACAGGAGGGCAAGTCACTAAATGAATAACAGAACAGTTGAGCTCGATGGAAGAATTCTCTCTCTAGTGCCCGTACCTGAAAGACAAAGTACATTATTTTATTAATTTCTTAGTAATTTCCTGCTTGAGACTACAGAACCTGCTAAAACACAGGAGCAAATGTAAGGAAAACTTTTAAAACATGCGAGTGCAAGTGTGGTCCCAGACTGGGTTGACACGAGGTTTTGCCCCTTTTATTTTATCCTTCACATTTTACCTTCTTCTTGGTGGGAGTCCCTCCCTGAGCCTCAACTACACCCACCTAACCCTCCTTCCGGTTAGCGGACAGATATGCGCAGTATTGGGAGGCGAGCAGGAAAAGTTAAGAACCAGGGGCTGGGACGGGGAACCGCTCTGGTGGCTCCAGTCCGCGGCTCAGACACCCTCTGAGCACTCAGCCTCCCCCTCCCACCACAGCTTGTTTTCACTCAGATCTGCTACTCAGGCAAACACAGGAATAGTCACTAAAAGGCCTGAATTTCAAAATCTATCACCAGGTCCAATTTCCACCCTGATTCCATTCAGCACTAAGAAAGAGAACTGCAGAGAAATGAGGTATGGATTTCAGGTAGTTTCTGACTTCCCCAAAAGCCAAAATTTGGCTCTAATAAGAGTATAAAAACAAACAAGGCTGGGAAAGGTCTTCCACATATAAATGGGCTTCTTGAACAAATATCCTTCTATTATTTTACTCAATCTTCTGTCCAGTTCTTTATGGACAGTTATCCTCTGAGTAAAATACTTATGTAACAAAGTACAACACAGAACATAATACATTTAACAATGGGTGGAAACCAGGGCACTTGAACTCTGGGTCATGGTGTCAATCACCCCGAAGGACTACTAGATGTTTTAAACACTTCTCATATGAAATCTACTTGAATGTCGTCTACCAAAAAAGTTGTGCCAAATTCCACACAGAGTAGAGCCCCAGCGTTTTTAAGGGTACTGGAGAGAAACCCAGATGTTGTCTATCAGATTAAAGGGTGCCCATGATCTGTTCCTTCGGAATCTGTTTTCCCAACACGTTGGAGAGCCCTGCCTGACAAGGCTGCTGGCGGGACACAGTGGTCATGTCCAAGCCCAACACGAGGAATTCCTCATACCCCTCACTTCCTAGGCTCAGTCCAGGGAATATTTAATGGGCAACACGGCACCATTTGGGTCCAAAACAGAACCTGGAGCCTGCTTCAGGGCAGAGCCAATTACAAAGGCCTCCTGAGAATGCGGACAAGTGCTTTTGCCTCGATATGTGTGACTTCATGGTTCTACTCAGAATGCGAGCTCCTGAGGATGGGGAAGGACTGTCCCGCGTGTTTTTGTATCTTACACATTAGGTAGCACACACTTTGCTGAATGAAGCACCAGGGTAGTTACAAGTTAAACACTGAGTATTTGGCAGGTTTCTTAAGAAATGAACATGCATTCAATAAGACTTCAAAAATTCTCTGCCAAATAAATAACCAAGTGTAAAAGCAAAATAACTGTACCAATAAGGGATTTCTAAGCATTTAACAAACTAAAGAACCCCATCTTTTGTTTTTTAAACTTAATGACCTCCTATTAATCAAAACTCATATTTAAATAAAACCCTTCTCATAAAAAATTTGATAAAGCAAATGATCAATAATTCATCAGCAACAAAAAATAGCATTTCACAGGAAAAGCAGCACAAAAACATATGAAAAGTAGCCAATCTTACTCAAAATTCAAAAAATGCAGCTGGATACTAGTTTTCAACTATCAGAACAGCTGAGATGGAGAAGTTTGATAATAGAGCCTTAGCAGGAAATGGAGAAAAGGGCCTTCTGCAGCACTGTTTAGAGGGAGTGTAAATTATAACATATTCTTGGGAAACGAAAATCTGACTTTAATCAAAAATAAAAAGGTACACACTCTTTACTCAGAAATTCCTCCTTTAGAAATCACTGCTACAAATATACCTGCACATATTCATAAAGATTCATGTATAGGGATGGTCATCCTTACACACTATTTTTAAGTGAAAAATCTGAAACCCAAAATCTATCAATTAAATAAATTATGCTACATCAACATAAAAACTACTCTTCAACTATCGGAAAGGAGGTACTCGGATATATATGAAAAAACTCCAAAATGTATGAAATGAAAAAGCAAGGTGAATTACTATGCTGGATGCTCATATTCATGTTAAAATTATATACACAGATGTACCCATGTGCACGCAAGCATGTTATGGAGCTAGTCAGGAGGTACTAAGAACTTGTGGTCACTTCTGGGACTGAGATCAGGAGACTATCGTGGGACACTAAATTTTTTGGGTATGCCCTCTTGACTACCTGAATTTTTTAAAAAAAATCTACCATGTCATGTTTTATTTATATAATACTAATAATTTAGGTGAGGTAGCCACAAATACCCTATCAGAGTTAATCAGCATGAGATGGAACCATGAAGCAGAAGAGGTGGATATAATTCTAGCCCAAAGCAAAGATACTTGACCTTGGTTAGCCCCTGGAGCCTTAGTATGGATATGATTCTGGAAATAATGAATAGTGTGCAGATTCTCGTATTTTCTACTTTCACAGACCCTGGGAGGTGGGACTCACAGATGAGCACTTGTTTTACTGATTAAAAGTTTGTTTATAAAACAAGGTATGCTCCCTGTCTCCCATCTTCTCAGACTCTGCACCTTCCAACTTGAGGTGACTCAGGGATGGCACGGCCCACAGAGCCCAGTCTTACGACGTCAGAACAGCCAGACACCTACTTTTGGAATTCCCACTCTCTGTTGTCCAACGGACACACCTGCCGTGTTTTGAGCCAGCGAGAGATGCAGTGGAAGTGAAAAGCATGCTGGAAGAGAAGACACAGTTTATTAAAGATCATTCCTCAGCCATCTACTGACAGTCTGTCTCAAGGGCAGCAGCCTGGTGACACACAGGGGGCCAGCGAACAAGGGGAGACAACAAACAACGAGAGGCAAAAGGTCAACAACCCCTTACGCCTTGGTCAGGTACAGGACACTCCCACTGAAACACCTGCTAGAAATGTAACCACTACGAGAAGAAATTATTCAGGAAGCATCATATACGCTGTAGCAGTGTGTCCTCTCCCCTTCCCTTAAGGGAAGATGGAACGTGGCTTCCTGGTCCTCTTGGGCCTGTAAGGGGAGGCTTCCACTTTCCTGTACTTTCCTTGGACACGTGCCAGGAGGCCCTTGATCAGAGGCAGATTTCAAACTTCCCCATTCTTGGTCCCCAACCGCCCCTCCCCCACCTTGGAGAACAGGAACCCGGGAGCAGTGACTTCTGCCGCTGCCGCGAGACGGGCACTTCCCCAATCTCCCCGCACCCAGCTCAGCTCTGTTCAAAAGACCTTCTTTCCAGATTTGTTCAAAGGTGTACCGATATTAAAACAGCTCAGTACCTGGTAAGCCTTTAAGGGGTGAGGCACTTTCTCTTAAAAAGGAATGAGATTAAAAAAACTAGGGAAAAAGGAAGCATCACGATGTACAAACCGCACACAAGCAGCTGAAGAGATGATCAAACGACTTATTTCATGATCAAGGCAAGAAATAAAATGGCCAGAGTACCAAGAAGGCTGGGAGCTAGGAGTGGCTTTCAGATTTGGGCAAAAGGAAAATCTGTGGGAGTTTTTTGGCGTGAGTGAATGACACGCAGGTGCTAATCACAATACCTCTGCGACAGACATTTACTCTCCCCTGTCTGCTCGCGGGAGCGGAGAATTAAGACAGTAGCAGCAAGCGCTCCCCTCATTGTATCTGAGATGGGCTGGCTCAGGTGGGGACGAGGGAGAAATGCTGGCTCCCCAGCAGAATAATGAGAGCTTCTGCAAGCCTGATTTAGTAACAGACTCAAAGTCTGGTCAGCAGGCCCTACCAAAACATGCGGGGACCTTCGAGAAGAGTCACTGAGTGGATTACCATCACGGGCACTGTCTTGATAAAGACAGGGACAGAATTTGGTAATTGAGAGTGGAATCCACAGTAGAACACTATGGATGGTCCACAGGACAGGTACTCGCCCAGGGTGAGAGCTTTAGATCCCTTTCACGCAACTCGTTGACTCTCACACAACTCACTGTGAAAGAGAGAAAAAAACAAAACTTCTAGAAAGCAGAAAGCTGAGGTCTTTTTTTTCTCAATCACCAGGTAGTAGGGACAGGCTCACCTAAGGGTATTCAGGATGCCTTTCCCCACCGCCCCCCCGCCCCCATTAGGCCCCTTGCAGCAGTACAGGGTCCTTATACACCCCAACTACCTCGGAAGATGGAGAGGGAAAGGGGGGCTGCAAGTAAGGTTGCAGAGCAGGTGCCAGCATCCCTGAACTAGCCTGGTCCCAACTTTCCGCCTGTTAATAACCGGCGGTCGGCTGAAGGGTGTACCCAGCCGTCTCAACCACGCTGCCTATGCTTACAGCTCACAGAGGATGCGGACCCCTATCACCTAATCGGAGCCTCACAGCAACCCTGGTGAGGAATCACGACAGGTATCATTACCTTCCTTTTGCAGACAGGAAACTGAAACTCCGACAAATCAAGGGACTTGCCTAACTCATGGGGCCGTAGAGAAGACCCAGAACTAGAAGCCGGCGCTGGTCCAAGGGCTTCTGCCACCCCAGGCCAGCTCTTCTTTATGGCAGGCTCCCTGAGCTAGTCTCGCCTTCGCCAAACTGAGGGGAAGTTCACTTCCTCCGCCTTCCACCAAAAGATAACATGGCCCTTGGTATATGCCTGAATGTCAGGCAGGGCAAAGAGTCCGATATATTTTATTTCTTTATCCCCATAAACAACAAATCCAATTGGGCCAATACCGACTGGGCCAATACAGGCTACTGGGAAACCGCTCAGAGGGCCTTGACAGAATTAAGAAGGTGTGGGACAGGCTCGGGTAGGACAGAGCCTCAGCCTGCTGGGCCAAAGTACTGATATGTGCTCAGTAACCAACCCCCCCCCGCGCCCCAAAGTTGTTACTTATTTATATTTAACAAACAAACACTTATGTCTCCTATGTGCTAGGATAAAATCATTTCATCCTGATTATAACTCTGTGCAGTCTACATGAGGGAAGCCAGGGTTAGGGACGCCAAACACCTTGTCTGAAGTCACTTAGCAAGTAAGTCAAAGACAGGGAATGGTGGTCTGACTCCAGAGCGTCTTAGGCCTGTGCTATGCTGGGGGCTGCGGGTCCTCTTTCCCCTTGGCACAGGAGGACAGGACAATTTTAGCTCCTGTAACTGGGACTATATGGCTATAGAGATGAATTTTTAACACACGCTAGAAATAACATATTTGATGTTGTCATCCTTCACAGCTGTCACTCCGTGGAAGGCTGTACATTCAGTCCAACGATGCTGGACAAAGCATTTCTGGCATGAGCCACGTTAAAAAAAAATCCTAACTTAGTACGTTTGCCACACTTTAGAACACACACACACGGGCCCTTGAACACTCAATTTATTTGCCAAACTTAGTTCCACAAGGCATATATCGCCCTAAAAAAAGATCTGTTAAGGAGGTAAAGGTGTCCACCAACAGGAGAATATTCCAAAGACTGCCACAGGCCTTGCAGGCAGTTCCCAAAGATGAATCCCCAACGTGTCGCTAACAAAGGTGGGTCCACTTTAAAATTAAGACAAAATGGTGCCCCTGTAATAACTAATCATCTTTAACCTATCACAGGTGAACAGTACAAAGATTTACAATCTTTTTTTACTATTTGTATACCTTTTGGGAGAAAGGTGGGCTAGTCATTTTTTTTTCCTAGTTATTTTCAAGACTGGCAAAGCAGGAAAAGTGGTAATACGTTTACAAGCCATGCTGATAGGGAAAGATGTTTCCTTACGTTACAGACTCCCCATGCAACAGTGCACTCTTCAGAAGTAGCGGACGCCTGGTTAGCTTGACATTCTATGCCTGTGGGAACAAGAGCGACAAGATCACTGGACCTCCCGAGCCCCACCTGTGTAGCATCACAAGCACAGGATTTGGGCGGAGGTAGGGGTGAGGGTGGTGCAAACCTGGACAAAATCTCAAGTGGTTCATTAGTCACCATTGTTTTTTCAGGAGTGGAAAAAGGGGAGAAGCGCAGAAGGCAGAGATGTGACTTCACCGTTCGCTTTGCAACGATCTCCTCTGCTTGCTCACAGAGTGATGAAGAAAAAGGCCCCTTTTTAGTTCTGACCATAACCGGACCTGTCCAAACCGAAGTGATTTCTCCTAGTTTGGTTCATCTAGTAAATTCTTAAAGCTACCTCGTAACTCTTACTGTTCTGAGAAATGGCATCTTCTCTCTGGTTGGGGCCAATGCTGCCTCTGAGGTTCTTACAACAGCATGGCCTCGCTGGGTAACAAGCTCCAGCCCCTCGAGGGGGTCAGGCGCACACACAAGAACTGGGACAGAAGCAAAATAAAAGAGGTGAAGAGGCCTGTGGCACACCTGAGCGTATGTTCTGTGTGAAAGCATCAAAACTCGAACATCGTTAAAACACCGTCAAACAAAGCCAATCTGTTCGGCCAATGGGCGAGAGACTTGGAGCCCACCAACTGGTGATGCGAACTACCCGAGGCGATTCTGTCTTGGGAACAGAAGCACATTATGGCAAATATATCCAAATATCAATTTCACAGAGGGGGAAGAGAGGAATTAAAACAGAATACAAATCTGACTGAGGTCAAGAACTGATGAGTAAAGCTCTACTGGGGAATAAATCTTCAAGGAACAAGAATTACTAATGTCTAATTTGCTTTCTCTGAAGGTGGTAACTAAATGGAGTCTCTCATTTGAAGAATAAAAAGTTTTGGAAAAGACTAAAAACAGATCATTACTTCAAACTTCCATAGGTGAGAAACAGAAAGACTGTAGGCAAATAGTGCTGAGACCTGAATGGGTCTGTCTGGTCTTGGGGGAAATTATACACCGTAAGGGTTTTTTCCACCCTTCAAAAATATGAAAGGCAAAGGATCTGAAATCACAGAACTTCCTTTTGCTACCAGATCCACACTACAAAGAGAGTTAACTGGGTTCTCCTCCTGATCGGAGTGGAGAGTCCAGAGTCTATGCAGTATATGCAAGGATTTACTGGGGCTATGGCTGCACTACCATTTTCAAAAGTAGGGAAAATAAAATCTGATGTCCTTCAAGTTGGATTCTCTCAGATGAGTACAATATATCATGAAATTAGTTAATTAAGAGGCATAATTATTACTGAAATAAGTAACGACTGTTTCAAGGTACATTATCATGTTTAAATTTTTCTAGGTCAAGGTATTTTTAAGGGACTCTTTCTGTGCCAAGCGCAAAGTAGGCTCTCAGTACTTGAATAAGCAAACAAAACCACTTCTACCAACAGAGACAATGGGGGCCAAATGCATACGCATTCTTTACCTGGTAATTCGTAACGAAGAACAAAAATATTTGAGGGATAGGACTGCAATCTACAAAGCCACATAAGAAAGGATATGGCATGAAAAATTATTAAATAGGAGTGTAAAATGTTTTCAAATAGAAAATGTTCTTGAGGGGCGCCTGGGTGGCTCAGTCGGTTGAGCGTCTGCCTTTGGGTCAGGTCATGATCCCAGCGTCCTGGGATCAAGTCCCACATAGGCTCCCAGCTTAGTGGGGAACCTCCTTCTCCCTCTTCCTCTCCCTCTGCTTGCTGCTTCCCTTACTTGTGCTCTCTCTCTCATAAATAAAATCTTAAAAAAAAAAAAAAAAGAAAACGTTCTTGAGCTGTTGGTGCAGGCAGGAGTTGAGTCATTCATTTAAACAGGGAGGGGCGCCTGGGTGGCTCAGTGGGTTAAAGCCTCTGCCTTCGGCTCAGGTCATGATCTCAGGGTCCTGGGATCGAGCCCCGCATCGGGCTCTCTGCTCAGCGGGGAGCCTGCTTCTCCCTCTCTCTCTGCCTGCCTCTCTGCCTACTTGTGATCTCTGTCTGTCAAATAAATAAATAAAATCTTTAAAAAAAAAAAAAAAAGGAAATATTACTCATTTAAACAGGGAAAGTTAACTATTCACTGTCAACCTAGAGCAGCCCAAACAAGCAGCATATAGTGGGTTCCTGTCATACCCCTCCAAAGGCAGAGGCTTAGTGCATGCGATACATAAAGTTTGGGGACTTTTAAACTTCAATATAAGAGCATTACCAGGGCGCCTGGGTGGCACAATGGGTTAAGCCTCTGCCTTCGGCTCAGGTCATGATCTCAGGGTCGGCTCAGGTCATGATCTCAGGGTAGAGGGATGGAGCCCCGCAGGGAGCCTGCTTCCCCCTACCCCTCCCCCTCTGCCTACCTCTCTGCCTACTTGTGATCTCTCTCTAATAAATAAATAAAAAATCTTAAAAAAAAAAAAAAAAGAGGGACGCCTGGGTGGCTCAGTTGGTTGAGCAGCTGCCTTCGGCTCGGGTCATGATCCCAGCGTCCTGGGATCGAGTCCCACATCGGGCTCCTTGCTCCGCAGGGAGCCTGCTTCTCCCTCTGCCTCTGCCTACCACTCTGTCTGCCTGTGCTCGCTCGCTCTCTCTCTAACAAATAAATAAATTAAAAAAAAAAAAAAAAAAGAGAGCATTGAGCATCACCACCAAAGGTCTGCTAAGGAAGCAATGGTTTCACCTTGGAAGCTGACGGATTTCACACTTTCAAAACAGGGGTGGACCTGTGGTTTAGGAAGAGGTTAACTTCTCATGGGCAAAGGGTGGGTCTACACCCTTCTGGATGCCCTCTTCATCTGGAACAAGACTACCTGAGGTAATGGAGAAAACCTAGATTATGTGTTTCAGCAACTCTTAACAACAACAAAGAAATGGGGCAATACACAATAAATATGAAGCTAGAAGAGGGCATGTAGTGTTAATTTTGACTCAAAAGAGGATGTCTTCCGACCAAGAAAGCTTTACAGAAGAGTCGGACTTGGGCACAGCCATAATCACTGTTATTTATTTAGGGCTATGCACACAATTATTCATTTAATGCCAGACCAGAATTTATTAGAAAATGGCCATTGCTAAATCAAGATTCTTATTTTCAGCTTTGACAAAAAGTCTTTTTACAGGAATCATAATCCATTTTTTTTTAAAGGAAGGCAAGCCCAGTTGTGGCAACCAGACTTCTCTGTAGTGTCTGTGATAAACAAAAGGGTATGTTTCTTAAGGGTAAAAATTTGATCTCAGTCACTGTTTTATAATGGTGCCTAGCAAAATGCCCAGGATGTGAGCATTCATTGAATGAATAAAAGACAAGACTTGAAAAGAGACTCTTAATTATAGAGAACAATTTGATGGGTATCAGAGGGGAGGAGGATGAGGGGATGGTTTAAATAGGTGATGGAGATTAAGGAATGCACTTGTCATGATGAGCACCCGGTAATGTATGGAAGAGTTAGTCACTACTATATTGTACGCCTGAAACTAATATAATGATGCAGGTTAACTAGAATTAAAATAAAACCTTAAGGGATGCCTGGGTGGCTCAGCGGGTTAAGCCTCTGCCTTTGGCTCAGGTCATGGTCTCAGGGATCGATCCCTACATTGGGCTCTCTGCTTAGCAAGGAGTCTGCTTCCCCAGCTCTCTCTACCTGCCTCTCTGCCTACTTGTGTTATCTCTCTGTCAAATAAATAAATAAAATCTTTAAAAAGAAGATAAAACCTTAAGAAATAATTTTTAAAAAAAGAACAAACTTCTCAATTTAAAGTTTTGAAAAGACATGACTTGAAAATACCTTCATAATTTTTTGTTATAAGATTTCAATATTCTGGGGTGTCTGGCTAGCTCAGTCAGTAGAGCATGAGGCTCTTGATCTCAGGGTTGTGAGTTCAAGCCCCCACACTGGGGCCTACTTAAAAAAAAAAAAATTCAATATTCTACTACTTCATCTAACATTTAAAATATATGATAAAGTACGCTGGTATCTAACTGAAGACCTACATTGATCCCTCAAGTGTTCAACTCTAAGATAAAGTATCAATGGCCTTTGTCTCTTGTGGTCCTCCCAAGAAGTACATTCTCTTGAATCCAGAGAGACACAAAATGACTTAAATAACTTAAAAAACCAAAACCAGGGTTATTTGGAATCATTAACTATTTACAGAAGAGAGACCCAAGAAAATAAAATTTGCTTTGGGCACAACTCCTTATGAAAATGCACAGCCACAAAACTGGCACGCATGTAATCAGAGACCCCACCCAAACACATTTAAAACTGGGCATATGTTTTTCCGTGATGGATTCCTTCTATCTATACTAAACATGATGGTAGCTGCTGTCTGCTTTGACTGTCATGTGAAAAGGTAAACAGGGTTAAAATTCAAACCACGGACAGCAAACTACCAACACATATTTGATTGGTGCTTTCCAAGTTGCAATGATCAGACCATTCCCCTATCTTGTATTTTTATTATTCACTGAGCATGTGTTTAGTGAGAACCTATTACATACTGGACACTATGCTAGATGCTGGGAAGGGAGCAGTAAATAGCCTACAGATGATAGAGAACCAACTAAATTAAATACTAAAAAGGCAACTATAGGAAGTCTTGGGAATGTTTAACAGAACTGTCACAGCCTGTGTGTATGTTAAGTATGGGCAGGGAACACCTCTCTGAGCTAGTTCAAGGTGAGATCTAAAGACCAACTATGGGTTAGCTCTGCACTGCTCCATAAATCACCACTAGCCTCATGTAGCTACTGAACACTTGAAATGCGGCTTGTCTGAATTGAGATGTGCTGTAAGCGTAAAATACACTTCAAAGACTTAGTACCAAAAAGAAAATGTAGAATATTTCACTTTAAAATATTATTTACAGGGCGCCTGAGTGGCTCAGTAATTAAGGGTCTGCCTTTGACTCAGGTCATGATCCCAGGGTCCTGCGATCGAGCCCCACACTGGGCTCCCTAATTGGCGAGGAGCCTGCTTCTTCCTCTCCCACTCCCCTTGCCTGTGTTCCTTCTCTCACTGCACCTCTCTCTGTCAAATAAATAAAATAATATCTTAAAAATAAATAAAAAATAAGATACTATTTACACGTCGAAATGAAAATTTTTTGGATATAGCGGGATAAATAAAATGCAAATCACCTATTTCTTTTTACTGTAATACGGGTACCAGAAAATTTTAAATTATGTATGTGCTTGCATTTGTGGCTCATATTCAGATCAGACAGTAGTGGGTTAGGCAAAGGTAGTGGAGAGAAGAGGGAGAACATTGCACACCGAGGGAACAGGATGTAAAAAGGCTCTAAAAAAGAGCATGGACAACTCAGGAAAGAAAGCCAAAAAAACTATCAGAGTGAGTGGGAGAGTGGTGAAAAATGAAGCTGGAGAGGCAAGTGAGTGATTTTCAAAATAAGTGTCTACAAATTCAACTCTAGAAAGCTGAAATTTCTTCCCCTTATAACTCATCTCTGTAACAAACCATTTTAGTACCTGGATTAAAAAGTAACCTCACCTATTACTAGTATGATCAACACACTTGCCCCTATTACTATAAGGATCCTGAGTTCGTCAACCGCTATCAAATCCATCATGTACTGGCTACTACACGTGATGGAATCTGTAGGAGATTTAAATGAAATTTCTTTACTGCAATTAGCTGTCTATTTCAATGTTGGCAGCGATGTCCTCTTAACTTTGGGGCTAACACTGAAATTCCTTACTTCGTTGGCTTCTTTTCTTTATAAATCTTGCCAAGCAAAAACTAGCTTTGGTGGAATATTTTAGCTCAAAGTTTATTTTTTTCCTTTCACTATTTTTGCCTTTGAGTCTGGGTATGAGATGGGAAATATAGAGGAATAATCAACAGTGCCTCTGTGTCCACAACTCATTCTAAATGTGTGCTTGCCATCTTTAGATTGAGTAGATTTATTCTGAGAGATGAGTGTGCCTCCAGGATATCATTAAATCTACTCTATTTCAAACACACCAGCGGACTAGAGGCAGAAGACACCAAGTGTTCTGACTAGGCTGTGCATCTCCTTGGGAAGAAGAAATTTGGTCACATCAGGATAGCCACAATCTCTGTAACCTTCTCAACTTCCTCCCATCCTCCTCCAGTTACTTACAAAGATCCATAATGTGGTTCCTGCAGATGGCACAGTTATCAACCACAATATCCCAGGCCCAGAGGGCTACTGCATTCCACTGCAAAGAGAAAAAGGGGGGAACAATGCACTCTCCTTGTAACACAGGCACGCACACACTCTAGGATTTCATGCTGCAGCTGCAGTTATCATCTCTTTGGCCACAAGGATCACCAAACATAAGAGTCTGGGGATATTACATTACTCTTATTTATTTTATAAGAGGACAACAGAAGGCCTCAGGTGTGCTCACCCGTTCTTTAAACAGCTGAGTATATGAACACAAATTAATGCGTTGTCTTCATTTTCTCCCACAACTTACAATAATTTAGTCAATATATATACCAATTTATACCAATATAAGAAAATCGGGAATAATTCTTAAGTGCCTATTTTAGGTTTAATAAGCACAAACTTGAATTTCTGTACAGGTTCCCTGGAAGAGTTCAATTTCTGCACAGAAAAGTATCTGCTCTTCAAGGCAGCTTTGAAAGAATGAGCTGGGAGGTGAAAGCTAGGAACAGAAGAACTATGATGATGATTGGATCATAAAATGGGTAATCGTGGGATAAGCTGGATAACCAATTACCCAGTGTGTGAGTACACACAGCAAGGTCATGACTTAAATCTTACAAGATTATTTCACAACAAACTCTAGAATTCACCAGAATTTTGGTTAGTTCCTACCATCAAATAAACTGCTGTTCTCAACTTTCACATGCTCAGACTCATATTTAGTTTAAGATAATTCCAATCAAGTGTTTATCTAAAAGCAGCATTTAAGCAATTTAACCTTCTGGCTTCTGCAATTATAAATATTCCCAAACTCCCTTTTCCTCCACTAATCTGGTGCTACTTCCAAAACCTTCACCTCTTTCAAACCCAATTCTCAGTGTCTAGTTCAACTTCTTCAGCACTTTTCACCTGAAAGCTTCAACTTGAAGGAAAAAAAAAAAAAAAAAAAAAAACCACCCTATTTCTTTTCTTCAATATGGCTGCTGCCTGTAACTGAGCATGCAGTGTCCACAATGAAACACCAAAAAAGCATAGCAGAGGGATGTTTAGTCGATGTTTAGCCAGATACTCAAGTAATAACATTCCCCCTATTTCAGAGTTTTCATTTGGAACAGATTTATTTGATATTATGTGGGAATCGGCACTTTTCTCCCACACCGTTGGCAAACCACTATAAGGCATTTCACGCAAAAAGACACGTTCAACATTTTTGCTTTCCCACTTTCACCAGGTCGTTCGCCACTAGTACTCAACCCTTCCTAAATGACACAAGGTTGGGGCTCGCATTTTCTTTTTAACAAATTCCATCATTCGGGGGGAGGGGGAACAGAGGGATTTAGATATGACCACATAACTGTGGCGTCTGTGTGACAAACCAACAGACCTCTCAGAAGAGCCTAGAGTAGTTACACTGGAGACACTCTAACTCGGCGGGGACGAGGACTAGAGAGAGGGCTAAGGGAGGCCTTGATTAGGCAAGGACCGAATTAGGGTCCCTCAGTAAGTGGGACCCCGGGCTTCGGGAAGAGGCGGGGCAAGAAGATCACCAGCCGGGCTCCTCGGAAGCCTCCAATGCAGTAGGAACTCAGGTCCCGGCTTTCGCCGCACTGCCCCCATCCTCCACCCACTGCATCGTTCCGACTCCCCCTTCCATCCACCCCACCCACTCCTCCCCACCCCTCCACCACTCCACCACTCCAGTGACAGCTCAGGCGCTTGGCTCTCCCAGCCGAGTCGCAACCCCGCGTATCGCAATAAGCGCCTCCGTGATTGGCCCCTCAGACTCCTAGCGAAACCAATACTGCCATTGGCAGTGGGCCCCAGTCACGCCGATCAACTCTAAGACCCGCCCCCTAGTTTCCTTTCCTGGTACCCGGTCCCAGGAACGCCCTGAAATGAAGCCCTTTCCTCCGCGCCTCGGTCATCCTCGGGCCTGCCAGCCAGATCCGCGCCTCTCTACCTTCCCCGAGGAAGGCGCTGGCGAGACCCAACCTTTTTCACTTCAAAGCGCTTCTTGCCCGCGCCGCTGTTGGTGCCGCTCGGGGTATCCACATCCATCGCTGCCGCCATTTTGGAAACACACGGTCTATCGTCCGGCCACTGCGCCTGCGCACCAGCGCACGCCTCCCTCCCCCTCCCTCCTCCTCCCTCCCCGGCACCTCCTCCCGCACCCCGCCCCCTACTGGCGCGCGAGGGGCAGGTGGGGGGCGGAGCACGTAGCCACGCCTCTTAAAGGCGCTGGTGCAGGTCCCTCCCTCCCCGCCCCCCCACCTCCTGGCCCCGGCGTCCGCCGGGGAAGAGGCGGTGGCCGGGGCGGGGCCGGGCGGGGCCGAGCCGACGTGATCAAGCCGGGTGGAAACGCTCGAAAGACTCCCTCTCGCCTCCTCCCCCGGGAAGCCCCCGGCCGCACTCCCTCTGCTGGGGCGGCGGCTGCTTCCTCCGCCTCGGCCGCGACCTGCAGTGCCGGCCCCGCCTCGCCTTCCCCGGCCGCCGCACCGCTCCAGTGCCGGCGGGTCTAAAGCAGCGCGTTTCGCCAGGGAAGCGGCGAGGGCGGGTGCCGCGACTCCTGCTCGCGAAACGGGAGCCCGCACAGTTTCGCAGGTCCCGACCCGTTTCCGAGCCAGGCCCGACGTGCAGCCTCCCTGGGAGAGCAGGGCCCAGGCACCGTTTGGTTCCTGATTCCGATTGGGGAAATGCTCAGGATACGACGGGGAGCCGCGAGCTCCCCGAATGTCCTCTCCGGGGCCCAACTGTGTAGGCATTCTCCAGTCCTGCCTTAACCTGCACACCTGAAACAGGCGGAGGAGGCGGAGGAGCCTGGGAGATGCCATCTCCAGCCCGCCCGAGATAGCATTCCGTGCTAGAATGCTCTTTGGTTAAGGGACACGGCTTCAGCTTCACATACTTGAGCACACATTTCCTATTCCTCAATTGGTCATCTGACTATGGTGTCCTTTTCCCCTAATTTCCGTCCTCTTTTCGCTCCTTGCCCAGTACTCTCATCTGCAGTCGCTGTACGTCTTAAATTCTTGTGAGGCACTTGGCCATCGATTCTTACTGGTCGTTCCTTCCCAGCCAAAGCACCTGGACTTTATGTCACCCGCTCATTTCTACATCCGACCCCCCTTGTGATTCTCTAACCTTGCGGAAGTATGACTCGGCCAGATCACTCTTGAATCTTGTATTGGTTTATTTGAAATCTCGTATTTTCTCTTAAAAAAAAAAATGGGAGCGTACTGATTCCATTGCCAAACCGGAAGAACTGCGATTTATTTCCTTGTCTTAGTCATAAACAGGAACAACAAATCCATGAAAACACCACCATACCTTCAACCAGACTTGGAAAGAGAAAAAATTGTCCGAGCCCTTAAAACATTATAGGAACCCTACAAAGTTTTTCTTAGCCCAAATTTTGTTAGAGTAATAATTCCATATTGAGATTTCTGTCATCTAATTTATTGCATTCCCAAAGGCCCCTACAGGATACTAAAAACCCATAGTAAATTAAGGTATTAAGGGCATATTTATCCTTCATTAAACAAATTCATTGAGTATGTATAAGGTTCTGTTATAAATAGGAGAGACACTGTGATGAAGGAGTCAAAATTCCTAGTAGGGAAATAATACACAAGTAAGCAAATACATTGAGGAAAAAAAAAACACCCTCAGGTATCAATAAATGCTATTAAGAAGACAAAACGAGGGGTGCTTGGCTGGCTCAAGTGTCTGCCTTGGGCTCAGGTCATGATCCTGGAGTTCTGGGATCAAGTCCTGCGTTGGGCCACCTGCTGGGTGGAGAGCCTTGCCTCTCCCTCTCCTTCTCCTCTTGCTCGCGCGCGCGCTCTCTCTCATTATCTCTGTCTCTCTCTCATAGAAATAAAATCTTAAAAAAAAAAAAAAAGAGGAAGAAGGAGAAGAACACAAAATGAGATCATGAAATTGAGGGGAGAATTAGGTGATTAGGAAAGGCCTCTATGAGAAGTGACACTGCAGCTGAAGTCCTTTACAAGGGCCTAAACTATCCTCCATGATCTGTTTCCCATTCATTTAATGTATTTTCTTCATTGTTTAGAAAACTGGTACACATATCTTTGAACATGTTTTTCATTTATTTATTTATTAGATTTGTTGATTTTGTGTGTCCTCACCAAGAGGGGAGTTTTTGTTGTTTTGTTTATTGGTAACACTGCAGTGCCTGGTACATTGCAGGGCTCAGTGTGTGTTGAATGAATAAATCTGAAGCTTAGTGAGCAAGGAGAGTGTGGTAAGATATCAAACAGACAGGCAGAGGCCAGATCAGAGCAGGTAGGGATTTGCAGATATTATGGGAAGGTAGCTGGAGGGTTTAAATTAGAGGAAGGGACTAATTGACAAAATCTTAAAAGTTTTTAAACTTTGTGAAGAGACGGTATTGTAGGGATACAGGAGAGGAAGCGGCAACAATTTCTATATAGAGCTACAGTGGGGAGATGTATGATTTTAGGGGCAGTTGCATTAAGCTATGAAAACCTCATGTACTGACCTTTGGAGATTTGCCTTGCTGTGGTGATTGGCCATGACATTCTATATGCTAGACTCTACTGCATAAACCCAAGAGAACTTTTCATGGATACATGAAAATATAAAAGATAGGAATACAGATTCCTATCTTTCTTCATAATTTCACTCAGTTTACAATGCAACAGGTTGTAATTTTACTTTAGTACTATTTCTTTCATCCATCTATTTATTCATTCAACAGTTTCTAAAATATCTACAGGACCTGCTGTGTGTCAACTATACCATGCTAATCTAGATAAAAAGGCATCTGATATTTCAAGTACTTACAAAAGGCCCTTTTTATCATTGCCCTTATGGTATACTAGCAGAGAGGCAAGTCAGTTATTGATGATTCCAATGAATTTTAGGAAAGGGGAAGTTTGGGGTACTTTGAAACAGAAAGCCGGTCTGTGGGGGGTGGGGGTAGTGGGGAAGTCTTCTTAGAGGAAATGGTTTGAGATTGAAGGATAAGCCAGACGAAAAGCAGAGGCAGAGGAATGCTGGTAAATGTTTAAAAACCAGTTCTAAAAAACAAACAAACAAAACAAAACAAACAAGAAAGCCCTGATTTGTAGTGTGGACAGCCAGATTGCAAAATTTCTGAAAATTGTTCCTGCAAGCTGATGAAAGCTGGCTCCGACACACACACACACACACACACACACACACACTGAGTGATATGGAAGAAGGTGGATTCCAGGAAGAGGGAACACAGTGCAGAAGGTACTCAAAGCTGGAGAAGGCACAATGCATCCATAAAGAAGTCTGGAGTGGCTGGAGCATAAAGAAAGAATGATATAAATGAGTCTGCAATGATGTGCAAGAGTCATTTGTTTGTGTCTCTTCTCTTATTCTGTATTTAGCAATGTTATCTTGGTAACTTGAAATTGGCTGTTATAGTATTATTTACATCATAGAAATTGGCTAACACTGCATATCGGGGTTTTCCACTTCCCAACTTGCTTAATAAATATATACCAGTGGTAGGGGACCAGGTCATACAGAATTGTTCAATGGACCCACGCAAAACGTTTTGGTCCCTATCCTTAGTGATGGGAAGCCATTGAAGGATTTTAACCAGTGTCTTATACGGTCAGATGTGCACTTTTAGAAAGTCCTAGAACATGGCCCTAAAGTAAAGAAATTGGATCCCAAAGATTACAGGTGAGGAACTTCTGAAGTAGGTCCATATCCAAGTGGAGATCAAGGAAGCCCAACTAAAAGAACTCTGGACAGACAGTGACAACTGTGGATCAAACAGAAGTTCTTTTTAAAAGGGATATTTTGACAATTATGATTCTGACTTTGGAGGAACTACAATGACTAGCAGTGGAAGGAATCATGTAAAATTCCTTAAGTAAAAATTTACTGACTTTAAATAAAAGTGTTAGGCAGGACTTCCACTTCTGGGAAGATGGAGTAGACATACTTTTCCATATTCTTCTTCTTAAGTACCACTGAAATCCCTGAACAGGACATATTTTTAAAAAATAATAATAAGACTCTCAGAGTTGGAGAGAAGAGGCAGACCAGTTAGGGAACTTAGGACTTGAGGAATGACATGGTAGTGAGTTCCCTGAGTTTTCTTTTTAGTTCCTGTGTCCCAGACTTGGAGCTGAAGAAGCTGGTAGCCAGAAATTCCAAGGAGTACAGATAAAAAAGGAAGAAATAAATAGAAAAGAAAGAAAGAAAGAAAGGCTGCTTTCTTTAGCAAACAGAAAACTTTACACAATAACTGCTGTAATCCAAGCAACACAGAAAAAAATGTGGCCCTACTTGCACACATGCCGACAAAGCTGAATGAGGAACCCAGTCTATATAGCTTGCAAGTCTTTAATCAGGTGCCCAACACCCATGCTAGTGTGGTGCAGGCCAAGTAAGGAGTTGGTACTCTCATCTCTTCTGGCTGATAATGACTTCCCCTAACCCTGCTGTGTAAGAGGAGACCATGGCAAGATTTGGACATCCACTCAACCCAGCATTAAGAGGCAACACATCCTCTCCCTGCTGGGGTGGTGTTGGAGAAGGTTAGTGGAGAGTGAGGACTTTTACCATCACTCAGCAATAATGAGGATACCCACCCTGCAGTGTCTGTGGAGACCATGTAGGGAGCTGGAACTCCTACCCTCCATCCCGGCTGTTAATGGAAACTGGGGAACCCGTTTGCATAGTTAAGTGGGGAACCTGGACATTTACCTCCACATTCCCCTGTGGCAGTGATGTCCCCCAAAAGGCCAATTAAAATAGGAGGTTTAAATAAAATCCAGTGTCTCGTAACATAATATGAAGATGTCCAGTTTCAGTTTAAAAATCACTCAACAAGAACTGTGAGATCTCAAAGTGAATGAAAAGACTATCAAGTAGATGCCAACACCAAGACGACAGGGTTGTTAGAATTATCTGACAAAGACTTAAAACCAGCAATGATAAACAATTTTCAGCAAGCAGTTGCATACAAGCTTGAAACAAGTGAGAAAATAGATTTAGCAAAAAAAAAAAAAAAAAGAAAGAAAAGAAGACTCAAGTAGAAATTTTAGATCAGAAAAATGTAATAACTGAAATATCTCAGTGGATGTGCTCAACAACAGAATGGAAGTGAGGGGGGCGGGTTGGGGGGAAACAATGACTGAACTGGAAGACAGAACAATAGGGATTACTTAATATAAACAAGAGAGAGAAGATAGTCTGAAAATCCAAATAAATCAATAAATCAATAAATCAACAACAAAACCCCCAACAATAACAATAAAAAAATAAACCCAAAAAACAAACCAAACAAAAACTCTAGAGCCTCAGAGACCTGTGGGACTATCACAAAAAATTTAACATTTGCGTCATCAGAGTTCAAGAAAAAAAGACAAAGAGATCCAGAGTCAAAAGGTAATTGGTGAAATAATAGATGAATATTTCTCCTATAGGCCAGAAACATTAGCCTATAGATTCAAGACACTGAGTAAACCCCACACAGGATAAACACAAAGAAATCCATGTGAAAAAATATCACAATTTACCTTCTGAAAACTGAAGACAGAAAATCTGAAAAGCATCCAGAGAAAATGACAACTTATCTACTGAGGAAAAATAATTTGAATGACAGCAGATCAGAAACCATAGAAGTCAGAAAGAAGTAGCAATATAGTTTTTTTTTTTTTTAAAGATTTTATTTATTTATTTGACAGAGATCACAAGTAGGCAGAGAGAGAGAGAGAGGAAGGGAAGCAGGCTCCCTGCTGAGCAGAGAGCCCGATGCGGTGCTCAATCCCAGGACCCTGGGATCATGACCTGAGCCGAAGGCAGAGGCTTTAACCCACTGAGCCACCCAGGCGCCCCAGCAATATAGTTTTAATTGCAGAAAAAACCAAAGAAACTGTTAACCCAGAATTCTATACCCAATGAAAATATTCTTTAGCAGTGAAGGGACAATGAAGACATTCTAAGATGAAGGGAAACTAAGCTTTGTCACTGCAGACTTACTCAAAGACACGGATAAAGGAATTTCTCTAAACAGAAAGGATACAATGAAAGAAGGAACCTTGGAACATCAGGAAGAAGAAAGAACACAGTGGGCAAAATAGCAGGTAAATACAACAGGCTTTTATTCCCTTGGGTTTTCTAAATGATGCTTGACAGTTTGAGTAAAAAATATAATCTTGGGGGTGCCTGGGTGTCTCTGTGGGTTAAAGCCTCTGCCTTCAGCTCAGGTCATGATCCCAGGGTCCTGGGATGGAGCCCTACATCAGACTCTCTGCTCAGTGGGGAGCCTGCTTCCCCCCTCTCTCTTTGCCTGCCTCTCTGCCTACTTGTGATCTCTGTCTGTCAAATAAATAAATAAAATCTTTAAAAAAAACTATTAGAAAAAATATATATAGTCTTGGGGGCTGCCTGGTTGGCTCGGATGGCAGAGCATGTGATTCTTGATCTCAGGGTTGTGAGTTTAAGCCCCATGTTTGGCATGGAGCTCACTTTTTAAAAAATCAACTGGATTTAATAAAACTTAAAAAATGTTTTAAAGAATAGAGTCTTGTGTGGTTCTAAATATATATGGAGGAAATATTTAAGAAAATTATAAAATGGGAAGGGTAAAGGGACATAGAGGGAGGTAAGGTATATTTCATTTTAAATTGGTAAAATGATGACACCAGTCGGCTGTCATAAGTTATCTATTTATGATGTAATACCTAGAAGGACCAGTTAAAATACACAAAGAGAGGGGCACCTGGGTGGCTTAGTGGGTTAAAGCCTCTGCCTTCGGTTCAGGTCATGATCCTGGGGTCCTGGGATTGAGCCCCACATTGGGCTCTCTGCTCAACAGGGAGCCTGCTTCCTCCTCTCTCTCTGCCTGCCTCTGCCTACTTGTGATCTCTGTCTGTCAAATAAATAAATAAAATCTTATTAAAAAATTCCTTTAAAAATACACAAAGAGATACACTCAAAAACATTATAAATACATAAAAATGGAATTCTAAAAAAATATTTAATAACCCACAAGAAGGCAGGAAAACAGAAAAGCAACAAAAAAAACAAAGAGAACAAAATCAAAACAAAACAAAAACCAGACTTAATCCTTAACATATCAATAACTACATTAAAAGTAAATGATCTAAGAGTATCAGTTAAGAGTCAGAGTTTGGCAGAGTGGATTTAAAAACATGGCCTAGTATATGCTGTCTACAAGAAACTCACTTCAAATATGACATAAGCAGTGTGCAAATGAAAGGATGGAAAAAGATATGCATGCATTAATCAAAGGAAAGCAGGCTATATTAATATCAAATAAAATAGACTTTGGAGTAAAGAAAATTACCAGACAGGAGAACATTATATAATGCTAAAAATGTCAAGCCCTCCATGAAGACATAGCAATGCCAAATGTAAATGCACCAAAAAATGTTCCGCAAGACACGTGAAGCAAAAGCTGATAGACCTGAAAATAGAAATAGACAAATCTGGGGCGCCCGGGTGGCTCAGTGGGTTAAAGCCTCTGCCTTCAGCTCAGGTTATGCTTCCTCCTCTCTCTGCCTGCCTCTCTGCCTACTTGTGATCTCTGTCTGTCAAATAAATAAATAAAATCTAAAAAAAAAAAAGAAGAAGAAATAGACAAATCTGCCGTCAGGGTTTGAGATTTCAACACCTCTCTTGCAACAGTGGAAAAAACTACTAGACAGAAAATCAGAAAGAATATAGAAGAACTCAACATCGCCAACCAACAGGACCTAATCAACATTTTAGAAAAACATCCCACCTAGGGGTGCCTGGGTGGCTCAGTTGTTGGTGTCTGCCTTTAGTTCAGGTCGTGGTCCCAGGGTCCTGGGAGTAGGTTCCTGGGATTGAGCCCCACATCCGGCTCCTGGTTCACCAGGAAGCCTACTTCTCCCTCTCCCATTCCCCCTGCTTGTGTTCCCTCTCTTGCTGACCCTCTGTGAAATTAATAAAAAAAAAACCTTAAAAATACATACACACACACACACATACATACATTCCACCCAGGGGCACCTGGCTGGCTCACTCAGTGTAACATTTGACTCTTGATCCCAGGGTCATGTGTTCAAGCCTCACATTGGGTGTGGACTTAAAAATTTTTTTAAAAAATAAAGTAAGTAAAAACATTCCATCCAATAACAGCAACATATATATTATTTTAAAAGTGACATGGAACAGGGGTGCTCCTCTCTACAAGCTAGATGGGATGGTGTTCATTTGTTTAATAAAGCCAGGTAGAATTAAAATTTTTTTAAAAAGTGCCATGGAACATATACCAAGATATACCATATATTGGGCCATAATAGTGATATCTAAATTTTTTAAAAATTGAAATCCTACAGTGTTTTCTCCAAACACAATGAAATCAAGCTAAAAGTCAATAACAGAAGGATGACAGGAAATTCTCCGCTCAACTAGAAACGAAACAACACATTTTTAAAAAAATTTTCTTCAAGGGGCGCCTGGGTGGCTCAGTTGGTTAATTGTCTGCCTTCAGCTCAGGTCATGATTCCAGGGTCCTGGGATGGAGTCCCACATCAGGCTCCTTGCTCAGCGGAGCCTGCTTCTCCCTCTGCCTGCCACTCCCCCTGCTTGTGTACTCTCTCTCTCTGTCTCTGACAAATAAATAAATAAAATCTTTAAAAAAAAATTTCTTTAAGATGGGATCAGGAGGGAGACAAACCATAAGAGACTCTTAATCTCACAAAACAAACTGAGGGTTGCAAGGGTGGGGGGTAGGGAGAGGATGGTGGGGTTATGGACATTGGGGAGGGTATGTGCTATGGTGAGTGCTGTGAAGTATGTAAACCTGGCGATTCACAGACCTGTACCCCTGGGCCTAATAATACATTATATGTTAATAAAAAAATAAAAAAATTATATTAAGAAATAATAAGTAAATAAATAAAGCTGCTATAAGCATCTGAACATTTTTTTCTTTATTTATTATTTGAGAGAGAGAGAGTGTGTGAGTGGGAAGAGAAGCAGAGGAGGAGGGACAAGGAGTGGGGAGGGAGAATTTCAAGAAGAACTCCCCCCCCGCTCTGCCTAGCACAAGAGTCTGATGTGGGGTTCACTCTCACAACCCTGAGATCATGACCTGAGTCAAAACCAAGAGTTGGACACTTAACTGACTGAGCCACCCATGCACCCCTAAACAGCACATTTCTAAATAATCTGTAGGTAAAAGATGAAGTCTTAAGGTAAATAAAAAATAAAGTTGAAACAAATGAAATAAAAACAACATATTAAAATCTGTGGTACATGACTAAAACAGTGCTGGGAGGGCAATTTTTAGCACTAAATGTACACATTGGATAGGAGGAAAAGAATGATCTAAGTTTCCACTTCGAGAATGTGGAAGAAAAAGAGCAAAATAAACCCAAAGCAAGTGGAATGAAAGAAATAATAAAGATTAGAGTAGAAACTGAAAACAGAAAAACAAAGAAAATCAATGAAAAAAATGGATTTTTAAAAAATATTTTATTTATTTATTTGAGAGGGAGAGCAAGACAGTATGAGTGGGGGTTGAGGGGAGGCAGAGGGAAAGACAGACTCCCTACTGAGCAGGGAGCTAGATATGGGGCTAGATTCCAGGGCCCTGGGATCATGACCTGAGCTGAAGGCAGATGCTTAACTGACTGAGCCACCCAGGTACCCCCAAAAACGGATTCTTAAAAAAGATCATTAATTGACATACTGGGGCACCTGGGTGGCTCAGTGGGTTAGGCCTCTGCCTTCAGCTCAGGTCATGATCTCAGGGTCCTGGGATTGAGCCCCGCATCGGGCTCTCTGCTCAGTGGGGAGCCTGCTTCCCCCTTTCTCTCTGCCTGCCTCTCTACCTACTTGTGATCCCTCTCTCTGTCAAATAAATAGATAAAATCTTAAAAAAAAAATAAAATTGACATACTTCCAGCAAGGCTGACTAGGATAAAAGGGAGAAGATACAAATTACCAATATTAGGAATGAAACAGGAGATATCACTACATACCTTGCACATAAAAGGATTATAGGACAATACCATAGACTCGACACACATAAATTTAACAACTTAGACCACTTCCTCAAAAAAAAAAACAAAACACAAATTACCTCAACTCATTCAATGTGAAATAGATAATTTGAATATCCCTATAACTACTAAGGCAAATGAATTTATAGTTTTAAAACTTCCAAAAGAGAAATCCAGGCTCAGATGGTTTCACTGGAGAATTCTACTAAATGGGTAAGGAATTAAAGCCAATTCTACATGGTCTTTTCCAGAATATAGAACACTTTTCAATTCATTTTATAAAGCCAGTTTTATCCTGATAACAAAACCAAACAAAAACAATATAAAAAAGAAAACTGTGACCACTATCTCTCATAAATAACAGACATAAATATCCTTAACAAAATATTAGCAAATAGAATCTAACAATATATAAAAAGAATTATTCACCATGACCAAGTGGAGTTTATTCTAGGGATACAATATTGGTTCAATATTTAAAACCCAATCGATTGATTCTGCCATATTAACAAGTTCAAAAAGAAAAATCACATGGGGCACCTGGGTGGCTCAGTAGGTTAGGCATCTGCCTTCTGCTCAGGTCATGATCCCCGGGTCCTGGGATGGAGCCCCACGACAGGCTCCTTGCTCAGCAGGGAGTCTGCTTCTCTCTCTCCCTCTCTCCCCCACCCAGCTTGTACTTTGTCTCTCACTCATTCTTTCTCCTTTCAATTAATAAATAAAATCTTCAAAATAAAATTATATTAAAAAAAGAAAAAATCACACAATCATATCAATAGATACAGGAAAAACATTTGACGAAATTCAACATCTATTCATGTTAAAGACTCTCAGAAAAACAGGAACAGAGGAGAACTTCCTGAATTGATAAAAAGCATCTACAAAAAACCTACAATGAACATTATATTTAACCACTCTTATTCAGTACAATACTGGAAGTTGTGCCAGTGCAGCAAGGTGGAAAAAAAAAAAAAAAAAAAAAAAAAGAAGTAAAAGGCAAACAGACTGGAAACAAGGAAATAAGACCATCCCATTTTTAGATGAGATATAGTTTGTCTAGAAAATCTTGGGGTGTCTTGGTGGCTCAGTTGTTAAGCATCTGCCTTCTGCTCAGGTCATGAGCCCAGGGTCCTAGAATTGAATCCCACATTGGGCTCCCTGCTCACCTGGAAGCCTGCTTCTCCCTCTCCCACTTCCCTGCTTGTGTTCCCTCTCTTACTGTCTCTGTCAAATAAATAAATAAAATCTTAAAAAAAAAAAAAAGAAAGAAAATCTCAAGAATCTTAAAAAACCAAAAAATAAACACTTAGAACTACTCCATAAGATCAGCAAGGTCACAGGATACAAGATAAACATACAAAGAGTAATTATTTTATATCTACTAACTATGAACATGTGGCCATAGAAATTTAAAATAATATGCTATATAATCATCAAGAAAATTAAATAATTAGGTATAAATTTAACAAAACCTGTTTAGGACTTGTATGCTTAAAATGACACAATACTGATGAGAAAAAATTTTTTTAAGTTTTTTTTTTCTAAGTTTTTAAATAAATGGGGAGACATACCATGTTCATGGATTAGAAAATTCAACATAATCAAGATGTCAATTTTAATCAAATTGATATACAGTTTAACACAATTCCTATAAAAATCCTAGCAAGTTTTTTGCTCTTACAGACAAAATTATTCTAAAATTTATATGGAAAGGTAAAAGAACTAGAATAGCTAAAACAATTTTGAAAAAGAAAAATGAAGTGAGAGGAATCACTTTTCCTGCTTCAAGACTTATACAGGTACAGTAATCAACACTGTATGGTAGTGGTGAAGGGATAGACATATAGAGTAATGGACTAAACAGAGAACCTGGGAAAAGACCCACCCAATTATGCCCAATTAAATTTTGATTAAAGTGCAAATGCAATTCAATGGAGGAAAGAGCATTTTCAGTAAATAGTGCTGGAGCAAATGGACATTTATAAACAAAACAAACAAAACATTTGACCTATTCTTACACCTTATACAAAAATTAACTCAACATGTATCATGAACTTAAATGTAAAAGATAAAACCATACAACTTTTAGGGACACCAGGGCTTAGTCAGTTGAGTGTCTGACTTCTGGTTTTGGCCCAGGTCATGATCTCATGGGTCATGAGACTGAGTCCTGGGTTGGGCTCCAAGCTCAGTGCAGAGTCTGCTTGAAGATTTTCTCCCTCTGTGTGTGCGCTCTCTTAAATCAATCAATCAATCTAAAAAAAAACAAACAAAAACAAAAACAAAAACAAAGACAACGCATACAACTTCTAGAATAAAACATAGGAGAAAACGTGTAGGATTTGGGGCCAGAGTTCTTAGATTTGACACCAAAACATGACCCATAAAAGAAAGAATTGATAAATTGGACTTCATCAGAATTAAAAACTTTTGCTCTGTAAAAGACTCTGTTAAGAGGATGAAAATACAAGCTACAGAGTGGGGAAAAGTATCTGCACACTCTTAAAACTCAACAATTAAGAACAAAACAATCCAATTAGAAAATAGTCAAATGACACAAAGAGGTATTTCATCAAGAAGGGTGTACAGACAGCAAATATGTACATGGGCAGATACTCAACATCACTAACCGTTAGATATATGCAGATTCAATTCACAGTAAGTCAAGGCACCTGGCTGGCTCAGTCAGGAGCATGCGAATCTTGGTCTTGGGGTTGTGAATTCAAGCCCCATGTTGGGTGTAGAGATTACTTTAAAAAAATTTTGGGGGCGCCTGGGTGGCTCCGTGGGTTAAGCCTCTGCCTTCAGCTCAGGTCATGATCCCAGGGTCCTGGGATCGAGTCCCGCATCGGGCTCTCTGCTCCGCAGGGAGCCTGCTTCCCCTTCTCTCTCTGCCTGCCTCTCTGCCTACTTGTGATCTCTCTCTCTGTGTCAAATAAATAAATAAAATCTTTTTTAAAAAAAGAAAATAAAAAGGTCTTAAAAAAGAAGTTATCACTATACACCTATCAGAATGGCTAAAATCAAAAACTGTGACAACATCAAATGTTAGCAAGAATGCAGAGACACTGGACCAGCCGTACATGGCAGGTGGGAATGCAAAGGGGCAGAGCCACCCTGGAAAACATTTCGGCGGTCTCTTTAAAAGATACACATGCAACTACCATACAACCCGGTGATCGCATTCCCCGGCACTTATCCAAGAGAAGTGAAGGCTGCTGTTCACATAAAATCCTTGCACAGGTCTTAGCAGCTTTATTTATATTAGGCCCAAACTGGAAACATGCAGAAGTCCTCCAATGGAGGAATGGTTAAACCGTGGTATATCTATACCATTCAGTCATAAAAAGGAATAGACCGGGGCACCCGGGTGGCTCAGTGGGTTAAGCCTCTGCCTTCAGCTTCGGTCATAATCCCAGGGTCCTGGGATCGAGCCCCGCATCGGGCTCTCTGCTCAGCAGGGAGCCTGCTTCCTCCTCTCTCTCTGCCTGCCTCTCTGCCTACTTGTGATCTTTGTCTGTCAAATAAATAAATAAAATCTTAAAAAAAAAAAAAAAGAATACACTGTCAATATATCCAAGTGGCTGAATTTCCAGATAATTATGCTGTGTGAAAAAAACCAATCCCACAAAGGTTACATATCGTATGATTCTATTTATTTAATATTCTCAAAATGACAAATTTATAGAAATGGAGAAGAGATTAGTGCTTGCCAGGAGTTGAGGAAGTGGAGGTGGGAGGGAAGTGGGTGTAGCTGTTAAAAGGCAACACAAGGGATCCTTGTGGTGATGGAAATGTTGGGTATCCGGACCATTATCAATGTTAATATCCTGGTTGTGATATTGTACTATAGTTTTGCAGGATGTTAGCATTAGAGAAAACTGAGTAAAGGGTACACAGGATCTCTTTGTGTTATTTCTTACAACAGCAAATGGAATTTACAATTATTTCAAAATAGTAAGATTGATTAAAAGAAAATGCCAGCATGATTTTAAACTACAGACAGCACTGAATAAGGAAGGTATTATCTCTGCCTTCAAGGAGATCACGGTCTATCTAATAACGAGCTGGGC
This sequence comes from Martes martes, assembly GCF_963455335.1. NCBI lineage: Eukaryota > Metazoa > Chordata > Mammalia > Carnivora > Mustelidae > Martes > Martes martes. Next base: position 7,873,374 of record NC_137895.1, read on the forward strand.
ACATAGCTGCATTTCTCAAGACATACATGGTGTTCACAGTTTTGGACTTTCCAGCATCTCCTAGCCTTGTTTTGATAGAAATGTTGCCTTGTGTTCCCCTTTCTCCTCCCTTTCCACCCATTCCGTGTGACTAGGACCAGTTGTATAATTTGTAGTACCCTGTGCAAAATGAAAGCAAAAAGGTCCTTGCTAAAAGACAGTAACTGCAGAGCTTTAACCCACATGCAGGGAGGGGCCGTTCTGAGGTCAGAGCCCTGTGTTGCTGCACAGGTCACACTGTGATAATGCCAGCCCTACTTGTGATTCTGGTAGGGTTGCCAATCAGCATCTCATCTCTCTTGGCAGGAGATGGTCCTGAATTACCCAGGAGTGGTCATTCATAATATCTCATTGCCCTGTTACTTATATGAGAACCTTCCCAGCGAAGTCCTATTTAATGAAGCGGGGGTGGGGTGGGGGAGGAAGAGCTCTCTTTTCCCCCTAAGATGAGTTATTTTTTGAAGACTATTTATTGAGGGCACCTTGGTGGCTCCGTTGGTTGGGCACTGCCTTTAGCTCAGGTTATGATCCTGGAGTGCCAGGATCGAGTCCCGCATTGGGCTCCCAGGTCTGTGGGGAGTCTGCTTCTTCTTCTGACCTTCTCCCCTCTCATGCTCTCTCTCTCCCAAATAAATAAATAAAATCTTAGGAAAAGAAAAGTATTTATTGAGTACCCACCATGTGCCAGGCTCTGTGCTACATGCTGGAGATACAATGGTAAGCAAGATGTGTATAAGCAAGTCTTAGCCCTCATGTAGCTTACAGTCTACAAGTAGAGACAGATGTCAGCAATTAACTTCAGGCTGGGTTAAATGCAAAATAAAAGAATAAGTAAAGATGTTGTGAACAAAAATAATCGGGGTGGCCAGACATATACAATTCCTATTCTATGGACGAAGAAAGTGAAGATAAGAAAAGGTTAAGTAAATTGATTTAAGATCAGAGAGCTGGTAAATGACCAACAACAGATTCTAGCCCAGGTGTGTCTGACACCAACTACACTAAGCCAATCTGGATAATTGAGAACTGAAGTACTTACTTGCACCAGGATGGGCGGCCACATCATGCGGTATAGAGTTGTTAAGGGCTTAGTTCTGAATCCTAGCTACATTCAAATCCTGCCTTGGACAAGTTACTTTAACTTCTGTCCATCTTGGTTTTGTCATTTTTAAAATGAAGAGTGTTAAGAATTACTGCTGCAGAGATTAAAGGAAATAATGCCCACAGACTGCTCAGCCCGGCACATCACACCTAGTAAGTGCTCAGTGAGTGCTGGGTTTATGAATCATGGTCTCACATCCTCTGGGAGCCCATTTTCCACATCTGTAAAATGAAGGTAATGCCAAACTTAGCAGGTTTATTATGAAACTCATGGAGTATCTTCTCTGACCAGTGGTCCTGACTCCCTTCTCAAACGCAGTTCGCCTCGTCCTCCCTTGTGCTGCCTCTGTAACTCTATTACGATGTTATACTGACTTATAATGTTTTCCATGCAGGGTCTTATAGACTAAGGATTCTTTGAGGGCAGGGACTGTGTGTTCCCTCCTCACCCGGATGCCTCGCTCAGTCAAAGCTCAGTGAAGTTGAATGAGTGACAATGACGAGTATAAGCCCAGCTCCTGGGTGTTTGCCCTGTAGGGATCTGGGCTGGAGCACACCCCACCTGGCAGTCCATGTGTCTGCCCAGTCAGCCCTGAGCTGCCCTCATGGATTTTACCCCCAGCAAGATTTCAACTGTAGGCAGGCCTCTTTCTGCCGACTAGCAGTATACATCTGGGCTCTTCTTTTTAACCAGTTTGTAGAGAATACAAAACCACGTGTTATTAAAAAAAAAAAGTATAGAGTTCTATGTTTTTAAAAAAATATTTAATTTATTTATTTGACAAAGAGAGAGCACAAGTAGACAGAGTGGCAGGCAGAGGGAGAGGGAAAAGCAGGCTCTCCACTGAGTAGGGAGCCCGATGTGGGGTTCGATCTCAGAACCCTGGTATCATGACCTGATCCGAAGGCAGAAGCTCAACCCACTGAGCCACCCAGGTGCCCCTAGAGTTCTATGTTGACTTTTCCTATGCTGTTCTCTTTTGCACAGAGATGTTTATTTATTTAGGATAATTTTGGTATAAATTATTGCATTTGGTAGTTGTGTTGTGCTTACATGTGTTGCTGTGGGATTCTCGAGGCTAAGATCTACCGCAGTGAGAAATGGACACTTCTCATTGTCAGGAAAAAAAAAGGGAGGACTTCAGACTCTCGGTCAACTGCATGTTCCCACACTCCCTTAGAAGCTGTCTCTTGGATAGGGAGCTGGGGTTGCCCATGTCAGCTCTTGACTTTAGCTCTGTCCTCACCTTTTGCCTAATTCACACTGGTCAAGGGCTACACTTGGGTAGTCATCTTTGGGGGCATACCAAGAACATCTGCATGGTCTCCTCGCAAGTCCAGAATCAACATCTTAAAATTAAGAGGGATCGTGTCATTCAAAGAGTTTGGGGACAGTTTTTATAAGTCATGTATTGGAATGTCTGGGAGTAGCTGTCTGGGAATGCAACTAGACTTTTTATATTAATTCCTGTAAAAATAATTCCCCTCTTTGATATAATGTGGGGTTTCCCTGGAGTATAATCTTGACATAAAATGATATCATCCCATAAAAAATTCCAGAGTAAAAAAATAAGTGAATTGGGAATTGCTTTCTCTTTAGGATTACACATGTCACTAATCCTCTTCACGTGTATTTTTATACATAAGTAATTGAAGTCACTCAGAAGATGCCTTTTTGGCTGTGTATTATCAGAGAATGTTAGGTTGTTCACATATGATTTAGGCGAATATGGTCAAACTGGTTGCTGAGGACCTGAATCAGATCTAAGATGGATTCTAAATGGTCCCAGAACAAAAAGAGGGGAAGAGACATAAGGAAATCAATCAAGAGCTTATTTTGTGAGTTCCAACCCGAGATGGTGACTTAGGAAGGCCCTGAACTCACCTCCTCCAGGAACACACGAAATCTACACCTATTTATAGAGCAATTCCTCCTGACGAAGAACTGAGGGCTGACTGACAGCTTCTGCCCAGCAAAATATAGAAAGATCACACTGAGAAGGGCAAGAGAGAGGGACACACAGTGACAAAGGGAACCCCCACCCCCAGCACTGAGAACCGCGGTGGGGAGGGCTCATACAGAGGGACTAGGAGCAGATGCATCTGCCTGGGGTGGGCTGGGGCACAGACAAAAAAAAAAAGCCATGGTTTAAAAGAGAACCTAGGATTCAGCCCTAGCACTGTGCCAGATCCTGGGGAGCTGCTGGAACTCCCTGGTCGGGGGGTAGGGTAAGGGGAGCTGGGGAGGGCCATGGTTTACACTCTCCCTCCATCTTGAGACAGGAGCTGGGCTCTGGTTACCACAGCTGGCCTGTGGCCTTAGTGAGCCCAGGACACCCAGAGGCACAGAAAAAAAAAGTCATGGTTTTAAAACAGCAACTAGAGGGCTCTCTGGCTGGTGTAGTCAGTAGAGCACGGGGGTCTTGATCTCAGGGTTGCGAGTTCAAGCCCCATGTTGGATATGGTGCCTACTTTAAAAAAAAAAAAAAAAAAATATATATATATATATATATATATATATATATATATATGTATGTATATAAATAAAAACAAACAAACAAAAAACCCAGCAACTAGAATAGAAAAGATCCAGCCCAAGAACCCTACCAACTGGTGGGGGACCTGCTGGAAGTCTCTCTGGGTCAGAGGGGCTGGTAAGTACTACGGTCTACATTCTCCTCCACCTTGACAGTGTGAATGGGAGCAGGGTCTCACACACCATCCCCAGGCATCAACCAAGGTAGCCCCAGTGCAGGGCACACCAGGACACCCCTGGTCAGTGCTCACTGTAGCTCCAATCATCTTGCCAAGGTGACAAAGGTGCAAAGCACCCTGGAACACTGCAAACCTGCACCACTTCAGCTCCAGAGGACTCGCCTGGGCATTGCTGGGGCACAGAGCCCCAGGACACCCTGGCCCATGCCTGCCTCCACCCCAGCCTCCCTGCTAGGGTGCTCTTGCGTGGAGTGAATTATTTATGAATTATTTATGAATGAATTAGATCTGGTACCAGGTAACTCAGGGCACCTGGGTGGCTCAGTTGGTTAAGCCACTGCCTTCCGCTGAGGTCATGATCCCAGAGTCCTGGGATCGAGTCCCGCGTCAGGCTCTGGGCTCTGCGGGGAGTCTGCGTCTCCCTCTGACTTTCTCCCCTCTCATGCTTTCTCTCTCTCTCTCTCTCTCAAATGAATAAATAAAATCTTACAAAAAATATTTAAAAAATAGGTGCCTCAAAGTACACATGACACCTCAGACTAGTCTGATTATGGTACAGACCAGGAGATTACAAACTCCTGTTATTGGCTGATGCTGATTTAGCATTTTATTAATTCTTATTTTAATTACTTACATACTGGTGCTCCTTTCAGCGGCACATATACTAAAAGTGGAATGGTATAGAGAAGATTGGCATGGGCCCTGCACAAGGATGACACGCCAATTCAGGAAGCATTTAATTACTTAAATACTCAGTCTGCCTCTAGTTCTCGTCTTTCCCTAGCTCATATGCTAATATAATTCTTTTTCTAGTAAAAAAAAAATTTTTATGTGCAGCTAAATGTACAATTTACCATTTTAAACATCTTTAAAGTGTACAGTTCAGAGACTTTACGTGTATTCCATCTTCAGAACTTTTGTCATCTTCCCTTACTAGACTGTCCCCGTTAGACAATAACTCCCCACTCCTCCCCTCCCTCGAAACCCTGGCAACCATGATTCTACTTGCTGTGTCTATGAATTTGACTACTCTAGGGACTGCATATAAGTGGAATTAGTATTAGTCCTTTTATTTATTTATTTTTTAAGATTTTATGTTAACGTAATTTCTACACTCAGTGTGGGGCTCGAACTCATAACCCTGAGATCAAGAGTCTCATGCTTCACAGACTGAGCCAGCCAGACGCCCCAATATTGGTCTTTTTAATCTGGCTTGTTTCACATAGCACAGTGTTTCAAAGGTTCATCCATGCTGTAGCATGTATGTTACATTTTTTAAAAGTTGAATAGCATTCCATTGTATGTATATATCACATTTTGTTTATCCATTCATCCACTGATGGACATTTCGGTCGTTGCCATCATTTGGCTATTGTGAATAATGCTGCTATGAGTGTGGGTATACAAATATTGTTTCAGTCCCTGCTTTTGGTTCTTTTGAGGACTTACTCAGAAGTGGAATTGCTTGATCACATGGTACCTCTGTTTAATTTTTGGAGGAACCACCATATTCTTCTATTTTTGTCAAGAACATACTTTTTCAGGCTTCTACAGGTGGACTGTATGCCTGTTGTATTTCATGCAGTGTCAAGTGCAATTTACCCTGCATAGTGATCCCTATTGCAAAGTAGAATCGTTCATACGTAATGTAAAGTCCACTGCCCAGAGTATAATTAGCGCAGGGGTTGGCTATAGTTTATTAGAGATTTTTTTATTTTTATTTATTTTAACTAAACTCTACATCCAGTGTGGGGCTCAAACTCATGTTTCCGAGATCAAGGGTTGCATGCTCTACTGACCGAGCCAGCCAGGCCTTTTTAGAGACTTTAATCTGTGTAACATGTAGATGGCAAAGCCAAATACTGAGCAATGAAATCCTGAATAACATTTTCAAGATGACTGTTTTTAAAAACATTTTTGATGTATCACCGCAGGCTTCCCAGTCTCAACTTTCCTAGGAAAAGAAAGACAGCATTTAGTGACAAGTATCCAGAACCACTCGGTTTTGCAAACTGGTGGAAATCTGGATCAATATTTACATAGTGCCACAGATTCTTATGTCCAAAGTAAGCTCCATTCAGTATAATTCTCAATTTTACAGTTAAATACCCTGAATGATGTGCCTTGAAATTAGTGTGTGGGGAGATGCTGATCCCCTCTGTCCTTGGGATGGCCAGGTGGATGGAACTTGGAGCAGCCAGAGCTCCCTTACTTGTCACTTTGCCACCAGAAGTCCTGGACTCCCTGAAATATGGCCAAGGAGGGGCGCTGCCACGTGGTCACCCACTCCAGCAGCAGCTGCTGACCTTGCTGTTGCCCATCAAGGACAAGGGAGCCATGGCTTTGCTGTAGCATCTGGTGTTTCCGGGACCCGAGGTGCTGCTAGCCATAGGCCTCATGGGGACTGAAGACTGGGCCCTGGCTCCTGGCAGGTGTAGCTCCAGGCAGCCTGGCTTTCTGCTTCACATACGTGAAATGCTTCTGACCTTTGTGGTCAAAGCTAGGGGCAGGGTGACTGTTCTAAAAATGCATGTTCACATTCTGTGAATTAACAGCTTCATCATCTTGAAATATTTGATGTGATTTCACTTTGATGAAAAATCCACATTATAAGAAGTTTCACATTTATCAGTGAAAGGAGTTAGGGTCTTTAAATTTAATTTCAAGGGACGCCAGGGTGGCTCAGTTGGTTAAGCGACAGCCTTCTGCTCAGGTCATGATCCCAGGGTCCTGGGACTGAGTCCCACCCTGGGCTCCTTGCTCAGCGGGGAGCCTGCTTCTCTCTCTCTTCTTCTACTTGCTACTCTGCTGCTTGTGCTCTCTCTCTCTGTCAAATAAATAAATAAAAATGGAAAAAAAAAACCCAAAGGAAAAATAAATTTAAATTCAGTAAATTAGGGAGATCTAAATACAGTAAGATGCCCTTTTAAGAGTATACAATTTGAGGTTTTTTCGTAGGCTCACAGTTTTGTACCACCTTCTATCCAGAACATTTTCATCACCTAAAAAAGAAACTCTGTTAGTAGTCACTGTCCACACATCCCTCTACCCTCAGGTCCTTGTGACTACTATCTACTTCCTATCTCTATAGATTTGACTATTCTGGACATTTTATATAAATGGACTAATATGTGCCTTTTGAGTCTGGCTTCTTCCACTTAGGACAGTTTTCAAGACACATATGTGTTGTAGCAGGTATCAGTGCTCCATTCCTTTTCATGGCTAAGTAATATTTTGGTGCATGGATATATTGCAACCTGTTTATCTATTCATCAGTTCAATAATAATTTTTTTTAAGTTTTTTTTTTTAAAGATTTTATTTATTTACTGGACAGAGATCACAAGTAGGCAGAGAGGCAGGCAGAGACAGAGGAGGAAGCAGGCTCCCTGCTGAGCAGAGAGCCCAATGAGGGGCTTAATCCCAGGACCCTGGGATCATGACCTGAGCCGAAGGCAGAGGCTTCAACCCACTGAGCCACCCAGGCACCCCTCAATAATAATTTTTAAATGATCATAAAAATGGTTTCAAATTTTTTGTCACCTATTCGTAGAAATAAAGTTTTTAATTTTTTTAAAAGATTTTATTTATATATTTGACAGAGAACACAAGTAGGCAGAGAGGCAGGCAGAGAGAGAGGGAAGCAGGCTCCCTGCTGAACAGAGAGCCCAATGCGGGGCTCGATCCCAGGACACTGAGATCATGACCTGAGCCGAAGGCAGAGGCTTTAACCCACTGAGCCACCCAGGCACCCCTAGAAATAAATTTCTTATAGAGGGTGATTATCAAGAATCTGAAGATATTATCACTAAAATGTCTGGATCAGGAATTGTGTATTAAAAAAAAGTCATGTTCTCACAAGTGGGCTTAATCTATTGGCATTCTAAAAATGATTTCTTCGAAGTGTTATACAAATTTAAAAATTTCTGTAAAACTAGTACATATTTTTTTTACCACAATTGTATAAAGACCATGGAATGAATTTTTTTTCTCTAAGTCATATGTATACATTCCTAAGTCCCCTCAAGTTCATTCCATTGTGCCATACAAAAAATACCTTTTTATGTATGCCATGATGTGAAAAATGTTGGAAGGCACAACTTAGAGAAAGCCTCAGATTTTATTTAAAGATTTTAATATGGGGGCACCTGGGTGGTTCAGTTGGTTAAGTGTTTGCCTTTAGTTCAGGTCATGTTCTCCAGGTCCTGGGATGGAGCCCCTGTGTCCAGCTCCCTGCTCAGGGGAGAATCTGCTTCTCCCTCTCCCTCTGCCCCTCCCTCTGCTTGTGATCTCTCTCTCAAATAAATAAAATCCTTAAAAAAAAAAGATTTTAATTTTACTATTTCTAAAATATTTTAAGTTATCTTAACACCCAGTGTGGGGCTTGAACTTACAACCCTGAGATCAAGTCACATCCTCTACCAAGTAAGCCAGCCAGGTGCCCCAGAAAGCCTGATTTTAAACGAGGATAGTTCTAAGAAGAAATGGCCACACTCATGGCTGTTTATATGGCTCACTGAGAAAGTTCATAAACTTACAATTTTTCAGATTGATCCGACTTCCCTATAAAATCCATCCTTCATAAAATGTTCATGACCAAAGTTCACAGTCTTGAGTGGTACAGGGCTGTCTGGAGACCTGTGGGTCAGTTGTGTGGAGTTAACCATTTCCCCCAGCTTTTTTTTTTTTTTTTTTTTTTTAGGATTTATTTATTTGAGAGAGAGAACATGAGCGGGGGCAAGGGCAGAGGGAGAGGGACAAGCAGACTCCCCACTCATCCAGGAGCCTAACATGGGGCTGGATCCCAGGACTCTTAGATCATGAACTGAGCCGAAGTCAGACCCTTAACCGAATGAGCCATCCAGGTGCCCCTCCTCCTAGCTTTCTTGAGGTGTAATAAAACTAAGATATTTATAGTGTACATCACGATGATTTGATATAAGTATACATTGTGAAAGTGTGTTCCACCATCTATTTAATTAACACATCTATCAACTCACGTATTTATCTCCCCCTTCCTTTTGGTGAGAGCATTTAAGTTCTGCTCTCTTAGCAAATTTCTATTATACAAGAGTATTATCAACTGTAGTCGCCATGTTATATATTAGACCTTTGAGCCAATTTTTTAATGGACCAGATCTAATTCATTCATTTTTCCCCTCTGATAAGATCATCTTAAGTTTTTGTTTTTTAAGATTTTATTTATTTATTTGAGAGAGAGAGAGAGCAAGCACAAGCAAGGGGAGAAGCAGACTCTCTGTTATGCAGGGAGCCTGATGTGGGACTTGATCCCAGGACCTGAGGATCATGACCTGAGTCAAAGGCAGGCGCTTAACCAACTAAGCCACCCAGGCGCCCAAGATCCTAAGTTTGAATCATGATTTTTTAAAAAAAGATTTATTTATTTGACAGAGAGAGAGGGAGGGAACACGAGCAGGGGGAGTGGGAGAGGGAGAAGCAGACTTCCTGCTGAACAGGGAGCCCGATGCGGGGCTCGATCCTGGGATCATGACCTGAGCCAAAGGCAGACACCAAACGGCTGAGCCACCCAGGCACCCTGAATCATAATTTGTGACAGCAGTTAATGAGTACTTTGTACAAAATATATATGTATTTTTTAAAAGATTTTATTTATTTGGCAGACAGACATCACAAGTAGGCAGAGAGAGAGGAGGAAGCAGGCTGCCTGCAGAGCAGAGAGTCCGATGCGGGGCTTGACCCCAGGACTCTGGGATCATGACCTGAGCCAAAGGCAGAGGCTTTAACCCACTGAGCCACCCAGGTGCCCCTATATATGTATTTTTTTAAAGATTTCATTTATTTATTTGATAGAGGGAGAGCACAGAGGGAGAAACAGATTCCCTGCTGAGCAGAAAGCCCGATGCAGAGCTCAATTCCAGGACCTTGAGATCATGACCTGGGCCAAAGGCAGATGCTTAACTGAGCCACCCAGGTGCCCCTAAAATATATATATTTTTAAGATTTATTTATTTATTTGACACAGAGAGAGAGATCACAAGTAGGCAGAGAGGCAGGCAGAGAGAGAGAGAGGAGGAAGCAGGCTCCCCGCAGAGCAGAGAGCCCGATGCGGGGCTCGGTCCCAGGACCCTGGGACCATGACCTGAGCCGAAGGCAGAGGCTTTAACCCACTGAGCCACCCAGGTGCCCTTATATATTTATTTTTTTAAAGATTTCATTTATTTATTTGACAGAGGGAGAGCACAGAGGGAGAAACAAATTCCCTGCTGAGCAGAAAGCCCGATGCAGAGCTCAATTCCAGGACCTTGAGATCATGACCTGAGCCAAAGGCAGATGCTTAACTGAGCCACCCAGGTGCCCCTAAAATATATATTTTTAAAGATTTATTTACTTATTTGACACAGAGAGAGAGATCACAAGTAGGCAGAGAGGCAGGCAGAGAGAGAGAGGAGGAAGCAGGCTCCCCGCAGAGCAGAGAGCCTGATGTGGGACTCGATCCGAGGACCCTGGGACCATGACCTGAGCCGAAGGCAGAGGCTTTAACCCACTGAGCCACCCAGGCGCCCCTAAAGATTTATTTATTGAAGTAATCTCTGCCCCCAGCGTGGGGCTCGAATTCACAGCCCTGAGACCAAGGGTCACATGTTCTCCCAGCTAAGCCAGGCAGGCGCCCCTCATTTGTAAAACAAAATGTTCTCATATTTTAAGCTATAAAGTCTAGATTTGAAAATCACACACACATCACACATTTTTCTATAGTTTTACAGTTTATTTTTAAAATGATAGTAATAAATGCTTTTCCCTTGTTAGGGAATGGCATACCTACTTTCAGTGGGTAGAGCCTTAAAAAGTAACAGCGTTTTGTCCAATAGAATTGCACAAAAGTCATACAAAGCATTAGTAAATGCTAACAAAGACTGCAGTTCTCTCAGATCCTCATGAAGCATATCCCAAGAGGCCTTGATTTCAGTGGGGATCTGAGCAGTCCTGATGCTCACCCCAAATTCCTCAGTAACACACAGGCAGAGGTAAGAAGAGCAGCCAGGAGGACCCTCGTACTCTGTGACAATGGGCTTCTGCTCTAACTAAACATGAGCATTTAATGATGTATCACCTTCTCATTATATTAAGAATATTAGGGGCACTTGGGTGGCTCAGTGGGTTGAAGCCTCTGCCTTCGGCTCGGGTCAGGATCCCAGGGTCCTGGGATCGAGCCTCGCATCAGGCTCTCTGCTCAGCAGGGAGCCTGCTTCCCCCTCTCTCTCTGCCTGCCTCTCTGCCTGCTTGTGATCTCTGCCTGTCAAATAAATAAATAAAATCTTAAAAAAAAAAAAAAGAATATTAGACACTTCAGCTTGAAGTGTTTGTATTTTCCCAGGATTAAAATTTAACACTATCAGCTTAAATTTTAGGCCTCAGATTCCTCCTCGGGAAACTAAAATTTAAAAAAAATTAAGCACACCACAAAAGATCTCTTGCAAGCAGGGTCCTTTATGCTGCCCCCATCCTGGGCCCTCACTTAGTTTCTAAGACACACTCATACACAAACGAGTTCTACTATCATTGCTCATATGCCAGCTGAGGGATGGCAGACAAGGTCTAACTCAAATCCCACTTTTGTTTTCTTCGTAGCAGTTATTTGAAACACAGTGTTACAAAGGACTCTGAGGTCACAGCTGGCGCGGTGGGGCAGTCCCTGTGTTGTACTTGTGAACTCTGGCACAGACACAGCAGAAAAGGCAGCACTCCTGCATCAGATCTGCAATCTTTCTATTATGAAGAAAGCTAAAGACGATGTTAGTTATGTCAGCTTTGAAAAATATAACACAGCCCAATTTTTCTATTTTAATGAGTTACAATGTCTTCATCTGGGATTTTCTTATTTCATGGATCCTAACCTCAAATTAAGATATAATGTCTATGGTAGGAGTTTTCCCTTTCTGACCTTACAAAGATTAGTGAAAAAATAAGGGTGTTTTCAAAGAAGACCCAGAGAGAACTTTAAGTCACTGTGAGAAGTACCTTCCAGCTTAGATATTATGGCCATGAGAAGAAAAGGGTTTCTACTCCAGCAATTGCTACTACTGTGTTTCAAATAAAAAAGTCTTGTTTCCCAATTATGAAGAAAAACACACATTTCTGAGACAAACACACAAAAAGTAAGCGGCAGAGGCTATGAAGATATGCTTCCTTCATTTAGATGGCGTCATTCATGACCCAACCATCTCTCTTCAACTGAGGGAGAAAAATCCCAGTGTAACATGAGAAGCAATTCTGAAGATTAAGATTTCCATTAGGAGAGCCTGGTGCGTATGTAAAGTATTATACTTAGACATGGAGGCGATGTGGGGCTTGTCTGCGGCATGGCTAAGAATGAATGAGATTCCTGCACTGTGTACCACATCTGCTTAACAAACCCTCAACATGTCAGGAAGCCCTTGAAACACTGTGTCATCCATTTCTTGATGGTTCTAGTAGTCTGATTTAATACTTAGCTACTGAGGATAATCGGGGACTCAAAGGACAATGTACTTGGCTCCGGGATTAAAAGTCACCAGAAGAATTCTGCCACAGCCATTCTAAGCAGGACTCACAGTATCTGCAGAACTTGACTAGAATCGAAGTGGAAGCAATCTGTCTGTTTCACGTCCAGGGGTGCTGCTGTACATAAAAGCCACAGAGACTTTTTGCTAGAAAGCTGAAGACCACAGAAAATGATTTATAGGAAGGAAAGGAAATTCCTTATTCCAGGATTGTAAATGAACTGAGGAAACTCAATACAAAGGAAAGGGTTGTGGGGTCACAGAAGCCCAGAGGGTAAGAAGCTAGACTTGCGGATCTATTTTCAGTCCCCTTCTTTTAGAAAGTAGCACAGAAGTTGGAGGGAGGTGGGGAGGACAGGCCCAGGGATAAGACTCCAGGTGTATGGCCATCCACTCCCATAGCTGCTGAGCAAAGTCAGAACACGGCCGTGAGTGTTAATCCCCTAACCTGTTTCTTCCTTAAAATCCCTTGGATTCATGCTCTAACCATCGGCATGTTTTGTACGTCTTGGGCCCATATCCAGGTTTAAAGGAGGTGAACACACTAGTTCTCCAGGTTTAAAGGGGGTGAACACACTAGTTCTATGACAGAAGCTCCTGCATAAACCGTCTGGAATAATCTAGACTCGTTCGCTCTGTGAAGTGAGTTCCTATGTGAACGCAGCCGGTGCTGCGTTGAGGGAAACAGGACTCCTTACACCCGCCCTTCCAGTGCTAGTGTCGGAGAGACAAAAGGATCATAGCATGTTTGCAGGTACCGGGTGAGTTCCATATATCGCACTAGACACACTCTAGAATGATAACGGGTATCTCTCTGAAACCTGGGTGCTGTTCCTCTGACTTCAACAGGTAAGAGAGGATCTGCCCTTGGCCAAGACAGCAGCTTCAAGGGTGTGCTATGAGAGTCAGTGCACTAAGAATCTATAAAAGCATGGATGCCTGGGAAAGGAATCTCCTTCAGATTGAGAACAGACAGACAAGAGGTGTAGCTCTCTAGCAGATACATACATGCTTTTCTTTCTCTTCCATTCCTTCCATCATCAAGATCTAAACACTTTCCAGGCCACAGGCAACCAAATAGCAAGAAAAACTCAAAACTGTTTTGTTAGTTAGTGTTGCTAGAATCTGGATTGGAGCTGAATGGTGGGATTGCAGGACACCGGTGCCCCCAAGGGCTCATATGGCTCTGGAAGAGACGGAGAGCAGTTATGGAAGATATGTATTGGCCACCCACAATCCCTGACATGTGGCTTTTAGTACAGGCAGAGACACTGGTGGTTAGCTCAAAATATAAGCATCAGCAACAGCTTACAATGTTAGGCAGATCTCAGATTTAGAAAGGGAAAGAGCTGGAGAGAAGGAGAAAATTGTCTGTATGTTTAATTGTGTTAACTGGAACGCATGGACACATGTAACCATGATCTTCCTGTACATTTAAAAATTAAGCCTGCCTTGGTCATTAATTGTACAGAGTTAATGTCACTAAAGTTGTAGTAACATACCGTTCAGAAATTCAGTTTTCCAGATTTCTAGCTACTTAAAACAAATAAGGATCACATACACAGTTTCATACATTCATACAGTTGCCACACTCGCAAATGGAACACTGGAGAAACACACACGCAGAGACACTTGGCCGGCACACGTGCACAGATGCGGACGTACACCCCCTCTAAACCTGAGATGCACGTGGGCTGCAACGAGGGTCAAGAGCCCCTTCTGCATATCTGTTCAATGTCATTCATCTCTTTGGGGCAATCTGCAGAAAGGATGAGAGGTGAATCCTGAGTCACCACTACATCATCTTCAATTCGCACACCAAGACCACGGAACTTCTCTGGGGCATCTCTGTCATCCTCTGGAATATAAATGCCTGAAAAGTAGAAGAAAGAATGTGCTGTTCATAAGTGGCGGTAACTGGATGATCTGGGACAGGCAAGTTAACCTCTCTGCGCTACAACTGATCTGTAAAACTGGGTATCTACCTAGAACTGTGGATATTAAATGAGATAGTACATCTGTGTAAGAGTGTGGCACATAATGGTCAGTTAATGTTGGCTGTCATTGCTAGAACTATGACTGTAGGTGTTCTGTATACCAGACTACAGGCTCTACCATGATTCTATCATAGTCTGTGGCTTAATAAGCAGGCCACTACAGTTACTTATGAGTATGTCAACACATGCTGGGAACCAGTAGATTATGTAAATGCGTTCTTTCTCTGCCTGATCATCCCCTGGGAAAAGGGAACTACTAAAATAGAGATATAAAGTATTTTAAAATATATTGGGAAAAACCCCACTTCACTTGAACAACAAACTGCAGAAATACTCAAGGAAGACATAAATATAACTGATGCACACGATGTAGAGTAAGAGTGAAACAGGAAGACTTTAAGGAACACTTGGAAAATTCTAAGAGCCCAAGGTACCGTTTCTAATCACGAAGTCAGACAAGAACACGTCTTTTCATATTTAAGAAACTGGAAACTTCTTCCATTATACTCACAGATGCTACCTTGTGATAAAAAGAAAAAGATCAGCGAAGGAATATGTAGCCAAAGCCTAAGGAAGCGCCAATGCACCAACCAGATTGGAACGCATAGTACGTAAGGCCACAGACAGCAGTGTAGGACTGGGTAGTATAAAGTGGTGTCCCAGCTATAATTTCTGTAATTTAGAGAGGAAAACACTTGAAATCTACAGCCGAAATCCATTTTCTTGACCAAAACAGAGTATTTAAAAATTCCTCTTGTATCCAAAAAAATAAATAAAAAAATAAATAAAAATTCCTCTTGTATCAACAATCCTTACATTCCACTGTGACCACCACTTCTCTGCAGAATTCTGCCCACTCCCTGGATCATCAAGCTGAGGAGTCACTAGATCACCAGCTTTCCCGGAAGCTCAGGAAAAAGGACTTAGATCCTAAGGAGACCAATGTGGGCAGTTCAGTGCAGTCTGCAGAGGGGAACATGGTAAGTCTGAGTAGCTTTCTGCACAGAAGCACCTGGGACCTCAGCGGCGTGAGCAGCCCATCACTGCAGAGGAGACTAGTATAAATTAGCCCTGGCAAAGGCAGGGTTTAAAAAAAGATTTATTTCTTAATATCTACTTACAGAAAGTATTCCCTATCTGTTGTTTATTGGAGAAGTCAAATTAAACAAATTGTGTGATGTTAAATAAGAAAGCTCAAGAAAAAAGTTTAAAATCAAGTTCCCATCTCCACTGAAGGGATCCATTTACCTTTCTATCTGATACTATTCGGTGTCCCAAGGGCTCAGAGGCTGCTAGCACCCGGCCTTACCTGGCTCCACTGTGATCACCATACCAGGCTGGAGAGGGAGGGAACGGGGCATGTCTGGAGTGTCATGGACATCCATCCCGAGGTAATGGCCGACATGATGAGGGCAGTATTTTCGAGCAGCCTGGAAAAGGTGATCAGCACAGTGATATTAGAGCAATGACCGCTTAAGGGGAAAGCTGGGCATGTGTAAGTCAGCGAGTTACGTGTTAATACTTTCCCCACGGTTCTGCCATTTTGGTTTCACCTACCCTCGGGCTAATGCTCAAGAGACCTGACAAACTTCTACCTCTTGAATGCAGTTCTACTGATGGCCTTCAAGCTAATTCACATTTCCTTTCCCATTACTTCATATACTACATACATGCTGATGTGGGTAACCCCAGTAATGCTACAGCAAATGAAAACCTCTTTTCTTGGGGGAGGGAGGATGATTATATTAGAATGGTTCTCTTTTCAGTGTTTACAAGTCCCTCTCAGAAAGCCGGCTCTGGAGACCCTGAGTATCTCACGGAAACTTGTGGAGTAGGCACAGAACAGCAAATTAACACAGTAATTATAACGCATTTACTGGGCTGGATATTCCTATCTGTTAATTAGGTTTGTTGGCTTCAACAGGAGGAATTTATAGTCTTTCCTACTGATAAAAGAAACCCTGGCAGACTAAACTTGGAGATGAGATGCCGTAATGGTCTGTTTGGCGTGGCCACCTGGCATCTTCATTTACAGCTAAGGTTTTACATTTTTACTGAACATCATTACATGTTGGATGCAGATGAAATTCACTAGGGACGTGGCCCCTGGGGATATTGTTCATCTCACCGATGTCACTGAAGCAACAGACACCCTCCCCCACGACTTCTATTTTTTCAAAATCGCCACAAAGGGATTGAGAGTTAACCTCTTCTGCTTTTTGTGTCCATTCCCACCCTGTCGGCACCAGACTTCATTTTATGTTTTCTGCACGCTGAGCTACTTACACAGATGCAATGAACTAGAATGTGCTGCCATCTTCTGGGAGAAGTAAGTACTGACTCCTTTTGTTTTAATCCATGTTCACTCTAAATCCCTCTTAAAGATGAAGACTCAAAAAGACCACTTCTAAATCTAATTAGCTTTCCATAGGATAAAACCCCAGCAGTACGTCAGGTGTTTCTGAGAGCCGGGGTCAAAAGAAGGGCAGTACCTTGAGGGCATTATTTCCCTTAATGTTCTTCACGATCCCCAACTCCTTAAGCTTCTGTGCAATCAGTGTCAGCATCAAGCTGTAGATGGTCTCCAAGCTTGTCCCAGGGGAGCAGAGGGTCAGACAGTCTCTCTGTATCTCTAGAACAGCTTCGTAGAGTTCTGCCTGAGGTGCTGTGAACCTGTGGACAGGAAAACCAAATAACACATTTGGGATAATCTGATATTGCAGGAAGTTTGCTTCCAAATTTGATTAGAAAAACTCCAAGGCACTGCTGACGGGGCATTGTTGATTACTTAATCAGTACCTGTGTATCAGTACTGACAGGACCTTAATTGTACCCTCGCCACTCACCAGGAAGAGCAATAACTCTTCAGGCTGGGGCAGCAACAGCCTCTTTTTCAGACGATCAGCAGATAAACCTGAGCTGAGACTAGCAGAGGCTCCCACCCAGCGCAGTCAGAGGACCAGACCAGGCTCACCCTTGGTCCTTTTCTTTTCTTTTCTTTTTTTTTTTTACCATAAACAAAGAGACAAACAACAAACCATAACAAAGGGATCCACCTCTTGTAGGTAGAGCAGATGTCATGAGATAAACTAGTAGATACTTTGGCTACTAGTAACTTGTAGTTTCTAGGTGTCCTTAGCATAATAATTTCTTTAGCAGTCATGGGAAAAAATGAGAAAATATTAAGCTGGCATGGTATTTGGTATGTATTTTCTACAGTTGATGGCAGGGTAAATTGGTAGAGCCAATTAAATGAAAGGCCTTAATAAAGATACTCATAAAATTTGAGCTTTTAATTCTGCTCTAAGATTTAATCCTAAGAAAATATTTGAAATTCAAAAAAGCTGGATATATAAAAACATTCAGTTTTTAAAATAATTTTAACAGACACACTCTAAATTCTCCTAAGAATGGTTAAATAGAACAATATAATTGAATAATGAATAATCCATCTCCAGGTTCAGCCATTAGCAACCCTGTTATATTTGTGTCATCTCTGAGTGTACCCACACTCCAATCCACCACAGTATTACTAAAGAGTCACCAGTTCTTTTGTAAATTTTATATACACTTAATTAAGCACACAAATCTGATCTGTACAACTTTGATAAATGGATGTACTGATCCCAATAGAGCTGGGAATGATGAGCCCTAAATTCTGTTGAGTCTTTGCCAGCAGAAGCAGCCCTTTTACCCCCAGCTAAGGAAATTCACTCTGTTTTGACTGAAAACCTACAGGAATCTCCCATGGGGTAGTTGCCTTAGCAGATGGTTTTCTAGACCTACAATCAGATTCTACCCTCAGCAGGCCCTAAAAGGTTAGGTATAAAGTGCGACCCACTAGGAAGTGCACTATAATCCAAACAAACAAACACACACACACACACAAAAAAACCGATGTGGGGTAAAAAAAACCCAAAACCAACCGATGTGATTTTTCCTATTTACATAGACAAAAATCTAGGAATATGTGTGGGAATGTATGTGGACAGTGCAGGATAATGATGGGAGGCACATAAAGTTGGATAAGGCTGAATGTATTGATAACAGGTCCATTAAGCAGAGATTCTGGATTTAGTGTCGCAGCTCGATGGTCAGAAAGGCTCTACCGCTCTATCTGGTTGGTTGGCTGAAATACACACAACATGGCAGCCTACACTAAATGAATTCAAATGCCAGAACTGCCCTGCTGTCCTAGAGAAGGAATTCTCACATCTGCAACATCAGTTTTTGCTCGAGTTTCCAGCCTGCTGGCCTGCCTCACAAAATGCAGACATGCCAGCTCCAACTGCATGAGCCAATTCCTTCAAAATCAATCAACCACCCTATCTATACTTATACACACATACATAACACAGCCTAGGGATTCTGTTTCTCTGGAGGACTCTGATCCAGAACCAGATTCCCATCATGACACAGAAACTTTCCTCACGGTTACTTCTAATCAGTATTCCCACACCCAGAGGCAAAGGCTGTTCTAATTATTTTCACCTTAGTTTTCTATCATTTAAAGGGAATTGTACAGACAAATGGAATCATACAATATGTACTTTTTTGTGTCAAGCCTTCTTCACTGGGCACAATGTCTGTATGACCCATCACGGTATTGGTTCAATCAGGAGTCTGTTGCTTTTTATCGCTAGGTGATATTCCACTGTCTGGATAAACCACACTTGTGTGTTCAGTCTCTAGTGGATGGACACTGAAGTTGTTTCCAGTTTGGGGCTACCATGAATAAAGCTGTTCTGAATATTCTTGTACAAGTCTTTTCATGGACACATTTTCATTTCTCTTTAATCAATACGCAGAAGTGGATTTGTTAGGCCGAGGAATCAGTGTTTATTTAACTTTATAAGAAACTGGCAAATTTTTTCCCAAAGTAACTGTAGCATTTTATGTCACCACGAGCAATGTCTGAGAGTTCCAGGTGCGATGCATCATTGCCAACACTTGATATGCTTGGTCTTTCTAAGTGTAGCCATTCTAGTGCATATGCAGAGGTTTAATTTGCATTTGCTCTGTGACTAACAATAAGGACTACCCACTTGTTCACATTACCTTATTATCCTTTACTTATTTTATTTTTTTAAGTAGATTCCACGCCCAGTGTGAAGCCCAACGTGGGACTTGAACTCACAACCCTGAGATCAAGACCTGAGCTGAGATCAAGAGTCAGACACTTGGGGCACCTGGGTGGCTCAGTGGGTTAAGCCTCTGCCTTCGGCTCAGGTCATGATCCCAGGGTCCTGGCACTGAACCCCGCATCTGGCTCTCTGCTCAGCAGGGAGTCTGCTTTCCTCCTCTCTCTCTTCCTGCCTCTCTGCCTACTTGTGATCTCTGTCAAATAAATAAATAAAATTTCAAAAAAAAAAAAAAAAAGAGACTCTGACTGAGCCACCCAGGTGCTCCCACCTTATTATCCTTTTGATATCTGTAAGACTTATAGTGATATCCCCTCCTTCATTCCTGATTATGATAATTTGCCTTCTCTCTTTTTATCTTGCAAGGGAGTTTATCAGTTTTATTAACCTATTTAGGGAACAACCCTTTAGCTCTGTTAATTTTCTCTACTTACTAGCTTTTTCCTATTTCATTGATATTTTGGTCTTGTTTCCTTCCTCCTGCTCACTCTGGGCTTAATTTGCTCATCATTTTAATAGCTTTCTAAGGCGGAAGTTTATATTATTGATTTCAAACCTTTCTTTTAACATAAGCATTTAGCTATATATAAATTTCTGCTATAGCTGAATCTGACACATTTTGATATATAGTATTTTCATTATCACTCAATTTGAAGTACTTTGTGGTTTCTTCCCTTTCCCCTGTGGTTCCTTCTTTGACCCATAGGTTATTTAAAATATATTCACTAATTTTCAAATATTTGGAGATTTAAAGATACAGTATTGGGGCACCTGGTTGGCTCAGTGGATTAAAGCCTCTGCCTTCGGCTCAGGTCATGATCTCAGGGTCCTGGGATCGAGCCCCGCATCGGGCTCTCTGCTTGGCAGGGAGCCTGCTTCCCCCCCTCTCTCTGCTTGCCTCTGCCTACTTGTGATCTCTCTCTGTCAAATACCTACCTAAAATCTTGAAAAAAAAATAAAGATACAGTATTGTTATGACTTTTTTTTCTTAAAGATTTAGTTATTTGACAGAGCGATCACAAGTAGACAGAGAGGCAGGCAGAGAGAGAGGGGTCGAAGCAGGCTTCCTGCTCAGCAGAGCCTGATGCCGGACCTTGAGATCATAACCTGAGCCGAAGGCTGAGATTAACCCACCAAGCCACTCAGGCGCCCTTGTTATGACATTCTAATTTAATTTCATTGTAGTCAGAGAACATATTTTGTAAGACTTCAGTCTTTTGAAACTCATTAAGACTTGTTTTATTGGTCCAGCAAATGGATTTGGTGATGTTCCATAAGTATTTGAAAAGAGCATATGTTCTGAAGTTGCTGGGTATAGTGTACTACAAATGTCAATACCATCAAAGTGGTTAATAATGTCATTCACATCTCTAAACTGATAACTTTCACCACACTTGGTAAGTTTTTGGCCATTATTTCTTCAAAGGTTTTTTTTTCTGCCCCGTTCTCTCTCTCTCCAATTTCTGCAGCTCCCATTAGATGTATGTTAATTTGTCTGAAAAACGTCTGAGAGGTCTCTGAGATTTTCTTCATTCTTCTCAAATATACTTCTGTTCTTCAGACGGGATAATTTCTCTTTCTTTTCACGTTCACTCGCCTTCGGCCTCCAGTCTACTGGAAGGTCCACCTAGTGAGTTTTCCATTTCAGTTATAATTTTGAGCTTTAGAATTTGCTTAGTTAAAAAAAAAAAATCTTTCTATTGCAAACAAAACAGATACAGAAAGATACAAATAAATATATACCTTAAGAAATCAGTGGAAGGTTGACTAGTCCGATAAAAGATGGAACCTGGCCAACTATCACAGAAGTCCCTCCTATGTGCTTCACTGCAATTTTCCCAGTATGTACCATTATCCTAACTTTTACAGCTATCACTTTCTTGTGTTTTTTTGTATTTCCTTATTTATTTTTAAAAGATTTTTAAAAAAGTAATCTCCATGCCCAATGTGGGGCTTGAACTCACGACCCTGAGATTAAGAGCTGGATGCTCTTCTGACGGAGCCAACCAGATGCCCCACCTTGTGATTTTTTATTTGTAGGTACATGTTTCCTATTTTATTGATTTAATTTGTTTATCATAAAATTCACCCATTTTAAAGTGTACAGTTCAGTGGTTTTTATATTTTCACAAATATGGTTGTGCAACCATCATCACTATTTCTAATTCCAAAATATTTTCATGTAAGCCCCCTCACCCCCATATCCATTAGCAGTCCCTCCCCATTCCTTGTATAAAAAAATGCTTTATAACCCAAATATGCACCCTACGGCAATTTTCTTCCTGCTTATTTTAAACGAATTTGATATGCCTTTTCAGTCTCTTTTAGTCGACAGATTCCTTTTTCTTTTAACTTCCTTGTAATTTATGTGTTAAAGAATCCAGGCTGTTTGACAGTGTTTATCACAGTCTAGGTTTTGCTAACTGCATTCACAGAATGAAAGTCCGTGTCTCCCCAAAATTCTTATGTTGAAGCCCTAACCATTAGTTTGGCTGTATTTGGGGATGAGGCCTCTACAGAGAGCAACTAAGGTATATAAGATCATAAGGTGGGGGCCCTGCTCCGATAGAATTAGTGTCCTTATAAGAAAAGACACCAGAGGGGTGTCTGGGTGGCTCTGGGTTAAGCCTCTGCCTTCGGCTCAGGTCATGATCTTGCTTTCTCTCCCTCTCTTTGTGTAGAAAAGGTCATGTGAGCACACAGCAAGACAGTGGCTGCTTAAGGCCAAGAGAAGAGGCCTCAGGAGGAAACCTACCTTGCTAGCGCCTTGATCTTGAAATTCCCAGTCTTCAGAAGTGTTGAGAAATAAGTTTCTGTTGTTTAAGCTACCCAGTCTGTCGTATTTCGTTATGGCAACCTAAGCTGACGAATACATATCCCCTTGGTGTAGTTCAATATATTCCTTTCTCTTTTTTATTTCTTACAAATTGGCAGCTGGATCCCAAGAACGAATCAGGCTCAGGTTCAATCGTTTTGGTAAGGCTGGCTATATGTAGTACTTGGCAAAATTAGAGGAGGTGCATAATATCTGACTGTCTCTTGTGATCTTAGCAGCCATGGATCCTTAAGCGCTTACATCTATACATTAATGGGTGTTGCAAAATGGTAATAATTTTATTTTTTTAAAAGATTTTATTTATTTGACAGAGAGAGATCACAAGTAGGCAGAGAGGCAGGCCCCCTGTGGAGCAGAGAGCCCGATGCGGAGCTCCATCCCAGGACCCTGGGATCATAACCTGAGCTGAAGGCAGAGGCTCAACCCACTGAGCCAGCCACCCAGATGCCCCAACAAAATGGTAATAATTTTAATTCTGTAATTTCCTTTTCATTCATTTTCTGGAATTTTTATTAACATATAATGTATTATTTGTTTCAGGGGTACAGGTCTGTGACTCATGAGTCTTACACAATTCACAGCACTTACCATAGCACATACCCTCCCCTATGTCCCTGACCGAGCCACCCCATCCCACCCACCTCCCTTTTTTATGGAATATTTTAAAGAGATATTTCCTCTAATCTATTTGGCTATCCAGTGACAGAGTTTATATATGAAAGGCAGGATGAATACTTGATTCTTTCTTTTATTTACCGCTTTTCAATATAATGGATTGATTCCCATCATCCTCTGAAGATGAACAATTTTTAAAAAATTACTATTACAAAAAAACTATCATTACGAACTTATGAATTTGAATGTATTTGGTGGGTTTAAGTTATTACCATTATTGAAGCCCAAAGTTTCCTATCTTTGACCTGTGCAACTCAAGTTGGTTCCTGAATCTTCTTGACAGGATGTTACTGGTTTTTGATCATTTCTTGCTATCTGGTATTCTAAGACGTTCTAGGCTTCATCTTATAAATTTCCTGATCCAGACCTGAAGCCAGCCAACTCTCCAAGTTTTCATTCAGTTTAGTGAAAAATTGTATTTCAAGATCATACTCAGGGCACTAGTGATGCTCACTGCTACTAAGCTGGTCATAGTTTCCAGCCTGATTTTCAGTGGACAGAAAAGGGAAGGGGGAAAAAACATAAAGAAAAGCATTTGAGTCTATACTGACACTTCAATTAAAATCTGAGACTATAGAGCTTATATGCAACCTATTATAATAATTTCATTTACTTTTTTTCTTCCATACCATGCATCCTGGTTCTCAAGGACAAAAGGAAGACAGAACTAAAATCATCCTTATTTATGTATTTATTTATTTTCATTGCTTGTTTATTTAAGTAATCTCTACACCCAGAATGGGCTTGATCTCATGACCCTGAGATCAAGAGTTGTATGCCCTTCTGACTGAGCCAGCCAGGCGCCCCTCTTACTCTTTTCTTTATTTTATTTTATTTTAAAAGATTTTATTTATTTATTTGACAGACATAGATCACAAGTAGGCAGAGAGAGAGGGGGAAGCAGGCTCACTGCTGAGCAGGGAGCCCGATGTGGGGCTCAACCCCAGGACCCTGGGATCATGACCTGAGCCGAAAGCAGAGGCTTTAACCCACTGAGCCACCCAGGCACCCCTACTCTTTTAACTCCCTACCACAGACCCGCACCATTTCAGAATAACAATACAAATATTGTAACAAATATAACTGCTGAAAATACTGAGGCTTTTTTTTTTTTGCATAGATGCCTCCCATTCTCCATTTAAAAAAATGTTGTACTACTCTCCATGATCAGAGCATACGGTCGTTACTATGATGCTCTCTTCCTCTTAGCTTCATCTAGTCTTAGTTCAACAGTGAACGATTTCTCATGTTCCCACCAGAAGTCCTTATGTCAATGCCTCTAGTCAACTCTGGTCAACTGAAGCTCAGGCTCCAGCACAGCACTGATCAATAAACCTCCCTGTGCTGACGTGCTGCCCTGTGTATCTGTTGTCCAATATGGCACCCACTAGGCATACGTGACTACGAAGCACTTGAAATGTGGTTAGTTCAAGTAAAAAACCAGTGTAAATTTGGTTTGATACTAATTTAAATGTAAGTAGTCCCATGGCATTGGTGACTAGGTTTCATATTGGATTACATGTCTAGCTCTAACAGATTCCTCCTAATCCTTAAGTTTCTACACAACAATCTGTGTCCTTTGTAACTTAAAGTTGCTTTTGCTGCATATAAAGTCTTTGGCTTACACTTTTGTTCTTTGAGTACCTCTAATTGTTACTCTATCCTCTACTTTTTTTTTTTCTTTTAAGATTTTATTTATTTATTTGATGGAGAGAGTCACAAGTAGACAGAGAGGCAGGCAGAGGGAGAGGGGGAAGCAGGCTCCCCGCTGAGCAGAGAGCCCGATGCGGGTCTCAATCCCAGGACCCTGAGATCATGACCTGAGCTGAAGGCAGAGGTTTAATCCACTGAGCCACCCAGGTGCCCCACTCTATTCTCTACTTGTATATAGCACTGCTTTTGAAAAGTCTGATGATAACTTGATTTCCTTTCCTTTATATATCACGTGTTCTTTTTTTCTGGATCCCAAAGGAATTTTTCTTTTTCTTGTAGGTTCAGAATTTTACTAGAATATGTCTTGTTGTTACTTTTTCTGGGCTGATATTCTCAGGTCCATGAGGTGCTCTTTCCAAAGTAGTTTTAAATTTTCATTTCAGGAAAATTTTATTGTAGTTTTTAGGATGTGTTCTGTTCCCATGCTTTCATTTTCTTCAGAGCTTCCTTTATGTGTATGTTCTAACTTCTTTGCCTATTTTAGATATTTGCTATTTTCCCTGTAATCTTTTTTCTCTTTATTTCATTTTGATTTTTAAAATTTTCTTCCCTTTCATTCCATCTGTTGTTAAGGCTTTATTGTGCTTTATTGTTAGTGCATACCTTTCAATCCAGTTTTTTCTGTTATGATTTTTTATTTTATTTCTACTTCTTTCCTGCGTGTTGTCACTTTGTTTCTGAGATTTTTCCAATTTTGATTTGTGTTGTTCTTTCATGTCTTGAATGATGTGCTTAAAAATTTTAGCTTGCGGGGTGCCTGGGTGGCTCAGTGGGTTAAAGCCTCTGCCTTCGGCTCAGGTCATGATCTCAGGGTCCTGGGATCGAGACCCACATGGGGCTCTCTGCTCAGCAGGGAGCCTGCTTCCCTTCCTCTCTCTCTGCCTGCCTCTCTCCTTACTTGTGATCTCTGTCTGTCAAATAAATAAATTTAAAAAAAAAGAATTCTAGCTTGCAGGGGCACCTGGATGGCTCAGTGGGTTAAAGCCTCTGCCTTTGTCTCGGGTCATGGGCTCAGGGTCCTGGGATCGAACCCCACATCGGGCTCTCTGCTCAGCAGGGAGCCTGCTTCCCTCTCTCTCTGCCTGCCTCTCTGCCTATCTCTGTCTGTGAAATAAATGGATAAACTCTTAAAAAAAAAAATTCTAGCTTGCTTTAACACAGTAGGCCCGTTTTGATCTCTTTTGTAGCCATGTCTTTCCAGTATACTTCCATTATCAGTAGGGATGTTATATGCTCCTTATTCCTTTTTTTTTTTTTTTGCCTTCAATTAACTTTGTATGAGATTAACCAGGATACTTTTTTATTGCTTATTTTATGTAAAATTAACTTTTCTGAACTTTTAGAATGAGGCAGGATTTAGGAAAGATTTTTTTTTTTTTTTTTTAAAGATTTTATTTATTTATTTGACAGTCAGATCACAAGTAGGCAGCGAGGCAGGCAGAGAGAGAAGGGAGGAAGCAGGCTCCCTGCTGAGCAGAGAGCCCGATGTGGGGCTCGATCCCAGGACGCTGGGATCATGACCTGAGCCGAAGGCAGCGGCTTTAACCCACTGAGCCACCCAGGCGCCCCTTAGGAAAGATTTTTAACATCACAGCACTCACTCTTCTGTCGTTTTGGTGTAGTGGTAACACAACGTGGCAGCTTACTTTCAATTCCTCTCCCCCACTTTGATTTGAATATTTTAATTCCTTCCTCTCTCTCTTGTCCCTAACCTGCTTAATTTCAATTCTACTTCCAGCAGTTTCTTCTTAGTGTGAGAAGGGAGCACAGCACCCTCAAACTTCCTCGGGCCTTTGGAGTGACAAATTTTTCCCATTTTCAGTTTCTGTTCTCAAATCGGCTCACCACCTTTTCCAGTGAATAGCTGTTGGTTATCTGCGAGTTCTTCTGTTCTCAGATACGTCAGACAGCTTCCTCCACTATTGTTGCTTCCTTATTTCTTCCATACAGATACTGATATCATCTCGGCCTTATGGCTGTGCAGAATGTATTCATAAATGTTTGTATTTTACAGTTTAAGTGATATCCTGTCACCTAGGGTTTGGTTTTGTTACCCGGTAGCTCTATTACTATTTGATAATTTGGAGAGAGTAAGAAACTATGCTTTTGCTACCATCTCCCCAGAATCTCTGGCTATTTCTTAGTTTCTTTTTTTTAAAGATTTTATTTATTTATGATAGAAACAATGAGAGAGGGAACATAAGAACGGGGGAGCTGGAGAGGGAGAAGCAGGCTCCCTGCTCAGCAGGGAGCCCAATATGGGGTTGGATCCCAGGATGCTGGGATCATGACCTGAGCTGAAGGCAGATGCTTAATGACTGAGTCCCCCAGGTGGTACCCCTATTTCTTAGTTTCCTATTTCTTACTGCAACTCTCCATCTGTTCACTCACTGTACTTATATATGTTCCTTTAACTCTATGAACATATCTATGATAGCTGCTTTAAAGTCCTTGTTTGCTAATTGAAATATTAGGGTTACTCAGGATCTTTTATTGACTATTTTTCTTGATTACGGGTCATTTTCTCATTCTTTTCCTGATTCTCCTCATGTCTAGTGATTTTTTTTTTAACTGAATACTGGAATTACTTTTGTAATCAGAAAATAAAAACTCCGAACTTTATTTATTTAATTTTAAAAGACTTTAAGTAATCTCTACACCCAACATGGGGCTTGAGCCCCAAGTTCAAGATCAAGAGACACACGCTCCACTGACTGAGCCAGCCAGGCACCCTCAAATTTGTTTTTTTTAACAATGTGTGTGTGTGTGTCTGTGTGTTAACCAGGTGTGTCTAGATGCCCGATCCTATGATTTAGTGAACAAAACAGTCTTAGAAAATAATCAGGAGCTTTGCAAAGGCAGTTAACCTGAGCTAGAGGGGGCCTGCATATTTGTTTAGTCATTTATTCCTAATATACCCATATTCCAACTCATACTCCTAAGAAGCAACGGGATCTGTAGCAGTCCTACCTGCCATTGACAGGCCAGGTACGGGTTATGTCACTCACATAGCAAGAAGACTCACAACCTCCATCCAGCAGCACCATTTCCCCATCCTGCAACAAAAGTATGATATGTCAAAGTAGGTGACCTTATGATTAAACTCTTTGTGTCCTTCATTTTATATACATATATTTAAAAAGCTAATTTAAAGGAGACTAATCTCTGGTTCCTTCTTATAAGAAACAGCATCTCAATTTTTCAAATGAATTCACACTGACTCAAGGAAGTGGCCATTGCATAGTAGCACATAGGCCCTGGAACCACACCACTTAGGTTTGAATTACTAGGTGTAAACAGCACATCATAAATGGTACCATTATCACTATTATGTTTAAAATTCCTATATAAGTTGGTATCCAGGGCCTTATTCAAATATGATTACCCTTAATCATTTAACTTTAGAATATCATTTCCCCCCTTTGCTCCCCTTCAGAATACATGTGGGGGAAAAAGAAAACCTGGGGTTTATTTCTCTCTTGTTACTTGTCCTGTTATATTGAAATTATCTATTGTGTCCTTGAAGACATCTTATTTATGTATAAATAAGCACACAACTTGGCATGTAGTAGAGTAATGGTTCAACGGGTATATGTATTTAATAATGGCAACCTTCATAAATGGATGTTGGATTTTGTTTTTGGCAAAATGACAGAATACCTTTCTTGTTAGAAAACAACTAGATCTTGGATACAAACATATTTTATGGAAGGCTGACATTACATAATATAAAAGATGCCTTAAAGACTTTTTTCCTCTTGAAAAAAGATACCGCAGAACTGAAACTAGAGCTGAGAGTGGTGATAAGGTAAGTGGTACAGTATATATAGAAAAGGTGATATTCCCCTGAGGTCCTGCAGCAAAGAGTGGGGACAATGAGCCAGCGATTCTCACATTAATCCAGGATTCCCACAGGGGATACAAGAGTCCCCAGTCATTAGGACCACTTATCTTTTGGCAAAAGCATATTCAAACAAATTCTGGAGGAAATTTCCCCCAAATTTGGGCTGGCATGATTTCCAAAAAATACATCAAGTAAATAGATGTGAACTCACAATCAAAGGTCGTCAAGCACACAGGGTAGGTCACCATACGTAAGAAGTGAGCAGGTACAACATGTACCAAATTTAGATCTTCCAGGACTTCAGGTAAGGGAATGACTAGATACAGAATAGCTATTATGAAATGTTTAAAGGGATAAAGAACAGAACCACAAAGATGAATAAGCAATAAGAGACAACTGACAAGAACTATGCTGATTCGAAAGGAACCAGAAGGAAAGAAAAAACTACTTCTGAAGTCAATCACTCAGTGGATGGCCGAAGCAGCAGATTAGATAACCGAAGGGAAACTGGCTTCCTGGAAGAGGGACGTACCCAAGTCCCCTAGAATATGACAGAGAGAGACAAGGCAAATGTAAACACGAAAGTTAGCTTACTGGAAACAGAAAGAGGTCTAACACATCTACCTGAAATTGCTGAAGGAGTGAATAGAGAGAATGTAGGAGAGACGATATCAGTGTCTGAGAATTTCCTAGAACTGATGAAGACAAGAATGCAAATTTCGGAAGGGGAAGGTATCATAATGACTATATGTAAAAATAAATCTATTCTTAGACACGCAATAAAACTGAAAAATACCAAAGAAAACTTTTAAAAAAATTATTATTTATCTATCCATTTGTTAGAGAGCACAAGTATGTGCAAATGGTGGGGGGAGGGGCAGAGAGAAAGAGAGAGAGAGAGAGAATGAATCTTAACCAGACTCCAACACTGAGCACTGAGCCCATGGCGGGGGTGGGGGTGAGGGTGGTGGGGGTGGGGTGGGGTGGGGTGGGGAGCTTGATCTCAGGACTCCGAGACCATGACCTGAGCTGAAATCAAGAGCTGGATACCCAAGGGACTAAGCCACCCAGGTGCACCACCGAAGGAAAAGAAATCTTAAAGCAGTCAAAGCAAAAAGAGAGTTCCCATAGGAATGGTAATTAGTGTTTATGTTTGTTTTTATTTTATTTCAAGATTTTATTTATTGATGTGAGAGAGAGTGGCGGGGGAGGAGAGAGAGAACATACAAGCACAAGCACAAGCAGGGGGAGGGTCAGAGGGAGAAGCAGATTCCCCGCTGAGCAGGGAGCTCGATGCCAGGCTGGATCCCAGAACTCTGGGATCATCACTTGAGCTGAAGGGAGACATTTAACTGAGCCACCCAGGTGCCCCTTGTTTGTTTGTTTTTAATCTCCAAGACTGAAAAGAATCTAGGATAGTTTCCTTGGTATAGCCATCATCAAGAATTGAGAATGAAATAATGATATTTGACTAAAAAAAAAAAATTTTTTTTTTTATCAGCCACAGACCTTCATCTAAGGGATTTTCTTCAGGCTGAAGGAAGCTGATCCCAGGAGAGACATCGAAGATGTAAGGAGGAAAGGTGAACATGCATGTAAACCTACACAAACTCTGTCAGAAGGGTTCTGCTTTGGCCTGTTGCTGAGAGCTCCACATAGCTGTGGTTAGACGCAGAAGCACAGGGCAGCCTGTTCTGACTACATTTCTATCAGATGCCCACTACCGAGTGCACACCAGAGATCTCCCAGATGCCCCGGCGGTACCCCGCATTCTCACAGCTTGTTGAGGACCTTGCCAACAGACTTCACCAGAAAAAGCCTTGCAAACTTTCAGATAACCAAAGCAAGACTATGACCTAGAAGTTCTCAGCTTATTTTCTCTCGGGCCAATTTATCTAATAATGGCAATACTCTTCTCTCCATGTATGGCTACACTGGTGCTTATTCTCCAGTTTTTAAAGAGTGGACAGTATATTATTTAGGAATAGACACACTGGTGGTAAAATTATGAAGAACAACAAAAAAAAATGAATAAAACAAAAGTCAAGATGGTAGGAGACAGAAAGGGGGATGTGTTTGAGCTTGCCCAGGGGACTACTAATGTTCTTCTCATCCTAGATGGTAGATACATGGTTATTCATTCGATTTTTATTATTATTATTATTTTTTAAAGATTTTATTCACTTATTTGACAGAGATCACAAGCAGGCAGAGAGGCAGGCAGAGAGAGAGGGGGAGGCAGGCTCTCCGCCGAGCAGAGAACCCGATGCAGGGCTCGATCCCAGGACCCTGGGATCATAACCTGAGCTGAAGGCAGAGGCTTTAACCCACTGAGCCACCCAGGTGCCCCTCGATTATTATTTTTAAACAGTACATTACATTTATTGTTTTTAATATATGACACATTTAACAACTTCGGAAAACCTTGTGGAATATAATGAAAGTGAGAAATTTATCCTTAGACACTTACAGTAAAAAAAGAAGAAAGGATGAAAATTAATGAGTTTAGCATCTAATTTTAGAAGTCACAAAAAGAACAAGAGAATAAACACAAAAAGTAGAAGGGTGAAATTAATGAAGGCAAGGGCCCAGTGTAATGAAATAATAAACAAAGATAAAATCGCTTTAATGATGTGAAGTTGGTTTTACGAGAATAATAAAACCCAGCAAACCTCTGGTAAGATTTCTTTTTTTAGCCAAAGTTTTTGAGATTTAATGTATGCACAGTAAATGCACAGATCTTAAGTATATAGAATTAATAGAGTTAAGTCAGTTTTGTCAAATGCCCTCAAGCCCCTTCCTGGTCAATATTCCCATAAGAAGCAACCACTGATCTGATTTCTATCAACATAGGTTAGTTTTGTCCATTTTAGAAATTCATATAGATGGAATCATATAGTTTATAATTTTTTGTCTGACTTATTCACTCAGCATAATGCTTTTGACATGATTCACTGGTAGTGCAGTGGTTTGTTCCACTTTATTTGACAAATACACCACACGGCAATTTCCTTATCTAATATCCTGGTGATGGACATCTGGTCTATTAGTAGTGAACTTGCTATGAACATTCTTGTACAAGGCAACTTGTGGATCTGTTTTAATTTTTCTTGAAAAATACCTATACATGGAATTGCTGGTGCACAGAGTAAATGTATGTTTACTTTTTTAAAAAAAAAGAGAAAAAGCATTGACTTCGGGCTGTCCTTTCCCCTGCGGCCTCAGCTCTGGCGGGAGTACCCCGGCCAACCTCCAGACATGTGTGGAGGCTTTGGACAGAGGCAGCCCCAGGATGACTTGAAAGTAGGGCACCCTTGGCCCTGAACAGTTTCTGTACGGCATCCTCAGATGCCTTTACCTGAGTGAGAAAGCCGCTCCATCAGGACCTCAGAAGTCTGACAGCCCTGTGACACCAGGAAAGGATATTCCTGTGAAGCTACTGCAGGACATGTGGCGCTCTACAACACTGACAACATTTACTGCATGTTGATGAGATGCCAGAATTGGTAAACTCATTCTACTTTATCTTAATCTTCTCAACAGGCCTACGAGGTACTGCTGTTATTTGCCCAAGGTCACAGTGGGTCCAGGAACTACTGTGGTGTTCAATTAATCTAGCTCCAAAGCTAGTGTTTGATTTGGACTTTTTTTTTTTTTTTTTTTTTTTTTTTTTTTTAAAGATTTTATTTATTTGACAGACAGAGATCACAAGTAGGCAGAGAGCAGGCAGAGAGAGAGGGAAGGAGAAGCAGGCTCCCTGCTGAGCAGAGAGCCCGATGCGGGGCTCGATCCCAGGACTCTGGGATCATGACCTGAGCTGAAGGCAGAGGCTTTAACCCACTGAGCCACCCAGGCGCCCTGATTTGGACTTTTAAGTATGGTGCCCCCAGGTCTTTCCAACTAATTCTAATAAATAATTGTTTGCCTTCTTCAATCAAAAAAAAAAAAGAGAGAGAGAGAGAAAAGACAAAAATATATCAAGAACGTAAAAGGGTACATAACTGGGCCCGTGGGTGGCTCAGGCGTTAAGCGTCTGCCTTTGGCTCAGGTCATGATCCCAGCGTCTTGGGATCGAGTCCCCCATCAGGCTCCCTGCTTGCTGGGAAGCCTGCCTCTCCCACTCCCTCTGCTGTATTCCCTCTCTCACTGTCAAATAAATAAAATCTTTAAAAAAAAGGTACATAACTATAATTATAAAGGATTAAAAGTAATTTTAAAAATTTAGACAAAGTGGTAGAAAAATATAACCTACCAAACTGTCTCAGGAAAAGTGAAGTATATGTTGATATAATCACTTTGGAAATGTTTGGTATTTTCTACTATAGTGCAAATATGCATACCTATAACCCATCAATTCCATTATTATGTGTCCCTTAGACAAACTTGGTAACTTGTACACCAGGTATAACATACAAGAATGTTCACAGTACATTGTTCATAATGGTAAAAACTTAGAAACTATATAAATGGCCACCTATGGATATTTATCACAGTAATAAATTAAAACTGATAGTTTTACAGTATTTGTTAATTTGTTAAAAAATAATAATAAACCTATTACATGTTAAGTAAATGACATTTTTAACTTAAAGTAATTGCTTTTCTTTTTTATTTTAATATTTTATTTATTTATTTGACAGAGATCAAAAGCAGGCAGAGGCAGGCAGAGAGAGAGGGGGGAAGCAGGCTCCCTGCTGAGCAGAGACTCCTGACGCGGGGCTCAATCCCAGGACACTGAGATCATGACCTGAGCCGAAGGAGGCTTAACCCACTGAGCCACCCAGGCGCCTCTTTTCTTTTTTTTTTTAAACAGTCTTTAATTAATTTATTTATTTGACAGAGAGAGAGAAAGAAAGAGAGGGAGAGAGCAAGTACAAACGGGGGTAATGGCAGGCAGGGGAGAAGCAGGCTCCCTGCTCAGCAAGGACCCTGATGTGCGGCTTGATTCCACGACCTGGGATCATGACCTGAGCTGAAGGCAGCCGCTTAACCAACTGAGCTACCCAGGTGCCCCGAAAAGTAACTATTATTCTAAATAAAAGTATGTAGTTAGAAATGCTGCATTGTTGTATATTTTTATAAATCTTTGTCTAGCATAACAGAAAACAGCTAAAATCTCATATTACTTCTCCTCCTCCAATCTGGTGTGGTATTGCAGGTCATAAAGCCACTGGGTTACTTCCTTGTACACTTGAGAGAGTAAGAGTGGAAAAGACAAATGATGTCTGGGTATTCTTATAAAAATGTATTTAACCTCACAGACCACACTTTCATTGCTGTTCTATGCTAGAATAATTAAAATGAACAAACTGCAGTGGTATGCAACATATGTTTTATGAAAAAGACAGATATAATATTTCAAATACATAAAGCTCAAACATGACCAAAGCCAAACTATGTTCAACTATATGGTTTACTAGTAGGAAAATAAAATGCGAAGCAAAGAAATGATGACCATCGGGGCGCCTGGGTGACTCGGTGGGTTAAAGCCTCTGCCTTCGGCTCGGGTCATGATCCCAGGGTCCTGGGATCGAGTCCCGCATCCGGCTCTCTGCTCCGCAGGGAGCCTGCTTCCTCCTCTCTCTCTCTCTGCCTGCCTCTCTGCCTACTTGCGATCTCTGTCTGTCAAATAAATAAATAAAATCTTAAAAAAAAAAAGAAAGAAATGATGACCATCAAAATCAGGAGAGTGGTTCTCCCCACTAGGGAGAGAAGTTATCACTGGGAAGAACCACGTGGTAGAATAAGCTTCTTAGGAGTGGAGGGAGAGTAACGTCCTGTTTCAGGCATTCATAATTTTTTTCTGTAAAGGGCTAGATAGTACATACTTTTTACTTTGTGGACCATACTGTCTCCAGTGCAAGTACTCAACTCTGCCACTATGGGAAGAAAGCAGGAACATCTGTATTCCAGTAAAACCTTTTCACAAAACAAAATGGGAGGCTGGATTTGGTGCAGAGAGCTGTAGCTTGTCAATACCTCTTTTATTTGACACGGTAATGGTTACATGGGTGTCCACTTTATAATTATTAAACTGTTCCTTTATGTTTTAAGTACTTTACTAGTAGTTACATTTCATAATAAGAAATGTCAAAAAGAAAAAAAAAAGAAACAGAAAGCTTTAGGATATTAAAGAAATTGAATGAGTAGTTAAAAAAAAGGTTTACAAAGGAAAATATTGGGCCCAAATAGTTCTACAGGTATATTCCACCCAATTTTCAAAAAAACTTAAACTCAAATCATTTCACAATATTAAGAAAAGAAACTACTCGTTTTATGAACTTAGTTTGGACTTGATATGAAAATCAGAAAAAGACAGTATGAGAAAAATAAGCCAATCTCACTCATGAAAACAAATCAGAATATCCTAAACAACACGTTAGCAAGTCGAAACTAGTAGTGCTAAAGATAAAAAAGATGCTTAATTTCACTGGTAATTAAGGTAACAGAAATTAAGACCACAATGATACTGTTTTATACCAATTAGAATGGCAGAAATTAAGAAGTCTGATAACATCAGGGGATAGAGAGGATGTGGTCAAGAGAATTACACACCACTGGTAGGAGTACAAACAAATACAAATACTTGGGAAAAAACATTGTATTATCTCACACTTATGAATTTAAAAACTTCCAAAACACTACTTATAGCAGTAGATAGTTTTATGTAGTTCACAAATAGGCAGAACTAAATAATATTATTTAGGGAATCATACATACGTTGATACAGTCACTTCAAAAAATCGAGGGAAGACAAAAATTTAGGATAAACAGTTAGTTACCTGTGGGAGGGAGGCAATAGGATAGCAAAGCATAAAGACACATAAGTAGATGCACAGAACTGGTAGTGTTCTCTTCTTGGGCTAAGTGAACAGTTCATGGGTATTCATTTAAAAAATACGCTGTGTAATTTACGTATTTGCTATATTTATTTTCCTGAAATTATTGAAAATTAAAAGAGATAAATAAAAGTGGACTTCAGGGGCGCCTGGGTGGCTCAGTCAGTTAGCTCAGGTCATGATCCTAGGGTCCTGGAATCAAGCCCCACATTGGGCTCTCTGCTTGGCGGGATGTCTGCTTCTCCCTCTCCCTCTGTCTACTGCTTTGCCTCTTGTGCTCTCTCTCTCTGCCAAATAAATAAATAAAATCTTAAAAAAAAAAAAAACCAAAAAATAAAAAAAATAAAAAATAAAAAAATAAAAGTGGATTTGGGAGTGCCTGGGTGGCTCTGTTGGTTAAGCATCTGACTCTTGATCTCAGCTCAGGTCTTGATCTCAGTGTCATGAGTTTAAGTGCTGTACCGGGCTCCAGGCTGACAAAACCCCTTCCCACATCTTAAAACAAAACAAAACAAAAAAGTGGACTTAATAAAGCATATACAGGGCACCTGGGTGGCTCAGTTGGTTGAGCGGCTGCCTTCAGTTTGGGTCATAATCCCAGGGTCCTGGGATCGAGTCCCACATAGGGCTCCCTGCTCAGTGGGGAGTCTGCTGTTCCCCCTACTTGTGCATGCTCTGTCAAATAAAAAAAAAAAGAAAAGAAATAAAGGCATATACAATTCTCTACGTGTATAGTCACTTGGGGGGTGGAAACTATAAAAGATCAGCTTCCTCACAGCTAATAAAGCACTATTAAAATCTGTCTACTCCCAAAATATGCATGACCCATTGTTGCCCAAGTCCTTCGAGGAGGAGTGCTATTAAAAATTATGAGCAGAACAAAAAATGAGCAGAGGCTTTACAGTAGAATTCTCAGCTCTGCCCTAATGAGTTGCCTTATTTTTTAAGTTTATTTTCCTCATCTGTTGAACAGGCATGTTAATAACTGCTCCTATCTCAGAGTGCTAATACGAGAATCAAATGAGATAATGTCTGTAAAATCATTTTATAAACAATAAAGTGCTTTAGAAGTGGCACCAGAGGAAGTGGCACTGAAGGGCATTTCACGTACCTTGATGAGCTGATTATTCTTCACATAATGCAAGGTGTTTGACCGATTACCTCCAGCGACCACGGGCGGGTAGGCTAAGATGTCTGCACCACGGGCCCGGCATTCAAATTCAAACTGAAAAACAAGAGCCAAGCATGACAGAAGACAGGATTTCCTCAGGACTGTGCCAGCCCAGGCTCCCTCCAACAAACGGCCCATCTCTCCATTCAAGTACTTCTTTTCCATCATTACTGGAGAACGAGTCATCAAATCTAACTGAACTTCTTATACTGCAATTCCACTCTATTTTTTATTTTCCCCCCATCCTGTTATTTGACGCTATTATTAAGTCTGTTCTGTTCCTCTGAGTGCTCCAAATTTCCTGTGATTTTCAAATTAAGTCCAGAAGAGAACACAGAAAACCTACGATCACGGCTGAGTACAGAGATACACTCGAGTAAAGCTCCCATTTTTTATTCTTATTTAGGTAAACGCTGGAATACAGCTTCTGGTTTTAACGACAGCTCTGCATTACTAATTTCAACTTTTCAAACAGCTACCAACCTACATGTGCTGGAGAAGTGAAAAAGGATGCTAGGCAAATGGTAAATTCTACTGCTTTTACTTTGTCCAAGGACGGAGCCGGAGACTGGCGAGAAGCGGCTGCTCTTTCCCGTACCACTCCAATCGTTGTCCTTTGCATTTACTCGAACAGTATTCTCCACTCACATTTGACTAAGTCTTTGCTTCTTTGTCTGTTCTGCTTTGCAATTTTCTTCACTTAATTGTAGCTCTGTGTATTTTAGACATATTTAAATAAATTATCAGTGACCTTTAAGAACCAAATCCTCTCCACTGATATGCTGGTCACTTACATAAAAGCCAACTAGATGCCATCTGCAAATCAATGAAATTACTTTATTTACTATTTTCGCCTCCAATAAAACCTTTCCAGTCTTTTAAAGCTCACCTTGGCATAAAGAAAGCCTTCCTCCACAGGAGCTTTACTGGCAAACATGGTCTCTATGAAAGCCTGTAAACAGAATGGAGGATGAACAGTCTCATTTTAAATCGGTTGCTTACTCTAACATTCAAAATACTGGAGCTCAAATGAAAAGAACCCTTCTCCCCAGTTTTGTTGACCTGAAGTTGTGACTTTGTGTGTATAACATAGATTTCTGAAGAGGAAACTATTGCTTTCAGGACTATTTGACTGACAACATTTAGTGGAAGGGCGACTCAATAATCACTCAGAATATATAGTGGTGGGACGCCTGGGTGGCTCAGTTGGCTAAGCGGCTGCCTTTGGCTCAGGTCATGATCCCAGCGTCCTGGGATCGAGTCCCACATCAGGCTCCTTGCTTGGCGGAGAGCCTGCTTCTCCTTCTGCCTCTGCTGCCACTCTGCCTGCCTGTGCGCTCTCTCTCTCTCTGACAAATAAATAAATAAAATCTTAAAAAAAAAAAAAGAATATATAGTGGTATGCTAGAATAAGCTACACAGTTACACATTTGTCATTTATGTAACAAAGTTGCCCAGAAATGTATGGAATTATGGACTAAATAGTCCAGTCTACAGTAGGTTTCCCAACCTCAGCACTGTCGACATTTTGGACTAGATAACTTTTTGTCGGGTGCCAGCAGCACTTCCCAACTGTGATAATCGGATACTGCCAGATATCCCTTGAAGGACATAACTGCCCCATGTTCAGAATCAGTGACCTAGAGTATAAATCCTTAATTTCTCTGTGATAGCCATTCCACATGTGTGTTTGTTTCCTTTTTTATGAATGTACATGTCTATAATTCACCACTATACCCTAATCCAAAAAAGATTTTGATTAGATCTGATAGATAGACAAAATACAACTCATGGCAGAGTTAAAGAAAAGCAAGCCTTAAAAAGAATGGAGCTCAAAAAACTAATAATGCAAACCATAATAACCTTCACGATTACTATGGCAACTATGGATGGGCTGCAAATTTATCTGAGTTTTCTAGCAGCCAGTGTGAAAAGGGAAACTGTCAGCTGTATTTCCCACATCTGTGGGATAAAAATGAATCAGCTGCACAAGTACAGGATTATATGATTCTACCACTCGATTCTCTCAAGTTGTTGTGTTTGTTTTTTTTTTAAGATTTTATTTATTTATTTGACAGAGAGCATAAGTAGGCAGAGAGGCAGGCAGAGAGAGAGAGGAAGGGAAGCAGGCTCCCTGCGGAGCAGAGAGCCCGATGTGGGACTCGATCCCAGGACCCTGAGATCATGACCCGAGCCGAAGGCAGAGGCTTTAACCCACTGAGCCACCCAGGCGCCCCTCAAGTTGTTGTGTTCTAAGAGTGAAGGCAACTGGGAAGGAATGTTTTTGGTAACAAATACACGGCAATGACATCACCATAAAGCCCAACAGAGGGAAAGCAAGTGGGCTGGCCATGGAGACAGCTGTGACTTGCTCCTGCTCCCATTCTGATCCTTCCTCAAATGTTTCCTCCTCAGAGAGGCCTTCCTGACCACCCTATCTCACTCAGCACCTCGACCACACTTCATCCCTTTCCACTGCTTCTTTTTTCTTTACAGCATTTAATTTTAGCTGACTATACAGAGTGTTTATTTACTGTCTCTCTTCAACTAGAATGTACAACGAGGACAGGGACACATGGCAAGCCTGTTTTGCTCACCACTGTGTCTCTAGAACCTAGGAAACTATCCAGCACTATAGTAAATAATAAATATCTGCTGAATGAATTAGCAATTACAATGGAAGTTAAAGGATACTTAGTTACATACACACACATATGAATATTGATAATTTGTCAGTGCTACATTTTTAGCATGAAGCTAAAGAAAAAAAAAAAGGAAAAAGTGTGGTATCTCCACTTAGCCTCACTCAAAAGAGGGATTTTTCTTCTCTTAGCTGCACCCTTTGTCTTTTTATTAATTTCCTTTCAAAACTTTGCTAAATAGCACAGAAATTTTGAGCGTGCACACACACACCAACTCCTTGTATATGCGATCATCCACTGATGGATAAATGTGGGTTATTTGCAACTTTTGGCTATTGTGAACACTGCTTCTGTGAACAAATATGAGAGTACCTGTTTTTAATTCTTCTGGGTATACACCTAGGAGCAGAGTTGTTAGGTCACATGATAAATCTATGTTTAAGTTTTTCAGAAACCTCCAAGCTATTTCCACAGTGGCTGAACCATTTCACAATCGCACTGGTAATGTAAAAAGGTTCCAACTTTCCCACTTCCCTACCAACACTTGCTATTTTCTGTTTGTGTGTATTTTAATTTTTTAAATTTATTTTTATATTTTTAATCACCCAGTACTCATCACTACTGCACTCCTTAATCACCTATTTCACTCATCCCCCCACCCACCTGACTTCTGGTAATCATGTTGTTTTCTACAGTTCTCTGTAGTTGAGAGTCTGTTTCTTGGTTTGTCTCTTTTGTTCCCTTTGATCATTTGCTTTGTTTCTTAAATTCCGCATATGGGTGAACTCATGTTATCTGTCTTTCTCTTATCTCACTTAGCATTATACCCTCTCCATCCATATGGCAAGATTTACTCTTTAAAGGTTAGTATTCGGGGCGCCTGGGTGGCTCAGTGGGTTAAAGCCTCTGCCTTCGGCTCAGGTCATGATCCCGGGGTCCTGGGATCGAGCCCTGCATCGGGCTCTCTGCTCAGCGGGGAGCCTGCTTCCTCCTCTCTGCCTACTTGTGATCTCTGTCTGTCAAATAAATAAAATCTTAAAAAAAAAAAAAGGTTAATATTCCATTTTATCTATCTATCCATCCATCCATCTGACTCTTCCTTATCAATGAATTGATGGGCACTTGGGCTTCCATATCTTGGCTATTGTAAATAATGTGGCTATAAACACAGAGGTGCACATATCCCTTTGAATTAGTGTTTTTGTATTTGTTGGGTAAATATCCAGTAGTGCAATTACTGGATATAGTAATAGTGCAGTTCTATTTTTAACTTTTTTATTTATTTTTTTCTATTTTTAACTATTTTTAACTTTTTTTTTAAAAGATTATTTATTTATTTATCAGGGAGAGAGAGAGAAAGAGAGCACGCACAAACAGGAAGAGTGGCAGGCAAAGGCAGGGAGAGAAGCAGGCTCCCCTCGGAGCAAGGAGCCGGATGTGGGACTCGATCCCACGACCCTGGGATCATGGCCTGAGCCAAAGGCAGTGGCTTAACCAACTGAGCCACCCAGGAGTCCCTCTATTTTTAACTTTTTGAGGAAACTACTGTTTTCCATAATGGCTGCACCAGTTTTTATTCCTACCAACACTGCAAGAGGGTTCCTTTTTCTCTACATCCTCACCAATACTTGTTTCTTGATTTTAGATTTTGGCCATTCTGACATGTGTAAGATGATATCTCACTGTGCTTTGATTTGCATTTCCCTGATGATAAGTGATGATGAGCATCTTTTCATCTGCCTTTTGGCATCTGCATGTCTTCTTTGTAGAAATGTCTTCTGCCCCTTTTAAAATCAGATTATATTGGGACACCTGGGTGGCTCAGTTGGTACAGCGGCTGCCTTCAGCTCAGGTCATGATCCCAGCGTCCTGGGATCAAGTCCCACATTGAGCTCCTTGCTCGGCAGGGAGCCTGCTTCTCCCTCTGCCTGCCACTCTGCCTGCCTGTGCTTTCTCTCTGTGACAAAAAAAAAAAAAAAAAAATCAGATCATTGTTTATTTGGGTGTTGAATTGTGTAAGTTCTTTATATATTTTGGATATATTTTTGGATAGTTATAATATGTCATTTGCAAATACCTTCTCCCATTCTGCAGGCTGCCTTTTAGTTTTGTTGATTGTTTCCTTCGCTGTGCAGTAGCTTTTTATTTTGATGTAGTCCCAATAGTTTATTTTTGCTTTTGTTTCCTTTGCCTCAGGGGACCTCTTTTTTTTTTTTTTTTTAAGAGAGAGAGTGTGCGCACATGTGTATGAGTGATGCAGTGGTGGGGGGAAGCAGAGGGAGAGAATCTTAAGCAGGCTCCACGCCCAGTGGGGAGCCTGACATGGAGCTTGATCTCATGACCCTGAGATCATGCCCCTAGCCGAAGTAAGAGTCGGATGCTTCGCTGACTGAGCCACCCACATGCCCCACAGAGGACCTATTTAGAAAAGAGCTGCTATTGCCGATCTCAGAGAAATTACTGCCTGTGCTCTCTTAAAGGATTTTTATGGTTTCAGGCCTTGTATTTAGGTCTTTAATGTATTTTGAGTTTATTTTTGTGTATGGCGTAAGGAATTGGTCCAGTTTCATTCTTTTGCATGTTGTTTAGTTTTCCCAGCAGGGTTTTATTGAAAAGACTGTCTTTTCCCCATTCAATATTCTTTCTTGCTTTGTCAAAATTAACCATATAAGCATGGGTTTATTTCTGGGCTCTCTATTCTATTCCATTGATCTATGAGTCTATTTTTGTGCCAGTACAATAATCTTTTGATGACTACAGCTTTGAAATAATGAGCAGTCCAGAACTGTGATGCCTCTAGCTTTGCTTTTTCAAGATTGCTTTGGTTATTCAGGGTCTTTTGTGGTTCCATACAAATTTTAGGTTTGTTTGTTCTAGTTCTGTGAAAAATGCTCTTGGTATTGTGATAGGGGTTGTATTAAACGTGTAGATTGCTTTGGGCAGATAAAGTATTTTAACACTATTTGTTCTTCCAATCCATGAGCATGGAAAGTCTTTTCAGTTCTTTGTGTTGTCTTCGACTTCTTTCATCAGTGTTTTACAGTTTTCAGAGTACATGTCTTTCACCTCTTTGGTTAGGTTTATTCCTAATTGTAAGTGGGATTGTTTTCTTAATCTCTTTTCTGCTGCTTCATTATTGGGTGTATAGAAATGCAACAGATTTCTGTAGACTGATTTTGTATCCTGCAACTTCACTAAATTCATTTATCAGCTCCTGCAGTTTTTTAGTGGTTTTTCGGGTTTTCTCTATATATTATCACATCATCTGCAAATAGTGAAAGTTTTACTTCTTCCTTACCAATTTGGATACCTTTTATTGCTTTTTTTGTCCGACTGCTGTGGCTATGACTTCCAGTACTATGTTGAGTAAAAGTGGTGACTGAGGACATCCATGTCATCTTCCTGACCTTGGGGGAAAGGCGGTTTCTTCCCACTGAAAATGATGCGGGCTGTGGGTTTTTCACATATAGCCTTTATTATGTTAAGGTATGGTCCCTCTAAACTTACTTTATTGAGGATTTTGTCATGGATCGGTACTGTACTTTGTCAAATGCTTTTTCTGCATCTACTGAAATGATCATATGGTTCTTATCCTTTCTCTTGCTGATGTGATGTATCATCATGTTGACTGATTTGCAAATATTGACCCGCTCTTGCAACCCAGGAAAACAAACCTCACCTGATCATGGTGAATGATTTTTTTTTTAATGTATTGCTTCCTTCAGTTTGCTAGTACTTTGTTGAGGATATTTGCATCAATGTTCATCAAAGATATTGACCTGTAGTTATCTTCTATTGTGGGGTCTTTATCTGGTTTTGGTATCAGGGTAATGCGGCCTCGTGGCATGAATGTGGAAGTTTTCCTTCCTTTTCTATTTTCTGGAATAGTTTGGGGAGAGTAGGCATTAATTCTTTTTTAAATGCTTGGTAGAATTCGCCTGGGAAGCCATGGGGTCCTGAACTTTTGTTTGTTGGGAGTTTTTTGAGTGCTGATTCAATTTCTTTGCTGGTAATGGGTCTGTTCAAAATTTCTATTTCTTCCTGTTTTAGTTTTGGTAGGTTATATGTTTCTAGAAATTTATTCATTTCTTCTACCTTGTCTGATTTGTTGGCATATAATTTTGATAGTATTTTCTTACATCTGTATTTCTGTAATGTTTTTTTATTTCTCCTCTTTCATTTGTGATTTATCTGGGACCTTTCTTTTTCTTGAGGAATCCGCTACAGGTTTATCAATTTTATTGGTTTTTTTC
The DNA here is from genome assembly GCF_963455335.1 of Martes martes. Lineage (NCBI taxonomy): Eukaryota > Metazoa > Chordata > Mammalia > Carnivora > Mustelidae > Martes > Martes martes. Next base: position 7,916,860 of record NC_137895.1, read on the forward strand.
AAAGGATCAGCTCTTGGTTTTGATTTGTTCTTTTGTTTTAGATTTTTTAAAAAAATTTTGTTTATTTATTTGACAGACAGAGAGCACAAGTAGGCAGAGAGGCAGGCAGAGAGAGAGGCAGGGGAAGCAGGCTCCCTGCCAGAGCAGAGAGTCCGATGCGGGACTCGATCCCAGGATCCTGGGATCATGACCTGAGCCGAAGGCAGTGGCTTAACCCCCTGAGCCACCCAGGCACCCTGTTTTAGATTCTATATCATTTATTTTCTACTCTAATCTTCACTATTTCCTTCTTTCTGCTAGGTTTAGGCTTTCTTTTTTTTTTTTCTTCTAGTTCCCTTAGGAGTAAGGCTAGGTTGTTTGAGATTTTCTTTTCTTGCTTCTTGAGGTAGGCCTGTATTGCTAAAAGCTTCCCTGTTAGGACTGCTTTGGCTGCATCTCAAAGGTTTCAAAATGTTTGCTTTCATTTTCATTTGTTTCCATGTGCTTTTTTATTTCTTCCATTTCTTGGCTGACCCATTCATTGTTTAGTAGCATGTTACTTAACCTCTATGAATGCGTGGTCTTTCCAGATTTTTTCCTGTGGTTGACTTCTGGCTTCACAGTGTTGTGGTCAGAAAATATGCATGGTATAAGTTCAATCTTTTGGAACTCGTAGGTTTGTTTTGTGACCTTATATGTGATCTATTCTGGAGAATATTCCATGTGCACTTGAAAATAATGTATTCTTCTTAGGATGGAATATTCTGAATATAACTGTTAAATCCATCTGGTCCAGGATGTCATTCAAAGCCAGTCTCCTTGTTGATATTCTGTTTAGATGACCTTTCCATTGATGTAAGTGGGGTGTTAAACTTCCCTACTCTTACTGTATTATTATTAATTCTTTTATGTTTGTTATTGTTTTATGTATTTGGGTGCTCCCATGCTGGGTGCATAATTATTTAAAATTGTCCCCTTCATTATAGTGTATTTCTTTGTATCTTGTTATAGTGTTTGTTTTAAAGCCTATTTTGTCTGATATAAGTATTGCTACTCTGGCTTTTTAAATTTTTATTTATTTATTTTTTAAAAGATTTTATTTATTTATTTGACAGACAAAGATCACAAGTAGTCAGAGAGGCAGGCAGAGAGAGAGAGGAGGAAGCAGGCTCCCCGCAGAGCAGAGAGCCCGATGCGGGGCTCGATCCTGGGATCGTGACCTGAGCCGAAGGCAGAGGCTTTAACCCACTGCACCACCCAGGCGCCCCTACTCTGGCTTTTTAAAAAAAAAGATTTTATTTATTTATTTGAGAGAGACAGAAGCAGGCTGCTTGCTGAGCAGGGAGCCCCACCCAGGGCTCAATCCCAGGACAATGGGATCATGACCTGAGCTTAAGGCAGATATTTAGCGACTGAGCCACCCAGGTGCCTCTACTCCAGTTTTCTTATTACAACCATTTGCATGATTGTTTCTCCATCCCTCACTTCCAATACGCAGGTGTCCTTAGGTCTAAAATGAGTCTCTGTAGACTATAGATGGTCTCCTATAGACTGTAAACATAGATGGGTCTTATGTTTTTACCCATTTTGTCACCCTATGTCTTTTGATTGGAGTGTTTAGTCCATTTACATTCAAAGTAATTACCGGTAGATTAATTGCCATTTTATTACTTGCTTTGTGGTTGTTTCTGAAGATTTTCTCTGATCCTTTCTTGTCTTTCTCTCTTTCATGGTTTGCTGGTTTTCCTTAGTAATATATCTGGATTTCTTTCTCTTTACTCCCTGCATATTTATTAGTGGTTTCTAATTTGTACTTACCATTAGGTTTGTATATAACATCTTCTGCATATAGCAGTCTATATTAAGTAGATGGTTGTTTAAGTTTGAATCCATTCTTTACTCCTCTCCTCCCGACATTTTAGGTATATGGTATCATATTTGACATCTTTTTAATTTGTGAGTTCCTTGGCTGATTTTTTAAAAAAAGATTTTATTTATTTATTTGTCAGAGAGAGAGCGCGCACACAAGTGGGGGGGGGGGCAGCAGGCAGAGCAAGCAGAGGGAGAAGCAGGCTCCCCACTGAGCAAGGAGTCTGATGTAGGACTCAATCCCAGGACCCTGGCATGACCTGAGCCAAAGGCAGCTGCTTAACTGACTTAGCCACCCAGGTGTCCCGCTTGGCTGATTTTTAACAGATATATTCATTTTTACTACTTTTGTGTTTCCTACCTTCATATCATCATTTTTGGTCTTTCCTTTCCACTCAGAGTCCCCTTTAATATTTCTTGCAGGACTGGTTTAGTGGTCATGAACTCCTTCAGTTTTTGTTTGTATGGGAAGCTCTTTTATCTTTCCTTCTGTTTTGAAGTTAGCTTTGCTGGATAAGAGTATTCTTGGCTGCAGGTTTTTCCTATTCAGCACTTTGAATGTATCATGCCACTCCTTTCTGGCTTGGAAGTTTCTGCTGAAAAATCTGATAGCTTTATGGGGTTTTCTTTATATGTAACTGTCTTCCTCCGTCTTACTGCTTTTAGCATTTTTTTCTTTTCTTTCTTTCTTTTTTTTTTTTTTTTAAAGATTTTTACTTACTGGGCACCTGGGTGGCTCAGTGGGTTAAGCCTCTGCCTTCCGCTCAGGTCATGATCTCAGGGTCCTGGGATCGAGTTCCGTATCAGGCTCTCTGCTCAGCAGGGAGCCTGCTTCCCTCTCTCTCTCTCTGTCTGCCTCTCTGCCTACTTGTGATCTCTCTCTGTCAAATAAATAAATAAAATCTTAAAAAAAAAAAAAGACTTTTATTTATTTATTTGTCAAAGAGAGAGTGTGGGGAGGAGCAAAGGGTGAAGCAGGCTCTGCACTGAGCAAGGAGCCTGATGTGGGACTTGATCTCAGGACCCTGGGACCATGACCCAAGCTTAAAGCAGACGCTTAACCAACTGGTTAACCTCACTGGTGTGAGGTAGGAATCCAACATTATTCTTTTGCATGTAGATATCCAGTTGTTCTAGCATATCTGAATTATTCTTAATTAAATACATGTTAAAGCATTATTTTGAAAGGAAAAGAATGATTCAGATAAAGAGGATGAAAATGCTACTACGAGCTTGGGTAACTGCCAAGCCATCCCTGGTTTGAATGAGCACTGGCTTTGAAATCAGTGGAATGGAAATGACAAAACCCGAATTTTAGCAGTTAGCAAAATAGACTGGAAGGGAAAAGCAAATTAATGGCAGTTCCGTTAAAAACTCAGTGGTGTTTGCTGCTTTGCTGAAAGCAAGGTGACTCTCCAGGAGAGTTTCACCTTTGTGGCCGGCAGGTGGAGCTCCAACCAAAGGAACCCAGGCCACTTAAAAAACTTCTTTTCCTTTTCTTTTCTTTCCTTTTTTTTTTGGATAAATCAGCTGTGAGACACACTGAAACTAATTCAAGCAGGGCAAACTGATGATGGAGGACAAAATATCATGAAAGGGATTATTCAGTGAAGGAAATAAGCCATTTTGCAGTTTTAGATACAACAATTTGATTAATTCTTTTAAAAAATGGCTCCTGAGAATTTTGTATTGGGGAGCAGTATCTCTGGCTTTAAACACTAATGAGAGTAGGGAAATTTTAGGGCTCACTGTGGTTCACAGGACAATCCCTAGTTTACTAGAATGGATTAAGGGAGGGGTCCAGTACAGAAGGGCAATTGCCCTGCCTCTCCCTTGTTATATAAATGGCCACTGTCTCCTGAAGCTGCATGGAGGCTGTGGATGTAGACAGTACAGCCTGGGTTATCTGATGAAGGAAATGAACACCCTAATGGGAAGCTCCTTACTCAGGTTATGACGACACTGTAATAAAAGATTTCATATATGACTGTGTTGTTGGACCCCAGGAGGATGTAAAAAGATAGTTTCAGATCTTTAATCTCAACTTCCTCCTATGGATAATAAAAAGATAATGAGTTTAGCACTCCAGAGGAGAAATAAAATCCAGTAAGAAAGAGAATAAAATTGGGCCCTTGTCTTTTTTGTTGTTGAGTATAAGTTCTTTATGTATTCTAGATATTAGAATGTTATCAAATATAGTCTTACAAATATTTCCCTTGTTTATAAGCTATCTTTTTACTCCCCTGATAATGTCTTTTGATGCATAAAAGTTTTTAATTTTGATGAAGTCCAATTTATCTATTTTTGTTGTTATTGTTACTACTGCTTTGGGTGCCATAGCTAAGAAGCCACTGCCAAATCCAAGGTCATGAAGATTTACCCATATGTTTCTGCTAAGAAACACACACAAAAATTAACTAAAAAAATGGATCAAAGACCAAAACATAAGAGCTAAAACTATAAAACTCTTAGAGAAAAACATAGGGGGAAAGCTTCATGACCTACGTTTGGCAATAATTTTTTTCTGATATGACACCAAAAGCATAGGCAACACAAGAAAAAACTGATAAATGTTGTATGATTCTACTAGGCAAGTTCACAGTAGACTTGAGGTTACTAGGGGCTGGAGGGAGGGGAAATGGGAGTTATTGTGTAATGGTTACAGAGTTTCTATGTGGGACGATGAAAAAGTTCTGGAAATAGATAATGGTGCTGGTTGCACAACAGTGCGAATGTACTTAATGCCACAGAGTTGTACACTTAGAAATGGTTAAAATAGTAAATTTTATGTTATATAAATTTTAGATTAAAAAAACACAGCAAATGGAAAGAAAATAAGAAAGGGGCAATAATTCAGATCCTGAAACAATTCAGTTTTTTATGTTTAATTAAAAATGAAATAAAAAGGCATAAACTGAAGAGTGCTAGGCTTTGATAATTTTACAGTAAGGCAGAGAAAAGGCAACTGCCTCAAACTTCTCAGGGTATAAAAATCCCAAGGCAGATACACTCAATTTATCGGAGTTTAGAGGAATTTTAGAAAGAAAAACATTTCAATGAGCCACTATCATCAGATGTAAAAATACTGGCTTTTAATATAAAGATAATAATGGAAAAAGAAGATTGCTCTGCTTCGTATCATGCCAGGTCATCTTTGGCAGGGAACTCAAGACATTTTAACAAATGGGTGAGTGAATGGCTGGAAGTAGAGAAAAAACTCTTTTAGATCTACTGAATATGGAACACGTTATGCAGCACTAGCCTGGGGCTGCAAATGAACCCCTCAGGGATGACAGAATTAATTCAAGGGAATGTGGGGATGCTACTGTGAAAAGAATAAAAATTAAAGTCTGTTTGAAAGCTGGAATGTATGGGGTGCTTGGGTGGCTCAGTTGGCTAAGCGACTGCTTGAACTCAGGTCATGATTCCAGGGTCCTGGGATCAAGCCCCACATTGGGCTCCCTGCTCAGTGGGGAGCCTGCTTCTCCCTCTCTCTCTGCTGCTCTGCCTGCTTGTGCTCTCTTGCTCTCTGTTAAATAAATAAATATCTTTAAAAAATAATAATTTTTTTAAAAAGCTGGAATGTATGATTAAAAAAGAGGACACTGTGATGTCTCCCTGACTGTATAATTGATATGAATATAATGTTTGAGTAAAAATTCCTCCCCATACTGGGTAATAAGAAAAAAGGAATAACCTGGACCCTCCCTTCATCTAGTACTCATCAGACATGCAACATGGGAGCCTTTAAAATTAACCTATGCCAATTCAACTAGTAAATCTGAAACATTAGTAGATACTTTGAAGGCAGTAAGAAATTACTATCCTAAATAAAGAAATGTCAGATACAAGTATATTAGTGTCCATAAACTAACTGAAATAGGCCAGTGTAGCCAGTGAGGAAGACTGATGAATCAAGTCACAAACAGTAGACTATAGGAGGCTCCATAAAGCCACACCCTTTAGAGCCTCAGCTGTCTCTAGTACAGTCCGGCCATTCAACTCATAACAAGCTAAAGGTGACCGGTATTCTCTATTGATCCGGCTAATACCATTTTCTCGTTAACAATTACCAGTGAGAACCAACAACAATTTGCATTCATTTGGACTAGTTTACAACATACAGTATTACCTCAAAAATATTAACTCTTCTGAATATTGTCACACTCTGACGAGGCAGGACCGAGATCTAATTTAGCTGGACAATACAATATACTGATGGTATATTAATTTCTTTTTATTTTCCCTTTTATTTACTTTTTAAAATAGGCTCCATGCCAAGTGTGGAGCCCAGTGTGGGGGCTGAATTCACGCCCAGGAGATCAAGACCTGGGCTGAGATCAAGAGTCAGAGGCTTAACTGACTGAGCCACCCAGGCACCCCAGAATTATTATTTTCACCTGAAACTCCAGATCAAGTTAAAAGCGACTTTCCTAAGGTCATAAATCATATGACTGACTGGAGATGACTGATTAACCTTGCTAGAAATACAGGGCTCCACAAAGACTATGGAATTTGGGGAGATTACATGGGTTGGAGCAATCTGTGACATATCACAGACCACTAGGAATAAAGTGTTATCAGTTCTTGACCCTCACATCAAAGAGGTTCAACAACACCTACTGTGCCTATTTGGTTTATTTATTTAGAAAGATTTTATTTATTTATTTGACAGAGATCACAAGTAGGCAGAGAGGCAGAGAGAGAGAGAGAGGAGAAAGCAGGCTCCCTGCCAAGCAGAGAGCCCGATGCAGGGCTCAATCCCAGGACCCCGGAATCATGACCCGAGCCGAAGGCAGAGGCTTTAACCCACTGAGCCACCCAGGTGCCCCGCCTATTCGGTTTTTAGAGAAACCATACTTCACTTAGGGATGCTGTTGGGCCCAATTCATAAAATCACAATGAAAAAGGCCTTATTTGATTAGGACCCTTAACAAAAAAAGCCTTCTTAGAACTGCAGAACGCTACGGCTTAAGCTATTATGCTAGGACCATATGATCCTCATACTGAAATGATATCAGGCAATGTCAGCCACTGCACTCATCCCAACTGGAATTTCCAGCAAAAGCCATAATCACTACTCCAAGATGACCCTTGGCTTTGATATTAAGGCATTTTGATGTTGCTTTCCACTCTGTCTTTTGAAAGACAGTTGCTCATTTATTTGGGGACATTTGCTGAGTTTGCCCCAATAACTAAAAGACTTATAAGAGCAAATTAAGACCTGGCCTCTCTGCTCAGCAGGGGGCCTGCTTCCTCCTTTCTCTCTCTGCCTGCCTCTCTGCCTACTTGTGATCTCTGTCTGTCAAATAAATAAATAAAATCTTTAAAAAAAAAAAAAAGAGCAAATTAAGACCTGAAATACATATCATATCATTGCTGATGTCAGAAAAACATTACAGTAAGAAGGGCGATGCCCAAAAAAGTTTTATCATGAAATGGAAATGCACTATATAAAGCATGATACCAGGGGACGGGACAGACTCATATTTATAAGCCTTTTTTCCTTTTCTTTCCTATGAGCCTTCTTTTCCTTCTCTTGTTTCATCCACTGACCAAGGATGCCAGGTAACTGGTCTGGTTCACAGATGGTAGTTTCAGAATTGAGAGTAATTCTGTACAGAAAGCAGGTGCTCTGAGTCCAGCAGAAGGTAAAATCCTCACGGAAGAGGGTAATAACAAGTCAGTCCACTGAGCTGAGTTATATGCTGTGTTCTTACCTGTGATAGAACTAGATACAAATAAAAGTCCTGCTATTTGGGCAAATGCTGATCCTAGGCTGTTGCCAATTGCCTTGCGACTGGTCTAACAAATGGGCCATAAATAACTGGAGAGTAAAAGAGCCCCACATGGGAGGGCGCTGCTCTCTGGAAATCTCTGTGAAAAAAAATTTTTTTGTTGTTGTTAAGATTTTATTTATTTGCAAGAAAGCGGGTGAAAGTGAGACAGAGAGAGCACATGACTGGGCTGGGGAGAGGCAGAGGGAGAAGTAGACTTCCTCCTGAGCAAGGAGACCGATGTGGGGCTTGATCCCAGGACCCTGGGATCATGACCTGAGCCGAAGGCAGAAGCTTAACTGACTGAACTGCCCAGGTGCCCCTCTATTTAAATTCTGAGGGCAAATCAAAACAGGCCATAATGATGCTTACCAAAGAAACCCAATGCCAGGGTTTGAAGGTAACTGCAATCAATAAATTGATGGCCTAGTAAGTTCTCTTGAAATGGCAGTGAAGGTCCATGGAATGAATGGGACGTGGAGGAACTCAAGTCAGGCAGCAATGCACAAAACAATGACACAGACCACTGGGCTCCACTGAAGCTCAAAAAAAAAAAACTGCATTGGTTGCCAATGGTACAATCCCATTTTTCTGTACTTACCCAATCTGTCCCCCCTACTACTGGAAATGGACTAACCAGAAAATTCTACTTCAGGGGGAAAGGTGTGGGTTAAAATTAGTGATGAAAGAAGGAAGAAAGGCCAGATTGTTGCTGAGGGGAAGGGAGCCAATAAATGAGTGCCATGAAAGGGAAAATCTAACATAATTTTGGTGCCTAAAGAGATGCTTAAAGCAAGAAAGTAGTATTTTCTCTTAGCTTTGATTTAGAAGCCTGTTGGGGCAAAGGACTCTGACAGAGGCTCCTTTTATGAAGAGCCTTTTGGCTCTTTTTGAGCTGAACAATAACTATCCTAACAAATACACTTCCCAGGGTGACATACGTCCTCAAAACAGATGAAGAAATAAATGGGAGCTCTGTCAACAATGCAAATGCTTTTTCATTCTCATTTCACAGGATGGATCTATTATAGAGGAGCTATGCTGGGAAGCAACCTGTGTTATAAAATGTTTAGTGGGCTGAATTTGAAAAACATTGTCTAATAATCTAAAAGAACACCATGTGCCACTAATCATGATGATGGTTTAAAAAAGATGCCAGAGGGGTGCCTGGGTGGCTCAGTTGGTGAAGCCTCTTGTCTTTGGCTCGGGTCATGATTTCAGGGTCCTGAGATCGGGCCCCGAGTGGGGCTTCCTGTCTCTTTCTCCCTCTCCCAACACCCCACCATGGCTTATGCTCTCTCTCTCTGAAATAAATAAAGTCTTAATAATTAAAAACATACCAGAATATGGTGGTAGAATGTTATCTAATGCATATCTCTTTGGCCAAAATAATATTATGTGTAAAAATAGCTATTTGCCCTGTTATCGTTGATAAACAGGCAAAAGGACAAGGAACAAATGGGACACCTGGATCACTGACAAAGGGTAAGAAGTAGGTATAACTTGGTGGGCCCACATTCCTGAGAACTATGAAATTTGTTTGGTTATGAGAAGTGCTATGAAACACTCAAACCACTATTAGGAATGATTACTACTCATATGATCTAAGCCTGGGGAAATTAACATTTTTGAAGTACCAAATGTATTTCCTAATTGTTTAAAGGCAGTTAATACTCAATGACAACATGGCTGCTGTTGGCCCATTTGAAATAAGAGAGCTTTAGTGGAATCAGAAGCTGCTTAGGAGGGGCGCCTGGGTGGCTCAGTGGGTTAAAGCCTCTACCTCCCTGGGATCTTGGGATCGAGCCCCACATCAGGCTCTCTGCTCAGCAAGGAGCCTGCTTCCTCCTCTCTCTCTGCCTACTTGTGATCTCTATCAAATAAATAATAATCGCTTCTCGGCCTTTTGGCTAAGATCAAGTGTAGTATCTATCAAATAAATAAAATCTTTAAAAAAAAAAAAGCTACTTAGGAGTATTTGGTCAGGCACGTTTTTTGTTTGTTTGTTTTAAGATTTATGTATTTATTTGAGAGAGCACAGGAGCCCGGGGTGGAGCGGGGGTGCTGGGGGTGGGGTGGGGAGGGGAAGGGCAGCAGAGGGAAAGAATCCCTCAAGCAGACTCTCCATGGAGCACAGAACTTGATCCAAAAACCCATGAGATCAGGACCCTAGCTGAAACGGAGAGTCAAATGCTCAACAGGCTGTGCCGCCCAAGCATATTTGCTGTTATTTTATTTATTTGAGAGAGTGAGCATGAGTGGGGGATGGGCAGAGAGAGAGGGAGAAGCAGGCTCCCACTGAGCAGGGAGCCTGACACGGGGCTCGATTCCAGGACCCCGGGATCATGACTGGAGCCGGAAGCAGATGCTTAATCAACTGAGCCACCCAGGTGCCCTGGCATATTTGTTTTTAATGAGGAAAGACATACTGCTGAAAAAGACCTACGAAGGGGCGCCTGGGTGGGTCAGTTGGTTAAGCAACCAAGTCTTGATTTCAGCTCAGGTCGTATTATCAGGGATATGAGATCAGGGATCTCATATCCCTGATAATATGATCTCATATCCCTGATAATCCCTGATAAAATGCCCCCAGTACTGGGGCATTTTAAATTTTAAACAGGACTAGAGTGCCTCCTACAGTAGATCATAGGGACGCCTGCCTGGCTCAGTCAGTAGAGCATGAGGGGCCTGATCTCAGGGTTGTGAGTTCAAGTCCCACGTTGGGTGTAGCTATTACTGTGGGTTAATTCCTGAAATGAACTTGAGCTGTTTTGCTAAATTCCTGCATGGCACTGACTCTGGTAGAGACATAGCATGAAATACACTCATTATAAGTATTGTGACGGCAATAAACACATGAAAAGATGCTCAACATCACTAACCGTTAGGAAAATGCAAATCAAAACCACAGTCAGATACTCTTTCATACACTAGAATGGCTATTATTAAAAAACAGAAAACAAGTGTTGGCATGGATATGAAAAATTGGAACCCTGTCCATTGCCAGTGGGAATCTAAAATGGTCCAGGTACTAGGAAATCTAGTATGGTGGTTCCTCACAATACTGAACATAGAATGACCATTTCATCTACGAGATCTACTTCTGGGTGTATATGCAAAAGAAATGAAAGTAGGGATTTAAAAAGCAGAATGTGCATAGAAGAATTATTCACAATTCCTAAAGACAGAAAAAACCCAAATATCCATCAACACAGGAACACATAAATAAAATGCTGCATATACATAAAATGGCATACTATTCAGTCTTAAAAAAAGGGAAATTCAGGGGTGCCTGGGTGGCTCAGTTGTTAAGCATCTGCCTTCAGCTCAGGTCATGATCTCAGGGTCCTGGGATAGAGCCCTGCATCGGGCTCCCTGCTCAGCAGGGAGGCTGCTTCTCCCTCTCCCACTTCCCCTGCCTGTGTTCCCTCTCTCGCTGTGTCTCTCTGTCAAATAAACAATTAAAATCTTAAAAAAAAAAAAAAGAAGGGAATTTCTTTTTTTTTTTTTAATAAAGATTTTATTTATTTATTTGACAGAGAGAGAGACAGAGATCACAAGCAGGCAGAGAGGCAGGCAGAGAGAGAGGGGGGAGCAGGCTCCCTGCTGAGCAGAGAGCCCGATGCAGGGCTCGATCCCAGGACCCTGAGATCATGACCTGAGCCGAAGGCAGCGGCTTAACCCACTGAGCCACCCAGGCGCCCCAAGAAGGGAATTTCTGATATATACCACAGCATGGTTAAATCCTGGAAATACCTTGCTTGATGAAATGAATCAGAAATAAATTAACAGGGGCACCTGGGTGGCTCAGTGTGTTGGGCCGCTGCCTTCGGCTCGGGTCGTGGTCTCGGGGTCCTGGGATCGGGTCCCGCATCGGGCTCTCTGCTCGGCGGGGAGCCTGTTTCCCCCCCCCCCTCTCTCTGCCTGCCTCTCTGTCTACTTGTGATCTCTCTCTGTCAGGTAAATAAATAAAATCTTTAAAAAATAAATAAATAAATAAATTAACAAATATTGTATGACTCCACTTTTATGAGGTGTGTAAAGTAGTCAAATTATAGACTCAGGAAATAATATGGTTGTCACCAGAGGCTAGAGGAAAGGAGAAATGGGAAGTTATTGTCTAATGGGTAGAGAGTTTCAACATGGAATCATAAAAAAGTTCTGGAGATATATTGTAGGGGTGTTGGCATGACAAGGATGTCACTGAACTGTACACTTAAAAATGGCTAAAGTGCAAATGTTATGTTATATATATTTCATCACAATTAATGAAAAGTGTTACAAGGAATTTGGGGGCAGTTTGTACCAGCTTCTGAATACTGATAACAGTGAGATTAATGGTTTGTACTTGGTCTCTCTTTGAGCTCTCTGAAGGGCTTTGCTATTGTACAGCAGGAATAGGCCAATATGACCAAAACCACAAAAATCCCTAGTTGAGATTCCATTTTGGGTTCCCTGGTTCCAAGGTGTTCTGTGTGTACATCTGTGGTTTCTTATCCATGAGAGGAAAATGCATTCTGCCCGGCTCTTACTGAAGACCTGCATGACAACAAGAGCCTGCCCCTGGCTTCTCTGGACCCTTCTGCGAGACAGCCACTGACTATGACAGGTATTCTTACTTTAATGCTGTTGGGGTACTATACCCCTTTCCTATAATAAATTGTATTTTAGCTTTGCAAGCACTGTCATTTTGGGTCCCAGGTCTTCCTTAGCAATCAAACTGTGTTTAACTGCCACTATTATTGTAGTTATTATAAGGAAAGGAAATATAATGACTTAATTTATATCGTTCTAAGGAGAAACAACTAAGATCACGGGTGATACAAGAAGGCAGATTAATCTTGCCTTGTGAGGTACTGAGCAAGTCTCTAGACATGTTCATTAAAGAAGAAGGTAGATGCTCATCTACTATAAGATTACTGCATTGGGCACCTCAAGGTACCCACTGAAACAAAAGAACTTAGATTAATTTGGAAAAATTTTTTCAATAGGAACCATACCTGTGATGTTAGCTTCCCAGCAATCTGCATTCTCTCAATTTCTGCAGGAGATTTGATCAGCCGGAGGCGCTGTATCAGCTGCTGGACAGCTCGAACCTTATTCTTGCTCCTGGCTTTGACCTCAATCAGATGCTGCATGTAGTCAGAGTGAAGCTGTGCGTGAGAGGGCCTCATCCAGTCATACCAGACCATATTTGTCTCATCTTAAAATGAGCAGCAAAAAAAAAATTTAAATAAAACTAACGGCAACAAGAAATACCAACTGTCATGAACAAGAGTGAAAATTACAAAACCTGTGATATATAACTTTCAAGTGTTTAGCAAAAACTCTCTCAGGACTGAAGCAACTGAAGGGTGATTATGTATCACTGGAAAGGCTAATTCCCTGCAAACGGCAAGATATTCTGACATCAAATATACAGCTTTTCTGCCCCCAAACTTCGGAGTTCCTTATAAAGATGGTAGATGGGGCTAAAGCTTTTTCTCCAGCTTTGATTTCATTCATTATTTATTAAAATTTAAAGAACTCCACAACTGAGCTAGAGGCACTAGTGAATAACTGAACGTAAGAGGACAGAAAAAAAATACACAGATCTTGACCTCCTGGTTAAAAGTATTCTCTTTTTTTCCAATCTCAGTGTTAGTGAAAGGAGGTTCTCATCTCATTTAGGCGCAATTCTACACGCCGATGCAAACACTCTAGTGGATAATGTGTGCTAACCCACACTTAACTAGAAAGCCTTGCCTTTCCCATCTGTCATATATTCCCATTTAACAACCACATTCTCCTTCTAATTCTAGATACCCAAGGAACTGGTCTATATGAGCCTGAGATATAAGGTGTGAGGACTCATGTTGAGAATCACTTACACTAGGTCTCCACTCACCCTTTCCTTTTTTCCTGATGTGGCCTAACAGCACCATTCCCAACAACTGAAGTCTGAAGGGTTGTATGTTTTATACAAAGTATTTGGGACAGAAGAGGGGGAAAATCCTAAAAATTTGGATTGGTTACATACTAATGATACAACCTCCTGAATATTTTCATTTTAAAATAAAAATGGTTTTAAGTATATATTACAGGTCAAATGCTAATCTTATTTTTTTTTTTTTAAAGATTTATTTATTTATCAGAGAGAGCGAGAGAGCGAGAGCGAGCACAGGCAGACAGAGTGAGAAGCAGGCTCCCCGCCGAGCAAGAAGCCCGATGTGGGACTCGATCCCAGGACGCTGGGATCATGACCTGAGCCGAAGGCAGCTGCTTAACCAACTGAGCCACCCAGGCGTCCCAAATGCTAATCTTATTAATAGAAATTTAACTACACTTTTAAAACAGTAAAACCACCTCTACTACCTGTTCTGAGTATATGAAATCAGAGCCCAACTTTTTTTGGTTTTTATATTTTTAAATAAATATGATTTCATGAATCTTTTCCTTTGCCTACTACTTTTATCTAGTAAACTACTAACATTAAAAATGGTAAATGAGAAATACTTTTGAGAAATACACTTGGTTTAAGGTTTTATTTAGCATACTGGGTTGATGAAATTCACAATGTCGAATAAGACAGCTAGCAACTAATTAAAAAAATAAAGCTAAAAAGAAAATGATTCTGTGTCCTACATTTATGAAGACTTTGAAGATATAAAAAGTTCTATGAATTTAGCTGAGTAATTATCTCTGTAAAATAGAGAATACTTGCATAAAGCAATGAAAACAATTCAAATATATTAGAACTTGCATATTCAAATGAGTACATTCTTTCAAAGGAGTCTTTGTAGGAAACAAGTCCAATAAATTCCATGATCATTGGAAACAATTTTGGAATTCTCTTTTAGAAATAGACTTCAGAAATGGTTTATAACCCATACAAGAAAATCAGACTATAATTTTACAACCATACATATTTTGCCTAAAATTAGTACTTTCCAACTTGATCAGCTATTTACCAAATTTGGCTCTAAGTGACTTGGGACACTTCAAAAAATAAAATGCTTCCCAGAGCTGTAGATTTACAAGAACCACTAAAGACAGTTTATCATGTAGTGTAGATTCTGAAAAGTTCCCGAAAAGGGGTCCTAAAACATGAGTGATTATAATTTTACCAGAATAAATGTAGAGAAAATGACTATTTTGAGGAGCGTGGACTCAACTGTGTAACTATAAGAATCACCTGAGAATTCTATTTAAAGTCAAATTCTGATCTAGTACTTATGGAGTGGGGGCCCAAGATTTTACATTTCCAATTATCTATTATGCATTTGTAATTGTAATATGTGTCACCAGGTAATTCTGATGCTGGTGATGCACTGATCATTCTTTGAGAATACTACTTCTTTTTGAAGAGTTGGCAGGATAATCATTGGTGGTCAGAGGTCAATGGACTGGTCAGTAATCTTGAAGAGTGACCCATGCTCATTCTCCACTTTAAGTGTTACGGGAAAGATGTATGATCCTTTCATGGTGCTCAAGGAAATGCTACTACGGTAATCATTTTAGAAAATTAAGAACTTTATCTAAATAGGCAAGAAAGGTCTTAATCCCAAATCTGGCCTGTGATTTGACTTCTGCTCCCATTTGTTACCTTCCAATTTTGGTACTAGATGTTGAAATTCTTCCAGTGTATAGGCTTCATCCACTCCCGTTAAAGCTATTGCTCCATCGGTGCCAGATCGTGGGCCATCCCAAAGTTCTCGACTAGGGTCTCTCCGAGGCACAAAAAGCATGGCCTTATGTGCTGGTAATTGCTTGCCAGGGAGGCTTTGAAGAACGAGAATGCTATCGGGCTCTTGGAATCCACACAGGTACAGGAAATTGTTGTCTTGGTGGAAAGTATAGGGGATATCATTGCTCATGTAGTATGTAGGGTTGGACAGCAGAACCACTGTCTGGTCTGTCCCACTCTGCCCTTGTGTTTCCTTGTGGATCAGAGACATTAGTTTGTGCCTGCGAAGTGCATATTCCACTTGAGATAGTCCTGGCGTCACCTCTCCTAGAAATGACAAATAACAGTGATGCTTTGCATTTATATAGTGCCAAAGTACTTTTAAGGTAGCTTAGTATTAGATGGAGACACCAAAGTTCATTTCTTCAATTTATGTCAAATCTCCTGATAGCACATGGGGAATTCAGGAGATGACCCAGGTTTCAACTTTTCTATTCCACTGCAAAAAGGCTGGAAGAAATGACAGTTAAATGTGGTCCTGCTGGAAAATTGGGATCATGACCCCTTAAGAGCTCTTTCATTCTTTCACTCATTCAATCAAATATTTACTGAACATTATTATGTGAAGGCATTGTTAGGCATATAATTAAGGTTGACCTGAAGTATCAACATAAAAGGTAAGAAGGATGATATTACCTGTTTATGACTTTCCTGAAAGAATGTAAGCTCTATGAGGACATAGATTTTTGTCTATTTAATGTTATATTCCCAGAGCCTAGAACAAGACCTGGAATACACTGGGCATTTGATAAATATTTGTTAAATGATGTATAGTTTTTAACATAATAGAGTTTAAGGTCAAAGAGCTTTCCCCAATCTCAAGAGCTAAAATAAATTTCTCCTTCTGAATTTCCAATGCAAAATACTACCCTTCTAATAGGACTTTTCACTCTCTACTTTGTATTAACAACAGAGCTGGGTAACATAACCTCCTTGATGTTCCTTCCCTGAGGGAAAATTTTTGTATTTTCCAAGTGGGGCCATCTTTTTATTTTCGAAAAACTTGAATAGTATTATCTACCTCTTGGGGCTGTCATGAGAAGCAAACTTGATAAAGCATGTAGTTCTTAAGGAATGAAGATTCCCTAAAGAACGTTTAGAAGCTATGAATTCAGGGGCACCTGGGTGGCTCAGTCAGTTAGACTTTGATCTTGATTTTGGCTTAGGTCATGATCTCAGGGTCATGAGACAGAGCCTTGGGTAGGGCTCCATGCTCAGCAGGTAGTCTGCTTCTCTCCCTCTCCCTCTACCCTGCCCCTTGCTTGAGGAGCATGCATGCTCTCTCTCACATAAATAATCTTTAAAAATTAATAAATAAAAGCTACAGATTCATTTTTCACTGAACTGCACATAGGCACACACAAATTTTTGACATACAATTTCAAGAGTCTCTGATTTACTTAAGCCCACTCCCAAAACTCATACTGGGAACCTGTGTTAGGAAATGTTAACATATTAGTTCTCAATATTAGTACCCAGCAGACTGCCTGGTTGCTAGCCCAGTGGTAACTGGGTGGTTTTTCCCTTTGGCAATGGAAGTTATGCGTGCTTTCACTTGAGGTTTCAAAGCAAAAGAACTACTAAAAAAAAAAAAACACTTATGAAAGCTATATCCCTCAGCCTACACTTAGCAATATTAATAGTAAAATGTCACCTAATGCTTACTGAATGTTTCTTATGTGTCTGGTACAATTCCAATTACTTATAGGTATCAACTCATTTAATCTTTACATTGACTTTGTGATGTGAACCACTATTTTTATGTCCTGTAGTAGCTGGTTTCCATATCCGAGTATGGAAAGAAATACTGCTACATGAAAAAGTTACAGTACAAGATGGGTAATATGATCCCAATTATTAATTAAACAAACAAAAACAAAATAAAAAGAAAGGGGGTGCCTGGGTGGCTCAGTGGGTTAAAGCCTCTGCCTTCGGCTCGGGTCATGATCTCAGGGTCCTGGGATCGAGTCCCGCATCGGGCTCTCTGCTTGACAGGGGGGCCTGCTTCCCCCTCTCTTTCTGTCTGCCTCTCTGCCTAATTGTGATCTCTGTCAAATAAATAAATAAAATCTTTAAAAATAAATAATAAATAAATAATAAAAAGAGAGAAAAAAGAATTAGGAAAAAAATCCCAATTTCTGGGGTGTCTAGATGGCTCAGTTGGTTAAGTGTCTGTCTTTGGGTTATGATCCTGGAGTCCCAGGATCGAGTCGTACATCAGGTTCCTTGCTCAGCGAGGAGTTTGCTTCTCCCTCTCCCTCTGCCCCTCCCCCTGCTCATGCATGTATGCGCTCTCTCAAATAAATAAAGTCTTTAAAAAAAAAAAAAATTTAAGCAGGCTCCAGGCCCAGTGCAGAGACCAACACAGAGATCTTACAACCCTAAGATCATGACCTGAGCTGAAATCAAGAGTTGGAGGCTTAACTAACTGAGCCACCAGGTGCCCCTTTTTAACATGCTTTTTAATATTATTTGAATTTTGTTTCAATGAGTATATACTCTCATAATTAAAATCCCAAATAAAGAGAAAAGAGGATAAAAGAACATGGGCAGTCCATTCCATACACATAACCTACAATGGTTCTCTGTTGTCCACTAGATCAAATTCCACCTCTTAAGTAGATTTTAATGCTCTCTGCCAGGTGATTCCAATTTATCTGGTCAACTTTTTAAAGAAAGCTTGAGATACTATTTACACAGCATACAATCTACCCATTTAAATGTACAATTTAATAGTTCTGGTATTTTCACAGAATTGTACAACATTACAAAAATCAATTTTAAAGTATTTCATCACTCCCAAAGTAAATCCCTGCCCATGAATAGTCACTCCCCCTTTCCTCTCAATCTGCCCAAGCCCTTGGCAACCACTAATCTATTTTGTCTCTATGGATTTGTCTACTGTAGACATTTCATAGAATGAAATCACATAATATATCGTCTTTGGTGATTTGGCCAACTTTTTTCTTATCATTTCTCCAATTATTCTGAAATTAATTCCTTCTTATGTCTTCCATAGGTCTAATCTGTTCATTCCCTATTATCTTGTTTACAATGTGTCCCTTTTCCAAAATCTTTCTCCCTCTGTAGCAATTCCACTCCCAAGATTTCAGGCTCAGTGCCTGTTTGTTTTTAGACACCTCTCATTCAAAAGGCTTTCCTGATGAGCCCCGGTCATGTTGATTTGTCCCTCTGCATTATTTTTTTAAGTTAATTGTTTCATTTTGTTATATATATATCCTATAGTTGTATATAAATGTAATCACAGCATACCGAACTCTCTCAATAAGTATTTTCCCCCCTTTCCTTTGCTATTTGATTCGTCACCTCCCTTCCCTCCTCCTACCCACATGAACACCTCATCCACACTGGTAATCTAGCATGTATCCTTTCCTATTTTTCTCAATACTCCTATACTGCATTTAGGGGTTTTTGGTCACTCGTGTTTTATAGACATGGGATACTACATTCTTCTGTATCTTGCTTTTCTACCACAGTGACACCTGACAGAAATCCTTCCCACCAAGTCATCTTGCATAGTTTCAATTCATTCTGTTTGATGTTTCCATCTATTTCTTAGGGTGATGTATCATAACTTATTGGTCCATTTCTATACTGGTGGGCATGTATACTATTTTCAGCTTTTCACTGTAATAATAAACATCTTTGTACTTATTTCCTGGTACTTTTATGCCTACATACTGATGTTTTTAGTTCTATGGGATAGTCCCAGGACAGACATTTCTGGGTCAAAGACCTCTGAATTGTTCTTAGTACTCATGTTCAGTACTCGTAACTCAGTTGTTTATGATTTTTGCCTTGGAACAGTCTAGTTGTTTTACCTCTGTATAATTTGTCTCTCCAGCAAACCCTACAGTTTGCATTCCGTTAATAAAATATTAATTTTTATTTATCTACAAGGGGAAAAAATATACACTCTTATTGATGAAGTTGGTAATAAATAAAAGATAAGTAAGCCAACAGAGTCAGTTCTGGAAGAGCTCACACTGCATTTCTCCCCCCTCCCCCAAACTGAGCTGGCTAAGAGCCCTCTAGGGCTTGTGGGCATAATACTGAACTTTGTACCAGAGCCCAGGAAAAGCTTAACTATTTATCTCTCTGCTAATTATTCATGTTAAGTCTCTCCCTGTTACCCAACACTGGACATTTCCCAATGCACCCAAGCAGTAAATACTTTTATAACAGCAGAGGCTGGTTATAATTTGTAGCTCATCCAACCTTTCCTTTTTGTCTTCTCCTTTCTCTCTATTCTCCATGTAATAAAACTAAATTAGAAATCAATTCTTTTTATTTAATTTTGAGAAATAAGGAAATTCACAATTTTAGTGACTTTAATCTATGTGTTCTCTTCTGTTCTCGTTAATAAAAAAGCATATATAGAAATATACTGGAAAGTAACTTCTGAAAAAAGATACAATTATTTGAAAATCAAAACAGGATTGGAAAACTGTCTCTTACTCCCTTCAAGATAGTCCTCTCCTAGGCGCCGTGGTGGCTCAGTCGTTAAGCTTCTGACCCCTGGGTGGAGCCCCACCTAGTGCTCCCAGCTCTGCAGGAGCTTCTCCCTCTTTTTTCCCTCTCCCACTCCCCCTGCTTGTGTTCCCTCTCTGGCTGTCTCTCTGTCAAATAAATAAAATCTTAAAAAAAAAAAAGATATTCCTCTTCTTCCTAAATCCAATTTCATACAACTGACTACATGAGAAACACTTAAAACATTGGCTACATTTTCCTAAGCTTATGAATCATCAACACTATGGAGTGATCATTAACTAAATGCTTCCAAACTTCTAAAATCTCAAAGTAACAAAGAACTCTTTGGTCATGACAAAAAATTTTCTTTGGTCAAGAAAAAAGACATCTTTTCTTATCACTTGAAGGAGGAAATAAAAAAGGTGTGATAAAGTAATGAACCTTAACCCTACAGGTAAACCTGGCAGTTGTTATGGTCTTTGATCATAAAAGTAACCATTTTAATGGTCAGTGTGGCCTGAATTTTTTCCAATAAAACTGTATGTGAATAAGAATGTCTATTTGTAACTTTGTGACATTGTAATGCAGGGAAGAACAAAGTATCTTATGTGGAATCAATTAAGGATAGAGGGGCTATTCTAACAAGCTTCTTTACCAATCAAATGCCTCCATGTCACAATCTGGATTCTGCAAATAGCAAAGTCTCACAATCAACTGAGACTCTACAGCTAAGAGGAAAAGCTCTTCCAGGACATTTGGGATTGGACCTCTCAAGAGAGTAAGAAAAATGTTCTTCATATTTAATCAGCCAAGCAGAAAATCCAAAGAGAAAAGTTTTACAAAGACTAAATATGGATGGAAAGATGCAAGTCTTTGCTACGACCTAGGTATGTATTTTAATTATTTCCTAAAAAATAACTAGATTAGGATTTTAACATGGTGTGACCTTCAACCAGAGTTCTTAAAATGAATTCTTTAATATTAGGTAGTTTATATTGTCTACAAGAAAGCAGTTTATAAACTGATCTATCACTATCTAGCTGGAGAACAGGGGTAAAAAAAAGTTAATGTTTCCTTTATAAAGTAAAACACAGACCCTCTCTGAAAAAATGAAATGACCAAATAAACAATAAAAAAAAGTACTCTGAAAAGATTTTATTTGCATATATTGAGCGAAACAAGCTTGACAGAAAGAGTACATGCTGTATGATTCCAAGAAGAACCTAAACAATCCATGTAGACAGAAACTGGAGCAATGGTTAAGGACGGAGTGGGGACTGACTGGAGCAAGAAGACTTTTTGGGGTGATGAAAATGTTCTCTGTATCTTGACTGAGGTGTGTGAGGTATACTGGCATCTACCTTTGTCAAAACTCACTGAATTCCTCTTTATGATATGTAAATTTGAGATCTATGCAATTCATGATATATAAATTTCACATTTAAAAAAGTATACTACTCTCGGGGTGCCTGGGTGGCTCAGTGGGTTAAAACCTCTGCCTTTAGCTCAGGTCATGATCCCGGGATCCTGGGATTGAGCCACACATCGGGCTCTCTGCTCCGTGGGGAGCCTGCTTCCTCCTCTCTCTGTCTGGCTGCCTCTCTGCCTACTTGTGATCTCTGTCTGTCAAATAGATAAATAAAATCTTTAAAAAAAAAAAAGTATACTACTCTCTAAACTTGAAATAACCTTTTACACTAAGAATTCCCTCAGGTGAATTTCTTATTAAAAACCTTATGACAAAAAAAGACTTTATAGAAGTTCCAGATAGTATTGCCCAGCACAACTGTTTCGTATCTTGTGGTAAAGCGTGGACTCAGTCAGACTTTCGTGAGTTGGAATCCTGGCTCAACAACTTACTGAATGACTTGGGGAGAGCTACCAAACTGCTTTATGTTTTCAGTTTTCTCCTTTGTCAAATGGAGATAATAATAGCAATTACTTCTCAAAGTTGTCAAGAGGATTAAATAAGTTAAAATACTTAGAACAGTAAGCACTATATAAATATTAGATACAATTATTATCACCATAAAGAATTATGCTTAAAGACGTTGTCATTCTGGTAATCAAAAGCCAGGGAAGGGGGAAAAAAAAGCCAGGGAGGACACTGAAAGAGTAAAATTTACATGGACAGTCACTATCCCTATCAAAGTAATTATTTACATAAAAGCCCTGAAAGTCTTTGGCTTTCTCTCACAATAAGAATGAGTCTCAAGCAATTCAGAAGCTTATTATTCAGTTCTTTGTAAGATTCCTGATTCTTGTCTACAGCAGATTCTTGCTGATCTAACTTCAGAGAACTTCTCAGTATGAATGGGAAATATACACAAAGGTTAAAGAGAAATAGAAGTTATTTACTTTTAATGTATCAGCATTTAAAACACAGGAAAATCATTATATCTCAAATTATTTTTTCTCCTAGCATTAAAAAACAGAGAAATACTCCATAATTCTGCACCAGATGGCAGTTTATGGAATTTCTATAAGCTAATTATCATATAATGATAACTGAAATGAGTAATCAACAAACCCCATACATACAGGTTAAATATACAGGTTTATTTGCCTGTCAATTTATACATGAAACCACTTCAGTCTTTATTCTGAATTAAAATCTACTTGAGAAAATGAAGAGGAAAATATGCACAACTAATACAAATATGGGATTATTTTAAAAATTCCACAGATACACAGGAAGTGAGAAAAGAAAATGTATTACTTGGGGGACTTGGGTGGCTCACCATTAAGCATCTGCCTTTGGCTTGGATCATGATCCCAGGGTCCTGGGATTGAGTCCCAGATCAGGCTCCCTGCTCAGCAGGAAGCCTGCTTCTCCCCCTCCCAGTTCCCCTGCTTGTGTTCCCTCTCTTGCTATGTCTGTCAAATAAATTAATAAAATCTTAAAAAAAAAAATAAGCCCTTCCCTTGAGATTCTGATTCAGTAAGTCTACAGGATCATGGCTTTGAAAAAGCTCAACCAGTGGTCCAGGCAGATTCAGACTACCTGGAATTTGTCATTTCTTGGACATAAACTTTAATCTTTCAAATAGTGTAAAAATCTTACAGCGCCAAAAGAAATCTTGATCTTTTAGATATTGAAGTCAAGCATTTTAACGAAACTTAAAAAAAAAATACACCCCTTGCTCAAGGTATAACTACAACCAAACTATGACTGAAAGATGGAGAACTAATTGGTTCTGACTCTTCTAAGGGAAGAAGATTCAGGAATTATTATCTAGCACCCAGTCTAGAATCAACCTTTCCATCATTTTAAATATTATACTTGACAGTAACTGTGCAGCCTCAGCTGTTATATCTGATGATAAGGGATAAAGAGGTAAGTGGTAAAAGTATTCCCTCAAATTGTGGGCCACACAGCTGTATCCTCAATACTTCCCAATGAATCTATTCACTATTGTAGTTGAAAACCAAGTGGTTCTGGGTATGTTGGACAAGTCATTCTGACAAGCCCAACTCTCTGAACAGCCCTTTCTTTCTTCCTTTTTTTTTTTTTTTTAAGATTTTATTTATTTATGTGACAGACAGAGATCACAAGTAGGCAGAGAGGCAGGCAGAGAGAGAGGGGGAGGCAGGCTCCCTGCTGAGCAGAGAGCCCGATGTGGGGCTCGATCCCAGGACCCTGAGATCATGACCTGAGCCGAAGGCAGAGGCTTTAACCCACTGAGCCACCCAGGCTCCCCTGAACAGCCCTTTCTTAAAGAGCTACAAATTATATCACATATTGCAAGATTAATTGTGCCCAAGAATGTAACAATATTAGAAATACAGGTTCTTGGAAATAATGCTTTATTAGGCAGTAATTCTTCTTCTATTCTCTGATAAATTGCAGTGCTTATGTGAGTTGAACACCTTGCTGTTCTCCTGATGACAGCGTTACTCCTGTGGCAATGTCTGGGAACTATGTAACTATCTATCTGCACAGATACTATAAAAAGTAGATTCACAGTTTATAACACAGTTTATAACACCATATAGCTCAGAATGCCACTTACCTTCCTGCATAGAATCACTTTTTCCCTGCTTGGGTGGTAAGTGGCGGGCATATTAGTGATCAGGAGGATGAAATGACATTTTCTGTCCCTACAGACTTAGTCCTCAGCACTGGGACGGCAATGTAAAAAAGAAGAAATTGGAGGTGCCTGGCTGGCTCAGGCAGTAGAGCATGTGACTCTTGATCTTGGGGTTGCAAGTTCAAGCCCCATGTTGGGCCTAGAGATTACTCAAAAATAAATAAGTAAATTCACACATACATAATTTAAGGAATTAAGTTTTAGAAATCACTAGGAGACCTTGGGAAAGTCAGTCTGATTTTTTATTTCCATCTCAAGCACTAGTAGCACACCTAGAACAGAATTCCTTTATCTGAGCCATTTTGCTGAATATTTTCCAGGTTACTTTTGCTTCAGGAAACTTGGGTGGATATGGCCAGGAAAAATCCAAAGGAAACAGCTCCCTAAAATTCAGAAAGAGCTGACCCAGTAATTTCATTTCTAAGAATTTATTTTTAAGAAATAATTGATCAGTATACAAAGTATACACATGTATCTACACACACACAGACACACATACTTCTATATAAAAAATAAGTCCAGAAAGATACATACACCAATACCCTAATAGTGGTTTTCTATGAATGGTGGAATTTTAAGTGATTTTTAAAAAAAAAATATTTTTACCTGTAATCTCTAACACTTCTAATAATATATATGGGCCTTGTATAATAATTAGAGAAAGGATTGAGATATGTTCCAGAAGTTTTAAGTACTTACAAGCACTGGGAAAATAGGCCAAACATGAAACTTTCTGAAGCAAACCAAGTAAGAGATGATATAATTTTATACTCAAAACTAACAGACTGGCTACCTCTGTGAAAGAAATATTAAAAATATGTATTATATGCCTTTTATTTTTTCTCAATAATTTACTCTTTCTCCACACCACAATCATTTTAACACTTCCATGTCTACATAGAGAAAGACAAGCGATTAATATTTTGGACACTTACATAGTTTTTGCCTCCAAAAACTGTATACCTGGTTTAACACTGATGATTCTGTTTTAAAATTCCATCTACCTCTATTCCTTCTTAGTCCAATGTCTAAAACCCTACGTCCAGAAGAGTAAAAATTACGACAGACATCTCTTTTCCTCCCATAGCTGATATGAACATAATACATTTACAAATATATGTGTGTATATTTATTTACAATCATCTTTTATACAGTTATCATGCACATAACATACACAGCAAACAGTTTAGATACAGGGGCCATTATCTTGACCATATGATTACTAGTTTCAAGGCCTAGAAAATGCAGCTCACCATGTAAAAATACCTCACCACGAGAAATCAGTAATTTTCAAAGCTGGTAAAACTCAATGTCAATTCTACTTTTTTTTTTTTTTAAATGAGACTACAGGTAGGTTGATAGGTTAGAGAAATACTTAAATTAATACTAACTGGAATGCGAGTAAGCTTACCTTACAGCTTTGAAAAACTCTGATTTCTTGTGTATTTCAGTGGTGAGCTGCATTTCCTGAGTCTCAGCCGACTTCCCAGCAGAAATTCCAGTCTGAGGAAGAATCAGCAAAAGGAAGCCCTCACTGAGAGACACACTGGTATCATTCACTGAGTACAGATAGCGAAAGAGGAACATTTCTAAAGGCAATTTAGATTATTAGTCTATATACTTACATAGCAAATACAGATTTAACTTCGCATGGCAGAAGAAACAATTAATTTCCCTTGAAAATCTGACTGCTTTTTCTACAAAGCATTTGGTTTTGCCCTACCTACCTCTTTGGGATGGTTTCACTCACCACAGTTCACCTTTTAACTGCCTTTTTATCATTGTTATCACTTCTCAAAGCTGTGAAAATCAAATGTGGAAATGTAGTGTAATCTACTTAGCAGTATTTTTGTTAAATGAAATGACCACTTAGTACTCTCAAGAAAAACATGTTTTCTTTCTTTTTTTTTTTTTTTTAAAGTAGGCTCCATGCCCAACATGGGGCTCGAACTCATAACGCTGAGATCAAAAGTCTAATGCTCCACAGACTGAGCCAGCTGGGTGCCCCAGAAAAATGTTTTCTAAAATGTCTTTAACATAGCAGCTCAGAGGGAATTAATCACTTGATCTAGCAACTATGTCTTAGAAAGTAATGTAACTTTTCTTTTAAAATATCCCGAAATACATACTTTTCATTGGTAATTCTGAATTGTAAGGCTTATTGTATTTATTACTCTAGGTAGTGCCATCAACATAGTACCAGCAGCCACATGTGCCTTTTTAAGTCTAAAATTAATTAAAATAAAGGTAAAATAAAGCATTAAGTTCTTCAGTTACATTAGCAACATTGTAAGTATGCAATAACCACTTGTGGCTGGCAGATACTGTACTGGGCAGCACAGATCTAGAACATTTACATCACTGCAAAAAATTCTATTGGATAGCATAGTTCTAAGGGAAGCATCTAAAGAGAGAGACAGTTATTAACAGTTTAAAGGGCTTACCTGGTCTGAGGAGGTGTGGGTGTGTAAAGGGGCTGGGCTGGCCTAAGTATCGGTTTGGAATTCTCCTCTCTGGGATGGGCTGGAGGGAGTATCTTCGCTGAGAACACGACATGCATCCTGAAGGAAAAATAAAATGAAATGGAACAATAATCTAGAAAGTCCTCACTATATGTATACATTTATCTCTCTCCATCAGTTGGATCTCCTTCAACATTTATATGGCCCTTCCTCTGTGCCAGTCAGGGGCTGGGTTGGGCCCTAGTAATATAGAAATGAGATCATTTTTACCCTTAGCAACTTCAGTCTACTGCAGTATAAGAGAGATACATACACACAGAGTATGAATATGGTATGAACAAAGGGCTATGGGAACAAAAGGCAACAAACAAAAGCAAGGAAGGGGTAGGGGTATTTCACAGAGGTAGTTATGAAGCTGTGTCCTAAAATTCAGAAAAAGAGAATTAACATTTTTACTTAGAATATGCGAAGTATGAGAAAATATACACACGCTCTCTCATTTAACCTCGGAAATGTTAGAGCTAGATTAAATCATGTATGAAAAATGCTTAATCCTGGTATATGACAAACACTATTTTTAGCATTTATTCAATAAGATTTAAGCACGTGATAGAACAAATGGTAGGAAAAAAGTAAGAATGAGGACTGTGGTCTTTAAAGAATATACAGTCTAGTGGAGGTGAGACAGAATGACACTGTAACACTACATGGCGAACACCATGGTGGAGTCATTCACAAGCTTTTCTGAGAGGAAAGAGACTAACACAATGTTGTGGGATGGGTACAAAGACAAAGATGAGCACACAGTGCTCTGGGGAACACAGAGAAGCACAGAAAAGGTGTTGGTGTGGGATGGCAGAAGCAGGGGATGCCTACTCTGAATAAGAATTAGTCAAGGGGTGCCTGGGTGGCTCAGTGGGTTAAGCCTCTGCCTTTGGCTCAGGTCATGATCTCAGGGTCCTGGGATCGAGCCCCACGTCGGGCTCGATCTCAGGGTCCTGGGATCGAGCCCCACGCCGGGCTCTCTGCTCGGCGGGGGGCCTGCTTTCCCCTCTCTCTCTGCCTGCCTCTCTGTCTACTTGTGATCTCCGTCTCTCTGTCAAATAAATAAATAAAAATCTTAAAAAAAAAAAAAAAAGAATCAGTCAAGTGAAGGGCACCTGGGTGGCTCCATTGGTAGAGCATGTGACTTGATCTCTGGGTTGTAAGTTAAGAGCCCCATATTGGGTGTAGAGAATAATTAAAAATAAAACCTTTTTCTAATAATGTTTTTATTAACATATAACGTATTATTAGCCCCAGGGGTACAGGTCTGTGAATTGCCAGGTTTACACACTTCATAGCACATACTTTTCCCAATGTCCATAACCCCCCAACCCTCTCCCTACCCTCCTCCGCCCGGCAACCTTCAGTTTGTTCTGCGAGATTGAGAGTCTCTTATTGTTTGTCTAAAGATAAAATCTTAAAAAAAAATCAGGCAGTTGGAAGAGAAATGGGTCTGGAAGGTGTTATAAATGAGATTATGAAAGAGAAGTCACAGAAGGCCTATGTGTGTGTGTGTGTGTGTGTGTGTGTGTGTGTGTAGGGGGAAAAGAGAGTTTCGGGTCAGTGTTGCTGGAGAAAGATGAAAAGATTATAAAGGTAAGGATCAGACCATTAAAGGCTTTGTATGTATACCAAATTACAGAATTAAGATTTTAACTGCCATCATCATTGCTTTTTTACAAATAAGGAACTGGACTCAAAAGAAGTAATCTGTGCCATGTTACACATTACTGGGGAGGCTGAAATTCAAACTTGGGTTTTTTTTGTTTAGATATTATTTATTTGAGAGAGAAAGAGAGAGCAGGTGGGCCAGCACACCAGCGGGGGGAGGGGCAGAGGGAGAAGCAGACTCCCCACCCAGCAGGGACCCTTATGCGGGGCTTGATGCCAGGACCTGGAGATCATGACCTGGGCGGAAGGCAAACACTTAACTGACTGAGCCACCCAGGCGCCCCCAACCTAGGTTTATTGAACTCCAAAATCTTTGCTCTTATCCCTCCACCCTGTTCTCTGTTGATCTCAACATCACAAACTACTATACAATCTCCTCATGAACATACAATTGCTAAAACAGGAGGATGTGATGTCAATCAAGTTAAAGGTTTTTGTAGGGACTATGTGGTATGAATGAGGAGTACACATTTAGTAAGTTAGGAGTCTTAAATGTTAACTCTGAATTAAATTTACAGAGGCCAAAATCTGTAAAAAAAGAAAGAAAAAAGGGGCACCTGGGTGGCTCAGTGGGTTAAAGCCTCTACCTTCAGCTCAGGTCATGATCTCAGGGTCCTGGGATCAAGCCCTGAGTTGGGCTGTCTGCTCAGCAGAGAGCCTGCTTCCCTTCCTCTGTCTCTGCCTGCCTCTCTGCCTACTTGTGATCTCTGTCTGTCAAATGAATAAATAAAATCTTAAAAAAAAATAAATTTACAGAGGATTATTGAAAAAAATTATAGCTTCTTGGATGATTAAAAACACAAAATGGTAAAGGTGTCTAGGCAGTGTGAAAATATAGTTAAGAATAGTGAAAAATGGGAAAAAGGAAAAACAAGTATTTCCTGGCATCTAGCTTTAGAAAATGTACAGAATACATATTGGGGAATATGCCCAGTCTATATACATTGAAAGCTTAACAAAGATGAGGCAAGTGATTTACAGAAACACAGAGGGCAGAGGAACTTGCTAGAGGACAACATGGGGATGCATCAACCAAGTCCTGATGTGGGAAACACTACAGGACAAACAATTCTGCTTCTTCCACATGAATTTTATGTAAGGTAAGAGATGGAAAGAGGGGGGTGCCTGGGTGGCTCAGTGGGGTAAAGCCTCTGCCTTCGCCTTAGGTCTTGATCCCAGGATCCTGGGATCGAGCCCCGCATCAGGCTCTCTACTCAGCAGGGAACCTGCTTCCTCCTCTCCCCCCCCACCCCCCCCCCCCCGCCTGCCTCTGCCTACTTGTGATCTTTGTCTGTCAAACAAATAAATAAAATCTTTGGGGAAAAAAAAAAAAGATGGAGGGGCATCTGCGTGGCTCAGTGGGTTAAAGCCTCTGCCTTCGGCTCAGGTCATGATCCCAGAGTCCTAGGACCGAACCCCACATTGGGCTCTCTGCTTGGCAGGGAGCCTGCTTCCCCTTCTCTCTCTGCCGGCCTCTCTGCCTACTTGTGATCTCTATCTGTCAAATAAATAAATAAAATCTTTAAAAAAAAAAAAGATGGAAAGAGGAATTTATAGATTAAAAAAACCTTAAAAATTATTATCAGTCAATTATAATATGTGAACCTTATACGGATCCTGATTCAAGCAACAAATTGTAAAACAAGTATCCACTCATACTGTTTACCACATCTATGAAAAAATTGGAAATTTGGATAATAATTGCATATTTGATGGTATTATGGAAGTAATGTTTACCTCTTTAAGGTATGATAATAGTGTTGTGGTTATGTTATTTTTAAAAATTATTTATTTATTTGAGAGAGAGAGGGGGAGAGGGAGTACGTGCACAAGCATGGGGAACAGCAGAGATGGGGAGAAATAGGCTCCCCGATGAGCAGAGAGCCCCATGTGGGGCTCAATCCCAGGACCCTGGGATCATGACCTGAGCCAAAGGCAGATGCTTAATCGAATGAGCCACCCAGGCGCCCCTGTGGTTATGTTAAAAAGGAAGAAACTTACCTTTTAGAGCTATAAACTGAAATATTTACTGATGAAGTGATACCATCTGGGATTTGTCTCAAAATAACATGGAAGTGGGATGGATTGGGCAGAGGATGAAACGGGATTTGGATGAAAGAAGACTGGCCATGAGTTGGTAACTGCTGAAGCTGGGTGACGGGTACATGGGGGTCCATTATATACTACTCTCTCTACTTGTATGTTTGAAATTTTCATAGTAAGAAGTAAAAAAAGAAAAAGATGAGTTAAATATAGACACAAATGAAGAAAATAAGTACATACTCTGAAAGGCAATCTAAGACAAAGAGTTAAAGGTAGCATGGTATAGTAAAGTGCTAATTCTATGGTTTATGTGATCTTGATGTTACATAATTCCTCTGCATTATTTCTTTACCTGTGAAATAATGCAGTTACAGCAGACAGTGGATTTCAACCTTTTAAAACCAAGATTCACAGTAAGAAATATATTTTACATGGAACCTAGTATAGGCAGACATATAAATATGATATATATAAAAATTTCACTAGGGATGCCTGGGTGGCTCAGTTGGCTAAGTGTCTGACTCTTGATTTCAGCTCAGGTCATGATCTCGGGTTCACGGGGTGGAGCCCGGCGTCGATCTCTATGCTCAGTGTGGAGTCTGCTTATTCCCCTCTCTCTGCTTCTCCCCCCACTTACTCCAATAAGTACATAAAATCTTTAAGAAAAAATTCACTAAATACTATTCCTTCTGTATTTGCCTGCCCTACTCCATTAAAAAGTTTCTCAGTACGCTACAATGATTTTATTACTGCAATTTCTGGAATGGTTTTGCCCCTGAAAGGTATGTTCACATCTTAATCCCCAGAACCTGTTAATTTACTTGGAGATGGTGTCTTTGCAGATGTAATTAAGGATCTTGAAATGAGGAGATCATCCTTTATCACCTGGGTAGGCCCTCAATTCAGTGACAAGCGCTCTTGTAAGAGAAATGCAGAGAGAGATCAGACGGAAGAGAAAACAGAAGAGGAGGAAGTCATGGGACCATGGAGGCAGAGACTGAAGTGATGTGGCCACATGCCAAAGAACACCTACAGCCACCAGAAGCTGAAGAGGTAAAGAACAGATGCTTTCCTAGAGCCTTTGGAAGGCATACAGCCCTGCTGACACTTGATTTCAGACCTCTGGCCTCCAGAGCTGTGAGAGAATTCTGTTATTTTAAGCCACCACGTTTGTGGTTATTTGTTATGGCAGCCTCAGGAAACTAATACCGTGACCTACTAAGATTACAACTTGCCATTGGAAACCACTGCACTGAAATGCTCTATCTCCACACTGAGGGAAGCTCTAGTTCAGGAGGAGGAGGGATGTGAGGGTGCTCAGTCTTTTTTTTTTTTTTTTAAGATTTTATTTATTTATTCAAGAGAAAGAGAATGAAAGAGAGAGAGAGAGCATGAGAAGGGGAAGGTCAGAGGGAGAAGCAGACCCCCTGCTGACCAGGGAGCCTGAAGCAGGACACTACCCCAGGACTCCAGTATCACAACTGGATCCGAAGGCAGTTGCCCCACCAACTAAGCCACCTGAGCACACCTGCTCAGTAGTTTTTAAGAGCATAAAGGGATCCTGAGACCTACCCCTGCCTCAACTAAACATCAGGTTCCCTACAGTGTTACTTGCAAACACCTATAGAAATGACCTTCCTGGGGCGCCTGGGTGGCTCAGTGGGTTAAAGCCTCTGCCTTCAGCTCAGGTCATGATCTCAGGGTCCTGGGATCGAGCCCTGCATCGGGCTCTCTGCTCAGTGGGGAGCCTGCTTCCCTCTCACTCTCTGCCTGCCTCTTTGCCGACTTGTGATCTCTGCCTGTCAAATAAATAAACTCTTAAAAAAAAAGACCTTCCTCAACACATAGTAGCTTTTGGCCTACTTTTATTTTTAGTTATTTGATCCCTGACGTTTGTGTTTCTTGAAAGGAGAGAAGGCAGAAGGAGGAAATGATAATGGGTTGGGTTGTCCATATACAACACTGTGTTGGTGAACTGACTATGAAGGAGTATTTTGAAGAAAAGGAATACAATGAGGAATTTAGTATAACTACCAGGCTTTCTTCACCTGTAAGCAAACCTTTTTAAAAGAATTTATTTATTAGAGAGAGAGCGCGCGCGTGAGTGCGCACACATGCACACACGCACAAGCACACGGAGGGGCAAAGGGAGAGGGAGAAACAGACTTCCCCACTGAGCAGGAAGCCCAACAACGTTGGTCTTGATCTCAGGCCCCTGGGATCTGGACCTGAGCGGAAGGCAGACACTTAACCGACTGAGCCACCCAGGCGCCCCAGCCAACTTTTGTCCTAATCAAAGCTCACAGAATATAGGATACAGCTCCATTTTTCCTTATTACAACAGACAGTAGAGGCCCAGTGTATTTAAAACCTCCAAATCCCAGCATCACTGATAATAATGATCATGATGACAGCCAACATTCACTGTTTATTATATTGCAGAAGGTATTCTAAGGACCCTACATGTATTAACTATCCTTTATAGCTGTGTGAAATAACTACAACTCTAAATTTTAAACTAATTTTTGTTTTTTTTTTTTTTTAAGATTTTTTTTTATTTATTTGACAGAGAGAGATCACAGTAGACAGAGAGGCAGGCAGAGAGAGAGAGAGGGAAGCAGGCTCCCCGCTGAGCAGAGAGCCCGATGTGGGACTCGATCCCAGGACCCTGAGATCATGACCCGAGCCGAAGGCAGTGGCTCAACCCACTGAGCCACCCAGGCGCCCTAAATTTTAAACTAATTTTTGAACGGGTAACATGTTCATATGGATCGAAGCTCAAAAGATATAGAAATGATTTACAGGGAAAAGCTTCCCTCCCACATTTGTCCCCAAGTTACCCTGCACTCTTTCCTTGAGACAGCCACTATTATCACTTTTTTGTTGAAACCACATCTGTGTATTAGTATCCCCTTCTTCATACAAATAGTAGCATGTATGTTTGAGGTAGATGCTATTACGATACTGATCATTTAAAGATGAGGAAAAAGAGATACACATGAAGGTTAAGAAACTTGCCCAAGATGAAAAATTACTGAGAAAGAACTAGAATTTGAACAATCTATTTGTAGAGCCCATAAGCACTGGACTACATTGTCTATAGTACTGTTTTGGCAACAAAACGCTCGAATGTAAAAAGTTAACGAATTCTCTTTTTTTACCTTAAGAGGACATACCAGAATACCCAATCCTTCTATTTTGGACCACTTCCTAGCACAGCAAGCTTAAGTCTAACAGATGCAAATAAACAACACTTTTACCTACATTTAAGTAAACAGGGTTTTTGTTTTTTTTAAAGATTGTATTTATTTGCCAGAGAGAGAGAGAGAGAGAGAGAGAACACACAAGCAGGCAGAGAGGCAGGCAGAGGCAGAGAGAGAAGCAGGCTCCCTGCCGAGCAAGGAGCCTGATGTGGGACTCGATCCCAGGGCCCTGGGATCATGACCTGAGCTGAAGGCAGCGGCTTAACCTACTGAGCCACCCAGGTGTCCCTAAACAGGGTTTTTTGCCCAAATGTTAATTACGTAATTAGTTGGTAGCAAAACTGGTATGTTGAGTCCTATTTCTAAAATCCAATTCCATTCAAAGTAGGGCCATTTCCTTAGTATAGACCCTCTTTGGTTCACCTGGACTATGTCCCCTAATTGATCTGCCTTTCTTGGATGCTCTTTCTTTAATTCATCCTCTATAACTATACTATTTCCACAGTGATCCCTGTAGTCCTTTGCTTCAGGATCTGTCTTTAACTGTCCAGCTTCTCAGACGAGCACTACAAACCTAGAATTTTCTTTCAGAATGCACTTCACACCCTAGCTTAGCACCCTTCATGATCTGGCCCCTGTCCATTCCTGCAGCCAGTAATCCTCAAAAAACATTACAGCAGCCACACTTGAAGACCACAGCTAACTAGTCTGTACTGTAACAGTATTTACCTTTGAAAACACAGTTCTCTTGTCTAAAATAGCTTCTACCTGCTTCTAGGAGCTCAAACATCACTTCCTTGAGGAAGCCTTCTAATTCCCCAACCTTGGTGATGCTGATGCAACTGCCCCTCCTCAATGCTCCCATGCTTAATTCTGTTAATTAACTAATTAATTAATTCCTATGATGCTGCACATAATTCCTAATTAGTTTGCCAGTCTATTATAAACTTTTGGAAGGAAAGGATTATTTGTTATTTGACTTTATTTCCCAGTGATTAGACTGGGATATATTTTGAAGGTCAAAAGTCAACCAGTCTGGGACGCCTGGGTGGCTCAGTTGGTTAAGCAGCTGCCTTTGGCTCAGGTCATGATCCCAGGGTCTTGGGATCGAGTCCCACATCGGGCTCCTTGCTCAGCGGGGAGCCTGCTTCTCCCTCTGCCTCTGCCTGCCTCTCTGTCTGCCTGTGCTCACTCTCTCTGACAAACGAATAAATAAAATCTAAAAAAAAAAAAAAAAGTCAACCAGTCTGCCTTTTGATTAGATGCAGAATAAAAAAGAAATTAAGATGTTTCTCAGGTTTTTTGGCTTGAACAACAGGATGGATGATTGCACCATTAAATGAAATGACAAAGACTGAGATACTTATTGGATATTCCAAAAAAGTACAAATAGGCAATCTGAAGTCCATGGGGTAAAATAACAGGCTAGATGTATAAATTAAGATTTCATGAGCACATTAGTAGTATCTAAAACCTTGGGACTGGATATTACCTACCAAGACTGTGTAGATCAAATGTAGTGACTATTTTAGTATAAGAAGGGAAAGCACAGGAGAAAGGAGGAAAAACTAGAGCACTGGGGTATTTAGGAAGTCAAGTGTCTTAACAAAGGGAAGGGCTCCTCCGCGTCAAGTGCTGCGAAATACAAGGAGGCCAAAAGGATGACTACTGGATTTGGCAACACAGAAGTCACTGAAGACCCGGACAAGAAGTTTTAGCAGAATGTGAAAGACAGAAGCCAAAATGGGTAAAGGTGGTCAAAAAATATAAACTTATAATAAGTTGTGGGGCTGTCATGTACCACATAGTGACCATAGTTAACGATTCTTCACTGCATATTTGAAAATTGCTAAAAACAAAAACCTTAAAAGTTCTTTTCACAAGAAAAACAGGGTGCCTGGCTGGCTCAATCAGTAGAGCACGAGACTCTTGATCTCGGGGTTGTGAGTTCAAGCCCCACACTGGGCACCGAGTTTACTTGGAAAAAAAAAAAGGTTCTTATCATAAGAATAAAATTGTAACTATGTGAACTAATGGATGATAACTAAACTTCTTTTGGTAATCATTTCACAATGTATACATTTATCAAATCACTATATTGTACTCCTTAAACATATATGTCAATTATAACTCAGTTAAGACTGGGAGGAAAAAAGTAGAAGCCAGACTGGAGTGTGCCAACAAAATAGGATAGACGAAAGCAGAATCATCAACCAGAGACAATAGTTTTGAGTTTTATTGTAAAAAGATTAGAGAAAATGGCATAGCAGCTAGAAGGGATGAGACATCAAGGGAGGAGGAATAATGAGAAGTAAATCCTTGTGTTACAGCCTCACACTCTATTGAAATTAGTTTTTCAGTGTTTCTTCCAATTACATAAATTCCTTGAGAGCAGAATTTTCTATTTTCTAACTCCTATCTGTATCACACGTTCTTAGCACATCAGATAGATTCAAATTCAAATATCAGATTCTTCACTAATAAGCTACGTAGCCTTAGACAAATTTATCTTTAAGAGCCTCAGGCTTCTTATGGGCACAAAGTATTTATTTTGCTGGAATGCTATTAACAATAACATGAGAAACTGTGTGTAAGTCACTTGGTATAGTATTTGACCTAAAGATGGTGCTCAAATAATGTTCAGTATTACCATTATTGTTATTATTTTCAACAGCAGGCAAATATAATCATATGTATGCCATTCATACATACATACATGTAGACTGGTATACTGTAGGAAGTTGAAAACCAGTCTGATGTAGCTCTTTTCCCCACTCCCGCTATCATTTTTTTTTTTCTGAGGGGGACCACATATCACATTATCTCACATTATTTTATTTTTCTTTTTTATTATTTATATTACATCATAATGTAAACCGTAAAAATCAGAATTTCTTACTTCTATTAACATCAGTGGTTAAAACCGTGTCTCAAAGTAGGCATGCAATAATTATATACTGAATATATAAGTGTACACTTTTCAAAATCTCTAACTTCATGTTTTGAAGTAGTAACCTTGGAGGTGGATAGACACCGTCGCCTCAAGTCATTCAATACTGGCTTGCAGAAAGCTTGTCTATAATGCTACTTCAGGAAGCCCTCCCTGAAACAGCCCAAGTCTGGGCTAGGTGTCTCTCAGGACTGCTTAGTTAGCATCCAGTGCTTCTCCCTACAGTCCTTATCATACTGTAATCAAGTTTATTTCCTACTGAACTGCCTCTTGTTTGAAATAAACAAAAATGTCATCTATTTGAATACTTTTCTACCTCATTCACAATTTCATTTTTCAAAACCAAAACAAAGAACTGGGAAATAAGTTATTAAGGCTCAGTAGCCTAAAGGTCCTATTATGCAAGGGGCACGCTGTGGTCATCAACAATAGGTCCCTCTAGTTTATGAGGCATTGTCTGAGACTTCCAGGAGACTATAGGAGAAATAGTCCAGAGGGTCAGGATGGTCTGATATGACTATGGACTAGCTCTACTTGGAAGTTCTCATCCCACCCCCAACCCCAGAATGACACCATAATGCAAACCTCTCTGACATAAGCTTGTAACTCTGCTTGCCACATAATCGGTATCCTAATGTCTCCTAGCAGCATCCATGGTAGTAACATTGACTTCAATGTAAAAATGTGCCTATTTGCAGTCACTACTTCTAACACCACTGCCAGGAGAGCTTGAGCTGAGAGGAAACTACGGTTCTCATTACTCAGACCCAGAACACCCCTTCCCTACAATCTGCTAAAATATGGTGGATTACTACGAAGTTCTAGGAGTGCAGAGATATGCTTCACCTGAGGACATTAAAAAGGCTTATCGTAAAGTGGCACTCAAATGGCACCCTGATAAAAATCCAGAAAATAAAGAAGAAGCTGAGAGAAAATTCAAAGAAGTAGCTGAGGCATATGAGGTATTATCAAATAATGAAAAAAGGGACATTTATGATAAATATGGCCAAGAAGGATTAAATGGTAGAGGCAGAAGTCACTTTGACGATTCTTTTGACTATGGCTTCACATTCCGTAAGGCAGATGATGTCTTTAGAGAAATTTTCGGTGAAAGGGACCCATTTTCATTTCATTTCTTTGAAGACTCACTTGAGGACCTTTTAAATAGTCCAAGAAGCTCCTGTGGAAGCAAAGGTACAAGATCCTTTTTTGCTACCTCGAGTCAATATCCGGTTTTTGAGAGATTTTCTTCATATGATACAGGATATACACCATACGGTTCACTGGACCACAAGGGCCTTAATTCATTCTCCTCCCTGGCATTTGATGAGAGTGGGATAAGCAACTACATATCTGTTACAGCTTCAGATAAGATTGGTAATACAAATACAAACACACAGAGAATTATTGAGAACGATCAAGAAATAGAAGAAGTTGATGATGATGGCAAGTTGAAGTCCTTCCTTATAAATGGTGTGGAAGATGAAGAGGGCTTTGCAGAAGAATGCAGTTGGAGAAGAAAGTCATTTAACAATTATTCACCAAAGTCCTATAGCCCCAAACATGTAACTCAATATACTTTTGCGGATAATGATGAGCAAGATGTATCTTGGGTCACCAGCAACTGGAATCCCTCTACGTTCTCAGCAGGATTCAAAGAAGGTGGTAAGAGGAAAAAAAAAAAGCATAAAGCCATGCAGAAGAAGAAGTCAACTAAAAAGAATCGTTAAATTGACTCTACAGACACATTATGTTCATACAACAATTGAACACGACTGTGTGTGTTTTGGTTAATCAGTTTTGTACATAACATTTATTTAATACTGTATTCAGATTACGTTTTTAACATGTTTAGCAGCATTGTGGACATTTGATCAAAGGCTGTTTGGATTAGGTATGGTAGAAAAAGATGAGTTTGTGGTGACAGTGATAAAAAGAATTTGGAAAACAGGCAAATACCATTTTACTTTTCTTTGAGCTAAACATTTACAAATCACAGAGTTTTTTTCAGCAGAGTTTACAGGCCCATTCTTTTTATCTATTTAAAACTACTATGCAAACTTCTGAAATATATATAGCACTTGGAGCTAAAAATTCATTAAGATACACAGGTTCAGACCACCATAAAGTTATTCATGAAATGAATTTTCTCCAATAGAGACAGAGCATTTGACACATAACTTAAATACATTATAAATAAAAATTAAAGTATAAAATATTTTAAGTTAAAAATAGCCAGAATTATATTTGCACCCCCATGTTTACAGAACTTATTCACAATAGCCAAGAGGTGGAAGCAACCCAAATACCAATTAATGGATGAAAAAACATACATATGGTGAAATACTATTTAACCTTAAAAAGGAAATCCTGTTACATGCTACATGGGTTACATGTCACATGGATAAAATTTGAAATATTATGGTAAGTGAAATAAGCCAGTCATAAAGACAAATCCTTATGATTCTACTTACATGAGGTAAGAAATTCATAAAAACAAAGTAGAATCATGGTTATCAGGACAGGGGAGGGAGAAGTGTTGTTAATGGGCCTAGTTTCAGATTTCAAGATGACAAAGTTCTAGAAATCAGTATCACAATGTATATTTAAAAATGATTAACATGGTAAATTTTATGTTATGTGTATTTTTCCACAGTTAAAAAAAATACTACACTTATCCTGGATTTCTCAAAGCAATGAGGCTATTTCACGTATGCTGGGCCCACAGTGAATCACTCCAGACAGGAAGCTTTCTGTTTTCTTTTTTACCTATATACTATGTACACGGGCTCTACAGAGACATTATTCTAAAACACCAACTTTAGCCACTATACTTTCAGGTTATGATGGAAGAAAAATTAGTTACTGATGTATCAGACTCTGAGCAAGTGGTCTTAGCTAAATGTCTGCAGACATTTGCTTATTTTAAATGAACTTAGTTTAATTTCAATACAATTACTTCTTAGCTTCCTCTAATTATTTTATTTTCAAATTATATTGCTATTGCTTTCAAAATATGTGATTTTTATTCATTCTTTCATTCATTCAATGGTGTTTTTTGAGTACCTACTATTTGTCAGTACTTGGGATACAGTAATGAACGAAACACCAAAAATCTTAGCTGTCACAGAGCTTACAAACTGGGCAAAGACAATAAACAAATATTAAGTAATATATGATGTTAGTCACAGGTGCTAAAGAAAACAAAATAAAAAGTTACAGAAGTTCTGGAATACAAGGGTTGAAACTGTAGTTAAGATAAGCACAGAAAAATGATGGTTAACATCTGAGTAAAGATGTAAAGAAAGTAAAGGAGTTAACCATGGGCATATGAGATGAAAGAGAATTCCAAAAGGAACAGCAAATGAAATGTCTCTAAGGCTAGATGTGTAAGGTGTGTTTGACGCTCCCAGAGATCACTGTGAACAATTAAGAGAACAAGCAGATGAAGTCAGAAAGGTAACAGGAGGTCAGATTATGCAGGGATTGCTAGATCACAGTTTGGACTCTGTTATTATGGGTTTGACAGAAGCCACCGGAGGCTCTATACTGAAGACTGACATAATCTGATACATTTAAACAGGTCCACTCTGGCTGTTGTGGTTTTTGTTGTTGTTGTTTTTTAATGATTTATTTATTTTAGCAGGGGGAGGGGCAGACGGGGTGGGAGACTCTCAAGCTGACTCCCACTGAGTGTGGAGTCAGACACAGGGCTCATGAGCTGAGCCAAGGTCAAGAATCGGACACAACCCACTGAGCCACCCAGGCACCCCTGGCTGTTGTCATTAAGAAAAGACTCAAAGCAAGCAGATGTAGAAGCAGGGAAATCAGGCTACTGCAAAAATCCAGACAAGACACTGTAATA
The DNA here is from genome assembly GCF_963455335.1 of Martes martes. Lineage (NCBI taxonomy): Eukaryota > Metazoa > Chordata > Mammalia > Carnivora > Mustelidae > Martes > Martes martes. Next base: position 7,957,032 of record NC_137895.1, read on the forward strand.
GCTTGGTGCAGGATGGTGGAGGCAGGGGTGGTGGTGATCAAATTCTGGATATAGTCTAAAGCTAGGGCCAAGCAGAATTTACTAACAGGCTGAATATTGGGCATGACAGGAGTCAAAGTTTTTGGCTTTAGTAACTGAGAGAAAAGAGATTTGCCATTACCTGAGATAGGACTGCAGGTGTTAAGTTTTGGGTATGCTACGTTTGACATTCCTGAATTTATTAACCGAAAACAATTTCTTGGATTGACTTGCATCCTGCATATTCCTTGCCACTGAATTTTTTTTTAGCGATCTACTGATCATATTTTATTAATCTTTCATCTCTTAGAAATGTAATGACTGCAAATTTTAATGTGACTAAAAGATGTAAGCAAATAATCTGGCAAAACTAAAACCCAATCACCTTTAGCAAAATACAGTTCAGTGGCATAGAGCAATATAACAAATCTAGAAACCACAAAAGATTATAACATCTACTCTTTAAATGACTGCTAAGTAAAATGTGAGCTTTCGCTTAATTTTGTTGGATTTCTAGCTGGTAGGTGGAGAGGAAATTCTATAGGAGGGACTGGGAACGATTTGCATTAAATTATTTTGAGGCGAGCACCTAGGTGGCTCAGTCGGTTAAGCATCTGCCTTGACTAAGGTCATAATCTCAGGGTCCTGGGACCAAGCCCCATGTAGGGCTCCCTGCTCAGTGGGGAGTCTCTTCTTCCTCCTCCCTCTGCCCCTCCCCCTGCTCAAGTTCTCTCTCTCTCACACATAAGTGAAAATCTTTTTTTTTTTTTTTTTTTTTTTTTTTTAAGATTTTATTTATTTATTTGACAGAGATCACAAGTAGGCAGAGAGGCAGGCAGAGAGAGAGGAGAAAGCAGGCTCTCCACGGAGCAGAGAGCCTGACGCGGGGCTCGATCCCAGGACCCCGGGATCATGACCTGAGCCGAAGGCAGAGGCTTTAACCAACTGAGCCACCCAGGCGCCCCTCATAAGTGAAAATCTTAAAAAGGAAAAGTGAACAAAACTTATTTTTAGAAAATAAAGTCATAAAAGCTTGAAGTATTATAAATGCTACTTTTATAAAATGTGTTACTTAGTAAAGTTTATCAGATATGCATCTGGGACTATTGCGAGCTGCAAAAAATACCAATTTTCCAACAACAAAACCAAAAACCTGTGTCTGAAAATTTAAAAATGCAACAAATGACATGCCCTCTAGTCCATTTTCCACTCTTAACAGATAACTAAAAATTCAGATTTAATCTTATGCAATAGATTACAATCATCCAATGGTTTCCCACTACCTAGAGGAATGGGAATATACAAGACCTTTCATGAGCCAGCCACCAGCTTTTCTTCCTAACTTGGTTTTTTAATCACTTCTTCCTACACCTTATGCTTGAGCCCAAAATTTTCCAAAGGGTGTTCCAAGGGTTACCAGATTAAGACTCACTACAAAAAAAAGGGCCCCATGGTCAAATACTGTTTGCAAATTACTGCCAAATACCTTTCTTTCTTGGGAGACATAGAATTAGCCTAGTATGGGCATGATGAAATGCAGCACTCCCCAAACTTATCTGACCACAGAACCATTTTGGTGTAACACCTACTACCTACCTAAGAACATATTTCAAAAAGGCTCCCCTAGGCTTACTAATGATTGAGAAGCTTTATTCTGTGCCTTTGCATATGCTCCCTCTGGCAGGATGGCTCAGTTACTCTACAGTATGGTTGATAAAAGCCTTTTTCAAGTCTCAAGGTCTCCTAATGTTTAAGGGCACGTGCACATTTCCTCTTGGCCCCTCCCTGCTGCCAGGAAACATCTATCACTTTTTCTTTCTCCCCACCACTGCCACTAAATTTAGTATATTACAATTACTTGCTTTTTTTGCCACTCATGATGGTAGAAACTATGCTCCATCCTCACATGTGGTGTTTAATGTTTACTGAATGAGTTAACTGCAAACAGGCTTTTAAAAAAGTACTTATTCTTTAGTCAGTTTTCACTTTAGGATTGCATGACTTTCACAGATGAGAAAGTTTCCTATTGTACTCAATATTCTGCACTACAGAGTTTTTCTAAAGAACAGCAGCCAAGAGCACCACAGGCATGCAAAGCTCTATTTATGAGCATCTCAAGACAGTAGAATTTTCAAATTCTGAAACTTAGTAAAATCCCCAAATGACATTTTTAAAGAATCATCACTGCCTTTCTTGAGCCCCCATGCCACTTGAGTCAAGACTTTGTTAGACTCTATTGCTATATTGTCATTTATCTATTGCTTGCCTATATAGCACCCTGACAAGACAGCAACTCCAGGGAAGTGGAGAGTCATCCAAAATGACTATTAAAAAGTTACTTAATGAAGAGAACATTCTTTTTGGCTCAATAAAAAGTTCCAAAACCAAAGTTAAGACCTAGTGGCGGTATTACAGAAAAAGAACTAGACAGCAATTATACAACTAAAACTGCTGACTTGCAACTTGAATATATTTTTCAAAGATCTTGGCATGTATAATCCAGTATCTAGTGTTAAACTTTCATGGGGCACCTGGGTGGCTCATGTGGGATTGAGCCCCACATCTGGCTCCCTGCTCAGCGGGGAGCCTACTTCTCCCTGGGATTGAGCCCCACATCTGGCTCCCTTCTCAGCGGGGAGCCTACTTCTCCCTCTCCCACTGCTGCTCCCCCTGCTTGTGCGCGCTTTCTCAAATAAATAAAATCTTTTTTTTTTTTTTAGATTTTATTTATTTATTTACTTATTTAACAGACAGAGATCACAAGTAGGCAGAGAGACAGGCAGAGAGAAAGGGGGAAGCAGGCTCCCCGCCGAGCAGAGAGCCCGATGCGGGCTTCAATCCCAGGACCCTGAGATCATGACCTAAACAGAAGGCAGAGGATTAACCCACTGAGCCACCCAGGCGCCCACAAATAAATAAAATCTTAAAAAAAAAAAAACAACGAACCTTTCATTAATAAGGTTTTACACAAAGTCTCCATTAAAAAAAAAGTCACAAGCAAAAGATGGTACCAGCTCTAAACCACAGGTTGTGGCTTATGTGATTAACACTAGCTACGTATCTATTTACCTAATCCTATGGAGGACAGCTTTCTGCCACTTAACTATTAGAACCAAAGAGCAAATTCTGTGCACTGGACAGTGATTATTTTTTATTTTTTACAGGAAAAAAAAATCTTGTAATTACCATCCCACTTTCATTAAAGTAGATCAATGTGAGAAATACACGCCAAGACATAGATTTGATGTCAAATACCATATGCTCTGGTTTACACATTGGTCACCTATTGGCCAAAAACCTGAAATATGATCCAATGGCCGATCCGCCCGCAAAGTAGTTGACTTCTCTTTCACTGATCGAGGTTTATGTTCACCAGAATAATTGTTCGCGAGAGTACACCCTAAAAGAATGGCCCCCGTTATTCCTGGACTCCTTCATCTTGCCTTTACGAACGGGGCTTCAGACATTAAAAAGCCCGGGAGTATTTCCAAGCACTACCTCTTCCGAGAGGAAATGCTCAAGGGATTTGTGTTACTAAACATATTTCTTGTACATGCTGGAGCCAGCTCTCAAGTCAACTCTTTGAAAACACGAAAACAGCATTTCAAGGTAGCCTAACAAAAACAAAAGCTACTTGACGTGAGACACTTTGTTATCTACGCAAGTGAAAACTGACACAACTTCTAGGAGTCCAAGTAACTTTGAAGACAGCCCCTCTGGGGGATGGCACACTTTTCTCTCTGCAGTCATTCCGGCTTCCCAGAATACCTCAACGGTAGGGAGAACACAGGGCCCACCCTTTTCCAGAAGCAGCAGGTAAAGAAGAAATCCAAGGAGCGTACAAAGGGTTTGGGAGTGGAGGCCCCAGAAGGGGAAGGGTCCGCCGAAACAGGGATCGCCTGAGACCAACTTGAATCCCTCTGGGGCGCATCAAGTTTCTCAGAGAGCAAGCCCCGGAGGGGACACCGTGGGAGATGAGTCTAACCTGAGAGACAGCGGGCGCTTGCTACGGCGGGAACCAGCTTAGTTGCTGAGAGTAACCAAAGCATGACGTCCTCGCGCACGCGGCAGGAACGAAAAGAGGAAAACAGCCGGACAAGCGGCCGTCCACAGAATTGCGTCGCCGGGAAACCAAGCCAAGCGCCCCTCCCCTTCCGGCCAGCGGCACTCGCCGGGCTTTCCTCCCACGCGGCGCTGAATGATGACGTCACGCCCAGGGCTGTGACGGACACCCCTGCCGGAGGGCCTGTTTGGTGTCCTGTCGTCGCGCTCCACTTAACACGCAAGGACGTCCGATTCTAATATGATTCCCTGTAGGGGCTGATAGTTCCCGTGTCCTTGAAAGCACCAAGTGAGGGGATTGATTCAGAGAACTCGTTCAGATTTAGAATATAAGAAAGCATGCGTAAGGAGGCAGGCAACACCGTGAACAGTCACACTTCTAGAAAGTTCTAGGAAGTGCGCAGGGGCAGAGGCGGAGGGAGTAGGAATGGACGGGCGAAGGACCCGGGGTCACGAGACCGTTGGGTAGGCGGAGCCGGCGCCGGGGAGGTTCTAGTCTGTTCTGCCTCGCGGCAGCCGCCCCCTTCTACACGATCACGCTGAGCTAGTACCCGCGCCTGGAATCGGGTCGTAACCTCAGCCGCGCCTGCCGCCTGCCACTGCCTCTGGACCATGGACCCCCGCAAAGTGAGCGAGCTTCGGGCATTCGTGAAAATGTGTAAGCAGGATCCGAGCGTTCTGCACACCGAGGAAATGCGTTTCCTGCGGGAGTGGGTGGAGAGGTGAGACCTGGGCCGAGGACCGTTGGGGGTGGGAAGAGGGACGGTCGGAGGGGGGAGCTGGGCGGGAGCCGCCGTGGGGCGGACGGGCTGGGAGCTCCGCCGGGAGGGCCCGCCGAGTCGCCGCCTGTTTGTGGTTCTCCCTAGCCGGGAACCGGAGGCGACTTCGGGGGCTAATGGAGGATCGGAAAGCTTAGATAGTGACAGAGGTGGGGAAGGAGGAGGCACAGCTGGGTTCCCTCACCCTGAGGTCGTCAGGGGTGTGTCTTGGGCGAAAAAGAAATGCAGAGGATTGCATGGGCTTGGGTTCTGTAGACGTGGTGGGGGTGGGGAGCTGCAAGATTTCGTTTTCGCGTGGAGTTGTTTTTCTTGAAATCTCGTGTCCTGCTTAGGTCGCAATGACAGCGCTTTTACGCATTACGTTTTTAAATAGTGTTTTAATAATAATTTGCTATACGAGTTGTAATAAAATGGTAATTATTAGATTAACTTTGGATTTAGAGCTGTCCTTACTGCGTAGAATTATTTTGGGAATCATTTATCGGTACCTCGGTAGTAGCGGTGCTATTACACTAAATAAACACTTGAAGAAAAATGATTTTTCAAGGACCAGCATGTTACCATGATCTGTTCTTGTTGTCCTTAAATCTAGAGTATTTCGCTACGTGCACGGAATTAATTGCATAGGCATTGTGCCAGGTGCTAGGAAACCGTATAAGTGCGGTTTATTTAGTGAGACGGGAATAAATACAGACATTTGTTTTGATATTTACTGTATGATAGAGACTAATATTTTTCATATTCGGAGAGAATTTAAGAGAGAAAGGGAAATCTTCCCCGAGACGGTTTTTTTTAAAAACATCAGTACTAGTAAGGAATTTAAATGACACACAAATCGCACCTCGTGGTGATAACGACAATGCAAAGCAATGTGACTCTTCAGAGGTACTACCGGAAACAGCGATCTTTTTTAGTGATATTTTTATAGGGGAAGGTGGACCCCTGATGACCAGATAATTTCAAGAATATGTCTTTCAACAAACTAATAAGGAAGAAACTTAAGTTAGAATCTGTCAACGTTGTATGTGGTGGTGTTTTTTTCCTCTAAAGTTTCTCAATTTTTTTCCTCCACTAGTTTTCTAACTATGGTAAGATTTTGCGTATATTATAAATGTTAAATTCTGAGATCACTTACAGTTACTGCAGTACCTTAAAAACTGTTTCTGGTAGTTAACAAGAATACCGTTTTTGTAACAGGAAAACCTACGAGATGCTAATTTCAGGACTAGGAGGTTGGGCCTGGATGTCAGTCGGTTTTTTCCTCTTGAATAACTTGATAATCCAAATGCTTCACTTTAGATATTTGTATGTTTTTAATCTTTTTTGTCCATCATAGGAAAGAGCCTACAAGTACGTTGTTTATAATATTCCAGGTAAAGTTGGATGTGTATACCATCGGAAGAAATGGTTGATGCCAAGACTCAACATTATACTGAGTATATACACTGTTTTGTTCCGCTGCTGGGGACGAAAAAGGGAGCTATGAAGAAAAAGCTGAAACAAATCTAAGAACAGTGTAGCTTGGGCTGGAGTGATTATGGCTATCTAGAGAATTTCAGTTTAAGGCTTGGAAAATATTGTCAAACGTTATTTCCGGAAAATACTTATGTATCTTTTTTTTGGGGGGGGGACATTTCACGTATGTGGGGCGCCAGGGTGGTCAGCCACCTTCGGCTCAGGTCATGATCCCAGGTTACTGGGATCAAGCCCGGCGTCCAGCTCCCTGCTCAGTGGGAAGCCTGCTTTTCACACTGCCCCTGCCTGTGTTCCCTCTCTCGCTGTCTCTGTCAAATAAATAATAAAATTTAAAAATTTTTTCACATAGGTAATCCTTTTTTTTTTCTTTTTCTAGTCATCCATGTATGTTTTTCTTGTGACATCCTAAATTTTTGGTTTAAGTATGGGATGAAGCATGTTGGCATGCGTAAGGGCCCTATTCTGAAGCTTTCGTTGTCTCTTTAAAATTTTTGTTTTTGAGGCTTTTGCTTGAAGTGCATCAGTTTCTCTCTGCCTTCATGTCAGCCTTTTTTTTTTTTTTAAAGATTTTATTTGACAGAGATCACAAGTATGCAGAGAGGCAGGCAGAGACAGAGAGGAGGAAGCAGGCTCCTTGCTGAGCAGAGAGCCCCATGTGGGGCTTGATCCCAGGACCCTGAGATCATGACCTGAGCTGAAGGCAGAGGCTTAACCCACTGAGTTAGTGCAGGGTATATAATATAATATATATAATATATATTATATAATATATATATAATCCTATAAGTGCAGGATTATAGGAGGTTGGACTGAACGTGGAGACTTCTGGGTCCAGGAACGTTCCAAGGCCTAATCTTACTATAAAGGCTCCTGAAGTTGAAACCATATCAGAGTTTTTCTCTGTTCGTACTAGAGTAGTTGTAGGTACCCAGGTTTAGACATTGAAGAACAGTTTGTTTAGTTTATTTGTGTATTTACAAGAATTTTTACCACTGTTTATAGTTTAAAATTTTATTTGATGTTAAGAATTTAACAAATGAAAAGAGAAAAAAATAAAAAACTGGAAAAAAAGAATTTATTTAACGACATTGTTAATTGGACAAAGAGAAATAAAGAATTTTTTTTGGCTCAGTCTGTGAGGATCCAGGGAGATAATGATGTTTTTAGTGAGTATGTTTGGGGTATTTTGGTTTTATTTATACGAAGAAGCATTTTTTGAGACTGTTATTTCATTTTATGGTGATTTAAGATCAGAGGGATTATCTTTGTGTTGTAATCCCCAGCACAGTGCATGGTGTATGGCTTTGCGGTAAATACTTTAAATGAAAGGAGCAGGATGCACTTCTGTTTGCAATGAGTTGAGAACACAGAATCCAATTTTTTGTACAGGTGAATAATAACTATGACTCAGAACAGTTCGAATGTATCAAATTAAGAGAATTATGAATGAGGTCTTGTGTGAGTCCATATGAGAAGGGTCTCTGCACCAGCCCTACTTGGTGGCATAAAAGCCTATACTGGTAAAGTCCAGTTTGCAGTGATGGGGAGGGAATTAGCATGTTTTAAATCTTGGAAGCATTAAATGAAATTTTTGTACCTATAAGTTGGTTTTAATCTTCCTACGGTAGTTAGATTTTGTAAGGTGAGAAACTCTAAATGTAGCTTATGAATAACCTTCTTGTGTTCTTTTTCCTCCCTATTTTAAATTTTTTTTTAAAAGTTGAAATTTGCAGGAAAATTGAAATACAGTGCAAACATTTTTCCTGCAACGGTTTCTAGTGTTGTGCCCTCAGCACCATTGTGTATTTCCTACAATTCAACGATAGTCTCTCTAGTACAGCCACCAAACTCAGGAAACTAAGAATGATGCATTAATGCTATCTAATTCTCAGAATTCCATGTTGCACTTTATTGTTGTGACTTCTAATCTCTATTCTGAAAGAATTCTTCTATCATTCATTGGCTTTCATGACCTTGGCAGTTTTGCATATTACAGGCCAGCTATTTTAGATAATTTCCCTCAATTTGGTTTGTCTTTGTTTCCTAAGAATTAGATTTAGCTTAACGCATTTTTCTTAAAAGGTTTACTTATTTTATTTTTATTTATTTATTTTTTAAGATTTTATTTATTTATGTGACAGACAGAGATCACAAGTATGCTGAAAGACAGGCAGAGAGGGGGAAGCAGACTCCCTGCCAAGCAGAGAGCCCGATGAGGGCTTGATCCCAGGACCCTGGAATCATGACCTGAGCCGAAGGCAGAGGCCCAACCCACTGAGCCACCCAGGCACCCCAAAGGTTTAGTTATTTTAGTGGGAGAGAATGAGAGTGTGAACCTGTTCGAGCAAGTGGGGAGAGGGGCAAAGGGAGAGGAAAAGAGAGAATCTCAAGCAGACCCCAAGCTCAGCCCCAGAGTTTCATCTCACAACCCTAAGGTCACAACCGGATACATAAGGGACTAAGCCACCCAGGCACCAACATAATATATTTCTTGGTAAGCCTGTCACTTCCCAAAGTCTTAATTTAATATAAGTTAGATTGTTGTGGCTGTGTTTGAAGGTCTCCCTAAATACTTTCCTGAATGTTGCCTTTTGAAACTTAGGAAAAACACGGCTTAAGAAGCCCTGTGTCTTCATTAAAAGTTCACTGCAAAAGGGGTGCCTGGGTGGCTCTCTGCCTTCACCTCAGGTCTCTGGGATCAGGATTCCCTACGGCAGGCTCTGCACTCACCCGGGAGTCTGCTTGTCCCTCTCTCTTGCACTCTGCCCCTCCTTCCTCGTGATTTCTCTCTCCTGCTGTCAAATAAAAAATTTTTTTGAAAAAAAAATTAACTGCAAAGAACTATTGTTTGAATACTGTGCTCTTTTGAAAAGTAGTTTTTGTGTAGATCAGAATTTTAAAGAATTTTGTTTATATGCCTGTTTTCTTATTAAGTCATTTTATTTTGCTGAATTGCAAACTAAGAAATAAGATTTTTTTTTTTGTAACTGTCACATTAAACTGAATGGGGAAAGTGTGCACATTTTTCGTGATCGGTGCTTAACAGTAAATTCCAAATTTTGTCTGTTAGTGTGTTTGCTGTTTTAGATTTATAGTTTCACTTCACATTGGCTTCATTTTGTAAGTGAAAGACAAGCCATGGGGTGGGAGAAGATACTTGCAGCACGTAAAACTGACAGAGGGCTTATATGCAGAGTTTACAAAGAATACCTACAGATATATGACAGAAAATCTAAAAGCAATAGGCTACTCAGGTGGCCAATAGATAAATGAAAAGGGACTCAACTACAATGAGATACCACTATACACCTATCGAAATGGCTAAAAATATAAAAGATGGAAAATAGCTAAATGTTGGCTCAGGTGTGGAACAACTGGATTTTTAAGGAATAATTAGCATAATTCTTGCGCACTGCTAATACAAGCGTGAATTGGTAAAGGAATTTTGAAGAATCAAATCCATTTCCCGTTTGGAAAACAATATCCATTTAAATCCAACATACACGTATCTTGTGTCCGGAAATTCCACCCATCTAAAATGAGTGTAAATGTGGATATAACTTTAGTTGTAAAGAATTAATAGCTGAGGGTATTTTGAAGTAGATTCCTTTCAGTTTTCCAGGTGAATATTTCTCTCTTTTCCATAAAAGTTTAATGGCTTTTTTTTTTTTTAAGGCAAATTTAGTTAAGTTCTTGTGACCTCCAGATAATGTTGTGGAGGAGTGCCCTTAATCCGTTGAACATTTTAGTCATAGGACTGCTGCATGGGGCCCATTTACTTCAGAGTCTGACCCAAATGGAGCATTTGGCACTAATTCTTCATAATCTGTTTTCCTCCTTGTTTTTAAGTTACTTGTGTGTAGTTCATGGTGTTGTCCTGGAGTATTTGGGAAAGGACTTACAAGGCCAAGGGGAAGTGTTAATGGGTAGATTGTAGAAGGGATGAGGAGAAAATCTATACTGTGAGGGGCATATGAAATACAAACAGAAAGAATACAAACAGGACATTTTGAATTATTATACTACGACTTCATAATTATTTCATAAATTGATTATTTGAATTTAAGTGAACTCTTAACTAAAGTTGAAGTTTGGATTCAGTATACCTGCTGAATTCTGAACTAACAACTCGTACATAGGGTATTTGTCATTGCATGTTTTTCTGCCTCTTCCTCTGGGAGTGGGCATAGGGAAGCTATATAATTTTATTAGGCTTATCAAGGCAAGGAAAGGGTTAGATTTTTGTTAGCCAGTATGCTAAAAAAAAATAAAATTTTAAGCTGAAAAAATTTAATACTGGAGCATTCAAATTGAGTTTACTCTTAAAGGTTTGAGAAGGTAACCATCTGAGTATTTGTCTTTTTTTTCCCAGTGTATAAATGTTGCTTTGCTCAGTGAATTTTAATTTTCTAAACAAATATCTTTTTTTCTCATCTTCCTCAAGCATGGGGGGTAAAATACCACCTGCCACTCATAAAACTAAATCAGAAGACAGTATCAAGGTAAGTTATGAATTTCATCTATATGTTTAGTGATAAAGTACTATAAGGTTTTTAAAGTGCTGCTCTCAAATTACCACTCCTGATTTCCTCAGGATCGCTTAGAAATAAGATCTTCGTAAAAGATCTTACTCTGTTGGACATGGAGGATCTGAAATCTGATGTAACACGGAGAATTTGGGGTGAATGTGCACCGTGTTTGGGAATAAAAGCTTGTGTGTGTGACGTGCATGATCTGTGGGTGGTGAGCTCTGTGACTGTGCCTAATGTAGTCTTCATCATCTTTGCCTCTTTAGCACCGAGCACAGAACTTTATGCATTGTGGGTACTTGGTTAAAATTTGCGAAGTAAATGAAAAATAGTCCAAATCAGTAATTCTTAAGTTTTTCTATCTTATCACCTGAGGATTATTTCTGAGTATGAGTCAGCATATTCGCCCAAAAAAGGCACATAATAGATTAGGAGGAGCTTACCGGTAGCTGAAGTTTAAATATGGGGGTGGGTGTACCCTTAAGACTGCTTTCTTCAAGGGAAGAGTGGGGTAGAGGGAACAAAAAAGACTTCTGGTGGCTCATGAGAAAGAAAGCAGAAAACAGCCTGCTAGCTCCTTTAAAGTAGGCAGGAAACCAGCCCTAACAATGGACAGAGGAGGGGATTAATGCGGAGCCAAGCTTACAAGCTCTCTGAGCACTCATTTTAATTTCATTTTTATTTCTGATCCTCCTCCAAAGACCTTTCCCATTCTTTTTTTTCTTTCCTTTCTTTTTTCCTTTCTTCCTTTCCTTCTCTCCCCCTTCCTTCCTTCAAAACAAAAATGCGTCCTTCAGAATTCTTATTTCTGTTTTGTGTTTTCACATCTAAATATTTTTCCCCAAGTTTCCTTCCTTCCTTCCTTCCTTTTTTTAGAGCGAGAACACGAGGGGTGGGGAGAACAGAGAGAATCTTAGGGAGACTCCCAAGTTGAGCATGGAGCCCAACACTGGGCTAAATCTCACGACCCTGCAGTCATGGCCTGAGCCAAAATGAAGAGTCAGACTGAGCCAACCAGGTCCTTTCCCTGAGTTTTCTGATTAGTGGACTTCAGTTGATAAGAAAATTAACTATTTTATTTTTTAGAACCCTAAACAAAGTTCATCTATCTGGATATGAAATCAGAAGTTCTATCTTTGAACAAGAGAAGTGAGAGAAGTTAAACAAAAGCCCCAAAAGTAGTTACTCTTATTTTAGAGGAGTCATTTGTCAGAGTTTACTAGTTCCTGATAGGATGCCTTTGATAGTATACCTAGATAGTATATGTATTTTTTAAGATTTTATTAATTTATTTGACAGACAGAGATCACAAGTAGGCAGAGAGGCAGGCAGAGAGAGAGGGAGGAAGCAGGCTCCCCGCTGAGCAGAGAGCCCAATGTGGGGCTCGATCCCAGGACCCTGAGATCATGACCCAAGCCGAAGGCAGAGGCTTTAACCCACTGAGCCACCCAGGCACCTCCTATATAGAATATTTTGCTATGTGGTAAACATGTATGAAAACAAAATTATATTTAATCTGTGTGTCTGCTAAAATATTTTGTAAGAAAACATTCTGATTTGGAATTAAATGCTAAAATATTTTGTAAGAAAACATTCTGATTTGGAATTAAATGCTAAAATGTCTGACACCTGTAGGGTCTCAACACATATTTGGTAATGACGTTGGGTTTTGATTCTAATTTTTAAGAATTACAAAATAGCAACCTATATAACTGGTTACATAATTTATACTAATACAGTTAGATGACAAATGGGGTGTGCTAATTGTGATATATTCTTTATGAAACAGCATTATTAAATGGAAAGGTCAAAGTGCACAGTTGTCTTGTATCTGCATTGAGAATATCTAATGGTATACTCCAGAAACCACACTGGTTACTTATAGGGATGGTAAGGAAATTTGGTTTTCATCATGTGTACTTTGAAATTCTTTGAATACTCATCATTTGTGTATTATGGGTCCATTGTTCCGTATTTGAAATTCCAAACTCAGAACCATTGAAAATGTGAAGATTTTTAGTGTATTTGCTTGTCAGTAAAGTATAATCTGAACAGATGTGAGGCCATTTATAGTTTCCCACTTGTGAATGCTTAGACTTTTTTTTGCAGGGGTAATACGTTGATTAGGGAGAGTTGTGGACCACAGAGCCTGTTGAAAGTGCAGCATGAGTATGGGTTATGTATTTGTGTTAGCTTCCTACAATCCAGCATTTTTTAAATTCTAAAACTTGTTTAAAAGGTTTGGAGGAGGGATTGGACCTATTCTTAATTTAAATAGAGAAATGAAAACAAAGCTAAAACAAGTTTACTAAAACAGTATAAGAAGGGTTACATTAACAACTGAAATATAATGTATGTGAACAGTTTATATATGTTTTTATAAATTATATATTTATTGGTGTGTTGTTATATACTGAAAGCATTATTTGCCTTCCCTTTGGTAGGAAGAAAAACCAGATAGTAAGAAGGCGGAGGAAAACATAAAGACAGATGAACCATCAAGTGAGGAAAGTGATCTAGGTGAGAAGATGGTATAGTTAGTTTGTATTTGGTAATCTCATGATAAGATCCTGTGCTGATTTTTACTAAATTGACTTAATCAGGGCTAATAGAAATGTAACATAGCTGAACTACATCCAAAATTTAAAATTTTCTAGTAGCCACATTAAAAAACTAAAAATTAAACAGATGAAATTAACTGAATGTATCTAAACTAGCATATCTAAAATATTAACATTTTAACGTGTAATCAGTATGGAAAAATTATTAGTGAGATCTCCTTTTTTTCATACTAAGTCTTCAAAATCCAGAGTATATTTTGTACTTACAGCACATTTCAGTGCAGGTATTAGATATTATATTTTTGTGTAAATATTTGATGTATATTCAGACTTAATTAAATTTGTAGTTGGGTTACATACCCAAGTTGTTCTAAATAAATGTAAAAGTTTTCCAGTAACTGAATCAAGTACCGGAAAATTATTTTCTTGTTACTACTTGGATCCACATTGATAAAACTTGTTCATTTTAGAAGAAATGATATGCCATGAGTTTGGTTGTTTTTTGTTTGGACGTTTTTCAGGCTGCAGAGTGACAAAAATCTTTTCCTAAATTGGGAAGTCCTTTGAGACTATAAATACATATCCCAGTTACTAGATGGGCAGTCTCTTAATTCATAGACTGTCTAAAAGCTAAAGAAATGTATTTGTAATTTTTAAAATTTTGATCAGTTGATCTTTGATACTGTTAGAGAGGACCTCTCGTTTGTGGGCTTAATTGATGATCTTTCACTTTTTGTAAAATACCTTTTTCAGTCTTACAATTCTCCAACAGTTTTAGCTATGATAATATCTTACCATCTCTTCATCCAAAAGCAATTTCTTTTTTGTGTATGAATTAAGCTTTTTTTTTTTTTTTTAAGATTTTATTTATTTATTTATTTATTTGTCAGAGAGAGAGAGAGAGAACAGGCAGACAGAGTGGCAGGAGAGGCAGAGGGAGAAGCAGGCTCCCTGCTGAGCAAGGAGCCCGATGCGGGACTTGATGCCAGGACGCTGGGATCATGACCTGAGCTGAAGGCAGCCGCTTAACCAACTGAGCCACCCAGGCGTCCCATGAATTAAGCTTTTTCATAGTTAGGCAAAGTTATAAGTTCCATTCACTAAAGTTTTCCTGTTTGACAATAATTTGAACTTCAGGTTGCTGATTTCAGTTTCTTTTTTCTTTTTTTTTTAAGTTCATGTATTTCATCTGTATACCCAATGTGGGTCTTGAACTCAGAACCCTGAGATCAAGAGTCACACGCTCTTCTGACTGAACCAGCCAGATGTCCCTCAATTTCATTCTTTTTTGACCGTCAGCAGGAAACATTCAATTCACTCTTATTTGCTAAAAAAGTCTCTTAATATTGTCTGTTATTTTGAAAAGTTTTTCTTATTGAACAGTTGTTTTCCTTTATTGTAGCAAATTATAGTTGTCTGTCGTGAAATTTATGACATCTCTCTTTTCTAGTTTCTTTGCTGTTTGGTTATAGTGCTAGCTTTAGAGTTAGAGTCTGCATCAGCATTGTGCCTTTATCTTAATTTATTTGTAAAAAATGTTTATTATGATTTACATCATCACTATAACTTATGCCATCTCCATAAAATATTTTTTAATATATTACATTGATGTGTAGAATAAAATACTTGAACTGAATCATTTTGTTGATACTAACTAAATCAGTGGTGTGTCTCTGTTTAATACCAGAAACTATGCACTTGCCAACATTTCCCACCACAAGACAGTGAAAAATACCCGAGATGATGCAACAGTTAAAATGAAATGTAATCTTAACAAAATTTAATGGGGAAATACTTTACAGTGCATCAGTTTAAAAATTATCAGTTGGAGTGGGTATAGTTGATTAGTTTTTAAGAGTCCTATGCAGCCAGTTTGGACAGCACGGGTCTTACTGTCATTTCTTAATTTTGGCAGAAATTGACAATGAAGGTGTGATTGAACCAGATACTGATGCCCCTCAAGAAATGGGAGATGAAAATGTAGAGGTAAATTCAGCAGCTTATTTTGTTGTAAGGAATGTGAAGGTCCCATTTACTGCAATGATTTTGTGACATAATTCTGCCAGGAAAAGAACGTACTGAATCTTTCTCTGACTTACAGTATTTAGGAAAACATTTTATTTTACTGCTTAAAATGTTTGTGAAAGTTCCCATTATGTTTACTCATACTCTAACGATCTCAGAAATCTTTATTATTTCCTGTTTACCTGCTTTTTCAATTTGCATCTGTTTTGACTACTCTTTAGGTTAGAGTTCACCTAAAATTTATATTTAGAAATGAGATTGCTTATTAATGGGATATCTAATATCCCATTGTTTTCCAAAATGGTTTTATCACAGTGGGTACAGTTTTACCATCAAGGTAGTGAGAATTGGTTCTTGGGAGGGGGCTTGCAAAAAACCTTAGATACTACAGTGGTTAGTCGGCTTCCAGAGGGTCGTAACATACATGCAGTGTGTCTCTGTGGTATTAAAATGGAATGTGGGAGTATTAAAAAGTGTCTCTACGGCTCTTTGGGGGTTGATGATGAACCAAAGGCTTGAGAAACACTGAAATTGTGTAACAGTGGTTTAGAAGCTTGGTCCATGTCCTCACCAACACTTGATGCTATCAGATTTCATCTTTACCAGGCTTATGTGAAATGGTATGCCTTTGTGGCTTTTAACTTGTATTTTTCCAGTTTCTAATAAAGTTGAGCAAATTCTAATATTTATTGGTCATTCACAGGTATTTGTGAAGTCCTGTTGTGACTTTTCCCATTTTTCTTCTGGGTTGTCTTTTTTTCCTTCCTGATTTATATTTATTTCCTTCCTGATTTATAATCCATTTTATGTTCTAGAGACTAACAATTTGTCATCTATATGTGCTCCACGTATTTTCTGCTAGTTTGTGGCTTGTTTTCACTTTATGTTGTCTTAATAAACAATCTTTTAGTACAGTTAAATAGATTATTCTTTTATATATTATGCTTTCTTACCTCAAGGTTACAATTGTTGTAATAAGTAATTTTTTCCTTCTGAAAATTTTATGTTAACCTTTAACTTTTAATCTACCTGGCAGCACATTTTCCTCACCAATGCCGAAATACACTGTTTCATATATATGTGCCTCACTTCTGGTGTTGTGTTTTTCTTGTCTAATTTTTTCCATGTACTAATGACACATTGTCCACGTAATGGCTTATTATATGATAGGGGGACCTCTAACAATTTAGGAGTATTTTGGCTGTTTTGTTGGCCTTTCTTTTTCCATATAAATTATGGAATATTATCAACCCCCGCCCCCAGTTATATGTGCAGTAAATCTAAAATCAAGTTCGGGAGAAGATACAGCTCACTGTTTTGATTAACTACCCATGAATATGTAATTTTTAGATGTTTCTAATTTTTAGATGTTTTCTGATGTTGTTAGATAATTTATTAGCATATTCTCCATAAAGATCATGTGCATCTTTAAGAAATACAGGTACTTTTTGTCACTGTTTATTATGAAAAGAATTTTTAAGAATTTATGTATTCTATTGTATTCTGTTGATGATGTATCAGTTGACATGTCAGGTTTATAACATTGTATTTGCACTACTTGGAATATATTGGGCATTTTAAATTCTAGGGTTAACTTCCTTTAGCTCTGGAACATTTTCATCTAGTATCTTTCAAATATTGCCTCTTCCCCATTTTCTCAACTGTCATTCTGGAGTCCTAGTTAGGTATATGTTAGATTTTTTTCCCCCACTATTGAATACTATTTCTTTATCACTGCTGAATTATATATCAGTCATTTGGCTGTTGATGTTTGAATTTGAGGGCCTATGTTTCTCATCTTTATGCCTTACTTTGATTCATTTTAAAGTATACTTTGTTATTTATAATTTCCTTTCTTTATTCATTTTCAGAACTTGACTTTACACATTATAAACTTCGTCAAACTCTTCCTGGTTTTATTCTTTTATTTTTCCTTACTCTTGCTCATTGAGGAGGTACCTTGTTTACTTGTGGATGGTGTGGGTATGTGTATTTTGACTGCGTGCACATGCATGGGTATGTGTGTTTTTGACCATGAGTTCTTTGACATTTCATCTGGAAAAGTTTTTGAGGCCTGGGTAGAAGGTGCATTCCTCCAAAAAGGAAAGTGTTTGCTTCCATCAAACTCTTGAGTTGGAACTACCAAGTCAAGGACCACTTTAAATTCTCAGCATGGTTCTTTTGTTGTTTGTGTAATTATACAAGTATTGGGAATTCCACTAGAAAGCCTGGCTTATCATTATGAGTTTACAGGGGAAATTTTTTTTTTCTTCTTGCTAGTTGGCTATACCTTTCTTTGGGACAGGTTTATTTTTGGTTTGTTGTTATGCCTGCAGGTATAGGCATTGGGGAGTTCAGATTTATTGGAGGGTGCTGATTAGACAACATGCCTTCTCTTCACTTGAATCTTCTTTCATGTGTCCTGCACATTTGAAAATAATTGCAAGGTCACCAGGTTTGACACCTGCTGAAAGGGTGAAAGCAGATGGATCATTCAGCTCCCATACTGGATTTCAGGTCTTCATTTAATCTTGTTCTTTGAGGATTTCTACGTTATTATGTCAAAGATGGCTCTTAAAGTTACTCAGGGCATCAGGTGTAACATACTGCCACAAATTGAAGTTGTTCCCCACCCCTCCCCATTTGGCTTTGTTAGGTTGTCTTATTATCTGGTAGAATGTGTCTGTTGTTTTTTTCTTTTTGTTTTAAGAATATTTTTAAACTTGTAGGAATTACTTCAGATTTATTGAGTAACTTGGGGTTAGGTTGAAGTACTCAAAAAAATCTTTCCATGAACATAGTATACATCTAGTGTTCTTTAATAGAATTTTACTTTTTTCCCTTTTTGAAAGTCTTACATGTTCTTAGAATCGTATCTTGTTCTGTCCTATTTTGTAACTGATTTTTGCTGATGTGGAGGAACTCTTGGTTTTTTGTGTTCCTGTGTTTCTGAGGACTTCATTGAATTGTTTTAGTAGCTCTAATAACCCGTCACGTCTTAGACTTACTAGATAAACTTGAAAACAGCTTGGTATTTCCTTTCAGTTCTTAAACCTACCAAATCATTTTCTTAATTAGCCAACACCAGTAATATTTTACACAGTGATTGGTGATAGAGTAGGTCTTTTGCTTTTTGTTAAAAAAACTACTTCTTAACCTTCCGTTTAGGTGGGGTGGGATGTTTGCTGTAAGATTTTGTTACTAATGATCTTTGTATTGTCAGTATCTTGTACAGTGCTCTGTACTGTATAGGTACTCAGTAGATGTTTGTTGGAACAAAAGAATGAGACATTTTACTTAAAATTTAAGTCTAACAGGAACTAGCTGTAGTTACATCTTTACAAGGAGAATTGAGTTTTAGTATTTGAAAAACTAGAAAGGAGTTGGTGAGACAAGGGCAGGGACATCCTCCTTAGGTTGGTTGGGAGGGAGGGGGTAGCAAAGTCACGTCTAAACTAAAGGGTAGGAAGTGAAATTTATTGTTTATATATGAAAGATTAAAGCTCATCCTGTGTAATTTCTTATTAATCACTTACCATAGTTATCCTCTTGCTTCCTGGAGACTAGAGAAGAATGAATGAAAATGGGGGTTGTGTCTACCCCATCCCTAAGAAAGCCCAAGCTGCTTCCTTCTCTTTGTTTTCTCTGTTACTTCTAAGTTGACCTACAATTTCCCCCTAGATAACCGAGGAAATGATGGATCAGGCAAATGATAAAAAAGTGGCTGCCATTGATGCCCTAAATGATGGTGAGTGATTTTTTTCCTCTTTGCTGTATTTCTATGGTAGTCTGAATATTCTTTTTTTTTTCCCTGCAGCAACTGTAAAATAGTGGGAAAGTGGAAGGGAACTTAAATCTATTGAGTATCTTGTACTGGAGAAGAAATTGTCCTATTGTCTATCCACCCATTCCCCCCCTTGATAAAGAGGCTGAAGTCACTCAGGTATCAATTACCTTGCCTTACGGCACGGACACATCCTGATGTGAATGGAAAGACTCCTTTCCTGACTAATCCTGGTGTTCGTCCACTGAGGAGAGGCTTTAAGATAAAGGTGAACATTTTTCAAAGAAAGTATTATTAGAACAGTGGCTCTTAACTTTTTACAAAGCAGCACCCTTGACAAATGATGTCCATTGGCATAATGTTCTTGTTCTAATCTTTACGTGTTAGATCCTCTTCAAAAAATCCTTTCACAGTGGGAGAATGCTGGTAATAGAGTAAGCATAATATTTAATCAGTTAACAGTTTGTAAGAACAAATCATTTCTTAGCTTGGGTAGTATGCAGACCCCGTCATAGCTTTGTGGTAGTGTGTCACAATGCCATTGTGGGAGAGCTGCTATTGTCTAATGCTGATGTGCATTTGGACTTCATCTGTAGACTTAGAAGATGACTAAAGTTTTAGAAAGTTCAGTATTGATTGCTGTTCCAAGTCGGCAAATAAAAAAATTTTTGCTTTCTTTTTTTGTAATCTTACCACCTTAGTTTAGGTCATGATCCTATGTTTATGCCATTGCATTAGCCTTAATAGTTTGCCTACCTGAAATGTCTATTTCCTTTATTGCTTTCTGTTCACTGTCTCTAGATTATTCTTTCGTAGAACCGTTTTTTATTTTCACACATTCCCTTGCTTGTAACCTCTGACCAGCGTTTGCATACTTTTTGAAGATCTTTATCACAGCATTGGACCTGCTGGAGTCCGATCCCATGTATTGCCTTCCCAGCCTTGTTCTCTTCTTTTTGAATATTAACCTTCCATTACAGCCAGACCTCGCTGTCCTAGAATTTTCCTATAACTTGTGCTCTGCTGCTTCTTTCTAAAGCTCTTCTTCACCTATTTCAGCTTCTAATTCATACTCATCAATTGATCCCAGCTACTTTCTTCCTGGCCATTCCTTTCCCACAGTTATCTTTTGATTTTACTACCACTTAAGATTTCTATTTATCCAACATTTATTTTGTGCCTTCTGTCTACCTGACAGTTTTGTTATTTTTTAATGTGCATTATTTCATTAAAACCTCATACTACTCCCTCTTCACAGGTTCATGAATAATTTGAGGGATCAGAGGGTTTTGACTTGTGCAGGATCTTACTGTGCCATGATATCAACTAATTGTTTTTGTCACTTGTTTTGGCATATTGTCTTGTGTTTTTCAAATTTGTTTTATTTATTGCCTAGCCATTTTTAATGAAAATGAAGCTGTTGCACCATCTAAAAAGTCATGTTCTTGTTTTTCCACATTTCTTTCTAAGCCGTGTTCGTGCATAAATTTAACCTTGTTCTAATTTTATTTTATTAAAGATTTATTAACTTGGGGCACCTGGGTGGCTCAGCGGATTAAGCCTCTGCCTTCAGCTCAGGTCATGATCTCAGGGTCCTGAGATCGAGCCCCACGTTGGGCTCTCTGGTCGAAAGGGAGCCTGCTTCCCCCTCTCTCTCTGCCTGCCCCTCTGCCTACTTGTGATCTCTCTCTCTCTCTGTCAAATAAATAAAATCTTTTAAAAAATGATTAATTAACTTATTAGAGAAAGAGAGACAGCATGAGCAGGAGGGGCAGAGGGAGAGGGAGAGAGAATCTCAAGTGGACTCCACACTGAGCGTGGAGCCTGACTCTGGCCTTGATCCCAGGACCCTGAGAACATGAGCTGAGCCAAAACCAAGAGCAGGACACATAATTGACTGACCCATGCAGGCGCCCCAGCCTAGTTCTAATTTTACAATAAGTGCAATTTTATAGCACATCCTAAAGGGATAAAATACTAGTATTCTAAGCCAGGGATTGTAGATTCAGGCCTCACCTTGGGTTGGAGGGGCAGAAATACAATTAAATACTGAACGTAGGAAGCCAAAATGCCTGGATTTGAATCCCAGGTCTGGCACTTACCAGCCAGATAAACTTAGAGAAGTTATTCTTTGTCTCTGTTTCTGTTTCCTCCTCCTTTTTTTTTTCTGTTTTTAAGCAGCTTTTTTAAAAAGATGTATTTACTTGAGAGTGTGTGGGCAAGCAGGGGGAGAGGGAGAGAGAATCTCAAGCAGACTGCATGCTGAGTGTGGAGCTTAATCTCATGACCCTGAGATTGTGAGCTGAGCCGAATCCAAGAGTAGGACGGTTAACTGACTGAGCCACTCAGGCGCCCCTTTTCTCCTTTGTAAGATAAGGTTAATGCTACCTACCTAGTATATTGAGTCATGAGGGATAAATGAATAAATACGTGTAACGTACCTATGTACATTAACGTAAGGTACCATTGTTATTAAGGTCCTGGTATTAATAAAGTGTCAGTAGTCGTAATTTAAGTAAGACCTCATTAAGTCTTTTTAGCGATCACGTTACTGGTAACGTTGTTAGGCTTTTTCACTTCAGTATATTTATTTAAAACTTATATGTTCTAGGCAGTGTTTTAGACGTTGGATGTACAGTGAGAAAAGCAAAACAGACCAAGTTCTTTACCTCATGGACCTCATACATTACTGGGGAACAAAACCACATTTATAATTTGATACTGGGTGGTGATAAGCACAATGAAGAAGAACGGCTGAGTAGAAGAATAGTCAGTGATGGAAGCTGCGTTTTGCACACGGTGGTCAGAAGAGCGTAGGATGAAGTGAGCAAGCCATGTGAGGACGAGCCTCTGAGACAGGGAAGAACACGTGCAGACGCTAACTGGGGGAGCACCTGGGGCGAGTACATGTTCAGGGAATAGCAGAGAATCCTTGAAGCTGGAGTGTAGTGAGTGAAGGGGTAGGAATGGTAGACACTGGAGAAATGCGGTCAGAGAAGCACTTTGGGAGACATATGGGGGAAATACGTGGTAGGAAAGTGGTGAGGAGGATAGATCATTAAAGATCTGTAGTAGATCTATAAGATCTCTTGTAGACCATACTAAGGACTTAAAAAGTTTTTATCCTTAAGGATGATGGGAAGCCACTGGGGGGGTGTTGTTGTGAGATGGTCTTTGTTTTTGTTCTATTTTTGAATTGGAGATCTTCATCGTGAGATGCATTTACTTTTGAAAGGGATTATTGTTGCTCTTTTTTTTTTTTTTTTAAGATTTTATTTATTTGACAGAGAGAAATCAGAGCTAGGCAGACAGAGAGAAGGGGAAGCAGGCTCCTGCTGAGCAGAGAGCCCGGTGCGGGGCTCGATCCCAGGACCCTGAGATCATGACCCGAGCCGAAGGCAGAGGCTTAAATCCCTGAGCCACCCAGGCGCCCCTATTGTTGCTCTTTTATGTAGATGAGATTCTAAGGGCAAATAAGGGTATGTTCATTACAGAAGAACCCAAAATGAGTTGATGTGCCAGAGATACACTTGAGAAAATGCCTGAGAGGAAAAATAGGGGAGCAGGGAGAGCCAGAGGAGTTTGGAAGTCATTTAGATAGTCATGTAGGTCTTTACCCCTGTATAGGAGAAGTCTTCAACTAGTGGTATGTTTCTAAAAAGTCATGATAAGCCAGAGTTGCCCACTAGAGGATTTAACAGTCTCACAATAAAGGACCAGTCTTGGTATCCTAGCTGTACTTAGTCATTAGCTCGGAGCAACTTATGAAGTGTAGCCTTGAGCACAGAACATGGGGTGTTCTCAGTCAGCTGTTACTCCCAAGGGGAGCTAGGGTGCATTTTGATGATCCTACAAAAGGAATGCAAGAAATTGAGTGCAGGTGGCCAATAATGATGGCCTGGATTAGGGCAAAGGTTCCCAGATTTTCTCTGTTTATAGTGCTTTTTCAGTCCTGATTTTTTAACAGAGCTTTTAAGCCGAGAGAAAGGCTGTAAGGTTTCATTGATAATGTAGTTAGGTCCAAACAATTTAATAAGGATGTTGTACCAACTTAGTGATTGCAAAATAATACACAAATTGAAAGAATATATTTAATCTTATTCTTAAGCAACAGTATTTATTTTCTAATAAGATGTACATATATGTTGGGCACTAAACAACTTACCAAATCTTGGCATCCTGTTGGACACTGCCACCCTCATTTCCTGTTCCACATCTATTTTTCTGCAGTTCTTGGTTGTTTTTGTTTTTGTTTTGTTTTGGTAACAACCAGTAAAAACAGTTTTTTAAAGATACCATCAAAAGGAATGTAGTGATGCAGTGTTGAAGCTGTGAACTATATTAAGTGAGTAGTTCATGCAGTGCTAACATTCTGTCCTGTGGCCCTTTGGTTGCGGTGTGGAAACTTCAGGACTAGGGCGAGGAATGGTTTGATTCTTCTTCTTCTTCTTCTTCTTTTTTTTTTTAAATACAGACTTACTTATTTTGGGGGTGGTAGTGTGAGAGGAAGAGGGAGAGAGAACCTCATGCAGACTCCCTGCTGAGTGTGGAGCCCAACCGTGGGGCTTGACCTCAGGATCCGGAGATCATGACCTGACTGAAATCAAGAGTCTTGGATGCTTAACCAACTGAGCCACCCAGGTGCCCCAGGAGTGCTTAGATTTAGGTATATTTTGAAAGTAGAGCTAAAAGGATTTAAGTGTTAGATTGGGGAGTTGAGAATGACTCTCTATGATTTGGGTGTTTAAGTAGATCAGGAGTTCACCAAATTACAGCCTCCTGTTTTTGTAAAAATGTAATGGAACATGGTGAAACCCATTTGTTACGTGTTGTCTGTGACTGTTTCCCCACTGCAGTAGTAGAGTTGAATGGTTATGATTGTTATGGTCTGCGAAGCCTGAAATAATTCTTGTGTGGCCCTTTCCAGAAAAGTTCACTAACCTCTAAACTAGATTGAATGGAAGAGCCATTTATTTAGTTGGTAATATAAGGATGAGAAATAGATTTTAGAGATAGGGTTGGAATTAAGAGTTCAGTTTTTAACATGGTAGAAGTGAACTGCCTATTAGACAGTCAAGTGTAATAATTTGAAACAGGCTTCTGTACTAGTACTTAGTAAGACTCTGTTCTTTGCTTTGTTTTATGAGTTCTCCTAAGGTCCTTTACAGATTTACTGGCTGGATAAATGTATTTTCCAAAGTGAACTGTGATATTTACTTTAAAATTCTGTGTTTGTCTTGCCCCCCCCCCCCACCATGTTTCCTGTGTTCAGGACTAAGACTTCATGCTAAGAACTATTCTAATTGTATAGTGTATTTTATTTGTTCAATGACTTCACTGAAGGCACTTAAGCACAAAGAAGCTAACTGTGAGAGTAGGATACAAATGAATTTAAAATGAGGGTTACAGGCTTTTCATGAATTCTAATTTTTTTGAATTTTACACCATTCCTGTGAATTCAGATAGTAATTTTTTTAATCAACCCTATAAATTTAGTATATTTCCTTATGGGATAAAGTTGATTTTATTTTTTTCTTAAGTGTAAAAAAAATCATGAGTCCTACTAAAAATGTGGTATTCTGCTAGGGAATTATGTATCCAAAAATTGTCTCTATCTTGAGTGATTTGCCATATAGATGTGGTAAGACTTGCTTTGAAGAGCCATTTTGTTGTTGTTGTTGTTGTTTTCTTTTTAAGATTTTATTTATTTATTGAGAGAGAGCGCGTGGGAAGCAGCTGAGGGAGAGGGAGAGAGAGTATCCCAAATAGACTCTGAGCTGAGTGTGGAGCTTGACGGAGGGCTCTATCTCACAACCTTGTGATTATCACCTGAGCCAAAATCAAGAGTCAGACTTAATCAACTGAGCCACCCAGGTGTCCCTGAGGAGCCGTTTTTATATACTAATTTAGAATAAGTCTTTTTTAAAAATTGGACTAAAAGAAGAATGTGGAAGACTAGTAGGGTAAGGGGTCAACATTTTTGTTAATATTTTTTATTCTTTATTTCTCTACTTGTTTTACTTCAGGTGAACTACAGAAAGCCATTGACTTGTTCACAGATGCCATCAAACTAAATCCTCGCTTGGCCATTCTGTATGCCAAGAGAGCCAGGTGAGACCTATAAACAAAAAAAAATCCCCTCATGAAGAATTTCTGCTCGTTTATTTAAATAGAATTGCTTCTGTGGTGATCCCAAAGGTGTTATTATTGGAAATGAATACTTTTTAATATCACACTTATTTTTTTAGTGTCTTCATCAAATTACAGAAGCCAAATGCTGCCATTCGAGACTGTGACAGAGCTATTGAAATAAATCCTGATTCAGCTCAGCCTTATAAGTGGCGCGGGAAAGCACATAGGTAAACAACAGAATTTCATTATTTTCAGAAGTTTAAATTTTAAATCTTTTTATTTTAAGATTTTATTTATTTATTTGACAGAGACACACAGCGAGAGAGGGAACACAAGCAGGGGGGGAGTGGGAGAGGGAGAAGCAGGCTTCTCACTGAGCAGAGAGCCCAGTGTGGGGCTCGATCCCAGGACGCTGAGCCCAGGGCAGACACTTAATGACTGAGCCACCCAGGCACCTTAAATCTGGCGTTTTAATATGCTTTGAAAAAAATGAAATTGCTTAAGGATTTAATTTCAAAGTAGTAGTTGCTTAATATGAAGAATTGAGAGAGTATAAGGAACAAATAAGAAAATAAAAATTCTTTTTTTTCCTACAAAGAAAACCACTATTTAGGAGTTTTTGACCATGTATAGCCAAATTTAAGGTAAGGATCAAAATTGTTTCTAAAAAAGAGCCGAGCCTTACAAATTTTCTCTTAGTTTTAGATTTTCTTCGTGTAACCTAACATTAAATAACTGATATGTTATAGAAGAAGGAATTCCTTATTTTCATACTACTTTTGTTGCTGTTAGGTCACCTGAAAAATCAGAAAAAGGGGACAGTAAAGAGGTGAATTTATCTTAGATTAGTCATCATTCCTAGAAATTAAACTTAATGTTAAACAAGTGGGTATTGGTGACTTGAGGATGAGATGTCCAGTGACACTTACGTGTTACATGAATTGGAAGGGTGTTGTACTCCCAAGTATGGGTGGAAATGAAGATGGATATGCTTGGGACAGCTTTATTAGGTTACTCAAAAGGAGCCCCAGTGATTATGAAGACACGTGTCAAAGATAGAGGTGAAAGATAAGAAAAAGATGTATTTCTGCTCTGGAGGTCAGAAAGCTCATGCATTGTGGTGTGACCCCAGTAGTCTTTGAGTGTTTCTTTGCTGCCCTTTTTTTTTTTTTTTAATTGATTTGCCTTCGGGTACAAGGTAGCATGAACTCATCTTGTGTTCTTATTGTCCCAGACTCAGAATTAACCACTTCTCAAAGACACCAGCGTTCATTTTTGTGAGCATTATATTTACAGAAACCAAAGTTTGGCCATAGGTGTGTTTGTTGCCTGTGATGTATCAGTATTTCTGTTATTTCAGTGAACAGAATAGAAAATACGTTTTTTAATTTTTTTAAAAAGACTTTATTTATTTGAGAGAGCAAGTGAGCATGATGAGCACAGGGGGTGGGGCAGAGGGAGAGGGAGAAGCAGACTCTGCTGAGCAGGGATCCTGATGTTGGGCTCCATTCTAGGACCCTAGGATCATGACCTGAGACAAAGGCAGTTGCTTAACGGACTTGAGCATCCCAGGTGCCCCAGAAAAAAATTTTTTTAAATAATGATTTTAGGGGATCTTATGGAATCTTGAGTTTATACTGATAAATTCAATTAAAATCCAATATTAATATTGTTTTCCTTTTGCATTTTTAAATATTATTTTCCTAGACTCAAAGTCTTTATCCATATATATTTACTTGTGTTATTCTGTGATAACATGAAATTGTTTTACAGTCCTATGAAAATAATATTCTAGGTAAAGTTGAATGTTTTCATATTTGTTGCCACGTTTATCCTTAGAATATATCCCACTTAAGATACACAGTCAAAATACTGTTTAAAAAGTTATGTGACTTTCGGTGTGCCTGGGTGGCTCAGTTAAGCGTCCTGAATCTTTTTTTTTTTTTTTTAACATTTTATTTATTTGTCAGAGAGAGTGAGAACAAACGAGGGGAAAGGAGAGGCAGAGGGAGAAGCAGACTCACCACTGAGCAGTTAGCCCAATGTGGGACTCAATCCCAGGACCCCAGGATTATGACCTGAACTGAAGGCAGGCGCTAAACCAACTGAGCCACCTACGCGTTCCAAGCATCCCAAAACTTGATTTCAGCTCAGCCATGATTTCTGGGTCATGGGTTCAAGCCCTGTGCAGCCAGCTTTGGATTCTCTCTCTCCCTCTCCCTCCCACCTAAGTGCACACTCACTTTCTCAGTAAATAGATTAAGTGTACATGTGTATGTATAGGTTAACTTTTTTTCTATATGCTGCACGCTCAGTGCGATAAACTGCTTTTAGTTTCTTTTCTTTCCCTTCTTGTTTGTATTCAGGTTTACGGGTTGCTTTATTTCTGTTAATTCTGTCTTAATTTTTTTCTTTACATATGTAAAACATTTGCATATTTAATGAGTCAAAACTGAGTTGACAGGTATACCCAGAGAAGTCTCATTTCCATTGCTATCCCCTGTACTCCATTCTTACCTTCTCCCACCAACCTTTAGTTCCCGATTTACCTTTTCTCTTCTTTCAATAAAATGTGCACACATGTAGTGTATGTTATGTTAATCCTGTTTTTAAGGAGTTGAAATTGTTGAATGAGCTTGAAAATTGTAGTTCTACATAGTTTTTTAAAATTTTATATTTTGAATTAAGAAAGTAATTTTTTACGTTTTTAAATGTTTTTTAGAAAACAGCTTTATAGTTGCCGAGGAAATTAAACTCCCAAGTTTTTATAGAGTAGAACATAATAATTGAATTGGTTTGTGAAAATTTATAGTTCAAATATTTTAACTTTAAACCTCTTCTGTAACAATTCCTTTTTTTAATAAGGAAGAAAGACACCACCACATTAGTGGATGTGTATAAAAGGACCCTAAAATTAATATAATCTGTTTCAGACTTCTGGGCCATTGGGAAGAAGCAGCACATGATCTTGCCCTTGCTTGTAAACTGGATTATGATGAAGATGCTAGTGCAATGCTGAAAGAAGTTCAACCGAGGGTATGTTCAAGTAGAGAAAGGGAATGTCATTACTGTGGTGCTCTGTGGCTCTGATACTTAGCTCCTGGCAGTAATTTACCGGCAAAACAGATAACAAAGAAAGAAATGTTTGGATATTTCCATCTGTAATTACTGAGTTTGTGCTCAACTCAGGTAATGTCAATAGGTTGTCAAGCCTACTTCTCATGCTGCGTTACAGCAAGCTCTGTTACTTTGTCATCTGCAAGCCTACAGTAGCGTTATAACCAGAAATTTAGAAATGGAAAAGGGAGCATCAGTCACGTTTACAGCAGGGAAAGAAATAGAAAACATACAAAACATGACCCAAGGTTGTGTCTGGTCTGTCCTTGTTTATTGTAGGTATATACAGCCACTGTGTAAAGCCTGAGGGCCTTGTGGAAGTTAGCAAGTTTCATCCTTTTTAAAATGATAATACTGACTTCAAAAGCTCTAGAATACTCTGTTTTAAGGTAATTATTAAAATAATTTTAATGCATTTACATGGTAAATTCTTCAGTTTTGTGGGGTGTTAATACTACCAAGAATTTATTCCTAAAGGTTATAAGGTATGGAAACCTTATTGAATTTCACGTATCTACAGTCAGAGACTTTTTGATTTCTTTTTTCCTCTCATAACAGGGCTAACTCCAGTAAGGTTATGATGAGAGATGGTCTGAACATAGATTCTTTTTTTTTTTTTTTTAATTTTATTTATTTATTTGACAGATAGAGATCCCAAGTAGGTAGAGAGGCAGGCAGAGAGAGAGAGAGAGGAGGAAGCATTCTCCCTGCTGAGCAGAGAACCTGATGTGGGGCTCAATCCCAGGACCCTGGGATCATGACCTGAGCTGAAGGCAGAGGCTTTAACCCACTGAGCCACCCAGGCGCCCCTGAACATAGATTCTTTAAAAATAATGATAAACAAGCTGAAGTAGTAATCGAGTATGAGTGTCTTACATTTACTTTATTTTCTAAATAATGGATTCCATATACTTGGCTCAGGCTATGTGCTGGTCCTGGTACATATATTATCACTTAATCCTTATAACATTCTGTGAGACATAAGTATTTCTCTTCCCTGGCCCCCCTCATTTTATGGATGAGAAAACTTTCAGTGTAGTTAGACTGTGGCAAATGACTGGTGTGTGCGTTTCTAATCTCTACCTTCCCTTGGCCAGTATCTGGCTAGAATTGTGCAATTTGAAAGCCTGTCATCCTTGCGATACTTTTTTGAAATTTATAACACTTCTAACTTAACATCTCGGCCTCTTTTCCTTTATTTCACAGTGGACTTGTTAAAGTGTGAGTTATGTAAGGCCTTTTTCTATAAGGTAAACCTGTCACTATTCAGAACTGTTTGTTGAATTTAACACCTCTCCACAAAGAAAAATAATCTTTAACAAAACTGGTGATTTGGGTTGCCCTTACTCAGCTTTTAAAGAAAACATTTTTTCTGTGGCTTTTTTCCCCTAGGCCCAGAAAATTGCTGAACATCGGAGAAAATATGAGCGAAAACGTGAAGAGCGAGAGATCAAAGAAAGAATAGAAAGGGTTAAGAAGGCTCGGGAAGAACATGAGAGAGCCCAGAGGGTAAAGTTTCTGTAGCTAAACCATTAAAGGGGAATAAAGTAGATTAGAGTTTGAGGATATCATTCTAATTCCTGGCTTTTATTTAATGCTGGCTTCAGTTATGTAGGGTCATACTACTTAAAGAGTGTTCGTTTCCTTCATTATTTCTAGTTTGTAGCGGTATTTTCTTAAATTCCTAAGCAAGCTTACATATCACCATTTTATATTACCTTCTTGTTTGTGCCCTCCTAAAATTGGGAAAATTTTTTGCTCAGGTAATTAAAACTTGTCAGTATTACTTGTTTTCTTGGGGCTGCTTGCCCTAATTTGTTGAATTTTAGGATTCCTCCTGCTCCAATAGTGAATTCATAGCTATTTAAAGTAGACTCTGGCTATTTCTTAATTTTTAGTCACAAAGTCATAAAATTTAGAAAAAAGTTGTTCATAATTCATCCACAATATTGTTACTGTTCTTAAGGTGTTTCTCCTTGGTTTTTTTCTATATTAGCTTTTTGCATTTTGATGCTATCAGTTTTCATCGAGTTATTTCTTTATCTTTTTCTTTTTTTTTTTTAAAGATTTTATTTATTCACTTAGGAGAGAGCGAGAAAGAGAGATAGAGTGAGAGAGCATGAGAGGGGAGGTCAGAGGGAGAAACAGACTTCCCGTGGTGCTGGGAGCCCGATGTGGAACTCAATCCCAGGACTCCGGGACCACAGCCCGAGCCAGTAAAGGCAGTTGCCCAACCAACCGAGCCACCCAGGGATCCTCATCTAGTTACCTTTAATATTGTCAAATAAAAGGATATAAAGCTGTATTATAATTATATAGCATTACTTCCTAATTTTTTGTCATTTAATATTAAATATTAATATTTAATTAAGTCCATAAAACTAATTGATAATTATATGGAATGAATTTAGTAAGATATAAAGTTAATATTAAATGCTTTTAAAGCATCATGCTTAGTTTTTTGGGTTATAGTTACTGTATTCAGAAGTAATTTTTACATTTATATATCCTTGATGAATTCATAACTAGTTATGAGGGAAATTTATATACATATTTTCGTTTACTTTGTTTGCTGACAATAACAGATTTGTAAACCGTGGTTGTGTTTGTTAAGTTATGTAGAGAAAGTGGAAAAGATGAAATTGGGAAATAAAAATCATTGGCAGTCTTCATAATCTAACCGTGTGCTTTCATTTTGGAGTTTAACAACATTTAGAATTTACACTTTGCATAAGCATAGACAGACATCAGTACTGTGAATTGCTTTCCAGGTGTTTTGTTTGTTTTTTTTCCTGCTTCTAGTAGAAGTAAAACACTACTTGGTATCATTACCAAAAGTAGTGCTTATTGACAACCTAGCTGGAAAATTTCAAAAGGGGATTTGGGGTATGTGTCCTTTAGCTCAGTATTGCCATTTGAAACTTGTCATTCTCTTAAGTCCTTTGACTAGCTGAAATTTTTTATAATTTTTTCATGGTTTTGCATGGGTAGGATACAGGTAGACCGTAGATGCCCCACCAGCACCACACTATATGATTTCTTTATTTCTTTGTATTAAAGGAGGAAGAAGCCAGACGACAATCAGGAGCTCAGTATGGCTCTTTCCCAGGTATTTTTAAAGAAAATTTAAAACTATTTGGATTGTAAATAATTGGAGAATATTCTGATTTGGGGACTCAAATATGTGTATTATATTTAGGGCTATTAGTCCCTGGAATACTGAAAAGCCTTTAGAATGTTAGCCTCTAGAAAGTTTGAGTCTCCTTTAAAGGTCGTATGTTAGTAGAAATACAGTGTATTATTTTCCTCATGCTTTGAGCAATATACATTTTTATAATAGTTAACATTTAATGAAGTCTGAGCATTGTTCTTTTTCTAAGAGACTGTGAATTGATTATGATGTATTTTAAGTATTTCTCAATTGTCACAGTGGAATTTTATTCTGTTACACATTACAAATTTATGATATACTAGGTAAAAGCACTATAGTGGGATTATTAAGCATAAGAAATATTTGGGTCTAGTGTAAAAATAAATACAAGCTCCTTTTTGTAAATGTCAAGTGATTAGATATTACTAGGGGGGCAAAGCCTTCAGTGATAGCAGAGGCCTAGCTATATGATACAAGTAGAAGAGCAGTTAAAAAGGCACTTCAAGAACAATTTACTTCCTAAATGAGACAGTGTGAAATTTAAAGACCAGGAAGAGATTTTTGTAAAGTTTTAATTCTAATGGGGAATCAGCTGCCTTCAACTGTTTCAGTAGTAACCAGCTTTCTCTGGAGGAAGGTTTACAGAGGCATTTACACACCCTTTGGTGGTTACGTGCCACTAGCTACAACATAAATTTACATGGGCAGAGGCTAGAAAAGATAGCCTTTATTCTGAAAAGTTCATGTGCCAAGCAACTTTAAAAAGAAAGAATATATATTGGGGATGACTTGCTGTTTGAAGAAAAAAGCAAGAAAATAAATTGCAGTTCATAGTTTACATTCTGCTTAAAATAGAAATAATCTTTTATCTGGTACCTTTGCTTTAGAAAACAACCACTAGTACAGTTTAGTACTAGAGGTAATTTTTTGTTATGTTGTTTTTTTTTGTTAATAAATTTTTTTAAAGATTTTATTTATTTATTTGACAGAGATAACAAGTAGGCAGAGAGGCAGGCAGAGAGAGAGAGGAGGAAGCAGGCTCTCCGCTGAGCAGAGAGCCGGATGCAGGGCTCGATCCCAGGACCTTGAGATCCTGACCTGAGCCGAAGGCAGAGGCTTTAACCCAGGCGCCCCTTGTTAATAATATTTTATTATCTAGATTTGATAAGTGTCCTGGTTAACTCTTGTTGCCTTGGGCCAGTAATTTTTTTTATGGGTAGAAACTAGTTTTTCAAAGTCAGTAGGGACAGCAAGAGAAAATAGAAATTCTTTTCAGGCCCTCTTAGATCCCCTTACCTGTGACTGTTAGTTATTTATGGGCATGTTTTAAATTGTTGAGCCAGGTGGAAATGAGTTTGTTATATGTATTTCTTTACAATAGCTTACATATAGTCACCCTTGATCTGTAGGATGTTAGGGTAATGTATATTTCCCTTTATGATGTCTGTATTGGCATAATTGTGATTTCAGAATATCTGCAGTGGACATAAAGGGTTTATGGTAGTGAAAACCTGAGTAGAAGATAATTTCGGTTTATAATCTAAAAATATACTGGAAGAATTAAATCTCTTTTGCTAGAGCATTGTTCTCAGTGAAGAAGAAACACCACGAGTGCTTATTAAAAATGCAGATTTTTACTTCAAAGATTTGGAATCTGTCTAGGGTGGAGGTAGAAAGCCACAGTGTGTTATAACAAGCATTTCATGTAGTACCTAAAAGAATGACTGATCTAGAGGAATATAGTTTAAACAAAAACAAGTAAAGTCTTACAAATTAGAACTTTAAATTGAAACAAATAATGTTAGAGAATGTGAAAATAAGACGACAAAGATGATTTATTAGACTTTTTAAATGTTGTGATTCCAAGGGATTGTTAGCATTCTCTTTGTTTTAAGGTAAGGTTAGGTTTTTGGTTTTTTTTAACAGCTTTATTACTAGAAAAAAATAAATCCAGAAGGTAGCAAAGTTGATTTACAACCTTATTTTTTCAAGAGAAAATTTGAAGGTAAAATTATGTCCTGTTACATCTAGTTAGAATGTTTAGACTGCTGTGTTTAATAGCCCCCTTGTTCTTTGCGTGTGCACGTGTGAGTGTACGTGTATGATTTTCATCAGAAGGAAATAGTCTGCTATCAGATGACTTCAAAATACGGTTGGTGTCTGAGCAGTTAATTCATTGATTCTTGCAGGTGGCTTTCCTGGGGGAATGCCTGGTAATTTTCCTGGAGGAATGCCTGGAATGGCAGGGGGGATGCCTGGAATGGCAGGAATGCCTGGGCTCAATGAAATTCTTAGTGATCCGGAAGTTCTTGCAGCCATGCAGGTAAGACTTGGAAGAACAAAGTTGGACTTTGTATCACTAAGGCATTTCTTAAATTAATTCTGTGTGTACAGACAAAGGTTACTGTGTTAGCCATGTTTTAGTTATCTGTTACCAAATAGGTAGTTATGCGGTCAGACCATTTTTCTTTTTTTCTTTTTTTTTCCAGAATGAGTGGCTGAAGTTATTAAAAATTGGTTTCTAGTAGTTTGATTATATCCAGCTGTCCTTTTCCAGTTTGATTATATCCAGTTTCCTTTTCTTTTCTTTTCTTATTTATGTCCCAAGTTTTTATTTAAATTCTAGTTAGTTAACTTACAGTGTAATATTAATTTAGGAGTCGAATTTCATGATTCAGCTGTCCTTTTTATCAAAATTGTATATACTTTTTTTCATTATCTAGGTAAAGTGACATAATTGGCATTTGACTTTGAAGTGCACATTAGTAATATTTATACTTCAGGGACTTGTCCAAACCCCAATTAACTTGGCTGTGATAAAATTGTCAGTCTAAATAAAGACCTAGGATTTCAGATACTAAACTTGTAAAACTATAGAAGTCTTTTTAAATATTACTAAAAACCCACTGCCTTTCTTCGCAGGATCCAGAAGTTATGGTGGCCTTCCAGGATGTGGCCCAGAACCCAGCGAATATGTCAAAATATCAGAGCAACCCAAAGGTTATGAATCTCATCAGTAAATTGTCAGCCAAATTTGGAGGTCAAGCATAATGCCCTTCTGACAAATAAAGCCCTTGCTGAAGGAAAAGCAACTTCGATCACCTAATGGATGTCGCAATAATATAAACCAGTGTACCTCCGACCTTCTCATGAAGAAAGCTGGGGTGCTGTGAAGAGAATCCCTACCCCTCTGCTCCCCATGCAACTGAAACATTCTACAATGGTTTGCCATTAGGGTATTCATTCAGATAATGTTTTCCTGTTAGGAACTACAAACTTTAAACACTTTTTAAACCTTAAAAATATTTAAAAACATATTAAAAGGGTGTGTTAGTCCCTACATTTTTCTTTACTAATCATTTCAGTTTTTTTCCTTTGGATTAATTGGGCAAGGAAGATATTTCAGTGTGGAAGATTAATTGCTCAGTTATAACGAGTGAAATAAAGGTTTATTAGTGGGAGGCAAATAATACATTAAAATAGATGAAGTTTGAGTTGGAGATACGGTTTCTGAGGCATTTTGACTTGTCTTTTTAAATGCTTTATTTTTTAAACACAATTTATTTTGATAGAACCATTGGGACCACCAGTATTGCAGTCGGACCTGGGTAGGGACCCGAAGTGCTTGGCAGGGCAGCAGCAACCTTACTCCTTTTATATAGTGTGCACCCTTGTGCAGATGCATTTAAATCTTACACTGTGGTGAAGGGATGATTTTTATAATGCTGCAGTAGACTTGGATTACTTAGCTGTGTTCTTGTCTGATATAGAAATTAATAAATGTTTTGCATTATTTCCACATAGGGGAAATAAGGGAATACTTTTTTTTTTTTTTTTTTTAAATATTTCTGTGTTTAGAGTGACCTTTTCTGGTCAGAAAATACCTATCTCTTTGTGTGCTTTCTGCTTGTTTTCACGTCCCGCCTTCTCCCCTCCCAGTACTCTTTGGGCTAAAGATCGTCCTTTTTCACTGGCATCATCACTATTATCATCATTCACAGCATAATTGTGCAAGTATATGTAATGCTGGGTTTAATATGTAATACATATAGTGATTATGTAAGGTAATACCCATAACAGTTATAGTTTCTTACTTGGCCAAGCAATTGCATATTTAAATGTTAGGTTTCCACTTCGGTGAGATCTTAACCATCTCAGAAGATGTTGGAAGGAGGGATTCCCTTTGATGTTCAGTCTTCTGAGGAAATACCTGTTACAGTTAGAGTTTATCTGACATTATTCATTTTTGTAGTTTGGAGAGTATGAGGTTTGAATTCATTGATATACATAGAGGGGAGCCAAATTTCTTGATCCAATATGAATTATAAAATTGATGAGATCCATGGTTCTTCATTGTGGGGTTGATGGCATTATGATTCATTGTGTTCTTATTCAGCTCTTGAATACTGCACCATATCCCCCACCTCTCCTTTTTTTCCTCCCTCTCCTCCAAGGATAAAGAAATGATGGATTTTCTGTTGTACATTCAAATCTTAACATTAATTAAGACTAAGTCTAGGCACTGTACTAGGAATTGCTAGGTTTCTACCTTTCAATTTAAAGTGCTGGTGTTCAAAAACAGTTTTCAAGGGATGAGACCCTCTGTACTTTGCTTACTTGAAGAATCAGTGGTAGGAGCAGTGAAGAAAATTCCATGGAATAATTTCTGAAATAGCACATTTCTGAAGTCATAAGTAAGTTGATTCAGGTTTTGACCCTTTGCTGTACACAAGCAAATAGAAATGCATCTGTTATATAAGTGAGAAAAGGCTGTATGCTAACTGAGCATGCTTTTTAAATCCTTTAAAAATACTCAGCATATAAACTTGCGTTTGAGCTTGCCAGTGGTTTTTTTGTTGGTAATGTGTGTTCTCTCTCAAATTTTCTAATGTGTGCTGTGAATAACCCAAGAAGACCAGTTCCTTTTGGGTTCCTTATTTGATTTACTTTTTACTTAATTATATATTACGTAAATACATTCTAACATTGCAGATATTACCATAAGTGGGTAAAAGTAAAATTGGTCTTCTGAAAATGTGTCCTGTGCTCTTAAGTTCCACAAATACAAAGTACATTCATTTTCATAGAAACTCAGTATCATTTCTAAACCAGAAGTGTTTTTTCTTGTGCTAACAATGGTATAAGGAATAAGTAAAGGAGTTTTTTTTCTGCTTAAAAATATATAGTTACTGGATTTCTAGCTACATTAAAAATAAAGTATGGTTTCAAACTGGATATTGACCCCCCCACACGCTTTTTTTCCCCCAGCCAATACTCTCTTCTTTTAGGTCTATAGCACTCAACATTATTTGCTGGACATAGTAGGCTTCAGTTTATAAAGTGTTGTTAACAGTGACTTCTAAGAATATTTAGACGTTAAACAGAGCTTTACTTTTCTTTCAGGTAACAGTCCCAAGGAAAGCCATTCTGCCATAGTCAGAAGGTAGCTTCCATTTCCGAGTCCAAAAGTGCTTACTCTCATGCTCATCCTCTAGCCTGAGCAAACAGGAGAGGGCGCCAGGGAAACATACTGAGATACTGATACACATAGAACGTTTTATTACTTTACATATCCCATTTCTCTTCGTTTGTTTTTTTACTCAAGACCATATTTACCTTAAAGGAAAGCTAAAAAATAATAGTCCACTGCGGTATGGTCATGTGCCCAATAAAAAATTACAAAAGAAGGGAAGACAAGACCTGGGGTAACAACTAGCAGGCTGCCATTTTAGGAAATACTGGCCTAACGGGATAAGGGAGAAACAGATTTACTAATATCTAACATTAATGCACCCAAGTAGCCACTTAGGTAAGTAGTACTTACTCTGTGCCAAGTACTCTGTAATCAGTTTGAAAGCATTGACTCCATTCTGATAATGACCAGAACGGTAAGTGCTCTTATTCCCATTTTATATATAGATGAGGAAACTGAAGCACTTAACTAAATTGCCCAGGTTAACACCCCTGATTATTTGTAGAGCTGGAATTCTCACTAGGCTTGTTCTTCAAAGGTCTTCCTCTTTTATGCTCTGCTGCCCTCTGTACAAGGTTGCTTCTCGCAGAATTGTTCATGAATTCAAGAAATTGGAAATAAAATACATTTGAAGAGGATTGATAAGGAATATCACATCATTGGGTGTACTGATCTGCACACTCAACAGATTTCTACTAATAGGGATATAGCATAATTGAAGTGCTTGGAACACTTGTGACAAGCCCAGTAATGGGGACAAGAACAAACTAGTTTTAAAAATTATGGTGCAATAATTTTAAAGTTCAGTATTTACAACATATCGAATACCTACTAAGAGTGCTTAGTTGGGGGAGGAAAATTCCCTGAAGTAAACAGGCAGCAAATACTAAAATAGCCATTAAGCTTTTGATAGAGTAAATTTAAACTATGGCCTGTCAAATTGGGGGTTTTAAATATCTTGGCAATTTAGTGAGACCTTTTGTGTAGTGCTGGTAGGAGTATAAATTCACAACTTTCCATGAAGTTGTCTCTAAGGATTTTTACATTCTCTTTTGGTGGAATCCTGACATTAAATTGTTAAGTATTAGGAAACAGGGTAGCAAGGAGGTAGGTAGAGCTAATGTAAAATACATGTATTAGACTCTGAAAATCTAGGTATTTGATAAAGAGATCTTTAAGTAGTTCACTCTCCCCAGATCACTAGGATGTCAGGTTGCAGTGCATAAATCTGCCAGTGTAGAAGCACCGTACACGAAGTGTTAGTTCTGGATAGGTTCCTTTAGCCCACTGTGTGTTTGATGGCATGGGTGTAAAAGAGCATGCATAATTTTTTTATATACTATTTGTGTAGTGGGGGACTTGATGCCTCTAACTCAGGGAGCCCTCTTCAAGGAAGATGTGTAATTATGAATACTAAGACACAAAAGTAAATGGTTAGAACAAAGGAAGCAAAAACTGCAATTTAAAAAAAATTGGAAATCTCTCAAAATCAATTATAGAGGTAGTTTTGTTTTGAAATTTTTGTTTTGGGACACCTGGGTGGCTCAGTGGGTTAAGGGTCTGCCTTCAGCTCAGGTCATGACTGCAGGGTCCAGGAGTCAAGTCTCTCATCAGTCTCCTTGCTCAGCGGGGAGTCTCCTGCCTCTGCCACTCCCCCTGCTTGTATGCTCTGGCTCTGATAGATAAAATCTTTAAAAATTTTTTTAAAAAATATTTCATTTGCCAGAGTGCATAAGCAGGGGGGACCGGCAGGCCAAGGGAGAAACAGGCTCCCTGCCAAGCAAGGAGCCTAATGCGATACTCAATCCAAGGATCCTGAAATCGACCTGAGCAGAAGGCAGATGCTTAACTGACTGGGCAACACAGCCATCCCTATAGAGAGAATTTTAATATGCGGTATACAGGTTTTTTGGTTTTTTTTAAGGCGGGGGGTGTGTGGAGCTGAGGTGGGGGGCAGAGAGTGTCTTAAGCAGGCTCCACACACAGCACAGAGCCAGATGTGGGGCTCAGTCTCATGACTGAGCTCATGAACTGAGCCAAAATCAAGAGCCTGACATTTAACATACTGAGCCGCCCTAGTCCCTCTGTTACATTTTTTGCTGTGTGCTCATGATTTGTTGTGTTTTCAGTAGAAAATGTTAGCTTGATCAAAATACTCGTGATTGCTGCGAAGCAGAAGAATACATAGATGTGTTACCTGCTCTGGTTTTGTGCCCTACAGGTGGGAATTCTGGTCAGTTCTGTTACATTCAATTAATAAAATATATGAAGGATATATAAATACATAATTACATATAAATATATAAAAATAATAATCATAAATGTGTATGCTATGTAGCCCAGTATATTATTTACAGGAGAATGCTTCCAAGTTGAGTCAATGAGAACTGAATCTTACCGGGCACCTGAGTGGCTCAGATAAGAGTCTGACTTCAACTCAGGTCATATTTTAGGGTCTTGGGATGAGCCCCTTGAATGGGGAGTCTGCTTGTCCTTCCTCTTCCCCTGCTCGTATTCTCTCTCAAATAAAATCTTATAAAAAAAGAAAACAAAAACTGGGGGCACCTGGGTGCCTAGTTGGTTAAGCATGTGCCTTTGGCTTGGGTCATGATCTCAGGGTCCTGGGATCAAGCCCCAAATCAGGTTCTTTGCTCAGCACCGAGTCTGCTTTTCCCTCTCTGTGATCTCTCTCGCTTTAAAAGAAAAACAAAAACAAAACTGAGTCTTTTGCTTAAATTTTATAACTGACCTCTGTTTTAGTGCCAGCAAACTATTTTTATCTGCTGTTTGGACCTGTGCTTTTCTGTCATGATCCTAGGGAGTGTTGAGAGTATTCCTGGAAGCCATTTCTAGAACAGGAAGACTAGCGTAACAACCGTACATATAAATAGATACCACTAAATCTACTCGTGTCCAGCTCACCTTTCACTTAATTTGTGGTCGCTGTAGCACCACCCTAAATGAAGGGGAGTTTAAGTGGAAAGATCTTGACCAGTGGCGATTAAAATATTTTATGAAAATTTTGTGTGTGGTGGGGGAGACCGGGTAAACATTGTTAGGGCCCTCTCCTGAGCAGTAAATATGGCAATAGGTATAATAAAGCAAGGAGCCTGTCATGTAGTAAGCGCTCAGGAGTTATCACCAGGAGTATTTGAAGGGGAAACTCAGATGGTACTGAAGCTGGAGGAGACATGGCAGTGGCACTCCGGTAGCGTGAAGTTGGAGTCCTGAGGCCTTGCATCTCAGTATGACCAACATTAGAGGTTGAAAGTGGTTTCTCCCGTTCTTTGTAGTTTTGGTTCTTTGCTTTAGAACATGTGAAGATTTTTTTTTTTTAACATAAAGTACGTCTACATACTTTAGCTTTTGTAATGTTTACAGCACTGGAGTTGTATTAACGTAGTCACTTGAAACCTGGGCGCCTGGGGGGCACAGTAGGTTGCACAACCAAGTCTTAGTGTAGGATGGTGAGATAGAGCCCCAGTCGGCCCCGTAGGGCTCTGCGCTGAGCGCAGAGGCTGCCTGAGATTCTCCCTCTCCGTCTGCACCTCCTGCTTGGCCTCTCTCAAAAAAAAATAAGCAAACCTCTAAAAATGAAAAGAAAAACCAAAGAGGTTAAATGAGTGTCTTAGTTGCGAACGAGTATAATCCCACCTGCATCTGATCACTTTGATCTCAAGCTCCATTTTGTCTTCCTACCACATGGGGGTGGAGGGGTGGGGTTTCAAGGTTGGAGAACCTTGCCCAATCAACATTTCCTTCCGGATAAAATGTGACTTTATTATTTAAGATTTTATTTATCTGAGATAGAGCAAGAGAGCACAAGCAGAGTGGAGGGGCAGAGTATTAGGGAGAAGCAGGCTCCCCGCTGAGCAGGGAGTCCGACTGGGGGCTGGATCCCAGGACCCTAAGATCATGACCTGAGCTGAAGGCAGACGCTTAAGGACTGAGCCAGCCAGGCGCCCCAAAATGTGACTTTAAAGACACTGTTGAGAGAAAATAAGAGCGAACTTGCATTAAAATAGGAAGATCTGAGTCCCCATCTTGCCGGCTAGCAGCCTGTCTTATGGAGGGAACGTGGCCATCTAGGCCTAAGTCCCGATGTTGAAGCACAACCCCAGGCCCCCAGACTCGAGGGTACTCCGGTCAGACCCAGGGGCAGGCTACCGGCTTTCTGTCACAGTGTTCCGCGTGACTGGGCTAGCTCTTCTCTGCCCCGCCCACGCATGCCCCGAAGGCCAATCAGAGCCAAGGGACTTTCCCAGGGTCGCCTTTCCCCCCCACCCCTTCCCGCCCCCGCAGCCTCCGCGTGGGAGACCGGGCGCCTCACGACCCGGAAGTGGTTGTTCTCGAGGAGGCGGACCTGAGAAGGTGGGGCCTGTGACGCCTACGTCCTAGGCTCTGGCGCTTCTTTCCTCTACGCTAGCTGCGGCTCCTGAGGGAAAAAGTGTTGCTGGGTGTGTGGGGAACCGCAGCAATGGCCTCCGTGCTGTCCTACGAGAGCCTGGTCCACGCTGTGGCCGGAGCCGTGGTGAGGCGGGGTCTTCACGCCCGGGCCACTGCGGGGTGTGGGGCTTCTGTGGGGCCAGTCCCGGGATATGGCTGGGGGATGGGGATGAGAGGGAGAGGGTGGATTGGTATCTGCAGTCGTGACTGTGGGACAAGGAGGAATGAGGCATAGGCGAGAAGATACTGGAACAGTTTGGGGTGAGGGCCAGCACCCCCTTCGCCCCTGGCTGTTTTGGTCTCTTAAAAATATCTGGGCTATAGACAGCGATGATCCCTCATACCCACAGAGAGCCTGGAAGAAAATAATGGCTATTTTCTTTGCCTTCTGAAATTTAAAAACCAGTCACCTCCCTTAAAGGCCACCACACGTACAAACTTTGTTTCACGGGGCTGGAGGAGAACGCGGGTGTGAAGCTGTGTTCTTAGTCACGCGCTTACCTATAGCCTAGGCACTCTTGCTGCAGAGGAGTGGCAGTGTCTGGGATATCTCTGGCCAATATGGTCAGAAGATACGTTTTTTTGTTTTTTTTTTTTTTGTTTTTTTTAATATCAAGGTGAGAGTTGCGGTCTGCCACAGGTGTGGTTTACGGTGAGGTATGAGCGCGAGTCTTCGGTTTGTGGATGTCTCCGTTCCACTTGACGGCTCTCCCTTTTCCTCGACACTTGCCACTCTTGGCTTGGGTGACTTCCTTCTCTGGATGTCCTCCCAACTCTCTGGCTGCCCTTTTCTCATATCCTGCGTCAGCTGT
The DNA here is from genome assembly GCF_963455335.1 of Martes martes. Classification (NCBI taxonomy): domain Eukaryota; kingdom Metazoa; phylum Chordata; class Mammalia; order Carnivora; family Mustelidae; genus Martes; species Martes martes. The sequence goes on from NC_137895.1 coordinate 7,999,397, forward strand.
CAAGGTGCACCTTTAGCAGCTGGAATCACTGTGACTTCAGAAGAATATCAGAGCCCTCTCCTTTTAGTCTGCAAAACTTCCCTGAGAGCTCCTCTTCTGTGCACACTAAGCAGGGACGATCCCCAACTCCATCATCTGTTAGGTGACCCGTAAACTTCACTTTCCTAATCTATGAAGCAGGGGTGTCCGAACATAATCCACAGACTTGTTTTTAGAGTTAGCTGACACAGTACTTCTTGGAAGGGCCTGACTCAGGAGTCTCGGTTCATTTAATTAAACCAGAACAGCCTTTCAGCCAGTAAAAAGGTGCTCAAATGGAAGCTTGCTTGACGTGATCTAGGATGGTCATGGAAGCCCATGTGTCTGCAGTAGAGGGAATAAAGAGGCAGAAAGGCTTCAGGGGACCGAACTATATGAGACTTTAACTCTGAGTAGGAATGAGAGCTAGCTAGCTTTTGAAGGTTTTTGAGCATCCAGCAACTTGCTGATACACATTTTATTGTATTTTATTTTTTTTTTAAGATTTTATTTATTTACCTGACAGAGCGAGAGTGGGAACACAAGCAGGGGATTGGGAGATGGAGAAGCAGGCCTCCTGCTGAACAGGGAGCCAGAAGTGGAATTTGATCCCAGGACCCTGGGATCATGACCTGAGCCGAAGGCAGATGCCCAACGACTGAGCCACCCAGGTGCCCGCTGATTTACATTTTAAACATGATCACCCTGGCTGCTCTGATGAAAGTAAACTGTAAGGGAGTAAAGGTGGAAGCAGGGAAATTGCCAGGGGGCTTTTATGTCATCTCAGGCCAGAGATAATGGTGGCTTGGACTAGGATAGTAGCAGTGGAGGTGCTTAGAAGTGATCATTAACCTGGAATATAGTTATAAGATAGAGTCACCAGGGTTTGATGGTGGGTCGGATATGGGATATAATAAGTTGAGAGTTGGTTGACTCCTCAAGAGTTTTTGGCTTGAACAAGTGGAAACATTTACATTACTGAGATAACGAAGACTATAACTGGGCAGGTTATAGAAAGATTGGTTTTGGACTAGTTCAGTTTGAAATGCATAAGAGTTGGGACGCCTGGGTGGCTCAGTTGGTTAGGCGGCTGCCTTCGGCTCGGGTCATGATCCCGGCGTCCTGGGATCGAGTCCCACATCGGGCTCCTTGCTCCGCAGGGAGCCTGCTTCTCCCTCTGCCACTCTCTCTGCCTGTGCTCACTCTCTCTCTCTCTCTCTCTCTGGCAAATAAATAAATAAAGAAAGAAATGCATAAGAGTGTTAATGGCACTAGATAAGTGGACTGAGAGGAAAGCCTGGAAGACTGAGTACCCAACATTAAGTAATTAAGTAATTAAGTAATGCCAACATTAAGAGAGATTTCAGAAGTGAGATAGCCCCTGCAAAGGAGACTAAGGAAGGACCTGCTGGGGAGGAGGAAAACTAAGAAATGTGGTATCCAGAAAGTCACATGGATAATTAGCCATTGGATTTATTAACTCATTTCTCAATAAATCCAGTGGTTAATTGACAAGACACATTTTGGTAGATGGTGGAGTGAATAGTCGAAGTGTGACTAAGAAAGAATGGGAAGATGGGAAGTGTTTGTTTTCTTTTCTTTCTATCAATAAATGCCATTCATTCAGCACCTGTACAGAGTGCTTTCTATGTGCCATGTAGTGTTCTAGGTGCTAGAAATATACTGGAGAACAAAGTCTTTTTATTCATGGAGAGTGCCTTCCGATGGGGGAGTCAGACAAATAATTGAGTAAACAAAAAATAACTTTTAGATTGTGTTAAGTGCTATAAAAGAAAAACGTTGGCACACTTTTTCTGTAAGAAGGTAAATGATAAATATTTTAGATCTTGTGTACAGTCTCTGGTGCAGCTACTGAGCACTGCCATGATAGTGTGACAGTAGCCATTGACAATATGTAAATGAATGAGTGGAGCTGAGTTCCAATAAAAACCTGTTTATGAAACCAGAGAGTGGATTGGATTTGACTCTTGGCCCATAGTTTTCTGAGCTTTACTATAGAGAGTGACTGTGGGTAGAGGTGATTTATCTCCATGTAACCTACAAAGACATTTCTATATTTTCTCTCTCCTTGTTGCCAGTTTTTCTCCTGTTAAAGTTATGTTTGAAATTATGCACCCTGAATTTGCTATGGTTTTTCTTTCTTCCATAAACTGTTAGATTATCTAATAGATACACTTTATAAGATTTTTTTTTTTTTCCTCTTGCTTCCCCTCAGGGCAGTAGTGTTCCTGGCACATATCTGAGAAGTTGCATTGTGTTTTTGTTCTTTTTTTTTTTTTTTTTTTGAACTGTTATGCTGAAGAATGATCTCAGACTTTTTTTTTTTGCCAACCTTTGTGTTAAAGTTAAACCATGTAATGCAGGTCGTTTCTTCTGGTTGCTACCAAAGGAAAAAAATTTCACTACAAAACTGTCACTACAGTTGGTAAGAAAAATGGCATTTCTTTTAATGGTATAGTATTGTCCTGAGCATAGTGTTCAACCAAAGCTTTGAGATGATCAAGGAGAGTTGGTTTAGCATAGTGTTTAAAATTACTTGAGTTGCCTGAGTGCCTGACTTGAGCCAGGCAGCCTGGGTCAGAATCCTGTCTTTGCCTCTCAGTAGCTGTGTAATTTCTGTATAAACTCCAAGCAAGCCTGCCTAGAGTCGTTGCTTCTCCCCAAAGGATTGTTGGATCATTGCTTAAGATGTTGATTTACAACCTTTTTGAGTTGACATGTTTCATGTTTGCTTATTTGCTTCCAAGTTCTACATTTCCACATCAAGTGTGGTGTTAAACACACACACACATATTTAAAAATTAAAATAAACAAATAGTGATTTTGAGTGTTCCCTGGCACACCTTGCGTTAACTGCAGATAATTTCGAGTATGAAAATTAGAATTGTACTATTTCAGGAGAATGCTATAGCTCTAATGGATGACTATTACATGATAGAATTAATGACCTCATTCATAAACATTTCTCAAAACTTTGAGTATAATTAGGTTTATAATATTATATTTTGGGTTCCCATTAGATTAGCTTTGAAAGGCAGATTTTATTTGTAGAAATGTACATTTGTAATTAAAAGAAATTTTATTAATCTGCAATTTGAAAAGTGAAATTGGTTAGAATTGCCTAAGTGGGGTTTAGACACTGAAACAGACTTTGGAATTGTAATACTAATAATTAACCAGGGGACTTCTTTTCTCCCTGTAGTTAATTTGAAAATTTTTTTGTTTTTTTAATTGTATAATTTATGTTTAGAATAGGAGTTTGCTAGCCAAAATGAAACAGGAGGGTAATAAGAGACTTTTAGAATCAGAAAGCATGGCCAAAGGTCCTCATGTAAATCCGCATGTGGGGAACTTAAAGTTAGTTCTGACAAAGCTGGTATGAAAGATGAGAGATAAGGAGAAGCCTTTGTAGTTCGGGAATCTCATACTATGCAAAGAAGTTTGGGTTAAATTTTATCAGAAACAGTGTTTGTCAAATTGGTTGTGTCTTCCTCGTTGTGTTTTCTTTATATACAAGTAAGCATTTACAAATAGATTTTTTGTTTATATAACTGGTATTATAGAGTTTCATATCGTGGGGTTTTTGGTGTTTGTTTCTGAATATAAAGCATTTCCCCATGTGTGTCAGTTAGGGCTCTCGGGTTGCAAGCTGGAGAAACAGCCTCTAGGTAATTTAACAAAAAGAAAGTTTATTGGCTCCCAGGATCAGTGCAGGGGCTGAAGACTTGAAGTAGGAAAGAACCAACATGCTCCACTGGAGTGTGTTGGGCACCACTAATGGAATCAGCGGATTTTGTCGCTCTACAGTATTCTGCTCAATATTTAAAGTCATGGGAGAGTCCCTGTTAGCTGTGTTCCGGGTTATGTGCCCAGGCCTTGACTGTAATGGGTGGGGAAAGGGTCTCTCAAAAGGAGCCTTCCAGAACTCTTCAGCTAGTGTAGCGGAGGGTAGGACCATCCTACCAAAATTGTACACGGTGGGAGGAGGAAAAGATCAGACTGCCCTTAGGAAGAGGGAATGATGCCATATGGCTCAAAACATCAGAAATCCACTATATCATGTCATTTAAAAAGATTTCAAAAAGTATTGTTTTTTTAATACAAAATATTCTATCATAGGAGTATTCTATAATTTATTTATGGACATATACATTGTTTCTGACTTTTCACTGTGGTAAACACTCAGTGCAATGTAAATGTTAATGGGGCCTCCCACACCCGCTTATGAAGACTCTGGAATTGCTTAGTTAAGTGACTTCCATAATGTCACTCTTTAATTGATAGATTAGAAACAAAACCCTCTATATCCAGATTCAATTTAGTTAACTCAGACTCTAATTTGTAAAATGTCTATAACTTCACAGGGTTTTGTGAATATTAAATAACATGAGTTATTTAACTATCTGACACATAGAAGGGGCTCAATAAATGGAAGCTATTAATCACTATGTTTTCTAATTTTCTGTGCATCCTAACTTGATTGAGTTAGTGAATTTGATGTTATATTTAGTAATATTTAGTACTTAGAATACCCTAGCTTCTTTTTTTTTAAGATTTTATTTTTTTAAGGAATTTCTACACTAAATGTGGGACTTGAACTCACAACCCTGAGATCAAGAGTTGCAAGCTCTACTAACTGAGCCAGCCAAGCACCCCTAGAATTACCTAACTTCTTAACCCCCTCTCAAATCTGTTAACAATTCTGATAGGTAGGCATTGTGACAAGTGGTTAAAAGTGTGGGCTCTGAAACCAGACTACCTTGAGTTCCAACTCAGGTATGCTGTTTACCATCTTTGTGACTTTGGGCATGTTTCTCAACCTCTCTTTGCCTTGGTTTCTTCATCTGTTAAAAGGGGAAGATAATAATACCCACCTCAGGGCTGTTTCTAAGACTTTTGGACAAGTATCTTTATTCTCACAGAGAGATGGGGAAATGGAAACAGGGATTTTATTTTTTTTTTTAAGATTTTATTTATTTATTTGACAGACAGAGATCACAAGTAGGCAGAGAAGCAGTCAGAGAGAGAGGAGGAAGCAGGCTCCCTGCTGAGCAGAGAGCCCGATGTGGGGCTCAATCCCAGGACCCCGAGATCATGACCTGAGCCAAGGACAGAGGCTTTAACCCACTGAGCCACCCAGGTGCCCCGAAACAGGGATTTTAAATGGCTTCTGAGGTTACCAGTGAATTGGTCATAGGCACAGGGCCAGAATCCAGGTCTCCCCTCTCTGCTACTCTCTCTTCTCTCTGCTGTGCCTGGGTGTCTTCTCTTCCATGCTTCTTGTCCCATTCCTTCGTGTATTTCTAAATCAAACTCTGAATATCCTTCGATTATCAGAAAGCAAGTGACATTAAATATTAAGTGTACATGTGTATAAACAAACTAGAGGCACATGGACACTAATTGTTTACTGGGAGTATTTTATTTTTTATTTTTTTAAGATTTTATTTATTTATTTATTTGTCATAGAGAGAGCACAAGCAGGCAGTGGCAGGCAGAGGCAGAGAGAGAAGCAGTTTCCCTGCTGGACAAGGAGCCCGATGTAGGACTCGATCCCAGGACCCTGGGATTATGAGCTGAAGGCAGTGGCTTAACTGACTGAGCCACCCAAGCGTCCCTACTGGGAGTATTTTAAACTACAGTTCTAACAGTTTATATGTTCAGTTCTCTTTGAAATGGTTTTCCTTTCCACAGCTGATTCATTCAGACCCAGAGTTTACATCTAGTTGCTCAGATTCCCCTAGCATTAACTTAGGTTGGTGTACATCTGAGGGCATTGTGTTGCTTTGGTTTAAATATCTCAAAAAATGGTGATTGAAGTAAGTCTTTGTTGTATTTCTTTACTTCCTAGCTTGCTGTTTTATTTCATTTAGGCTTCTGTTAAATTATGATTGAATCATTATGTAGCTTTTAGTCTTTAAGACTTCATTGCCTCACTACCTCCCATCCAAAATATATCTTGATTTCTTAGTAATCCTTTTTTTTTTTTTAAGATTTTATTTATTTATTTGACAGAGAGCACAAGTAGGCAGAGAGGCAGGCAGAAAGAGAGGGAGAGGGGGAGAAGCAGGCTCTCCCCTGAGCAGAGAGCCCGATGCGGGGCTCGATCCCAGGACCCTAAGACCATGACCTGAGCCGAAAGCAGAGGCTTAACCCACTGAGCCACCCAGGTGCCCCAGTAATCCTTTTTTTAAGACTTCATTTTTTAGAGCGGTTTTAGATTCACAGCAAAATTGAGAGAAGATACAGAGATTTCCCTTATACCCCTAGCCCCCACACATGCACATCCCCCACCAGAGTGGTGCATTTGATGAACCTACATTGACCTATCATAATTACCGAAAGTCCATAGTGTATATTAGCGTATATTCACTCTTGATGCTGTGCATTGTATGGATTTGACAGTGTATAAGGACATGAAACCAGCATGATTGTATCATGTGGAGTACTTACACTTCCCTAAAAGTCCTGTGTGCTCTCCCTGTTCATCCCTTCTGACCTCCTTAATAAATTTTCCAGCTAACGGAGTCACTTCATTTCAGTTCTCCTAATCTTAAAGATTCTTATGCAGTCTTTATTGGAATTATTTTTCTAACTTTACTTGGCTTCCTTCTGCTTGAGTCAGAAAAAGTTTAAATAAAGAAAACTGTTTTGCCATACATATAATAGCCTATAACTTTATTTTTGAAATAAATATGGATTAATAGCTGCAAAAAAGTTTTTAAAAAGTTTTAAAAGTTTAAAAAAAATTATCCATGTCATCTTGAGTCATTTATATTTTCTTCTGAACCTGAGTTTTCTGAGCTATAAAATGGGGACAATAACACTTCATTTACTGGGGTCTCCTGGTAACACTTGTGGAGCACCTAGTGCAGTGCCTAGAAAAGTGTAGTAAGGCCATAATTTATTTATTTTTCAGATATATTCTTGTAAATATAGTATTTATCTCCAGTTTCAGAAATTCAATAGAATTGAAATTTTTTCTCACCTTGTGTGGCCAACTCTACCCATTCACTTGTAGCAAATGATCTTACCTTTTTATTTATTTATTTTTATTTATTTATTTTTTTTAAGATTTTATTTATTTGCTAGAGAGAAAGAGAGAGTACACAGAAGCAGGCAGAGAGGCAGGCAGAGGCAGTGAGAGAAGCAGGCTCCCTGCCGAGCAAGGAACCCGATGCAGGACTCGATCCCAGGACCCTGGGACCATGACCTGAGCCGAAGGCAGCGGCTTAACCAACTGAGCCACCCAGGCGTCCCTGATCTCACCTTTTATTCTCTAGATAACATAGGGGCTACTGGGATGAGCTTTCTCACTTTTCCATTTTTTCTGATTACAGAGTCAAATGCAGTTGTAACCATATACCGTATATTCTCCCAGTCTCTGGAAAAACAGATGCATCCAGTCTCTGCTATCTTTGATCTTGATCCTCCCACCTCACCCCATCCCTAAATATCTTTTGGGACTTTATTCCATTAATTTTCTCCTCTTTCCTATACCTTTAACCTTTCTCCAGTGTTTGCTTCCCTTCAGTCCTCAAACATGCTTAGCCCTGTCCTGTCAAACCAGTCTGTCTGGAGACTGCCTTTTTCTTAGCTGCTGCTGGTGGTTCTCCTGTTTACTTAAAGGATATTCTATACTTCCTGAATTTGTTTAACTACTCTATCTCTGTGTTTAAGTGTGAGAGTTAACTTGATGGCTTTATCAAGGGGAAAGACTCATATTAACTCTGATTAGATGAATAACATTTTTGAATATCAGTGCCACAGTAAGTAGCTTTCAGTCTTTGGAATTTCATTAGCTCAAGATCTACCCCTGAAAATGTATTTTAGTTGTTTTTCTTTCTTTTTAAAATAACTTTCAGCGTGGTAATGCCACATACTCTATCAGGAGAGGCTGTATACTGATTTCAGTGGTGTTGTGACTCAACCACCATTTCTAGACTCCTCTCTGGAAATTGATTTTGGAACTGGCATTACATTTTTTGACAGTGTTTCACCCTTCATTGGTGAATTAACATTTTGGAAATGGTTGAATTTGGTGACTCCGTTGGTAAGCTAACCCAAACATCATTATACTTAAAGGCATGATACTCTGTTTCTGTATTTATGCATGTCTTTTAATAAGATACCTGTGTAGAAAGGATCTAAAATCAGATTTCCGGCTTTTTTTTCTTCTTTTTTTTTTTTTTAAGATTTTATTTATTTATTTGACAGAGATCACAAGTAGGCAGAGAGGCAGGCAGAGAGAGAGGGGGGAAGCAGGCTCCCCGCTGAGCAGAGAGCCCAATGTGGGGCTTGATCCCAGGACCCTGGGATCATGACCTGAGCGGAAGGCAGAGGCTTTAACCCACTGAGCCACCCAGGCACCCCTCTTCTTGATTTTGTCATTTACCTAATTTTCATATCCAGGGTAAAATGGTAGCTGTTTTATGCCTGGTTTTATTTTCATTTGTTTAGTTGACTAAATTTTATAAATTTTTCGGAGGCAGGGTATTAAGTTAGATTTTCACTTGTGAAATATTCAAGGAACATAAAAGAGTGGTGTTAGACACTATAAGTAATAGATTTAAAATGTGAAGTAATAGAATTTAAAATGTAAACCTGCCCTTATACAATCACCCAATAAGCCTGGAATCCCAAAGGAATATTCTATAGAGATGAATGGAAAATGATCTTACTCCTCCTCAGGAATATTAGCTATCTCCAACCTCGGCAGTGAGAAATCACCACTTGAGTTTTGTTTTTTTGTGTTTTTTTTGTTTTTTTTGTTTTAAGATTTTGTTTATTTATTCGACAGACAGAGATCACAAGTAGACAGAGAGTCAGGCAGAGAGGAGAGGAAGCAGGCTCCCTGCTGAGCAGAGAGCCTGATGCGGGGCTCGATCCCAGGACCCTGAGATCATGACCCAAGCCCAAGGCAGAGGCTTAACCCACTGAGCCACCCAGGCGCCCTTGCCACTGAGATTTTGAAGCCACAAACCCTCTCTTAGGTCGCAGCCTGAATTCTCATTACTTGCATCATTTGAAAACCTGAAGCGAATAATTTAACTTGGAATGATTCTAGGTTGGTGGGACCCCAAAGTGTCTGGCAGAAATACTTTCCAGAAGTACTTATCTTTAGAAGGTTTAAAAGAATGCCCAAAAATAAAATTCTAAGGTAAGTTCAATTCAAACTAACTAAACTCACAGAGAAACAAGGCATTGTGAACAAGAGCAGTAGCAGATAACAGCAATAATCAGAAAATGGAATTTTCAATCACAATCTTAAAAAGCTATTTAATATGTATAAGGAAATAAAAGAAAGGCTAGAAAATATGTGTGAGGAACAAGAAACTAAGATTGGCTGAGCATATTTGAAAGTTAACCAAATAGAATATCTAGAAATGAGAAGTAAAATAACTGAAATTTGAAAGTGGATTCATGATAGTCTTGGGAATACTGAAAACTTATTTAAACAAAACCACAGCTCTTAGAAAGATAGGACAAGAAGCAGAAGGGAATATAACAGAGCTAAATTCTCACCCTCCATAATGTAAAATAAATAATCTCTAAAATTGATGAATCAGAAGATAATGGAATATTTTTTAATTATATGGAGACAGGTAAATTTCCAAAGAAACAGCTAAAAGAAGCTAAAATAATTGCCTCTGTAAGGAAGATTGGGTAAAATGGAAAGGAATGGGCAGGAACTTCTGTATTTTGCCATTTATATTGTATGACTTTTTTAAACTGTGTGCATCTTTTGTTTTGATTAAAAATTTAAAGCTAAAATAATTAATGCAGAGCTGTAAATTGATAATTGAGGCCAAGTGATGGATTCAAATTCCAAACAGATTTATCAATATATTAGATACAACTGAAGATGGAATTAGTGAGCTAAAGGATAGTTGACACTGAATTATCATTTGCAATGATTGTAGTCAGAAAATTGTGGAGTGTTTTCTTCATTTTGCTGAGAGAAAATAACCTCTCCCTAGGATGCTATATCCAGTGAAAATCTTTAACACATACATGAAATAGAGACATTTTCAGACCATCAGAAACAGTTTGCCACTAGCAAGATCCTCATGAGAAATTCTGAAGGGTATTCTACATACAGTGATGCTAGATGGAAAGTATGAGATGGAAGAAAGGATGAAGAGTAGAAAAAGTGGTAAATATTGGGTGTGTCTGGATCTAAACAAATTTAACTGTCAAATAATAAATTAACCCAGTGTTTTGTGGACATTAAAAAAGAAGCAAAAGAAGTTAGAATTAAAGTAGATTAACAGTTGCGTGAAAGTGAGTGGGAGTGAATGGAATTAAATTTCTGTTGTTTGGGAGGAGGACAAACCTACTGAATATTTTTAACATTGATAAGTTAGGAATGTATGTCATTAACTAGATAGCTTGTAAAATTTTATCATGAAATAACAAAACTGAATAAACAACAGAAGTAAGAAATTAATTAAAAAAATAAACAACAGAAGTAAGAAATTAATTAAAAAACAAAAAACCTTTAGTCAAAAAAGAAAGCAGAAAAGTGCAGAAAAACCAACATAGAGTATGTATGACACATAGCACAAAATAAGATGGCAGCTTTAAATCCAAATACATGTTAATGAACTAAATGCTTGCATTAAAAGAGAATGCACTAGATTGGTTTTTAAAAGGGAGAAATGCTATTTATAAAAGATGTGTCTAAAAAAAAAGGATATAAGATGGGATGCCTGAGTGGCTCCGTCAGTTAAGTGTCCGCCTTCAACTCAGGTCATGATCCCAGGGTCCTGGGATTGTGCCCTGCATTGGGCTCGCTGCTCAGCGGGAAGCCTGCTTCTCCCTCTGCCTGCCACTCCCCTTGCTTGTGCTTGCTCTCCCTATCTCTCTCTCTCTAACAAATAAATAAATTAAATTAAATTAAAAGAAAGGGATACAAGAAATTCAAAAGTAAAAATGTGAGAAAAGACCGATCAGAGAAAAACTAACCAAAAGAGATCTATCAACATCAGACAAAATAGACTTTATAGTAATGGCATCAAAGAGAAAAAAGGCTCAGTATGTCAGGAAAATAAAACAGTTTTAAGCTTGTTTTCATCTAATAACAGTCTCAAAATATTTAAAGCAAAAATTTAAGAAGAAATATACTAGTCATCAAAATGGAAGATTTTAATATATTTTTCAGTAATTGATAGAACAAGTTGTGGGGTGGAGCTATGAAAATAGAGAATTGAATAATGTATTTGACAAACTTGACCTAATAGACATATACAGAACATTGTACCAAACAACTACAGAATACACATTCTTTTCAAGCCAAACATGGAAAAGTTATCAAAAATGACTACTTACTTGGCTGTAAAGCAGAACTTAAATTTTGAAAAAGTTATGAAATAGAATGAAACAACATGAATTCTTAAACCACAGTGCAATTAAGTAGCAATCAAAAACAAAAAGGTAACTTAAAAAAAAGAACATGTATGCTTGGAAATTAAACATTTCTGAAATATCTATGGGTAAAAGAAGAAATCATAGTGGAAATAAGAAAATATTTAGAATTGAGTGATAGTGCAGATAATGCATATTAAAACTTTTAGGTGGGGTGCCTGGGTGGTTCAGTCCATTAAGCGACTGCCTTCAGCTTAGGTCTGATCCCGGAGTTCTGGGATCTAATCCCACCCACATCGGGCTCCCAGTTCCGCAGGGAGTCTGCTCCCTCTGACCTTCTACCCTCTCATGCTCTCTCTTACTTGCTCTCTCTCTCAAATAAATAAACAAAATCTTTAAAAATAAATAAATAAACCTTTAGGTACACTGGAAAATACAGATTATCATTGAAAAAGCTAAAAATTTGAATAAGTGAAAAGACATCCCATGTTCACTGATTGGAAGACAATTGTTAAGATGGCAATAGTTCCCAAAAGAATCTACAGATTTGGTGCAGTGCTTTCCAAATTCCGGGGTTTTTTGCAGAAATTGATAAGCTGATCCTAAAATTCATATGAAAATGAACAGCCAGACTAGCCAAAACAATCTTGAAAAAGAACAAAGTTGGCAGATTCTATTTCCCAATTTCAAAACTTAGTGCGGAGCTACAGTAATCAAGAGAATGTGGTACTAGCATAAGGATAGATAGATCATTGGAATAGAATTGGGAGTCTAGCAAATATATCCTCGATTTTTGTTCTGTTGAATTTTGGCAAGAATGTTAAGATATATCAATGAGGAAAGAACAGTCTCTTTAAAAAATGTTGCAAGAGCAACTGGATATCCACAGACAAAAATATGAAGTTGGACCCCTACTTCAGACCATACACAAAAATTAAAATGAACCACAGACCTCATGTAAGAGCTAAAACTACAAAACTCTTAGAAGAAAACATAGGCATAAATCTTCATGATCTTAGATTAGGCAGTGGTTTCTTAGATATGACACCAAGTAATAAAAAGGAAAAATATGTAAATTGGATTTCATTCAAATTTAAGACTTTTCATGCTTCAAAAACCCCATCAAGAAAGTGATGGAAACAGAATGGGAGAATGTATTTATAAATCGTGTATCTGCTAAGGGTCTAATATCCAGAACATATAAAGACTGCCTACAACTCAATAATAGGCAAATAACTATTAAAAAATAGACAAAGATTTGAATAGCCATTTCTGCAGTGAAGATAAACAAGAGGCCAATAAATACATGAAAAGATGCTTAACAGCATTAATTTCTAGGGAAATGGAAATCAAAACCACGGTGAGATACCACTTCATACCCACCAGGGTGGCCTTAGTCAAAAGGACAGATAATAAGTGTTACAAGTTTATGGGAAAGTTGGAAACTTCATATTTTGCTGGTGGGAATATAAAACTGTGCAGCCACAGTAGAAAAGTTTGGTAGTTCCTCACATTGTTGAACAGTTACCATATGACCCAGCAATTCCAGTCCTAGAGAACTGAAAAACATATTCAAACAAAATTATACGCAAATATTCATAGCAACATTATTCATAAAGGAGAAAAGTGGAAACAACCCAAATCCATCAACTGATGAATGGATAAACAAAATGTGATGTGTCCGTTCAACAGAATATTATTCAACTGTAATACAGAATGGAGTTCTGATTTTGCAACATGGATGGGTCTTGAAAGGAGCCAGTCACAAAAGAGCAGGTATTATTTGATTCTATTTATATGAAATATCCAGAATAGACAAATAGAGACAGAAAATTGACTAGTGGTTGCCAGGATGTGGGAGGAGGCAAGAACGGAAAGTAGCTGCTAATGGGTAGAGGTTTCTTTTTGGGGTAATAAAAATGGAGTTAGATAGTGGTGATAGTTGCACAACTATGAATGTCTTAAAAACCAGTGAGTTGTGGGGTGCCTGGGTGGCTCAGTAGGTTAAGCCTCTGTCTTCAGCTCAGGTCATGGTCTCAGGGTCCTGGCATCGAGCCCCGCATCGGGCTCTCTGCTCGGCAGGGAGCCTCCTTCCCCTTCTCTCTCTGCCTGCTTGTGATGTCTCTCTGTCAAATAAATGAATAAAATCTTTAAATAAATAAATACCAGTAAAAGAGAAGAACCTGTCAGACACAGGTAAGTACTTAGAAATGAGTAGCCTTTAAATCAAGTTTGGGAAAGAGGAAAGACTTAAAATTAATGAGCTATGCATCCACCTCAAGAAGTTAGATAAAAGTATCAAAATGAGCCCAAAAAAGGAAAAGGAAGGTAATAAAACAGAGAAAAAAATTACTGAAATGTTTTCAGTAATTATTTGTTGAGAGTGAAAATTTGATTATAAAAACAAAACAATATGTAATCCTATATTTTTGGTAAAATAATGATCCCACCAACCCCTAAAATCTATAAGTCATAGTACAATTATTGTTGCCTCAAAGGTAAGGAAATACTCTATATTTCAGTGACTCCCAAATCTACATTTGTATCCCAGAATCTCTATCTTCAGACTAGTATCTGGCTACCTGCTGGACATCTTTTTTTTTTTTTTTTTTTTTTTTTTCTTAAGATTTCGTGTATTTATTTGACAGAGACACTGAGAGAGGGAACACCAGCAGGGGAAGTGGAAGCGGGAGAGGGAGAAGCAGGCCTCCAGACCCTGGGATCATGACCCAAGCAGAAGGCAGACGCCTAACGACTCAGCCACCCCGGCACCCCCCTGCTGGACATTTTCCAATAGAAGTCTTTGAGGCACTTAAAATTCAGCTAATTGAAAGCCAAAATCATTATCTTCTGACTTCAATTTCTCTTCCTGCAGTGTTTACCTGCAGTTATGACCACTATATCCCTGGTTCTTTAAGTGAGAAACCTGGGTGCCCTGCTTGAAGTTCCTCTTCTTCCTCTCCCCGCATCTGTCTGATCAGTCACTAGAATAGTCCTTAATATACTTAGCAAAAAAAAAAACCAAAACCTGTGACTTGATCCCTGCTTACCCCTAAAGACATTAATTCCACTCTTGATCTTGCTGTCTGTATTCTGACAACAATAGCCTTTGAATTTCCAGAATGTTCAGCTCCCTTCCAGACTTGCACTTACTTTCCCTTTCAGCATCCTGTCGTATATTCTTTATAAACTATTTAGTATCCCTGTCATTAAAAAACAAGTCTCTAATAAATGATTACCTCTGAGGTGTTAATTATAGGCTACATTGTTCTTCTTAGAGTTACTTGCCTTTTAAAGAATTTCCTGATGAAGACAGTGACCAGCCCAAAGGTAATAGATGTTTTCAGTTGCTTATGATGCTGGCATGTTGCTAGTTGAAAGGGATATTAGAAGCGAATGTGGTGAATAATTGTTTGTTTATTTTTAAGATTTTATTTATTTGAGAGAGACAGAGCACAAGCAGGGAGGAAAAGCAGACTCCCTGCTGAGCAGGGATTCCCAGCAGGGGGACTTGATCCCAGAACCCTGGGATCATGACCTGAGCCGAAGGCAGGCGCTTTACCAACTGAGCCACCCAGGCGCCCCAATAATTGTTAACGGTGTACGGTTTTCATATTTAATTGCATGTTTATAACAAAAGTTCTCAAACTCTTTGGTCTCAGGATTTCTTTATACTCTTAAAAATTATCGCAGATTCTGGGTGCCTGGGTGGCTTAGTTGGTTGGGCGACTCCCTTCAGCTCAGGTCATGATCCTGGAGTACCAGGATCGAGACCTGCATCAGGCTCCCAGCTCCATGGGGAGTCTGCTTCTCTCTCTGACCTTCTCCCTCTCATGCTCTCTCTCACTCTCTCTCTCAAATAAATAAAATCTTTTAAAAAAATTATCACACACTCTGAAGAGCTTTTTATTTATTGCTTATAATATTAAACCTGTTACATGTTAACATATATAACATTTAAAAAGACATTTTCCCCCAAATAATAAGAAGAGTGACATTGTTTTATATTTTTGCAAACCTTTCTCATGTTTGAATTAAGAGAAGATAGCTGGGGGCGCCTGGGTGGCTCAGTGGGTTAAAGCCTCTGCCTTTGGCTCAGGTCACGATCCCAGGGTCCTGGGATCGAGTCCCGCATAGGGCTCTCTGCTCAGCAGGGAGCCTGCTTCCCTTCGTCTCTCCCTTCATCTCTCCCTCCCTCTCTCTCTGCCTGCCTCTCTGCCTAATTGTGATCTCTGTCTGTCAAATAAATAAATAAAATCTTAAGAAAAAAAAAAAAAGAAGATAGCTGGGGCGCCTGGGTGGCTCAGTGGGTTAGAGCCTCTGCCTTCGGCTCAGGTCATGATCCCAGGGTCCTGGGATCAAGTCCCGCATCGGGCTCTCTGCTCAGCGGGTAGCCTGCTTCCTCCTCTCTCTGCTTGCCTCTCTGCCTACTTGTGATCTCTGTCTGTCAAGTAAATAAAATCTTAAAAAAAAAAAAAACCTGACAAGAGTGTCTTTAAAAAAAAGAGAGAGAGCGAAGATAGCTGGATCCTTGTATCTGCTTCTGCCTTCAGGCAGTTTCAGTATCACATATCATGTACCCTCTGGAAAACTTCATTATACTGCTGTGATAAAATGAGAATGAAAAAGGTGAAAACTGTGATAGTATTCTTACGAAGATAGTTTTAATCCCGCAGATTCCTGCAAAGGGTTTGGGGACTTTCAAGGAGCCCCAAACCATACTTTGAGACTCTCTAGGCTATATTCTGATGTCTTTAAAAAGTGTATTTGCTTTTTCCCCACTTCAAAACTAGAACTAACACACGCTTGTTTAAAAAAAAAAGTAATAATTATATGGAGAGTGGAAACAAGGAAAATATGGCCACCTTTAATTCCTTTCCTCTCCTTACCTATTCACTGTTGTTTTTGTGTGATTTTCCCAGATTTTGTGTGTGTGTGTGTGTTTGTATCGTGTACACTTTTATAAGTGGAAGAGAAGAGTTACGTTAAAAGACTGAAAAAGGTTGAGAACAGGTAGAACAGTGAACAATACAACTAGGAGTCCCAAGAACTCTGGCTTCTAACCCTACGCTGCCCCCTCAGGCTTTGGGCAGACCTCTTCACTACCCTGGCTCAGACTCCTTAGTTCTCAGGTGAAGGGTGTCCCTTGCAAGATGATTTTTTTTTTTTTAAGATTTTATTTGTTTGACAGAGACATCACAAGTAGGCAGAGAAGGAAGCCTACTTGGGGGAAGCAGGCTCCCCACCAAGCTGAGAGCCCGATGCGGGGCTTGATCTCAGGACCCTGAGATCATGACCTGAGCTGAAGGCAGAGGCTTAACCCACTGAGCTACCCAGGTGCCCCACAAGATGATTTCTAAAGACTTTTCTAGCTCCAGGTGCCAGTGCGGTGTAGCAATTAATTCATTTCCCAAGACCTAATGGTTAAATGTCAGAGGGGGATGGTAGAAAATTGTGACTAAAAATGTTTGGTTTTGGTGAGACACCAGAAGGTTGTTTCTCTGGAAATGGATTCTTTTAAATTGTAATTAATGTCAGCAGTAGAACTCCCACTCAGATGGTTAGAATTCTGTGGGACTTAAAATAATGGATTTATTTTTATGTCTCTCTGGCACAACAGTATTGTACATTGTGGTTATCTTCTCGGTATTTCGTGCCTTCTAATTTTATGTAAGTGAACAGACAGTCCTAGAGGAAAAAAAGCACTATTTATGAAAGAGGAATTTAATTCAGATTCTAAAAAGTCATGTGCTTATATAGCTTGGCGTAAGACTCACATATATAATAAATATTTTCCTTCAGGTAACAGCTGCTTATGAAAAGGAAAGCAGTCATCTGTGCATTTGCTTGGTGAGGAGACAAATATAGCAAGTTCCCAATGTACAGAACAGCTATGTTCCAAATTTATCTTTAGCATTTTGAATACATTTTTTCATGGATATTAAGTTTATTTGTAGGTGCATACAATCATTAATTAACAAGTTTAGGCCTTATGCTATGCCTGGCTCTATGCTGAGTTTCCAGACTAGTACACAAAAAAATATTTGACGCATTAAATAGGTCCCATATTAGTACCTTGTTTTCTTTTTCAGTAATTTTTAGTTCTATATTAGTAAATTTTTTTTAAGGTTTTAATTACAACAGTGGTTAAGAGTGTGGTCTCTGGAGCCAAGTTGCTGGTTTTCAAATACTAATTCTGCCACTTGCAAAGAGTAACTTTAGTAAAGTTACAAAACCTCTCAGTATCTTTTTCCTCATATGTAAAATGAAGAAAATACCAGTACTTAATCTCATCAGGTTGTTGTGAGGATTAAATTTTTTTTTAACTGTGTAATTCACATAATGTAAACTTAACCATTTTGAAGCATACAGTTCAGGGGCACCTCTGGCTGGCTCAGTCCAAGTAAGTTCAAGTCCCATGTTGGGTGTAAAGCTAACTAAAAAACCAAAAGCAAACAAAAAAACCCCACAAAACTTTAAAGTGTACAGTTCAGCAGTACTTAATGCATTCACAATGTCTCATTCCATAACATTTTGAGTGGATAAACAATACAGTATATACATACAATCAAATATTAGCCATAAAAAGGAATGAAGTACTGATAAATGCTCCAAGGTTGGTAAACCTTAAAAGCATTATGCTAAGTGAAAGAAGCTACACACAAGAGGTCACACTTTGCACAATTGTTTTTATATGAAATATCAGAATGGATATGTCCATAGAGACAGAAAGCAGATTAGTGGTTGTCAGGGCTGAGTGGAGGGGGAAGTGGGATGTGCCTGCTTTTCTTCTGAGGTGATGAAAATATGTTGGGATTTGATAGAAGTGGTGGTTGCACAGCATTGTGAATATACCAAATGGCACTGAATGGTATTTTTAAATGGTTAATTAGGTTATGTGAATTCCACTTCAATTTAAAAATAATAAAGCCACTTGATCACTTAGATTAGCAAAAATACTCTTAGGCAACCAAAGCCAAAGAGTCTGCTTAATCCTATGGGTTCCTGCTTTTTCTGGCCTCAGTAGATTTCCCTTACTTTCCCGTGAGCTCAGCGAGGTATTTTGCAGCATGTTGTCTAGGCCACCATATTGCTGGAAACCGAAACTCTCATTTCACCCTTAATTTTTTTTTTTAGGATTTTATTTATTTTAAAGAGAGAGCAAGAATAGGAACAGGGAGAGGAGTGGACAGGGAGGGAGGCAAGAGGGGGAAAGAATCTCAAGCAGACTCTGCCCTGATATGGATCCGGACAGGCCTCAACCTCAGGACCCTGGTATCGTGAAACCCAATCTGGCCTGAGCCCAAACCAAGAGTTAGACTTAACCGACTTAGCCACCCAGGTCCCCCTACACAGTACTTTAACATATAAACCTTTTCTGTCATTATTAGTGATTGGAATGGGGAGGAGGCAATGCTGAGTTTTGAGTCACCGTCTTGATCCAGTCGTTCCAGTACTAATAAATTTTAAAGAGTTACTTAGTTTTACTGATTTGAACTTTATGCTAGTCCTTGAGGAGGTGATAGACTGTTGAATTCTTTGTACTGACTGTTCTTTTTATCTTGGCATATCATGTACTTCACTTAAAAATTTCAAGGTAGGGGCGCATGGGTGGCTCAGTGGGTTAAAGCCTCTACCTTCGGCTTGGGGCATGATCTCAGGGTCCTGGGATCGAGCCCCGCATCGGGCTCTCTGCTCCGTGGGGAGCCTGCTTCCTCCTCTCTCTCTGCCTGCTTCTCTGCCTAGTTGTGATTTCTCTCTGTCAAAAAAAAAAAAAAAATTCAAGGTAGGTAGGCAGGTTTTTCTAACTTAGGAAACTTCAGGTGTATCTTTAAAGCTGGCAAGGAAGAGGGTTGGAAATGGCCCAGTTGTTTGAAAAAGTAGTTTCCAGACAGGGCTTTCTTGCCTAGAGATGCCCTGTTTATGCAGTACCTTACATGGATATGTAGTACCATGCTGTGGGGAAAAAAAGCCACAGCCTTCATAACCCAATAAGCATTCTCCAGCTTCCCAGTCCCCATTTTTCTTGGAAATTGCCCAATTGCCCATGACATGAGCAAGAATGTTGGAAGCATAGATCTGTAGACTGTAAGACTTTGTGGTCCAGTGTTTCTTGAGACATTAGATATTATCTAGTCCTTATTAGAGAGAACATTGGTGCTGGGAGTCATCAAAAAAGCATAAATAACTGAAGAGGTAACTTGAATAAACATTTTATTAAGAATCAATGTTCTACCAAGAGACAGAGTAAATATTCTTAAAATCTAGTAGAAGAGCCATAAGCAAGTGTTGTGGGAACACAGAGGAACGAACGACATAGAGGAATGTACCCCGATGGGCAACGGGTGGTAACATTCAATCTGAGTTTTGAAGAGTACTTCATAGGACAATACAGTGTTCTCCGTTGTCAAGCAGGCTGACCTATTTAAATAGATAAGAGACCTAGCGAATATTTCTTATCCATAAGGTTGACCTAATTTCTAGTTGTTATCATGATTAAAATATTATATGTAACCATTATTAGATTAGTAGCCTAAAACTTGATGTTATGCCTGAGAATATATACTAGTGGGTCTCCATCTGGGTTGAGATTATAAACCCACCTGAAGATTTCATCCCAAACTATGGTTTTTATCTGTCATAGAATTGTTAAAAGATTTTACTTATTTATTTATTTACTTATTTACTTACTTATTTATTTTAAAAAACCGGGGGAAGGTGCAGAGGGAGAGGGAGAAGCAGGCTCCCCACTGAGCAGGGACCTCCCCCCAACCCCTCAATGCAGGGCTCCATCCCAAGATCCTGGGATCATAATGTGCCCCAAAGGCAGACACTTAACCAACTGAGCCACCCAGGCACCCCTATCTGTCGTAGGATTTCTTGAATGGAAAGACTGGTTTTGGCCTCTGTCCCTGATATTTTTTGTCATTGTGTTACCCTGGATGAATAGATAGAATATTGAGCCAAGATTGTCCCTATTTTACTTAAAACACAAGCAAACATAACTATTTTAAAGAGCAATATGATTTGTACACTTCTTTTACTCTGTGGTAAGTATATTGATTAAGCAAAGAGAATAGAAGTATGTATCTGTTTGATTACTGGATATTTTGGTTTGTAGGATTATCAGAGAGAGCATAGGAGCAGCAACTGACCTATAAAAAATTAAAAATCCATTTATCTGCTATCTTCTACTTGTGTCCTGGGTTGTAAACCCCTAAGTTTGTCCTCTCCAGGCACCCACTTCATTTTTTTTTTCAGTATGAGAAAGAGATTTCTTGTAGAAAATAAGATAATTTCGGGGCGCCTGAGTGGCTCAGTGGGTTGAAGCTTCTGCTTTCGGCTCAGGTCATGATCCCAGCATCCTGGGATCGAGCCCCGCATCGGACTCTGTGCTCGGCGGGGAGCCTGCCTCCTCCTCCTCTCTCTGCCTGCCTTCCTGCCTACTTGTCTGTCAAATAAATAAATAAAATCTTAAAAAAAAAAAAGAAAAGAAAAGATAATTCTGTTTAAGTATAAAACTATAGAACTTGAGCAATAATAATCCCAATATTGTTATGTCTGTTCACTGAAAATCTAATTTGACTCCTTGTTAATAACTTTTATTCACTTAAAAGTTGTGGCTTTTTGTTTTTGTGGAACCGTAATTGCTAAAGGCTTTTCAAACTTTTCAGGGAAGCGTGACAGCAATGACAGTATTTTTCCCCTTGGATACAGCTCGACTCCGACTTCAAGGTGAGTATCTTTTGTAGGCATCATAGTCTTTTCATTTGGTGTCAAGAAGCAAACATATTTTTCTCATAAGTTCTAAGTTAACATAAGGATAGCTGTTTCGTTAACAATCTATCCTTGTCCATTTCCACTGACTTTACATACTGGTCATCCTTGCTGTTTCCCAATTAACAGAGAGGTGTTCATGGATGAGTCATAGTCTCAGCCACTCTTATCTGAAAGAACCTGAATGGGTTTGCATTAATAATTTTGAATCATTACAGTTATTTCTAATAAACAATATGAGTGGTTTTTTTTAAGATTTTATTCACTTATTTGACAGACAGAGATCTCAAGTAGACAGAGAGGCAGTCAGAGAGAGAGGGGGAAGCAGGCTCCCCGCTAAGCAGAGAGCCCGATGCGGGACTCTATCCCAGAACCCTGAAATCATGACCTGAGCCGAAGGCAGAGGCTTAACCCACTGAGCCACCCAGGCACCCAACAATATGAGTTTCTAAAAAAGATTTTTAAAAAAGATTTTATTTATTTATTTGATAGAAGGAGAAAGATCAAGCACAGTGAGGGGGAGGGCCAGAGAGAGAGGGAGAAGCAGACTCCCCACTAATCAGGGAGCCTGATGTGGGGCCGATCCCAGGACCCTTGGATCACGACCTGAGCCCAAGGCAGACACTTAACTGACTGAGCCACTCAGGAACCCTGATTTTTTTTTTTTTTTAAAGTAATCTCTATATACAACATTGGGCTTGAATTTACAACCCCAAGATCAAGAGTTGCATGCTCTACCAACTAAGCCAGCCGGGTGCCTGCACAATATGACATTTTTAAGGCACAATGTACAGAGTTTTTGCTGGGGGTAGATCTTCTCAAAAGAGAGCAAAGAATAGGAGACACATTGGAGCCAAACACCCATTGTCACTGCTAAGTTGGGCATGTAGACCTAGTTTGCCTCTTTTGCATTATAAGACTAGGCAACTATAATTCGTGCTTACTTTTTCCCTAGTATTTTTCAACTTGAAATTATAAACCTGTGCTAGAACTTACGTGAAGAGATAAGAATAAGATTAGCTTTGAATAAACTAATTGCTGTGTTAAAACCCTTCATGGCTATTATTGTCAATTAATTTTAGAGTTTCGTGTGGGTTTTTTCATAGGACTCAAAATATATAAAATGATGCACACTGCAGTGGAAAATCTCACTCTGATCTGCCCGTTTTCCCTCCTCTGCAGATAATGTCTTATTAATCTCTCAAATAGTCTTGCAGAGTTTCATTATGGAATAATAAGCAAATAAGAATATAGAAGATTTCTCCCGTCCTTCCACCAAAAAAAAGCATATTTGTCACATTGTTCTGTACCGTACATTTTTTACTTAACAGCATATTTTGGATGCTTCCCAGATCAGTGCTTTGGGAGCTTCTTTGTCCTTCTAGCTGTAGAGTGATTCCAAAGTGTAAATGTACCAGAACCTGTTTCCCCTTCCCCTATTGTAGTTTCTTGGATCTTTTCTTCTCTCTCTCTCTTTTTTTATTTTTTTATTTTTATTTTTTTAAAGATTTTATTTATTTATTTGACAGAGATCGCAAGTAGGCAGAGAGGCAGGCAGAGAGAGAGGAGGAAGCAGGCTCCCTGCTGAGCAGAGAGCCCGATGCGGGGCTCGATCCCAGGACCTTGGGATCATGACCTGAGCCGAAGGCAGAGGCTTTAACCCACTGAGCCACCCAGGCGCCCCATCTCTCTTTTTTTTTAAGATTTTATTTATTTAGGGGCACCTGGGTGGCTCAGTGGGTTAAAGCCTCTGTCTTCGGCTCAGGTCATGATCCCAGGGTCCTGGGATCGAGCCCCGAGACGGGCTCTCTGCTCAGCAGGGAGCCTGGTCCCCCCACCCCCACCCTGCGCCTGCCTCTCTGCCTACTTGTGATCTCTGTCTGTCAAATAAATAAGTAAAATCTTTTTTTAAAAAATATTTTATTTATTTATTTGAGAGAGAGACAGAGAGTGTGATCAAGGGGAGGAGCAGGGGGAGAGGGACAAGCAGACTCCGTGCTGAGTCTCCATGAAGCTCCATGCGGGGCCTCATCCTACCACCCCAAGATCACAACACAAGCCGAAACCAAGACCTGGATGCCCAATTGACTGAGCCACCCAGGCACCCCTCTTCTCTTTTGTAGAATAGACTTGTTCATATTGCTGCTTTGTTTCTGTAAGTTCTATGGGATAAATTCCCAGAAGTGAGATTGCTGGATCAAAGGGTAAGCCTGTTTGTAATTTTGATAGCTATGGCCAGATTGCCTTCTGTAGGAGTTTCCTGTTCACCATCCCACAAACTGTATAGGTATCAATTTTAATTCTTAGGAAATTGTTCTATTTCCACATTTTTATGTTTTCAAAATGTTCTCCAAGCATGGGTAGGAAATGTGAAGTTAATTGTGGTTTTGTGATTTTTCAGTGAGAATGCCAAGAAAAGCAGAGCTCTCATCCTTTTTTTAGTTTTAAGTAAGTTCTACGCCCAAGGTGGGGCTCAAACTTATGACCCTGATATCAAGAGTCACATGTTCTACCAACTGAGCCAGCCAGGCACCCCAGTTCTCATCCTTCTGAGACCTTTATTTTTAGGAAGAGAACAAATATTTTAGAAATAGAACAAAAGCCTAAAACTTTGAAAACCTGAGTTTTAATCATGGCTCTGCTACCAGCTACATGTGTCCTTCACAACTTTTGTGTCTGGCCTCTCCGCTAACAGGGAGATGGTAATTCGTTTCCTCTTTACGTTATAAGATGTTAAGATAAAAATGGGAATATGTAACTCTGAAAAAAAAAAACCCTCAAAACAAGAAAGCCTTATAAAATACAAGATTCCTGTTAACGCTTTTGCTTTGGGAATTAGGCATTGAATTAAAATGCTTTGTGGTTCATGAATAACAGATGAGACCCAAGGAAATCACAGTTGGGAATTTAGCAGTAGGAACAAGGAGGATTGGTGAGTTCTGAGGCAAGTTAGGGAGCTCAAATAATAGGGTGGGAGATTGCTCAGGTGAGGTAAAAGGCATTTCAGTGAAACTTGTCGATGCTGAAGATAATAATTCTCAAAGAATTTAGTTAAAATGTGTATTTTTTTATCTTATAGTTGATGAGAAAAGAAAGTCCAAGACTACACACATGGTGCTCCTGGAGATCATTAAGGAAGAAGGCCTGTGAGTACCACCTTGCCCATCTTTGCTAGACAAAGCAGCCCATTAGGAGATTGCTGGGCTCCTAGCACACCTGCCCTCAACTCTCTTTCCATTCTTGTAGCCTTACAGTAGTTGTGAATCTGTAATTGCCTGACTTGTAAGTACATAATTGTTTTCATCTCCTTAAAGTTTTGGAGTTGGCCATTTTGATTCTTGATCATAGAGTCTTCCATGAAACCAATGCTTTGTTTTACGTTTTAGTGTTTTTTTTACAGTGAGCCGAAGAAGTTGTTGTTTAGTTCATTCCTATCAGATGCCTTCAGATTATATACTTCTTTTTTTTTTTTAACTTTTTATTTGGAAATAATTTCAAGTTCACAAAAAGTTACAAAACTAAAAATAGTACAAAGACTATCAATATATGCTTTACAGAGCCACCTACGATATTAACACTTTTTCCCATTTATTTTCCCAGTTGTACTTATATTCTCTCCCTGCTTTCTCTCTCCCTTCCCTTCTGTCTTTATTACACACACAGCCCACACAAACTTTTTTCAGAATTATTTAAGAGTAAGTTACACACCATACATCAAAGGCTTTTACCCCTATGATGTTGACATTTTTAAAGAATATAGCCCCCCTTCTTTTAAATAAAATGTTTCTCATTTTAAGTTTGCCTCATGTTTCTTTTCTTTTTTTTTTTTTTTTAAGATTTTATTTATTTATTTGACAGATAGAGATCACAAGTAGGCAGAGAGGCAGGCAGAGAGAGAGAGGAGGAAGCAGGCTCCCTGCTGAGCAGCAGAGAGCCCGATGTGGGGCTCGATCCCAGGACCCTGGGATCATGACCTGAGCCGAAGGCAGAGGCTTTAGCCCACTGAGCCACCCAGGCGCCCCCTCATGTTTCTTTATGATTAGACCAAGGGCTCTGCATTCTTGACCAGAGTCATGCATAGGTGATATTGTGTCCTTAGACTATAACATCTGGAATCACATATTGTCCACCTGCCCTCATTGGTTAATTACAATTTCTCAGATTCAGGTTAACCACTGAATAATTTAAATTTTCCTCTCTTGCAACTATCAGCAGTCTATGAAGAAAAACTTTATTTAGTACTAGTATAGACCCAGAAATACCTGGTTTTTCGGTGTTTTACAATTGATTGCCATACTATATTATGTTGGTGTTGAAACTGTCCTGAGTGGGAGCCCCTTCAGCCTGGTTCCTGTGCCCTAATAACATGCTCCCATCACTTTTTTTTTTTACACTTATTATGTCTATATTTACTTCATTTTTAAATGTTGTTACCTTGTAATAAAATGTGAATGATGCTATATTAACTAATAGCCATGCAGAAATTATCTCTAATTTTATACAGTAATTTATGAAAGGAAATCAAGGGGAAGAAACCAGTAAAATCAGTCATGGAAAGTGTGTTGTTTCTTTGGTATCATTAATGGTAGAAAAGATTTCTTGGTTTGGACATCTTTCAGAATGTGAGATATATGTACAGTTTGGAGTACGTTGTAGTGTAGGAATGAACTTTGAGAATATGTGAATCATGATCACCCTTTTCTAGGACTTTGCCCCTTTCCACTAGCTTTTGTCCAGCATCTTTACATTGCTTATTGTGTTTTTCCTCTAGCCTGGCACCATATCGAGGGTGGTTTCCAGTTATCTCCAGTCTCTGCTGCTCCAATTTTGTCTATTTCTACACTTTTAATAGTCTCAAAGCAGTCTGGGTCAAAGGTCAACGTTCTACTACTGGAAAAGATCTAGTAGTTGGATTTGTTGCAGGTAACAAAGTTTTATGAGTATAAAATTTTTTATATTTTAATATCTTGTGGCTCATATATTCTCTAAGAAGTTGTTTTAGCACAAAGTAATGCTACAAAGAATATAATTAATTTTCTGACTTGGCTCTGTGTGTATGTGTGTGTTTGATAAAAACATACAACATATAATTTACTATTTTAACGATTTTTAAGTGTATACTTCAATAGTAAGTTTATTTACATTATTGTGAAACAGATCTCCAGAACATTTTCATCTTATAAATGTGAAACTCTATAACCCTTAGACAACAGCTCCCCCTTACCTCCTTCTCCAGCCCCATTCTTTCTGTTTCTATAAATCTGACTACTGTAGATGCCTTATGTAACTGGAATCATACAGCATTTGTCTTTTTGTGACTGGCTCATTTCATTCAGCATGTCTTCAGGGTTCATTCATGTTGTAGGATGTAGCAGGATTTCTATTTTTTTTTAAGACTAAATAATATTTACTTGTATGTGTATACCACATTTTGTTTATCCATTCATCCATTGATGGACATTTAGGTTGTTTCTAACTCTTGGATACTTTGAATAGTGGCTGTTATAAACATGGGTTGTGCAGATATATCTCTTCAAGTCCCTGCTTTCAGTTCTTTTGGATATATACCTAGAAGTAAGATTGCAGGATCATATGTTAGGGGTTTTGTGTGTGTGTTTTTTGTTTTTTGTTCGTTTTTGTGTTTTTGTTTTTGTTTTTTTTCTCATAAGGAACTACCATACTCTTTTCCATAGCAGTTATGGCAGGGGTTTTAAATTCTCCACATCCTTACCAGCTCTTGTTACTTTCTGGGTGTTTTTGCTTTAATAGTAGCCATCCCAATGATAGTGGGAGGTGATATTTCATTGTGGTTTGATTTGCATTTCTCTGATGAGTAGTGATGTTGAGCATCTTTTCATATGCTTATTGGCCACTTGTATATCATTTGGAGAAATGTCTGTTCAAGTCCTTTGCCTTTAATTGAGTTATTTGATATTTTGTCATTGAGCTGTAGGTATTTTTTATATATTCTGGATATTAGCCCCTTATGAGATAAATGATTTCCAGGTATGTTCTCCCATTCTCTATTGCCTTTTACTCTGCTGGTTATGTCCTTTGGTGCTCAAAAATTTTAAGTTTGATGTTTGTGCCATTTGTCTATTTTTGCTTTTCTACCTGTGCTTTTGGTGTCACATCCAAGAAGTCATTGCTATGTCTAATGACATGAAAACATTTTCTGCTCTGTTTTCTTCTAGGAGTTTTATACTTTTAGGTCTTATGTTTGGGTCTTTAATCCATTTAGAAGAATTTAAAAAATTTTTCCATTTAGAATAAATTTTTATATGTGGTGTAAGAGACAGATTCAACTTTGTTCTTTTTTGTGTGTGGATATCCAGTTTTCCTAATACCATTTGATGATATTGTCCTTTCCCCATTGAGTGGTCCTGACACCCTTGTGGAAGATCACTGACCATATACACAAAAAGGTTTATTTCTGAGCTGGCCTGGCTTATTTTTTTCTTTTAATCCAGAGAAGATTGTTTTATCCATGTTTAGCAGCGTCCCAGAACTTACAGAGCTTAAAATCTCTTTCTTTTTAAAGATTTTATTTATTTATTTACAGAGAGAGAGAACATGCAAGTGGGGGCTTGGGAGGGGTGAGGGAGAGAGAGAATCCCAAGCCGACTCCATGCTAAGCGGGAGCCTGATAGGAGGGCTCAGTCTCACGACCCTGAGATCATGACCTGAGCCCAAATCAAGAATCAGACACTTAACCAACTGAGCCATGCAGGCACCCCTAGTCTCTTTAAAAAAAAAAAAAAAAAGAGAGAGAGATTACAATAATTGTTTTTTTTTAAGATTTTAGTAATTATTAGAGAGCACAAGCAGGGGAGTGGCAAAGGAAGTGAGAGAAGCAGGCTTCCCGCTGAGCAGGGAGCCCTATGTGGGGCTCAATTTCAGGTCCCCAGGATCATGACCTGAGCTGAAGGTAGACAGTTAACCAACTGAGCCACCTAGGCACCCCTAAATTAATTGATTTAACTGTTATACTTTTAGTATTCTGTTTTGTGGAATTAATTTTTGGTATATTCTTTGAAAAATTAGTACTTTGGGAGCCATATATTTGAATAATGTAAATGTCCATTTGAAATTTAAATGATTTAATTGAAAAGTAGTTACCAGTCCAAGAGTACTCATGCCCTACAAGTTTTCCTCTTTACCAGTATGAGGCCATTGATGTTTTTTGGCTTGGTCTCTGAGGTTTTCTTCTGCTTAATACTCTCATTTTGGTTTTAAGCTGATTAAGGTCTAATTAACTTTCACCTGTACCAAGCTTTTTTTTAATTGAGATATAATTGACATATAACATTATATTAGTTTCAGGTGTACAACATAATGATTTGGTATTTGTATATATTGCAAAATGATAGTTAACATCCATCACCACACAGTTAAATTTTTTTTCCTTGTGGTGAGAACTTTTTCTTAAGATTTTATTTTTAAGTAATCTCTACACCCAATGTGGGGCTTGAACCCACAACCCTGGAGATCAAGAGTCACAAGCTCCACT
This sequence comes from Martes martes, assembly GCF_963455335.1. NCBI lineage: Eukaryota > Metazoa > Chordata > Mammalia > Carnivora > Mustelidae > Martes > Martes martes. Next base: position 8,028,090 of record NC_137895.1, read on the forward strand.
AACTGAACCAGCCAGGTGCCTCTGTGGTGAGAACTTTTAAGATCTACTCTCTTAGCAACTTTCAAATACACAATAATCACTATGCTATTCATTACATTCCCATGACTTATTTATTTTATAATAAAAGTGTGTACCTTTTGACCACCCACCAAGCCAACTTTTTCATAGAGTATAACACACAGGATTTCATTCTCTGAGGAAATGAATAAAGATTTGTGAGTAAATAACTCAGGATAGAAATCCAGGAGTCATCATAGCATAGTGCTCTCATACCCTCCACAATCGTTTGATGATCAAGGACCATCAGTCTCAGGGGTGCCTGGGTGGCTCAGTCAGTAGAGCATGTGACAATTGGTCTCAGGGTTGAGTGTTTGAGTTCTTTTTGGGGCATAGAGATTACTTTTAAAAAAAGGAACCATCATCAGTCTGTCTCCTAAGTATCTCTAGAATCTATTTCTTCTTTTCCATATCCATAGCCATTTCTATTGTTTCTATTGTTGCTTCTGAGGTCTTCCTTAACTTATCTACTTTGCATAATTGTGCCCAGCTTCCTTTCTGGAAGAATAGAATAACCTTTCTTTTCTTTTTTTTTTTTTAATTAACATATAATGTATTATTTGCCCCAGGGGAACAGGTCTGTGAATCATCAGGCTTACACACTTCACAGCACTCACCATAGCACATACCCTCCCCAATGTCCATAACCCAACCACCCTCTCCATACCCCCCTCCCCCCTGGCAACCCTCAGTTTGTTTTGTGAGATTAAGAGTCTTTTATGGTTTGTCTCCCTCCGGATCCCATCTTGGTTCATTTTGTCCTTCCCTACCCTCCAGATCCCCCACTGTGCCTCTCAAATTCCTCATATCAGGGAGATCATATGATAATTGTCTTAGAATAACTTTCTAACAGTATCATAACTCAAAGAATTCAAGCTTGAGATTTGTTCACTTGGCAAAAAATCAGAATAAATCCGAGGTTATCCTGTACAGAAGGAACCTTCTTTTTTACATAATTGCAACAAATGGCACTCTAGTATTATCTTGAATACCTGAGACCAAGTATTTGTAATATTTTGATTTTAATATATTTTAGATTACTATAGTTTTATGTATTGACATTTAAAAGGTTATGACTCACTGTCAAGGACTAACTCAGTAACTTTCCATGAAACTACTAATTCATGAAATATATGATGAAATCTTTTTAAATTTAATTATTTATTGATTTTTTAATTAACATAAAATGTATTATTTGTTTCAGGGGTACAGGTCTATGATTCATCAGTCTTACACAACACATACCCTCCCTAGTGTCCATCACCCAGCTACCCCTCCAGCCACCCTCAGTACAGTATCTTTTTTAATTGTTCAAAGCTGTTTATTTGCTGGCATCTGACATCCCATTCTCCACCAGGTGCACAACACTGTTGTTATACTCTCTCTCACTGTGCTCTGCTTGTTTCATTTCTACCTCTTAAACATCTATAATCATAGCAGATTCCCCCATACCTAACACGGCTAGACTGGTATATTAGGGTAATTAGTTTTTAAAAGTCAGTTGACCTAGGGATTATCATGTTTTTTTTTTTTAGCATATGTGCTGCTGATGCGAGCATGACATAGGGATTATCATAAGTATACTACTTACATTGTATTTTATTTTAACTTAAGAACTTATAAATACATACTTTTTCATTTTTTAAAAATGCATGGCCAAGGCGTATTGGTTCACTGATGGGAGTTTTGTGCCTTTTCTTGTGCATACCACATACCTACAAAATTTTGCCTACCATAACAGATTCAAGTGACATAAGCAAGTTTGAGAAAAGCATATCATTCTCATTCACTTACATTCTGAAGTGTTTTCTTGAGTATGTGAAAGAAAGGTGCAGTGGGTCTGTGTCAGTGGTGAGCCTCATCTGTTATATGTCTTATCAGAGAGATGGTGGGGGACTGCTATTCTGAAACCCAAATCTGATGTTATCCCCAGCTTCAGACCTTTTGATGCCTGCCACTTATGTATAAGATAAAATCATGGTACTACCCACAGCATAAAAGGCCCCCACTGTATACAGGATAAATGCCCAACATGCAAGATCTGCTGTGATACTGCTTCCTTCTAGCTTGATCTTTACTGTTCCCATCCTCTCTTGGAAAACTGTGACTCCTTAAGTATACCAAGACATTTAATGACCCCATCCTTCTATAGCTTCTGTTGTCTGTCTGATAGAGCTACTGTTGTCTGTCTGATACACAGTAAGGCCCCACCAGCTGCCCCAAACAAAGGATTGTCCAGCCCACAATCAAAATGTTGGTTGTTATCACCATTGAGAGACCCTTGGTCAATTGTATGTTATAGTCCTTTATAATTCTGAGATTCTCTGATTATAGGTTCTCTCTTTTTCTGAAAGTAAGGAATTCTTTGGAAATTGCTTTTGTGAGTTTTAAATTTCTCCTCGTAACATGTTTTCATATCTTAATACCTATGCATTCTTTGAATTAGAACCACTTTTTCTTTTCCTGCTGTGAGCCTTGTCATGTATTAAAATCACTGTTGAAATGAGTTTCATTGTCTCCAAGGAGAACTAGGAACAGTATAATTGTTATTCAAGTTCTGCTTGAAATTTAGGAATTTATTAGTTATTGTATTTTCATAGGGAAAAAAGCTCATATAGCTTGATACCTTGGGGAAGGATTTGGGAACAGAATCTCACAGAAAATTTAAATGAAGAAGATACTTGCCATTTTTGTGGAATTGGGATTTTTACCAATAACTGTTTTTGAATGCCAGTGGTGTTATTGTTGACAGTTCATATTCCTTTCCTGCCCTCCAGTCTTAAATCTGGTGAGGCAGGTTTGTTTCTATTGTGTATCAAGTTGCATTCCTTCATAGGGAGCCAAGTGGTTAGATTTATGACCTTGATCTGCCCTTGTCTTGTATCAGTGGTCATTGCACTGATTTCCCATAAGTGCATATATGATTAGCATACTGCTTTTTTGTTTTGTCTCCTTAACAGACTCACTTCTAATAAAACTATTTTGTTTTCAAGATTTTAGAAGTAAAGAGCTGTTTAAATTATTCCTTGAATCAGTGCATAATTTCAGTGTGTGTGTTCAGTTACTGTTCATCTCTTAATTTTGCTTCTGTTTCTTATAAATGATTTTTACAAAGAAAAACGAAAATGGAATCATTTGAATTGGAAGAAAAACTTTTTTTTTTAAAGATTTTATTTATTTGACAGAGTGAGACACAGTGAGAGAGGGAACACAAGCAGGGTGAGTGGCAGAGGGAGAAGCAGGCTTCTCGCAGAGCAGGGAGCCTGATGCGGGGCTCCATCCCAAGACCCCGGAATCATGACCTGAGCCAAAGGTAGCAGCTTAAAAACTGAACCACACAGGTGCCATGAAAAACAATTTCTTGCATTAAGTAGTAAAATGTTAGTATTCCCATCTTAGAATGAAGTAACAGCCACAGTATAGAACTGAAAGAACTTTCTACATGGGCTAATAAATAAGCAGACAACTTTCTTTATCCTTCAGTCATATCCATCATGTGTTTGTAAAGTTGGAATCCCGCATCATGACTGTTTGTAGCTTGTTTTTCTTCCATGGAATGCTGTCTTTTGCTTCATTATGTAGGTTCCAAGTTTTTAGTAAGGTTTTGGATCCTCAAATATTTGAGTGTCTTTTCCCAGAACTCATAAAATTATAGTGGTTAAAAAATACCTCTCCATCTATCTTGGCTTAGAGGATGAACAAAGTACTTAAACTTCTCAGATGAAAATCTTCAAAATACAAATGTTCTCACAAGGACTTAGTATTTTCTTCTGTAAATGATACAGTGCATTTTTGTACTTGAGATTGTCCTTAGAATCCTCTCAGTCTTTCAGCTCAAAACCAAGATATATATGAAAGAAAAATTTTGAATGATAGTTAAATCTTAAATCCAGGCTGCATTGCCTCCAAAGTGTTTTGTGGGTACTTATCTCTTGAATAGAGCATGAAAATAGAGCATGAAAGGAATTTTGATTTCTAAAGAGTTTGTTTAATAGACATGTTTCATTTGTTTAGAAAGGCGTGTGCACTTTGCCTGCCTACATTAGCTACAGAAGTCTGTGCCCTCTGTTTCTGAGCTCTCCTGTCTTTATCTGAAAAAAAAAAAAAAAAAATGCAAGTTTGCTCAGTAGTACTGTCCAGTCTCATTTTTCTTGCTGTTGATTTTTCTGTCAAATGATGTATGCGTTGCATTCAATAGGAACACATCATAAAGTCTGGGCAAGTGGGCATGGGTTGATATCCTTCTCTCTTGACCTCTTGAGCACTGGCACTTTTTAAAAAATGACACTAGCAGGAATCTCTAGGTAAGGCTTTTTCAGATTATAATCAATGCCTTAAGTGACAATGCATGAATATAGTGAGTCATAACTAGAGATGACTCTTTGATGTGTTATGTGACTTTAAAAATACAATAAATACAGCTCATAAAATTTTTTGATACTTTTATTTTGAGAAAAGGGTTCTCATAATGCTCTTAAGAAAGAGGTAACATTATCTTACTTTTAGCAGCTATATACCACAGATGAAAAAATAGGATTTTAATCTCTTGGCTGTTTCATCAAGCTTATCTTTGGTTGGACTTGTGTTTTTTGAATGGTGTGTTTTGAGATTCCGTAAACCAAGACATTCTTCCTCCTGTTGTGTTTAAATGACGTTTAGTAAAAGAAGATTTCTCTTCCTTAGGATTATGCCTCTTGGTTCTTCAGAGCCTGGATAGAGCTGGATAGCTTGATGTGTGGTTGTTTGCTGAGTTTCTTCATTGGTTCATTTGTTCAATATTTATTTAACAAATATTTATAGAGTATATACTGTGTGTCAGGCATTTTGTTACAACTCTATCTGGTATTTTTTTTTAATCATTCCAGGACTGATGAGGAATATTTTAATATCTCAAGATGGTGTTAACTTGGGATCATGTGTTTTCAAAACAGAAGCACCTGGCTCATTGTATTGTTCCACTCTGAGGCAACATTGGGGGGCCAACATCCCCATCCTTAAGCTTGTAAGGATCATGATGCTTGCGAAGCTATTTCAGATGTTTTGTGATGGTTCATAACCACTGCTTGCTGCCTGCCTGTCCTAATCCCCTAAGTGATGAGGAACTCTTCTGTGAGCCTCTAGTCCCTGGTGAAGCTCTTTCAAATGTCACCACTTTCACCCACCTGTCACCCATTGTACCAAACCCATACTCACTTAAAACCACGTAAGCTACTTACGTGAGAGTTGCAAATTCCGTGTTTTATTAGATATTGTCATGGACTTAGTATGTGATCAGTAGGCCTTATTAAAACTGTTATTTTAAAAAATATACTTAGAACTAGATCAAAATTGCTACTTTGGATGCTATATAAGTTGACAAATCATTTCCTTTCATAGAAATGTGGGAAGATACTGCTGCCAGCCATTTTACTATCAGCAAGGCTTTTGAATTGCTTCTAACAGTAGTGGCTTGTGTTATACCCTGTCACAGAGAGACACCTTACCTCACGTCTCCCAGTAGGTCTCTGGCAGAAGTATAAATGAAACATTGGAACGTAGCTTTACCATAAGACAGAACAGCTTACAAGGTTACATTTTGCTTTCCCTTTGTCTTCTCTTTCTTTTTAAAGGAGTGGTGAATGTGTTGCTAACAACTCCGCTCTGGGTGGTAAACACCAGACTGAAACTACAAGGGGCAAAATTTAGGAATGAAGACATTGTACCAACCAACTACAAAGGTATTATTGGTAAGTGTTTGTTGGGTGAGTTCCTATTTAAGGAGTTTCTTTTCTCTCTCTGTCTGGAATTTATTGCCACAATAATGCTGCATATCAGACGGCCTCAAATCTCCATGTCTAACAGTAAGCATTTGTTTAGCTCATGTGTCTGTGGATTGACAGAGATTTGACTCATCTAGGCTGGGATCAGTCTACACATATTCTTCTCTTGGTGATGGCAAAAGCACAAGAGGACACGTCCAGTTGTAAAACCCCCCGTTTGCCTCTCATTTGCTAACATCCTCTTGGCCAAACCCAACGTCAGGAGGTAGAGAAGTATTCTGTTCATAGAGTGTTGGTGGGAGGGGGTCAAGATTTCTAAAGAATAATCTACACTCTTCCTTTTTGCTTATTTTTTTTAAAAGATATTATGTATTTATGACAGAGAGAGGTAGCAAGAGATAGAATATAACCGTGCGGGAGCTGGAGAGGGAGAAACAGGCTCCCTGCTCAGCAGAAAGCCTGATATATGGGGCTCGATCCCAGGATGCTGGGATCATGACCTGAGCTGAAGGCAGATGTTTAGTGACGGAGCCACACAGGCGCCCCTACACTATTTCTTTTAATGATGTCTTTGGATAAAGTTATCATTAATATCTCATGACTTTTAGCTTAATAATACTACGTTACCTGGTTCTCCTTTCCCATGTGTCCATCTTTGTAATGAGAATAGTGGTTTTCTTAGAAGCCATATCCTAAATAATGGATCCCAGGGTACTGTCTATTATTGTCCTGGGCTTTGCTGTGAAACACATGGGCTATAAGTTCACAATTCTCTGTAAGACAGAGTTCTCAGTCATGGTGGTGGTGATTACTTAGGAAAACCTGACCGTCTAATGCCAGATTGTCAGGAAGAATTGCTTGTAATTTAAGTTGGTCTCTAGGTAATGTGACTGTCAGTGACTGATGATTATCAAGAAGTAGTTACCTGATGAACATGCCCCTAGACTGTCATTGCATGAAGGAAATTTTAATAGAACGGTTCTGATTTGTGTTTTGGGTACATTTGAACAAAATTCACATTGTGTTCTCCAGTTAAGGAATTGTAGTCAAAAGTCCTTGATTTCTTGCTTAGATGCTTTTCACCAGATCATTCGAGATGAAGGAATCTTGGCTTTATGGAATGGCACATTTCCTTCCCTGCTGTTGGTCTTCAACCCTGCCATCCAGTTCATGTTCTATGAAGGTTTAAAACGGCAGCTTCTAAAGAAACGAGTGAAGGTAATCCCTGATTTTGAAAGCAACAGATAATAATCTCTGACACTCTGTTATTTGGATTGATGTGGTTTGCTCTCTCTTTGCTTTCCAGCTTTCTTCTTTGGATGTGTTCATCATTGGTGCAATATCCAAGGCGATTGCTACTACGGTCACCTATCCCATGCAGACGGTACAGTCCATTCTGAGGGTGAGTGCTGGCGGTCTTCCTGCATTTAGTCAGACAACATTCGGAAGTACATGGTTTCTCTGTTTAAAGCAGTGTTAATAAAGCAATAAAGTAGTCAGTTGGTAGGCTATACCATTTTTCCATTTGTTTGGTCATTGTAGACTGGCTATCAGTTGGTTTCCTATTTGGTTTGGAACAAAGTTTACATTTGTAATTTCTTAGGTAACATAGTATCTCAGAAAACCCAAATGTGGGAGGAGGTTCTTTAATTACTTTAGGAATTTATAAGCTTGTTTCTTTCTCATTTAAGTTGACTTGCTTAGGTTAACCATACAAAATCAGAAGTTGATTTGTTTAGTTCATTCAGGAGGAATTGATTTAGTTTTCCTGAAGTACTTTGAAATTTCTGGGTTTTTTTTTTTCATTCAGTTATTTATGAAGGTAACAGAGGAAAGAATGACAGATAAATAAGCAAAATAAATAGGTAATTATAAGTTGAGAAAAGAGCTATCATGGAGGTGAACTGTGTTCTGTAATTTAGTAGAGAGGGGCACGGTGTGGATCTTCTTAGCGTGATTAAGGATTGAGCTCCTCTAAGGATGTGTATATAAAAATCAAGACTTAAAGGAAGATAAGGACCCAGTTGTCAAAGAGCATTCTAGGTAGAGGGAACATGATATGCTAAGAGCTTGGCGATGACTGAGAACTGAACAGAGGCCACTCTGGCTGGAGAGTGGCTCAGGATGAGATTGGAAAAGTAGCAGGGAAGGCTATAGGTGAGGATTTTAGATTTTATTCTCATCTGAGTGGGAAGGCTTTGAAGGGCTTTAAACTAGGGAGCAATGTGATCTGATTTACAATTCGAGAAGATTCCTGTAGCTGTTGTGTGGTGAATTGGTCCTAGGGCTAAGAGATAAGGGTAGGGGGGCGATCAGGAAAGGACGCCATTTTCATAGTCCAGGTGAGAGGTAGTAGCAGTGGAGAGGAGAGATAAGACGTGGACAGATTCATGATCTCTTTTGAAGAAAAAATTCAAAGTATTTATTGATAGATAAAATGGCGGTGATGGTGAAAATATCTCAGTTCAAAAAATTTATTACCTTCTGTTGAAAGTGTTTCTACTGATGTGCTTTTTTAAATTGGTATTTAATATAAGGGAATTCGGTAGCATCTAAATAAATGTATTTTGATACTTTTATAATGTAAGCATATAACGTGACAAGCTTAGGCTGCAGTGGTTCTTATTGATTAGTGTTTATCAGAACTTTCTAAAGGACTGGAGGGTAAGCCATACTATCAGTATCTAAATCTTCATTGTGGCCATTTTTGTTTTCGTTTGAGGTAGTTTTTTCCCTATAATTCTCTGAAGTAAAAATTCCCATGCTTGCTTCATTGAAAAATAATTTTATTTATTTATTTAATCCTTCCTTCATTCATTCAATTTATTTGAGAGAGAGAGCAGAGGAAATGGGAGAGGAGGAGGGACAAGGAGAGAATCTGAATCAGACTCTATGCTGAGCACAGATCCTGATACGGGGCTTGATCCCATGACCTGAGCCAAAACCAAAAGTCGAATGCCCAATCGACTGAGCCACCCAGGTGCCCCCAAAAATATTTATTTTCACTTATTTCACTAAAAAAGAGAAAATTCATGAAATCTACATAATTGGATATTTTTATTTTTTATTATTATTTTTTAAAGATTTTATTTATTTACTTGACAGAGAGAGAGAGAGAGAGAGAACACATGCATGGGGAGTGGGAGAGGGAGAAGCAGGCTCCGCGACAAGCAGGGATTCCCAACGCGGGGCTCCATCCCAGGACCCTGGGATCATGACCTGAGCTAAAGGCAGATGCTTGACAACTAAGCCACCCAGGCGCCCCTCGGATGTTTTTGTTACTGTATACTATAAGACATTACTCCAACATAATTTCCTCCGCAGGTAGAAATTCATCTGTTTTTCTTCTTCCCCAGTTTGGACGTCACAGACTAAACCCAGAAAACAGAACACTGGGGAGTCTTCGGAATGTTCTTTATCTTCTTCACCAACGAGTAAAGTGAGCTTTTTTTTTTTTTTTTAAGATTTTATTTATTTATTTGACAGAGACAGAGACAGCGAGAGAGAGAATACAAGCAGGGGGAGTGGGAGAGAAAGAAGCAGGCTTCCTGTTCAGCAGGGAGCCCGATGTGGGGCTCGATGCTCGCATCCCAGGACCCTGGGATCATGACCTGAGCCTAAGGCAGAAGCTTAACGACTGAGCCGCCCAGGTGTGCCATAAAGTGAGCTTTGTAGATGCTTCACATTCTGTCCTTTCAGCAGCCATCTCTGCCAGGGAGTAGCCGGATCTGCTTAACTTGCACTACTGCCTTGGCGGTGGCAGCCTAGAAACCTCTCCTTGTGTGCTGTGCTCAGACGTTTCTCATTTTAGGGCAGCATTTGGGGAAGTTACGGAAAAACTTCAGGTCTTTGTAACTTAGAAATGTACAGAACTAACTCCTTTAGAGAAGGAAGCCTCCTAGTGTAGAGACTGTTCTGCGATAGTAGTGCTGCTGTCAGTGGCATATCCTGTGAGCAGTCTCGTAGATAGAAATAAACAGATATTAGAGAGTAGTAGTCATAGAAAGGGGGGTTAGGAAGAGTAACAATAATTATTGTAATGATGACAGCAGTGCTGTTGATGGTAAGAGTAGCTAACATTTTTGAGTGTTTGCTTTGTGGTAGACCCTGAGCTCCATGCTTCAAATGGGTAATCTCACTTTATCCTGACAGTGGCCCTATTTAGAGATTCACACTTTTTTACAGATTCCTGAGATTTAGAGAATCTCAGGGGTGTGAAGTAAGTCAGGGGCTTCCTTTGAAGCAAAAGCTGCTATAACTTTATTACTGTCCCTGGATGTTGAAAGTAAATAAATTTATTATAAAACAGAATATGCTTGGGATAAAAGAAAAAATCAAAGATAAAGAACTGGCATAAAGTTAAAACTAAATGCTCACCATACCAAGTATGGGCAAGAATGTGGAGCAACCAGAACTTTGTGTGCTGCTGGTGGGAAAATAAAATGGTCCAATCATTTTGGAAAGTTTGGTATTTTCTTCAGAAGTTAAACATCCAACTATCATAGGACCTAGCCTTTCCTCTCAAGTTATATACCCAAGAGAAATGAAATATGTCAGTGCAAAAACTTGTACACAGATGTTAATAGCAGTTTTATTTTTAAGAGTCAAAACCTGGAAACAATACAAATGTCCCGTCACTGGGTGAGTAGACACACAAGTGACTATCTGTCTACATAGCGCATAAGAAAGGACGTACTAATACATAGAACAGCATGGATGGATTTCAAAATAATTGTGCCAAGTGAAAGAGGTCAGACAAAAAAAAATTCATACCATATGATTCCACTTATATAAAATATAGAAAATGCAAATATAGTATTCCCCCCCTCATCCACAGTGTCCCTTCCCATGGTTTTCAGAGATCCACTGTCAACCACAGTCTGAAAGCCCATGTTCTTTCTTCTGACTTAACGTCAGAAGATCAGTAGGACCTAACCATGTCACAATATCTGCATTGTTCACCTCACTGCATCTCAATTCGTCCAAACTAGAGAGAGAGGGAAGACCACATTCCCATAACTTTTTTTTTTAAGATTTTATTTATTACAAAAAAAAAGATTTTATTTATTTATTTGACAGACAGAGATCACAAGTAGGCAGAGAAGCAGACAGAGAGAGGAGGAAGCAGACTCCATGCTGCGCAGAGAGCCCTATGGCAGAGCTTGATCCCAGGACCCCGGGATCATGACCTGAGCCAAAGGCAGAGGCTTTAACCCACTGAGCCACCCAGGCGCCCCTCCCATAACTTTTATTACAGTATATTGTTATTCCATTATTAGCTATTGTTGTTTTGTTGTTAGTCTCTTCTTGTGCCTAATTTATAAGTTAGACTTTGGATAGTTCTGTATGTACAGGGAAAAAAAAAATGGGTTCAGTACTAACCACAGTTTCAGGCATCCAATCTGAACATATTCCCCTGGGGATAAGTGTTGGCTATGAGAGCCTGCTTCTTTGATGAAGGAGTTGACTTTTATGAAGAAAACCTGTTATTTTTTTTCAAACCTCTTTTCTTTCAGGCGTTTTGGAATCATGGGACTCTACAAGGGCCTTGAAGCCAAACTGCTGCAGACAGTCCTCACCGCTGCTCTCATGTTCCTGGTTTATGAGAAACTGACGGCTGCTACCTTCACAGTTATGGGGCTGAAGAGTGCCCACAAGCACTGAGACACCTCACACTGCGAAGTGCAGAAAGATGCTCCAGATGGGGGGTTCCTTCTGTGTGAAGGGAAGTGATTCTCTTTTTACTCTTGCTGTGTAGACCATGAATTTTACCGTCATTGGCTGGAGAAGCATCGAAGGGTAAACATGGGATATAGCCAGCTGGACCTGTCCACAACTTAATTTTTATGATGGCTGGTTGAATTTTGTGGGGGAGGTTAGTCTAATGGTCATACAAAAAAAACACAAAAAACAAAAAACAAAAAAAAATTACTGAAAACCTGAAAATGAAAATTTGTGGGTGTTTATTGTTTTTCTTAAGGCAAATGGACTGTTGCTCTCATGTGTAATCTTTTCCAGTTAAAATCTTTCTGAAATTTACCAGCTGTTCTTTTCCTCTGAATTCTCCCCCCAGATTCTAGGGACACATTTAATATCATATAATCCTCCTCATATACTTTTGTATGTTTTAATCTTGGTATTTTCCTCACTAAAAATACTGTGATTGTGCCGCAGGCATGACTATTTTTGTTGAGTTTTCCTCCTGCTTAAGGAAAGGCGTCTTCTTTACTACATGAGCTATTTATTTTGTGGGAAAATGAAAATGACTAATCCCAAGTGATTCTCTTATATACTATTTGTGAACATCACTTATTCATTAGTATTTGACATAATTAAAAATATTTATTTTGAATCACCCCTTGCATTACAAAAGGCTTGAAGTTTTTATGTTCATCCATAGGAGCCCCATCAAGTCAAGCCCCAATAATAAACTGTCAACACAAAAGACATTTTAAAAAGTTGCCCTTTGTTCAGGTACCATATTGGGTTTACAGCCAGCTCGTAAAAATCGTAGAAGAGGGAGAAGGAGCAGGTACCTTGTTTAGGCTCTGGAATATTCTCTCCTTTTACAGAGTCCTGGTGGAGGATCTCTCTTTCAAGAATAAACATCTGATTGAGGTTATTTCTATTTGGAAACATTTCTTACTGTCCTACTACTCAAAGTGTATGCATCAAGCAGCAGCACTGACATCACCTGGGAGCTTCCTGGGCACGCGGTCCCAGACCTTCTGAATCATTGTCTGCAGTTTAACAAGATCCCCGGGTGATTCACACTCACATTCAAGTTTGAGAGACCTTAGAGCCCCTGACTCAACAGAAGCTGTGATTGGTTTCAGTGATAGAAACCAAGATAAAGATTTTTCTCAAAGGAAAGTTGGACTAATGGATCAAATAAACAACCTCTGAGAAAACCGAGTGCCCCACCTCAACCTTTACCTTCGCCTCATAGCACATGTGAAGCTGGTTGGACTTTTATTGTGCAGCTAGGGGTGAATTTAGGCCTCTCAAGCCACCCAAGAAGCAAACTCTGATCATTTGAGAATAGCTCTTTGGGTTCCTGTAACTTAATTCTCGTCCCTATAACAAAATGACAGGTTTTTCATTTATAAATCTAATTCGGTGCGAGTCATAGAAGGGAACAATGAAGTGTCTATGGACTGCAGTATTTAGTTCAATATTGAAAGTGGAAATTTCTTTCTCTTATTTCCTCTCTGGTCCCTGTGGTAATTTCAGAATATGTGATTATCAAGCTCCTAATAATTAGAAGATGTTTGTGTTGTTCTAGAAAGCAAGAATTAGGAGGGGCTCCTAATCTGGGAGCTAGGCTGAACACTCATCCCCTATTGAAGACAGAGAATTGGCTCCATTACTACTTTTTATTTTACTATAAAGTTTGTGTGTGTCTGTGGCAAGGGTTGGGTGGGAAGCACAAAACTTACTTTTTTATACAGGAGAAGAATGATCATAAAAGTGCAGTGTGTGTGCTTTTGTTGCTTTAATTAGGCAATTCACTTTGGAAATTGAATTTTGAGCTCAGGTTGGTATGTTAGAATAATTTCCAAGTCAAATTATATAGTTAAATGAGATGTTTACAATGTGAAAATCTGATGCTTTTTTCTGATTTTATGAGCGAACAATTTAATACTGAGGTTTTATGCTCCCTGTGGAAGCTTACAGACTCACTAGTTGAAACTAGGTAATGACTCATCCAGTTTTGTAAAACCTTTGATTAATAATAAGTTATTTGAGAAACTAAGGAGCTGAAGTGTATACTGCAGAAATGGAAATTTTTGTTTTTGATTCTTCATCCAGCTTCTCTAGAATGAGGATAAGTGCCTTTGGGGTTATATTAGTGTCACTGCAGTAGAAAATTTAATTTCTGTAAGTATTTAATCTGTGTTTTGAAGTGGACACTGATGTTTCTACCCTCATCTGTTTTACAATTAAGTTTGAAATGCAGAAGTAGGATTGATGGTAAGAACATCAGCAGTGGGAGCTAGAATCTGGGGTTTTATTCCCAGCTCGACCACCGGCTGACCAGCACATTAAGTCATCTTATGCTTCAGCTTTCTGATGAGTGAAGATAATACTTAGTACCCACTTGAGAGGATGTTTAAGAGCTAATGATGTCAGCTAAATCCCTTTGTGATCGCCAGAGAGGGAAAATCTGAGTGAAACTTTGATCATGTCTAGGTTTACGTAGCAGTTTCTCTTCTTAAAGCTTCAGCACTTTCTCATCTTAAAACTCCCATGTCTCTGTGAAGGACGAGGAACAGTGTCCCATTTAAGGTACAGGGAAGTTGAGACAGAGCTATCAAATGACTTGCCTGGTTGGAACCAGGACAAGAGTTGAGTTTCCTGCAGTCAAGTGTAAGGATGGAAAGAATGGGTTCTGGAATCAGACCCAGGTTCAACTCTGGCCCCACTCCTTACCAGCTATAAGAACAAAGCAATTAGTGAACTTGTGGAAAACTCAGTTTCCTCAGCTGTGAAATGGAGGTCTTGGTAAACTACCAGTGATTATGAGGGTTAAAAAGATGATTAAAAAGATGTACATAAATTGCTTAGCACAGTGCCTGCTACGTGAGAAGATCTAGATAAATGTTAGCAACGACTTTTATCATAACATGATTATTACTGTCGAGGGGGTGGTCATTTGAATAGATCACACCAGGGAGTGGAAAGCACCCTGGGTTTTGAGCCAGACCTGGGTTAACATTTTCATTCTATTGCTTAAGAGCATCCTAGCCACAGACGAGCTTGCTCACCTTTCTGAATCTGTGTCTTCATCTGTCCAATGGAAATGATTACCTCACAAGGCCATAATATATGTACAGATATCTATATAAAGATATAAATATCTTTAATCCTCAGAACCACCTTACAAGGTAATCCTTTCTTTTGGACAGATGGAGAGATATATATGTGCATCTGGCACAGTACATGAAGTATATATGTGCTTAATGCTGTTTTTTATACTGAGCTATAGATAACATTGTATTAGTTTGGGGTGTACAACATAATGATTCTATATATGTGTATATTGCAAAATGACCACCACAATAAGTCTAGTTAACATCTGTCACCAAAACATCCATCAGATAAATGCTATTTCAACCAAGAAAATCAGGTAGGTTTTACTTTGGGGCAGCCTTTCCTCTTTCCATTTGTTTGAATTGTGACTGTTTCTTTTCTGGGAGCCTTATCAGTATATCTCCTCGAGAGAGAAGGCAAAACCATTAATTTCATGTTTTGTTCAATTTTCAAATTAAGCCCCCCAAATATTGATCAGTTAAACAGTAAAATACAAACTGGTTCAACAGCAGAAAGTCACTGGCTGAGTTAGTGTCTTATCTTGGCTCTCTGGAAAAGCTAAGAGAAGAGTGCCTTCATGGAGCCCAATACCACACATCTAAGGAGAGCCCTCCCTCTGGGCGCATGAATTACTTACCTGGCAAATGTTGAATGTCAGCAGGATACCAAATATATACAAAGGCTCAATTATAGGATATTTACATATGCACTAAATGTAACTGTGACTTGCAGGGTTTTTACCACCATAGGAGTGAAAGGGCCTTGGGTTAGTGTTGTTTGTGGGGCATACTGGTAGCCACTGAAAAGTATGTTCAGTGGGACATGGACAAGAAAATAAGTTTTCCACAGACTGGGCAAGAGAAGGAAAGAAAGAAAGTTACTATTTAAAGACAGAAAGTGAGAGGTGTCTGGGTGGCTCAGTAAGTTAAGTGTCTGCCTTCAGCTTAGGTCATGATCCAGGAGTCCCAGGACCAAGCCCCATGTCGGGCTCCCTGCTCAGCAGGGAGTCTGCTTCCCCCCTCTGCCCTCCCTCCTCTTTTTTCTCTCTCTCTCAAATAAATAAATAAAAGCTTAAAAAAAAAAAAAAAAAAGGACAGAAAGTGAAAAGGAAATTACAAGATGGAAATGGGAGTAGGAGGGCTAGCACAGCCCTCAGAGAAGACATGCCCAAAAATGAGTGACAGGCACACAGACTGGGCCTCAAACTGTAGACCTCAGCAAATGAGGTCCAGCCTGTGATAAAGTAAAAAGAGAAAGAAAACCTGGTTTGGAACTAATCGTGAGAATGGGTAAGGGAACCTTCTTGCATTTAGTGCCTATAAAATGCCAGGCACAAAGGATTTACATACATCTTGATAACCTTGTAGTAACTTTAAATCGATGAAGTTCATTCCTGTTCACAGATAAGTTAGTTAACGCTTAAAGAGTAACTTACCTGGGTCACACACCTAGTGAATGGAGTTCAAGATGTAAAATCCAAGCGGACTCCTGAAGTTTATGCACTGCCACAACACATTCCTCAGATGTCCTTAAAAGGAAGGTTTCTAAGCCAATATGTAGCTGGTTCTAGGTACTCTTTTACAACCTAGAGGGGCATATAAGTGAAGATGTGTAATTCTTTCTGTAATGAACTGTCTGCACCCCAATATGACATCACAAGGTTCAAGGGAAGCCTGTGATCTCTGTGTCCAAGGGTGGTTCCTTGAATCTATGCTATTTCTGGTCTTAGTATCTTTGGTTATGCATTGTGTTGTGTCAGGAATCTTTCCCTACTATTCCTGGTGAATCCCTACCCAGATGAGGCATCAGCTCTCCCTGGAAGCCTTTCTGGAACTCCTTTCCACCTTCTCCCACACCCTGAAAAGACGTTTGCACTCCTATCATTTTTACATGTGTCTTATCACTGCACCTACTACATTGGATTTTGAATTGCAGTAGTCCATCTGTATCACTGTCTTCCCCTAGATAGAAGTTCTTTCAGGACAGGAAATGATCTTTCAAGTAGCAGAGTATCTCACTCATGGTAGGCACTCAGTCGTTGCTGACTTCTCCTAATCAAATTGATCTGTTAATTTAGAGTTTACATGTGTTTAGGGGTCTTGATCTCGGGGTCATGAGTTTGAACCCCACGTTGGGTATAGTTCACTTAAAAAATAAAAATACAAAAATAAAAAGTATATGTGTTTTTAGAATTCTTGCACTGTGGTGTTTTCTTGGTTGTTGGTTTTCAGTTTTTCAGATTTCTTTTCCTTTATTATTTCTTTGCTTTATTTGGAGTCATCAAAATTCTCTGCCTTGTGGTATCACCAAATTTTTTGTGTGTACTTCATCCTTGTTTTGCTTTAGTTTCTATAGAACCCATTGGCAGAGTAGATGGCTAGCCAAGTAGATGGCCAGCCATGATTCCCTATGGAGAAACTTCTATTAAATTGCAGATTCCTATTCTAGGAATAACATTTTATCCATTTATTCAAGAAATATTACCTATTATATCTAAGCACTATGCCAGTTACTGGGATTATCCAGTCTCTCCCTTCATATAGCTCATTGTGCAATTTGGGAGACAGACAAAACACAACTCGGAATCCTACCATTGTTGAGTTCTGATGAGAAATGTTAAGTGTTCATGAGTTGCTTTAGGAGCGTGGAGAGGCTGGGGCCGACTCAGTCTTCGTCTGTGTGAACAAAAGGCAACTTATGAATTAGCAACATACCAAGAAGTGGGTAAAAGACCTTCTTGACAGAAGAAATAAATAGCATTTGCAAAGTAGAAACAGGATGATGCTTTGTACCTTGTACTTTGAATTAGATCCAGACACTTCTCAACCTAGATCTTGGAGTTGAACACATGTTGGAATTGGGGAAGGGTAAAGTATCCTCAGGTCACTGAGAGCCTGCAGCAAGGTAAAAGAGGTGTTCGTGGCCCCAGTTCTTGATAGTTTTGACTGCAGTTACACTTGGACCTAAAGAAGGAAGATACATTCCTATACTCTATGAGTTTGAAATCTAGTTTTTATACATACTTTGAAAATGAGACATAACACGAACCATTTAGTTCCACCTCTATGAAGATAGGCCAGGAAGAGCAGTTTAGGTGAACTGTGAACTTCTGTTACCATATAGACTTACACTTTATCTAGCTCGTTATGGAAAAGTTTACTTAGAAAACAGTTTTTCAGCCTAGTTGAGGCTGAAATCCTGAATACTTTCTTGTGCATTTGTTAGTGTGTTAAAATTTAAAAAGCAGGGGTTCTGGCTGGCTCAGTTGGTGGAGCATGTAACTTTTGATCTTGGGTCATGAGTTCTAGTCCCATGTTGGGTGTAGAGAGATATATATATATATATTATATATATATGAAAGCAATGAAGACTTAAGGGGAATTTAAAAATTGAGGAAGTCTTCTGTTTTTTAATTTGCAACTAGGTGTGACATTTACAGGGTTTTTTTTCCCCTAACACATTCATTCTCATTTTATTCTCTATTGTGAGATTTATTTAAATTAATTCTTTACTGTATAGGGGGGGAAATTGAGACACGGATCTGGCTTAGGTCACATAACAAAGGATTGGAAGTCAGAAATAGGAATTTAGACCTCCTGATACTCTATCCAGCAATCTTTCACTGGGTTGTACTGCTTGGAGATAACTGTATTTTCTATTTTGGTTTAAATTTTTTTTTTATCTTTTATTTTTTCTTATAAAAATAATACATAGTCACCCTAAAAATTTCAGAAAATATAGAAAAGAATGAAGAGAATAAAGCTATATTCATATATACGTGTGTGTATATGCCTATACTCCCAATGTCTAGAAATCACTGCTAATGGGACGCCTGGGTGGCTCAGTTGGTTAAGCAGCTGCCTTCGGCTCAGGTCATGATCCCAGCGTCCTGGGATCGAGTCCCGCATCGGGCTCCTTGCTCAGCAGGAAGCCTGCTTCTCCCTCTGCCTCTGCCTGCCACTCTGCCTGCCTGTGCTCGTCGTTCGCTCTCTCTCCCTCTCTCTCTCTCTGACAAATAAATAAATAAAATCTTTAAAAAAAAAAAAAAGAAATCACTGCTAATATTTTAGTATTTAGTATCTATTTTCAGACTTGTTTATATATGTATGTTTAGGTATCGTTTTTTTTTTTAAAGATTTTATTTATTTGAGAGAGCACACGAGCGGGGTGAGGAACAGAGGGAAAAAAGGACAAGCAGACTCCATGCTGAGCGCAGAGCCCCACTTGGGGCTTGATCCTACAAGATCCTACATGCCGGAGATCATGACCTGAGCCGAAATCAAGAGTCAGATGCTTAGCCAACTGAGCCACTCAGGTGCCCCTACATAGGTTTTTGTTTGTTTTTGGTTTTTTTTTTTTAATGAAATCAAGATATACTATAGATAGGGTTGTGTGTTGTTTTTTTTTAACAAAATCAAATTACCTAATTTTATAAAATTTCATCTCTAATGTCAAATATCTGCATCATAATTTTAGTTGCTTCATAGAATTATACTGTGTGGATGTATCCTTATTTAGTTAGACTCCTATTAATGAACTTTTAGGTTGTTTCCAATTTTTTAATAATCAGTATGCTTTCTTTTTAAGATTTTATTTATTTATCTGGCAGAGAGAGACACAGCGAGAGAGGGAACACAAGCAGGGGGAGTGGGAGAGAGAGAAGCAGGCTTCCTACCAAGCAGGGAGCCTGATGTGGGACTCGATCCCAGGACTCCGGGATCATGACCCGAGCCGAAGGCAGATGCTTAATGACAGAGCCACCCAGACACCCAGGTTGTTTCCAGTTTTTTGCTTTTATAAATGATGTGATAAGATTCTTAATATATGCATCTTTCTGCCCTTTTCTGATTATTTTGTTAAGAAAAAATGTTTAGGGATCTAGTTACTGGGTCAAAAGGTGTGCCTGCTGTGACATTATGTTATTAAATTAAAACTTTACCTATCTTTTCCTTTATATTCATTGTCAATTTGGACTATGTAAACACTTTATTTCTCCCTTCACCTCTGCTTTGCCAACTGCAGGAGAAATTCCATTTGGAGTATGACAGGGAAGAAGTGCTATATGCCATAGGGTGTGCTTTAGATGCTTTTACTTTTAATTCTTCTATGAAGTACAGAATTAAATGAGGTATATCAAAAGTTCTAGGGGAGGGGTGCCTTGGTGGCTCAGTGGGTTGAGCCTCTGCCTTGGGCTCAGGTCATGATCCCAGGGTCCTGGGATCGAGCCCTGCGTTGGGCTCTCTGCTCAGCGGGGAGCCTGCTTCCCTTCTTCTCTCTCTGCTTGCCTCTTGCCTCTTCATTCTCTGATCTCTGTCAAATAAATAAATAAAATCTTTAAAAAAAAAAAAAGTTCTAGGGAAGTTAGAGCTGAAAATTAGATTTCTTCCAGCAGGTGGCTGAGATCACTTAAATATCACATATCAAAGTACAATAATAATAACTACCATTTATTGAGGATCTACTATACACCAGATGCCATAGTAGACGGTTTGCATATATTATCTTATTTAATCCTACAAAGATTCTGTGTACTTTTTTTTTTTGCATGACAATGTCTTGCCCATGTATTTTTTTTTTTTAATTTTATTATCTGTGAGAGAGAGAGAGAGCACAAGCAGGGGTAGAGGCGGAGGGAAAGGGAGAAGCAGACTCCCCACTGAGCAGGGAGCCTGACATGGGGCTCCATCCCAGGACACCAGGATCATGACCTGAGCTGAAGGCAGACGCTTAACCGACTGAGCCTCTCAGGTGCCCCAGGCCCATGAACTTTTTAAAGTTTCTTTGACCTTTGTTTCTATGTCTATATCCTAGTCCCCGTGCCTTTGTTAGATGGCAAATTCCAGAGGGCAGGGATTTCCTATTCATCATTTTGTGAATTGCCATAAACATGGGTTACATTGGGCTGAGGTCTCTATAGAAATGCCTTATGACTATGAAGGTTTTGAAATCAAAGACAACTTTTACAAGTTATCTGTGTTGACTTTTAATGTTTCTAGTTTTTATTTAAGTGCTAGTTAGTTAATATATAGGGTAGTGTTGTTTCAGGAGTAGAATTTAGTGGTTCATCTTTTACATACATCACCCGGTGCTCATCACAAATGCCCTCCTTTATCCCCATCACCCATCTGGCTTATCCCCTGCACATCTCTCTCCATCAGCCCTCACTGTGTTCTCTATAGTTGAGTCTGTTTTATGGTTTGCCTCCCTTTTAACCCCCATGTTCATCTGTTTTGTTTCTTAAATTCCACTTATGAGTGAAATCATAGGGCATTTGTCTTTCTCTGACTGACTTTATTTAGTATAATACACTTTAGTTCCATCTGTTTTGTTGACTTTTTAATTTATAATTAAGCTCCTATTTGATAGAAAATGGCTGGGTTTTCTCTTCATTTTGCAATTGCAGATATGGAAAAATCCAGGCCACCAGAGGGCCTTGCATTCAGCCTCCTATATCATCCTCCTTGTAAATCACCACTGTCAAAGATGTTTAGTGAAATTTGGTCTCAATTAAACCAAAAAAATGAAGCGTTCTTAGACCTGCTTAGCAATCTGAATAGGAACCATGGCTTGAACTTGGCGCTCTACCTGGAAACACCTTTTTTTTTTTTTAATCTATTAAAGCAAGGGATGGAGTAGGGAGTATTTTGCTGAAATTATATTCTTTTACTTTTTCCCTTCCCCAGCCATAAGCCAACCCTTTTAATTTGTCATCCATAATTTATAGTCTTCTCTTGGCCAGATACTAAAGCCGGTAGCTCTCAATATCAGTAAAAACCGAAGTCAAGGAAACAAAGGACAGTTTTTGGCCAGTAGCATCCTCCACTTTCCTGGTCTCTATTGACACTACTAAAAACTTGCAAAATTGACTGATCCACAGTTGACTCCCTCGTTTCTGTCCATCTGGTGGAAGTGCCAACAGGCAGGAAAATGATTAAAAGGCAGCAGGAGGGAAAAGAGGTAAAAGGAATTTTGATAACTCACAACTTCAAAAATCAATTCAAACCCTTACTAAACAAGGGGCTTTCATGTAAACAAGGAAATCTTTCTACCTCGTGTGAAGTGTAACTATTGAAGCTTCTAAGCTGTAGCCAACTAGAGCTCTCATTGATCTGTGATACTAATTTATTTCACAAACATTTATAAGTACAGTCATACCAGGCACCTGCTAAGCACTGGCATGCAGATATGATGATCGTCCTTATATATTGCTCTGTAGTTTGTAAACCAATCTGGCATTGACTTTCTCACTTGGTACTCACTTTATAAATCTGGGATGGATTAGGCAGATCTCTCTGTTTTCTAATGGCGGAGACAGGTTCAAAACGGTTAAATGACTCACAGATAACACAGCCAGTGACAGAGGAGGATGTGAAGAGAAAGAGGTGTTCTGACTCCAAATCTCATCCTTTCCCACAGCACCATGCTGTCTTCCTAGAAGAAGAGCCTGTTACTCTCCAGGGAGGACCTGAGGGGTGTAACATGCCAAAGGACTCACGGTTGAAAATGGGTATCTTATAGCTACTTGATGGTTTTGATTGTTTAGTAAAATAAGCTACTTAGAAAATAAGTTCAAAAGCTTTCCAGTCCTGTTTCTCTTTTTTCCAAAAATGGAAGGGTAGGTTGAGTACGCAGCAATGGGGAAAAAGGGGATTCTGTTTTACTACTTGATTGATATATTTATTGAGAATTTAACTCTTTCAGGTCTCTGAGTACCCGCATCTTTCCTTGAGGTATGGTTTATGCAGTAATGCCCATGTTAAAACAAAACAAAACAAAACCAGGCCCATCATTTGAGTATCAAGCTGGAATAGGGCTGTCCCTCACACAAAGTACCTTTTATTTCTTTAGTTGTTTTTGGAACATAATACGCTGCATAGAGCCCTATCTAGTACCTTCTGCGCTAAATTGTATTTCTCTCTTTACTAACCTACCTCCCTCAGTAGATTAAGAGCTCTGAATCTTCATCACTGTTACTATATCCCAGGCCTTATGAGTACTCTGTGACTATTGGACCAGTGAATTTAGATACTGTGGGAGATGGGACTTAATATTGAATTTGGGGTTTTCTAAACTAGAGTACCTAGAGTTCCAATCCCTATGATAATATATATTTTGACCAAAAAGTAAGACATAGCTTCCCTAAGATTTAGGTGTCTTAGCAATTTCACCATATCAGATAAAATATGGTACATTTTATGATACAATTACGGTACATGTACCAGATATAATATGGCACATGCAGGCTTACCCTAGTCTGAACCTGATAAAAGTGTGGGTTGTGTCCAGGCAGAAGGGAGCTGAGAAGTAAATTCATAAGCTTAAGAGCTTGTAAGCAGACAAAATACAATGTGATTAAAGCAAGAATGCTGGCATCATCCTTATCATGTTGTGTTATTTGCTTGTCTAAGGCTCCTGTTCCTGGAGTGCATATTTCATTCTAGTGTCTCCGGTACCCAACAGTGAGATTTAATAATGGTGCTTGAGCAGTTGTGTTGCTTATACCAAGAATACTCTGCTAATTGACAAACCAACGAATAATTTTTGAGCATCTGCCATGTGCCAGCCACTTTGCTAAGCAGTAGGGATATACTATGAACAGGACAGATGAGGTCCCTACTCTTGTGGAACATGAATTGTAATGGAGGGAGAAGACAATGAGCATTAAACCAGTAAGGGGATTTTTGGTACAGATAACTGCTGTAAAGGGCGTAATGAAGAGAGCATATTCACCTAACATACTTTAACAGATATTTTAGTTACCAGCGTCCATGTAAGAGAGAGAGTATTCTTCAAACGAAGCAGGCACAATTAACTTTTTTTTTTTCTATTCACAATTAACTTTTGTATATTGATCTCATACCCTGCAACCTTGCTGAACTTAGTAATTCTAACAGGTTTTTTTTTTAACTTTATTTTATTTTTTCAGTATTCCAAGATTCATTGTTTATGCACCACACCCAGTGCTCCATGTAATATGTGCCCTCCTTAATACCCACCACCAGGCTCACCCAATCCCCCACCACCCTCCCCTCCAAAACCCTCAGTTTGTTTCTCAGAGTCCACAGTCTCTCATGGTTCGTATCCCTCTCCAATTTCCCCCCAACTCACTTGTCCTCTCCATATCCTAATGTCCTCCATGTTATTCCTTATGCTCCACATATAAGTAAAACCATATGATAATTGACTTTTTCTGCTTGACTTATTTCATTCAGCATAATCTCCTCCACTCCTGTTCATGTTGATACAAAAGTTGGGTATTCATCCTTTTTGATGGAGGCATAATGTTCCATTGTATATATGAACCATATCTTCTTTAGCCATTCATCTGTTGAAGGGCATATTGGCTCTTTCCACAGTTTGGTGACTGTGGCCATTGCTGCTATGAACATTGGGGTACAGATGGCCCTTCTTTTCACTACATCTGTATCTTTGGGGTAAATACCCAGTAGTGCAATTGCAGGGTCATAGGGTAGCTCTATTTTTAATTTCTTAAGGAATCTCCACACTGTTTTCCAAAGTGGCTGCACCAACTTGCATTCCCACCAACAGTGTAAGTGGGTTTCCCTTTCTCCACATCCTCTCCAACACTTGTTGTTTACTGTCTTGTTAATTTTGGCCATTCTAAGTAGTGTAAGGTGGTATCTCAATGTGATTTTAATTTGAATCTCCCTGATGGCTAAAGATGAACATTTTTTCATGTGTCTGTTGGCCATTTATATGTCTTCATTGGAGAAGTGTCTGTTCATGTCTTCTGCCCATTTTTTGACATGATTATCTGTTTTTTGAGTGTTGAGTTTGAGGAGTTCTTTATTGATCTTGGATATCAGCCCTTTGTCTGTAGTGTCATTTGCGAATTTCTTCTTCCATTCCATGGGTGGCCTCTTTGTTTTGTTGACTGTTTCCTTTGCTAATTCAGTTTTTTACTGGATTCCTATATAAAAGAGTGTGTTATCTGAGCATATGGGACTTTTTAGTTCTTCCTTTCCAGTCTGAATGTCTTTTATTTATTTTTCTTGCCTAATTGCTCATCCAGAACTTCCAGTACAATGTCAAATAGAAATGGTGAAAGCAAACAACCTTGTCTTGTTCCTGATATTGGACAGAAAGCATTCAGTCTTTCACTACTGAGAATGATGTTAGCTGTGGGTTTTTTGTAGATTCCCTCCATTGTTTCTTTGCAATCAGTCCCTTAACTTTGGACTGAGCACTCAGCACTTTTAGCCATTCTCAGCAACATGTTTTAGTATGCTAACACAGTGTTTCTAACATCATTTACAATGCTACTTCTCTTTGCACTAAAATGTTTCCATTTATTGTGTTGTCTTAGAAATTTGCATAGAAATCTTTCTAAAGTGGTAAATATTCCTGGCTACTTTAAGCATAACAGGATACATACAATACATACATATTATGTGTATATAATAAACATTATATACATGTATTATAACATATATTATCTAATAAATACATACAATTCAACTGTTGCTTTAAAGCTTGAAAATAATTGTGATGTATTACTATGCTAGCTAATAAAGTGGGGCTGCCTTTGGGAGATTATTGGATAGGTTAGCCCTTGAAAGAGTCCTTCCAAACTGCTTTACATTTTGAGTATCTGTGTCTGCTTTTTACAAATACAGATTGTCCTGTCTCTAGTTGTTAATTGGCACTTTTTTTGACCTTAATATTCCTGCCTCTGAGAACAATCTCTTCTAATAGGCGATTTCTAATCTCCTGAGGACCAGGCTGCTAGAGAACCAAAATATTTACCATTTCCTGGGTGCTCAGTTCTGTTCTGAATGAGTCACTGTCAGGTGTAAGGTATTACTACATCATAAATAAAATTATTCTTAGAGGCTTGTACTAGTTCCCCCCACCTCATCCCCATTCCTAGTCCATTTTCATGAGCTGAACTCCCCCTATTTCTCTTACTCCTCCAGTACATGAATGTTCGTAGCAGCCTTATTCATAATTGCCATAAAATCAAAACAACCTAATGTCAAATAAGTAATTATCATATTAATTAGTACAATAGAATATTTTGTAGCAATGAAAATGAACTGTAATTAGAGCTGTATTCAGCAACATGGATCACTCACACAATATTGTATAAGAGACCAGACACAAAATTTCATTTACTGTAGGATTACATTGATATAAATCTCAAAAACAGTGTTAGAAGTCAAGACAGCTGTGACCTTTAGAGAGGAAGAGAGGGCAGTAAGACGTAACTAAAACAAGGCAGAAAGGAAAGAGGTGAAAATAGACATACCAAGCAAATACTAAACCAAAGGAAAGCTGGGTGATGTTGAAGGAAAAATCATTTTGCAGGATGGGAAAGGTCATGAGCCAAAACCAAGAGTCTCACACCCAACCAAATGAGCTACCCAGGTGCCCCAAGACCACAACAATATCTTTTTAAATGATCCCCCTGCTTCTGCATTTCCCCCACACATTCTCTTCATGATATTGGAACCAGAAAGATTCTTTTATATGTAACTCAGACCCTGTTTCTCTCTTTCTCTCATCCCTACAGTGACTTCCAGCAAACTTAGAATAGAGTGAGGCCCTTTGCTGTCCCCCAAGGCCCTTCATAATCTCACCCCTGGAAACCTCTCTAACTCCATCCCACCTATGCACGCACCCATGTGGGCACACACACATGCAAAACTTTGACCACATTGACCACGTTCACCAAACTCAAGCAACTTACTGACTTGGGGTCCTTGCACTTGCCATTCTTCTGTCACTTTCTTACATTATCACTTCACTCAGTACTGCTCAGGTGTCATCTTCAGAGGCCTTTCCTGACCCCTCTATCTAAAATCACACCATTGGGGCACATAGGTGGCTCAGTTGGTTGAGCCTCCAACCCTTGATTTTGGCTCAGGTTGTGATCTCAGGGTCCTGGGATCAAGTTTTACGTTGCGCTCCCCACTCCGTGGGGTGTCTGCTTATCTCTCTCTCCCTCTGCCCCTCCTCCAACATGCACGTGCACTCTCTCTCTCTGAAATAAACACATCTTTTAAAACAATAAAACAAAATAAAATAGCACCAACTACTTTTTATTCCCTTAGCTTGCTTTATTTTTCTGCATAGCTCCTGTCACTACTTAATTATTATGTATTTATTTATTTATCTGGTCATGGTCTATTTCCTCTAGTTTCAGCTTCTTGAGGGCAACACTTTGTTTAGTTCACCACTGTATCTATGTGCCTAAAATACTGCCTGGCTCAGAGAAACCATTTTATATGTATTTAAGTGAACTGAGTATTATTTCACTGTTTAAATCCTGGAGCAAGGTTTCTCAGCAGTGGTATTGTTGACAGGTTGGGGAGACTGTCCTGTGGATCGTAGGGTGTTTAGCAGTACCTCCAGCTTCTACATGCTACATGTCAGTAGTGGCCATCAAAAATGTAGCTATGTGTTACCAAATGCCCCTGAAGGGTCCAAACCATCCATTTGAGAACCACTGGCCTAGAGCAAGTCAGTCTAAACCAGATTCACCTAGAAAGCTTAAAGAAAAAGCAAATCCCAAGACTTATCAGAGGCCAGTAGATTCAGAATCTCATAGGCTTAGGTTGAAATTGGCTGGTCAACAGGTACAAGAGACTTGCTGGTTTGGTTATCATCTAGTCCCTCCTTGCCTCTCTAAGCATTGCTTCTTTATGTCAGCTAACCCTCCCGCTACAACCGTGCTCCCTATGATCCCTTTCTCCACATGTGTTTTCCTCCCTGAAGCGGAGATCTCTCAGTTGCTTACTAAGAACATTTCCTGTTTCATCATTAGCAACAGAACACTTGTATTGTTGAATCATGACCATGTGCCCAGTTAAATAACACATTTCCTGACCTTCCTTACTGACAATAGTAGCCTCTCCTCCTCCCCACCCTCCTTTTCCCTTTTCTCCCTCCTTTATTGGTAGAAATTATACATGACTACATGCTGGTTATACAGGCTTCAAACAATACAAATGTGCACTTTTGCCTGCCTTCCACCCAAAAATAACTCCCATCCACAGGTTACTATATGACCCAAAAATTCCCTTCTATGAATTTAAATCTATTTATTTTCTGCATAGTCATACAATGCTTTTGATTCCTTATTTCCCAAATAATGGTCATCTAGCCTTTTTATTGAGGAATTTCAAGGCACATTTTAAAAAAATATCCCTTTCTAAGGAAAAGAAATCCTGACATTTTAAGTTAGAAGAGCCTTCTGGAAGGCACTGCTCTTTTAACTTCAATCAGGACCCACCTGACGTTGAGTCCTTGTTTTCCAAAAAGTGACGAAAATCTGCTTTTCTCCCCTAGTCCACGAGTAGTCAGGTCATCTCGATTTTGACATCTTCGGAGAGGAAGCAGCTCACCTTCCTTAAGATAGAGGCACCTGCCGGCTATACATTTAGGGGTGATGTATAATTTCTAGTCTAAAACATTTATGAAATAGCCTTACTGCATTCAAGGCACTCTGGGAACACTGCAGGGTATGTGAAGAAACACAAAACAATCCCAGCCCCCAAGAAGCTTGCGGTTATTGTGGAAGACAACCAGCAACACAAGGTTGTTTACTTTTATGTACTTTAAAACTAGTATCTGTAAATCTTCCTGTATTGCCATTTCTTCATGCAGCTGAACTGTAATCTCTAGGAGAACAGAGACTACAACCTACGTTTCATTGCATGTTCCAACACAGAAGCTCTCCATTTGGATAAGATGATACTGAGTGGTACAGAAGATAATGTTCCTGAGTTTAAGCCTGTCTCTCCAAAGAATGGTTGAGCTTATCTGAAAAAGAAATAGAGCATCAGTTGCCAGAGATTTGATGGGAGGACTTTTGGGTGCAACCAGGAGATGTTACTAACAGAACTGAACAGGACCAGCTGCAGAGCATGGCCGTGTTCATCCCCTTCCCTTCCCTCTGGCGGCAGCCAAATAGGCAGGAAGGTGACAAGGAATACTTAGATTCAACTGTGAGAGTCAGAGATGTGCCCTTCTGGTACCTATGAATCTACCCTGTCTCAGCATGTGTAACTGAGTAGCAGAAAAGAAGACTGGGTTCTCTGACTCGGGTGGGGTTGTGGTGACACCTGTCAATCCCCCCCCCCCCCGTGTGGTGCCTGTGTTATCCACCGAATGGCAAGCAGGATGTGTGCAACCCCCGTATCCCTTTATTATGCTTTCTTCCCAGGCTAGCCCACCATCTAATGTCAAGTTCAAGAACCAATCCTGTCATGGCAACCTGAATTTTACAACTGTTTCTTTCTTCCGTCCTCCCCTCCTTTCTTTCTTCCCTCCATTCTTCCTTTCTTCCTTCCTTTCTTTCTTCCTTGACTTTGTTTGTCAGAGAAAGAGGGAGAGAGCACGAGCAGTGGGAGTAGCAGGCCGAGGGAGAAGCAGGCTCCCCATTGAGCAAGGAGCCCAATGCAGGACTCGATCCCAGGACCCTGAGATCATGACCTCAGCCAAAGTCAGATGCTTCACTGACTGAGCCACACAGGTGTCCCTGAAACTCTTTCTAGTCGACACTCCTTACTCCCTGGCGAGTTTTACCTATATTGCTCCCAATTGTGACATGATTTAAAAATTTATACCTTCATTATACAGATTATACAGATTTCCTCACCGAAGAAAACTTGGGCCAATTAGATCAATAGATAAAGAAAAAAAAAATCACCCAGGCTTCCACCTCCCTCACAAAACAGCCAATGTTCATATTTAGTCTGTTTCTCATGTATTTGTCTTCACATCCGTGTGTGTGTGTATAAAACTAAGATTGAGATATATACGAATACAGTTTTAAATCAGGGTGCGATGGGCAGTTTTGCATCCTATGGTTGCGACTCCACATCAGGTTATTTCTGGTTTCCATGTTAGGACGTGGGTTAGTAACCAGAATTTTAAATGGTCCACTGCATTGTTAATGTAGCCCCAGGTCTCACGAATTAGGAACCCGTGACTGGGTGGGGAGAAAACCCAGAAGTTTTCTGTCCAAACTGCTCCCCTCGGAAAGAAGACTCAAATATACATTAGACTCAGTCTCATGGTTGAGACCTGGACTGGCCCCAGGACGGCTCAGGCTCCAGCCTCAGATCCACTGCAGACAGGCTGTGTGACCTCAGGCAAGCTTCTTCACCTTAATTTCCCCATCCACGAAGTCAAGATGGTAACAGTTCCTTCATTCTAGGGTTTTGGGAGGATTAGATGAGTTAATATATGCAAAGTGCCTAGAACAGTGCCTGGTATATATTAAGTGTTATGAAAGGGTTGGCTATTTTTCTTAGCTATGGCCAGAGGTCCTGTGAGGAAGTTAGGGGACTGTAATATTTTTATTTTGTATGCCTCTGCTCTGACTTAACAGTTTTTGTGCCTTTAGATGGTCCTTTATTTTATTTTAGTCAGGAACAAATGTGCTGCTTCAGTGTAAATATTAGAATTTAATTCAGAAGCAAAGGAAATAGATTCAGGGAAGAAAATCCTTTCACAAACTTAGCTATGATTAACTTTTTCCTTCAAAAATGCCAAAAGACTGATTCCTCTTGATAAATCTGCCACAGAGCTCCGAGATACCAGTTTGTAAAAGTCTCTCATGTGGCCCTCTCTCTGAGTTCTGTGATCACGTCCATGATATTGGCTTCTAGAAAATCATTTCATCTAAGTTGTTTCTCCAAGGGTTCAGATAGGAAAGTGAGTTATTTTTTAAATCATCCCTGGATGCAGGAGTAAGCTTGCTGAATGGAGGGTCGGGAGACGTGGGTACAAGTCCGAGCTGCCTCCTCAGTCCCTGCGCTGATGGTCTTGGTGGCGTTGGACAAACCCTGTGGCATCTTTGAAGCTCGGGTTTATTTGGGTTTTTTAAAAGACTTTATTTAGGGGCGCCTGGGTGGCTCAGTGGGTTAAAGCCTCTGCCTTCGGCTCGGGTCGTGGTCCCAGGGTCCTGGGATCGAGCCCCACATCGGGCTCTCTGCTCAGCAGGGATCCTGCTTCTCCCTCTCTCTCTGTCTGCCTCTCTGCCTACTTGTGATCTCTGTCTGTCAAATAAATAAATAAAATCTTTAAAAAAAAAATAAAAGACTTTATTTATTTATTTATTTGACAGAGAGACAGCAAGAGAAGGAACACAAGCAGGGGGAGTGGGAGAGGTAGAAGTGGTCTCCCCACTGAGCAGAGAGCCTGACTCGGGGCTTGATTCCAGGACCCTGGGATCATGACCCAAGCCAAAGGCAGACGGCCAACGACTGAGCCACCCAGGTGCCCTGAAGCTCAGGTTTAAAGAGACATTGGCTCTGAAAGGGAGTGGGCATTGTTCTTAACAGTCCCAGAAGGATGTTACAGGATTATACTAAATTCAATCACACAAGAAAGTGTTGTATGGGGTGCCTGGGTGGTTCAGTCGAAAAGCTACTGCTTTTGGTTCAGGTCATGATCCCAGGGTCCTGGGATGGAGCCCCACATTGGGCTCCCTGCTCAGTGGGGAGCCTGCTTCTCCTTCTCCCTCTGCCGCTCCCCCTGCTTGTGCTCTCTGTCTCTGTGTCACATAAATAAATAAACTCTTTTTTTAAATGTTGTAGAAATTAAAAGGCATTGTATAGATATGTCATTCTTGTTTATTAGATGGAGTACCATAAACTTGCTCCGATTTCCCATCTGAAAGGGGTTTGGGTTTTTTTGATTCCCCTAATGTGTTTCCTACATGCGCCTTCCGGAAGCATGCCACATCCAACAGCCGAAGACGTTTCACAATGAACAAATAATTATAGGGTCCAGCGTTTTGTTTCCTCTCAGCTCTCATAATGGACTAGGCTGTTTCTTTCCATCCCATCTGAGGGAAGCGGACCCATTATATTTACTGTATCTTGTTCTGTCACGTGCACACTATTGAGTGTTCCTTCATTAATTATAAGTCCCAAGAGAAAACATCTCTATTTAGGCGGAGATCTACAGCTCATATGACCAGCAGGGCCTTTTTTAGGGAGTCTACTGCCTGGCGTGCTGCGCTCCCTAAGAGACAGGCTTGTAGCTATAGTAACTGAAATTTCCAGGCCCGTGGCGTGGAGAAGGCAGGGGCAGTGCTAACTGTTGGTTTCTCTGTTCTTCACTGTGGCTCCGAATCCCCCGAGACATTGGTGGGATTACTGAGAGCTGGTTCTCCTGATCCCCAGCAATGTCTTTTGTCCTTTTAAAGCATTAGATGTAAAACTAAAAAAGACAGCACAGAGAGAGCTGCATCTTTTAATACCCTGGTGCCAAAATGATCTATGGCACCGAGAATAGCACCTACACCTTGCGGCCATCAGGATATGCTCACTCATTTGTTCAAAAAACACTTATTTAATGGATGGCTTTCAGATGAGTGTGAACACATTTTTAAGATTTTTTAAGCTTATTTTTGGGGGATGCTTGGGTGGCTCAGTTGGTTGAGTATCTGACTCTTGGTCTCAGCTTAGGTCTTGAACTCAGGGTTATGAGTTCAAGTCCCACATCGGGTTCCATGCTCAGTATGGAGATTTTTTTTTTAAGTTTATTTCTTTTAGTAATCTCTATACCCAACGTGGGGCTCAAACCCATGACCCCAAGATCAAGGGTCACATGCTCTTCCAAATGAGCCAGCCAGGCACTCTCCTCCCCCACCTTTCTTTCTTTCTTTTTTTTTTTTTAAGTTTACTGAGTGTGAACACATTTATAATATCCACATTTGCAAAAACTGTTTTCAGGTTCCATTTCTTATAGGTATTACTTTTTTTTTTTTAAAGACTTTATTTATTTGACACAGAGAGAGAGATCACAAGTAGGCAGAGAGGCAGGCAGAGAGATGGGGGGAAGCAGGCTCCCTGCTGAGCAGAGAGCCCGATGCGGGGCTCGATCCTAGGACCCTGAAACCATGACCTCAGCCGAAGGCAGACACTTAACCCACTGAGCCACCCAGGCACCCTTACTGGTATTACTTTTGCACCAATGGTAGAACATCCACTTTGTTTTTCACAGTTAAGAGGGAGCAGCTGTGGCAAATGGTCTCCCTCCCTCTTTCTTTCTCAGTCCTCTTTGTGGACTGCAAGGACTGCCAAAAGTTTGGCAAGGGTTAGAGATGAACCCACACTATGACCAAAACTGAACTTGAACCCAATGTCCTTTGATCAGTATTCATTAGGTATCCTAACTATTTGCCAGGCGTATTTCTAGCTAAGTGCTGGGAATACAGAAATAAATGACCTCTGTCTGTGCCTTCATCAGTCAGTGGGGGAGACAGACATGGAGCAAACGGAGAGGTTGGTTAGGCCTGTGCTAGAGCGCTATGGGAACTTACAGATGGCTGGGCATGTGCTTCACACACCTTCTTTCGCACCTGCTGGTCTCCTCCAGGAGATGCCTTTCCAAACCTTTGCCACTTAGATAACTCCTCATCTGACCTTCCAAATTCATTTCAAATGCCACCTTCTCTAGAGAGCTTTCTTGATACTCTGCCTACCCCCAAACCTGTTTCCTCAGAACCTTCCATTAAATTGTTGGTTTGCAAGGCACCTGGGTGGCTCACTCAGGTAAGCATCTGCCTTTGGCTTAGGTCATGATCTCAGGGTCCTGGGATCGAGCCCTTCATGGGGCTCTCTTCCTCAATGGGGAATCTGCTTCTCCCTCTCCCTCTGTGCTCTCTCAAATAAATAAATGAAATCTAAAATAAATAAATAAATAAATTGTTGGTTTCCTTGCCCAGTTCCATATTTTTGACTACATACTATATATTTAGCAATATGATTAACACAAAATTAATTTGCCCTTTTGGGGATTGGCTCAGAAGAGAATAATATATTAACGAGAGAGTCAGTTTCCTCATTTCCTGGGAGCACGGGGGACACAAGGAGGAGAGTGGGGGAGAAGACTACACCTTTCCAAGGCCCCTCATCTGGGCTCTTGTGGTCCAGTGCACTCCTCTGTTCCATGGCAGGAGTCCTTGTGATCCTTCTCCCAGCTGGACTGGGAGATCCTGAAGGACAAGGAAGAGTCTTCATGGAAAGAAGATGGAAATAAGAG
Organism: Martes martes; assembly: GCF_963455335.1. NCBI lineage: Eukaryota > Metazoa > Chordata > Mammalia > Carnivora > Mustelidae > Martes > Martes martes. The sequence continues at coordinate 8,061,743 of NC_137895.1, forward strand.
GATGGGGCGCCTGGGTGGCTCAGTCATTAAGCGTCTGCCTTTGGCTCAGGTCATAATCCCGGGGTCTTGGGATCAAGCCCCTCATCGGGCTCCCTGCTTCGTGGGAAGCCTGCTTCTCTCTCTCTCTCACTCTCCCTGCTTGTGTCCCCTCTCTTGCTGTGTCTCTCTCTGTCAAATAAATAAATAAAATCTTAAAAAAAAAAAAAAAGGACAAGATTTTACCTGAAGGCTCTATCAGTGTAGTGGTTAACCTTATGTCAACATGGATAGGTGAGGGTGCCTACCTGTTTAGCCAAACACCAGTCAAGATGTTGCTGTGAAGATAATTTTTTGGATGTGCTTAACATTTCAGTCATGAGACTTTGAACGAAGCAGATGACCCTCATCCAGTCAGTTGAAAGCCTTAAGAGCAAAGACTGAGGTCCCCAGAGGGGGAAGGAATTCTGCCTCTGGACTGTCTTAGGACTCAAGATACAACATCATGTCCTGTCAGAATTTCCAACCTGCTGACATGATCTGTAGATCGCCAACTTGCCAACCCCCATAATGGCATGAACCAACTGTTATTGGTTCTGCTTTTCTGGAGAACTTCAACTAATATGATTGGTTTCACATGGGGATTTAAACCACAAGACCACAAGAATTAGTACTCTTAAACTTTTTGATTTGTAATCAAAGCCATCAAATCTTAAATTTTTAGACTTGGAAGCATGCTAAAATGTCATCACAATGAAAATTACAGCTTCATGTTAGGGGCACCTGCTGGCTCAGTCAGTGGAACATGTGACTCTTGATCTTGGGGCCATGATTTCAAGCTCCACACTGGGCCTAGAGTTTACTTTTAAAAAATTACAGGGGCTCCTGGGTAGCTCAGTGAATTAAGCATCCGACTTTTGATTTCAGCTCAGGTCATGATCTCAGGGTTGTGAGATGGGGCCCCATGTTGGGCTCCACGCTAGGTGTGAAATCTGCTTAAGATTCTCTCTCCCGAGGGGAACCCTCCTACACTGTTGGTGGGAATGCAAGCTGGTGCAACCACTCTGGAAAACAGTGTGGAGGTTCCTCAAAAAACTGAAAATAGAGCTACCCTACGACCCAGCAATTGCACTCCTGGGTATATATCCTAAAGATACAAACGTGGTGCTCCGAAGGGGCACGTGCACCCGAATGTTTATAGCAGCAATGTCCACAATAGCCAAACTGTGGAAAGCGCCTAGATGTCCATCAACAGATGAATGGATAAAGAAGATGTGGTATATATACACAATGGAATACTATGCAGCCATCAAAAGACATGAAATCTTGCCATTTGCGATGACGTGGATGGAACTAGAGGGTATCATGCTTAGCGAAATAAGTCAATCGGAGAAATATAACTATCATATGATCTCTTTGATATGAGGAAGTGGAGATGCAAGGTGGGGGGATTTGGGGGGAGGTAGGAAAAGAAAAAATGAAAAGATGGGATTGGGAGGGAGACAAACCATAAAAGACTCAATCTCAAGAAACAGACTGAGGGTTGTGGGGGGGAAGGGGGACGGGAGAGGGTGGTGGGGAAATGGACATTGAGGAGGGTATGGGCTATGATGAGTGCTGTGAAATGTGTAAACCAGACGATTCACAGACCTGTACCCCTGGGGATAAAAATACATTATATGTTTATTAAAATAAAAAAAATAAATAAATAAATAAATAAATAAATAAAATAAAAAAAAAAAAAGATTCTCTCTCCCTCTCTCTCTCTACCCCTCCCCCACACTCCCTCTTTCTCTCGCTTTCTAAATCAATCAATTAAATAATTAGTTAAAATTTAAAAAATTATAGCTTCATTTTATTATTGAGAAAACTAAGGCCCAGAGAGGCCCAGTTTCCTATTCAAAGTCACCTGTAGGGAAGTAATTATAATGGGTGAGGCTGGTATCTTGTCTTCTAACTTCAATCACTTCTTATATATCAAAAGAACATCAGTGAAATGATAAAATATATAATGTCTTCACACTATGCCTTGACTTTGTGATGGTATAGTATCCTTTCAGGATCTGGCTTACACGTAAGAGTCACTCTGGTTCCAATATGAAGAATAAATAGATTGTGCAGGGGAATTGTAGGACCTGGGATACAGGTTAAGAAGCAGGTTCATAAAACGCAATCGATTGTAAATTCCATCTGTTCCCTGGTGATACCTGCTTGAGGAAATACTAAAACTCCCATAGATGGTGAGTTCGTTTCCCCAACTAATTCTAAGAGAAGCACCTCCCTACTCCAATTACTAAAATGGGGGAAGGTCCTGAGGCTCCTGATCCCAGAGACCCCTCTGCTGTTTAACACTTGCCTGCCAGCAGGCTATACACTTAGGCATGGTTGGTGACAGCCTGTGGATTTTGAAGGACACAAGGAAAATATCTCTTATCGGTTATTCTTGTTACTGTCTGGAAGTCACCCACCGGAAGCAGAATCATCTGTGTTAAGTAAGTATCATCCTGTCCCAGATATTTATTGAGCACCTACTGTGCACTGGGCCCTATGCTTGTTATTGGGAACAAAGAGAGGAATAGATGAGTAAGACATTGTCCTTCATGTCAAGGAGCTCACAGTGTCTAACAAATAATTATAGTACCATGTATTAAGTTCATGGAGATATACACATGGAGATATACACAGGATGCACTTCCAAGCCAGCCTGGGGTAGAAGGTGAAGGTGAGGGTGAGGGAGGGAGACAAAGAATGTTCCCTGAAGGAGGTAACACCTACACTGAGCCTGGAAGAGAGGCAGGAGAAGGTGTTAGCCAGGCAAGGTGAAAGGAGGTGATGCTGGCAGGAGGAATGGCGTAGAGAAAAGCTGCAAGCAGTTCGGCGTTGTCCATGTAATGCGGAGGACAGGGAATAGCAGATGAGACTGAGTGGAGGACAAGGGCAGGCAGTGGGGAGCCGCTGAAGGTTTTCGTGTTTGTTTGTTTTTTAAGATTTTATTTATTTACTTGTCAGAGAAGAGAGCGAGAGGCAGCGAGAGAGAGAGCTAGTGTGCACAAGCAGCAGGTGTGACAGGCGGAGGGAGAGGCAGGCTCCCTGCTGAGCAAGGAGGGAGGGAGAACCCTGGGATCACTGCCTGAGACCTGAGCCAAAGGCTGATGCTTAACTGACTAAGTCACCCAGGCCTACCAAAGGTTTTGTTTTTGTTTTTTTAAGAGAGGGAGAGAGGGTGTGCTCATGCTCACAAGTGGGGGGAGGGGTAGAGAGAGACACTCTCAAGCATATTCCCCACTGAGCCCATGGGGAGGTGGGGGCTCCGTCTCACGACCCATGAGATCGTGACCTGAGCCAAAACCAAGAGCGCACACTCAACGGACTGAGCCGCCCAGACACCCCCACTGGAAGGTTTGAAGGAGAATGGAAGGATCATTTTAGATAGATGGATCTAGTTGGTAAGGGAGGAGGGATCAAGCAGTTTGAGATTAGAAGCAGGCAACCCAGTTAGAAGGGCCCTCAAGGAGAAATGAAAAGATGAATTTGAGGAATATTTAGAAAGATAAAATGTACAGGACTCGGGCGCCTGGGTGGCTTTGGGCTCCCTGCTCAGCAAGAAGCCTGCTTCTCCCTCTCCCACTCCCGCTGCTTGTGTTCCCTCTCTCACTGTCTCTCTCTGTCAAATACATAAATAAAATCTTTAAAAAAAAAAAGTACAGGACTTAAGGAATAACTAACCGGATTTAGGCATCCCCCACCCCAACTCACACCCCCTGCCCCGGGTTACTTGGAAGCAAATCTCAGATCTTCACATCATTTCATCTGCCAATATTTCAGCATATCTATCTAAAAGATAAGGATTCTTCTTAGAAAAATAACCACAGGGGCACCTGGGTGGCTCAGTGGGTTAAAGTCTCTGCCTTTGGCTCAGGTCATGATCTCAGGGTCCTGGGATAGAGCCCTGAGTCGGGCTCTCTACTCAGCGGGGAAACTGCTTCCCTTCCTCTCTCTCTGCCTGTCTCTCTGCCTACTTGTGATCTCTGTCAAATGAATAAATAAAATCTTTAAAAAAAAAAAACCAAAATACTATTTTCATCCCCTCAGTGAACTGTCATACTTTAATATTCTCAAATATCTAGTCAATGTTCAATTTCCATCAATGTTCGCTCCTATATTTAAAAAAAAAAAAAAAAACCTATTTGAATCAGAATCAGTAAGACCCATACACTGTGATAGGTCGACGTGTCTGATTCTCTCTATTATTTAAGACACTGGCTCATCAGTCCCATAGCAGTTCCCAAGGTACAGATTGTGCTGATTGCACCCTGTGGTGGCACTTGAGTGTATCCTTCTGTCCCCTTTATTTGCTGTAATATGTTCCTTGGCTATAGAGGCCTGATCACATTCGGGTTTGATTCTTTTGTCAAGATTAGATAGCGCTATTCTTCTATCCAGCTTGATTACCTCTCTCTTTGTGATGTTAGCAGCCACTGATGGTAATTGCCTAGACTTATTAATTTCTTATGTTTTGCAAAATGACCAGGCCTGTCTTTAAGAGGCTGTAACACACTATCACTGAAGTATGAATAAGATTGTCGCACCCTCTTCTTGAGGGGGACAGAGATGGTAACATGACACCTACGCCGGCCAGGGTTTGAGTTAGGGATAACAGAGGGAAAGGTGGTGAGAAGCCATCCTTTGCCTCACACACACTTTCCCTCCTGCCAGTTCCTCTTAGGGGCATTCAGTTCCTCCCGGGGTGGGGGCACCTGGGATCTGAAAGATCCAGTTTCCCAGGGAGGATTTTAAATAGTGAAAGCATTACCAAATGGAATAAGATTAGACCCACTCCTTCAGGGAAGATGTGTTTTCTAAATCAAAGCAGAACTTTGCTGGAATTAATCATGGCTATAGGAGTGTCGTCTTGGTCAGACTACACAAAATGTAAAAAAAAAAACCAAGCTAGGATCTAATCAATGACGGGTGAGCTGAGGAAGGACTATGTGCCTGGAAGGAACGTCTCTACTTGCACTGTAGGAAAAGGACCGCAAAAAGCTGTCCAGTGCTATAGCCAAGGGAGGGGAGATGCCAAATCTGTGGTCACTAGAACAGTACTTTCTGCTTTGGGGCAGGGATATTCATTCATGCATTTATTCAGCAAACGCATACTGAGTGCTTACTGTGGACCAAGCCCAAGACGCTGAAGGTAGGCTCTGCCCTCTCCTTTCCCATTCTGGTGGGGAGACAGCAATATACAGACCAGCACGAAGCTAAGTGCCTGGAGCAAGGAGCTATAGCCACCCAGAAGCATGGGACTCTGAGCTCAACCTCAACCAGCCCTCTGGGTAACTTGACATTGGAAAAGGGACCTGCCAATCTGGGACCTCCACTACTACACCCATCTCTCCCTTTTTACATTTTTAGGTAATTGTGTCTTCAGCAATCCAGGATAACAGAGCAAGACAGACATTTGTTTTGGTTCGAGAGAGAGGGGGAAGCAGGCTCCCCGATGAGCAGAGAGCCTGAGTGGGGGCTCGAGCCCAGGACCCTAGACCATGACCTGAGCCGAAGGCAGAGGCTTAGCCCACTGAGCCACCCAGGCATCCCGGAACTGAGAACCCTTCCAAGCCCTTCCTATAATAATAGGTCTCATAAAACTCACAACTCCTCGGTGCTGGCAAACGGCCTCCCCCCCAGGACTGGATGCTGCTGTCACTCCCCTCGCCCAGGGGTACCAGAATGGCTGGCTTGCCTCTCTCTGTGAGCGCGAATGACGAGGGAGCCAGGCTCGGGGGGGTCCTGAACAGCATTTTCTCACTGATACAATGGGGAAGGCAGAAATGAATATACTGAATATCGTTTTTTGTTTTGTTTTGGGGCCTTATTTATCGGGACATTTATTGTGCGACTAATCCTTGAAACCCCTGCGATGAGCAGGATGCGGCGAGCGCGCGGGGCAACAAGGCGCTCTTCCCTCACAGAGGCCGCGGCGCGTGCGCGGCCCACGGTCTGCAGCAGCCGCATTTAGCCGCGGGGTGGGGGCTTCCCCGGCTCGGCCTGGCCCCGCCCCTGTACTTCCTCTTCCGCCTGCAGGGTCGCCCCATCCGCCACAGGGCGACGATTCCCGAAGGCGCGAGGGCCGCCGCGGCCCCACAGCACGAGGCTCTGCCCGCCGCGCTCGCCGCGCCACCACGCCTCCTTCCGCCTCTCGCTTCCGCCGCCGAGACCCAGGAGGCCGGCAGAGAAGGTACTTCCGCTCTCGGAGTATGGCTTGTCAACCACGTTTGCCAGAACGTTCGGAGACTCCCCCAGTTTGGGGAATGAAACCGTCAGTGGCCGTCACACCAACTAAAAGCTGAGGCAGGATTTAATTTTTGAGCTATGCTTCTCGTTTTCTCTCTCAGACCCTCCGGTTGCTCGTTCTCTGGAGAGCTCTGTGGTGGTTGTAATTCCCCTTGACGTTGTCTTTTTTTTTTTCAGTTTCGGCTAAGCCGCACTTACCCATCATGGCACAGCTCCCAGGAGGCCGCCGGAGGCTCGCCGGGACGCGGAAAGGAGACCGAGCCTTGGGGCTGGCTGCCCGCAGGGGAAGGCCCTGCCGCCCAGCGGAGCTGTCAGTCCTCGTTCTGCCCCTTTTCTCAGTGAGTGACTTTGACCGAGTTAGCCCTTACTGCTGAATCTGCATTTCAGCATCTGTAAAATGAAAGAAGCCACACCCACCCCAGAAAGTCAAAGGAAGTTGGGACCAAGGGCCCAGCGTGGACATTTGTGGGTCACCTCCTAAAACAACCTTGACCTGATGGGCACACGGCTTAGGCAGAGCTGATGGGAGGCACGGAACACAGACGGGGGTTTCCGCGAGGTAGAAGCTTCTCTCACCCGTGTGAACTTGAACAGGAGCCCACGAGCCACCGACAGCCCTTGCAGACAGTAAGGGCAGAGCCTGCCGGAGACTGGAGCCAGTCCTGCACACCTTACCTGAAGCCAGACCTCCCCTGGACTGTGCCGCCGAGTGAGCCAAGAGATCTGCTTTGTTATTGCAGCCAGGTCGAGAGGAGTTTTCTGTTTCTTACAACATAGTGAAGTCCTCATTGTCTGTCGTGGGTTCAACAGTGGTTGCCAAAGCGATTATGTTCACATCTTAACCTCTGGAACCTGTCAGTGACCTGATTTGGAAAAGGGATCTTGGCAGATGTTATTAAGTTAAAGATCTTGAGGCCAGATCACCCTGGATTATCCAGGTGGGCCCTAAACCAGTGACAGGTGCCCTTATAAGAGACACACACAGGAGAGAGACACCGGCCCTGCAGAGGTGGAGGCAGCGATTGAAATTGGGCCGCCACAAGCCAAGACACACCCGGGGACACCACAAGCTAGGAGAGGCAAGGAAGTGTCTTCCCTTAGGGCCACAGGAGGAGTATGGTCCTGTTGACACCTTGATCTTGGACTCTGGCCTCCAGAACCGTAAGAGAAGAAATGTTCATTGTTTTAAACCTAGTCTCTGGGTATTTGACGCACTGATCAATGTGCACTTAGAGATATTAATGTCCGTTTATGTACCTTTAACTTCTTTCCATGACTTTACCATTCCCTTTCCTTGAAAGGGCTGGGCCAGCCCAGGCTCAAGTCCAGCCTCAAGCCAGGCTGCCTGGATGACATATCAACTTGCCCACTCCTAGCTGTGTTACCTTAAGCAAATTACTTAACCTCTCTGTGCCTCATTTTCCTCCTCTGTAAAATGTTTGTAGTAGGACTAAATGAGTGAATACATGTAAGTGCTTAGAACAGTGCCTGGCATGTAGTAACCAGTACACGTATATGGTGGTACTTATGGATTCTCCGTGTTCTTGCATGATGTCCTTTCCTCATCAGAATGCTACTTCTTCATGGTAATGAGTCGAGTTGTGTTCCTGACTAGATTTTTAAAATTATTATTACTTGTGATTCAGTCACCTCATTATGCTTTTAGGCCATTAAGCTGGGGGAAATGTCACTCAAGAAAGAATGAACAAACCAAGTCCAGTGGGATCTCCCTAGATAGCCAAAGTTAATGATTAGGAAAGTAAAAACTCCATACCATTAGCAAAACAGAAAGATAAAGAGCCTGATTTAACCAATAAGCTGTTCAGTACCATGGCTTCTAACTGACTTTCTCTAGGTTTCCTTAAAGGGTATAAATAATTTTATTGATTTTCAGAATAACTGACTTGGTTTTGGCAGGTGTTTCTTTTTTTTTTTTTAAATAAGATTTTATTTATTTATTTATTTGACAGAACAAGAGCACAAGCAGGTGGAAGGGCAGGTAGAAGGAGAGGGAGAAGAGACTCCCCACTGAGCAGGGAGCCCCACATGGGGCTTGATCCCAGGACCCTGGGATCACAACCCAAGCTGAAGGCAGACGCTTAACTGACTGAGCCACCCAGGCTCCCCCTTGGCAGGTGTTTCTATGCTTCTTTGCTTTGTGGTGGGGGTAGATCCAGGGAGAAGGAAGGATTACTAGATTTAAGGACCCTGCTGCCAGTCCTACTTTCCACATTTTAGATAGGCTCTACACACAGCATGGAGCCCAACACAGGGCTTAAACTCATGACCCTGAGATCAAGACCTGAGCTGAGATCAGGAATTGGATGCTTAACCGACTGAGCTACCCAGTTGCCCCCCTACTTTCCAAATTTTAAAGACATTTGTTTTAAAATAATCATTGTTTCCCTTTCGTCAAAGGAATTTAAAAGTAGGCCTTAGCTTAGAAATCACTTAGTTCAGGGGGCGCCTGGGTGGCTCAGTGGGTTAGGGCCTCTGCCTTCGGCTCAGGTCATGATTCCAGGGTCCTGGGATTGAGCCCTGAGTCGGGCTTTCTGCTCATCAGTGAGCCTGCTTCCTCCTCTCTCTCTGCCTGCCTCTCTGCCTACTTGTGATCTCTATCTGTCAAATGAGTAAATAAAATCTTTAAAAAAAAAAAAAAGAAATCACTTATTTCAGAATAAACATAGCAGCTTTTATGACTGTTTCTAATCCAGACACTGGCAATTTCCAGAAGTGTTTAATTTACTAGTACAGCTGGATCTCCAGAGTGCTCCTTCCATGTTCCATTATAGTAGCTGAAAGCCCCTAACCCCCTGCTCATCTATGGGACATGCTCATCTTAACAGTGGACTGTGTTCTTTTCTTTTCACTTTCCTTCCTTCATATAAATGGGAAAGGAGAGGAAGACGGATACATCTGCTTCCCAAGCAGATTCCTTTGCCATATTTGCAAAATCAAGAGTCTTTTCATGGTATACGTTGGCATGGCCAGAAGCCTTGATTTATGCAACGTCAGATTTCCTAAAAGAGGGAGACCTATATGTGCCTCTTACCTAATATCTTCATGGGCAGTTCTTGGAGCAAGGGAGAATAAAATGATTGCTTGTGTTGCACACAAGAAAGAAAAAGAGAGAGAGAGAGAAAGGAAGGGAGGGGAAAAGGAAAAGACTGGTACCGCCATTTCAATGCCGTATTTGAAAATGAAGACCTCATTGTTTACAATGTGATATTAATGACATCTGGAGGCTCTTACTCAGTATGGTAGGTGAATTACTCATTTTGAAAGAGGCATTTGCATGGCTCTGTGCCCAGAGTAAGTTCTGACTTGTCTCCTTGAGCCAGGTGGCCACCACTAGGTAAGATCGAAGATGCAACAGTGAGAGGCTTTAAGATGATTTCTTGCCCCAATCTCACCAGAAGCTTCAGAGCCAGAGGCCAGCCATACATTCACCTGGACTGAGAAGCATCCAGATGGTGGGGTTCAGGGACAGAAGAGGGAAAGGCAAGGGGGAAAAGGAAAATGAAAATGCTGGGCAGGAGGAGGAAGAAAAAAACCAAATAGATCAAACATTAGGAAGAAGGAATCACAGGCCTTTACCATATCCCAGTGTTCTATCTCAGTTGGCACTTTGTGGTTTGGGCGTTGTTAGAGGAACAGAAGGAGTCCAGGATGGCAAGAGAAGATTTTTCTAAAAGAATATCATCCTAAAAAAAGGTTTATGGTGGTAGAGAAAAAGCTCCTGTTTAAAATGATTTTCTCACTATTCTTTCTTTTTCTGTGGGCTGGAAATGGTGTCATGGAACAAGAAACAGTGACTGTGGGGCGCCTGGGTGGCTCAGTGGGTTGAGCCTCTGTCTTTAGCTCGGGTCATGATCTCAGGATCCTGGGATCGAGCCCTGCATCGGGCTCTCTGTTCAGCGGGGAGCCTGCTCCCCACCCCTCCGCCTGCTTCTCTGCCTGCTTGTGATCTCTCTCTCTCTGTGTGTCAAATAAATAAATAAAATCTTTAAAGAAAAAGAAACAGTGACTGTTTCTTAAAAGACTGAGGTCTAAAGTGAACACAAATATTTACTGGTCTGTAACATTCTACCTCTCCCTGGCCTGGAGACTGGTGCTGTGGGTAAATGGAAGGCAAGGAGGATTTTGTTTAGTAGAAACCTAATAGTGGTGGCTTTACCAAGAGGGAGTTACTGTCCTTATACACCAAATCTGGAAGTAGTCAATCCACAAAGAGCATTTGGGCTTCCTGTCTTCTATTTGACCATCTTTAGCATGAGCTTCCTTCCACGTGATCATAAGGTAGCTGCCAAGGCTCCAAGCATTGCCTTCAAGTTCCAAGAAGGATCATGAGGGGTAAAAGGTAAAAGACACAGGTCAACTGAGTTTATTTCTTTTCCCTGAACTTTTTATCTCATTGTCCAGAATTGAGTCACATGGTCATCCCAAGGAACAAAGTACCTGCTACCCTCAATAAACTTGGGGTCATTAAAAGGAGAAGAGGAGTGGGGCACCTGGGTGGCTTAGTGGGTTAAAGCCTCTGCCTTCGGCTCAGGTCATGATTCCAGGGTCCTGGGATCGAGCCCCACATCGGGCTCTCTGCTTGGCAGGGGGCCTGCTTCCTCCTCTCTCTCTGCCTGCCTCTCTGCCTACTTGTGATCTCTGTCTGTCAAATAAATTAAAAAAAAAAAAAAAAAAAGGAGAAGAGGAGAAAGAATGTGAATAGGCAATTACCAGTGCCTGTTACACAGGGGTCCTTAACCTAGCTAGGCTCCATGGACATACAGAGAGCTATGGGTAGTATCCATGGGAACATTTGCACAAATGTGTTTATGTGCATTTTTCTATAAATTCTCAGCTTTTATCTCTCCAAATATTTCCTCTCCTCCATTCTTTTCCATCTTTACTTTTTGGACTCCAAGTAGACACATATTAGACTTTCACTTTGGGAGGCTACTACTCCCTTTGATATTTCCATCTTGCTGTCTGTGTGTTGTATACTGTGTAATAGCCTCAGGTCTGACTCACTAATTTTCTCCTCAGATTATCTGGGGCTACCTGGGTGGCATTGTCATTTAAGCATTCAGCTCAGGTCATGATCTCAGGTTCGTGGGATTTAGCCCAACTTTAGTCTCTGTACTCACCAGGGAATCGGCTTGAGATTCTCCCTCTGCCCCTCTCACTCGTGCTCTCTCTAAAAATAAACAAATACATCTTTTAAAAAGTCGCCTACGTCTTCTGCTTAACCTATCCACAGGTGTTTTTAATTTTCAAAATTCTAGTTGGGGAGCCTGGCTGGCTTAGTCAGTAGAGCATGTTGATTCTTGATCTTAGGGTCGTGAGTTCAGGCCCCAGGTTGGACATGGAGCCTACTAAAAAGAAAAGTTCTAGTTAGTTCTTTTTTTAAAATTGCCTTCTTACTTTCAATAGTCTCTTTCTCATTTTCATTCTGTCTCTTTTTTAAATTTTATGTACGGTTATTTTACATTCTGATTCTCATATTCTAATATGAATATGACTGACTGGCTGGATTTAAATCCCACCCGGGCCATTTATTAGGTATATACCCTTGGTCAAATTATTTAATCTCCCTGTACCATATTATCATCAACTGTAAAATGGGAATAATAATGGTCCCTATCTCATGTGGTTGTTATGAGAAGTAATGAGTCCATATCAGTGTAGCATTTAGAACGATGCCTGGTGGATGGTAAGAATATATAAGCTTTTACAATTATTATTATTATATTTTACTTACATATGTTATTTATTGCCTGCCTTACCCTCCTAGAATGAAAGTCTTGGGAACAGGGACATTAATCTATTTTGCATTGCTCTATCCCCTTTACCTATAGCAGTGCTTGGTACAAAGCAAACACTCAGTAATTTGTTGAACACATGAATGAAAATGCAGAACTCTGTACTGAAATTGGAGAATATGCCTTCTTTCAAATACACATGGAACATCCTCAAAAATCAGCTATATAGAAGGCTGTAAGCCTCAACAAATTTCAGTGAATCAGTATTATACAGACCATATTCTCTGTCCACCATTCAAATAAGTTTGAAATGAAAGATAAATTTTAAAAATGCATACTTGAAATTTTAAAAACACCTCACTCAATAACTCATGGGTCAAAGAAGAAGTCTTAATGGATGCTTAAATTATTTTGCATTGAATGATAATGAGTATGCCTCGTATTAAAACTTGGGAGATGCCATAGAAGCCATACTTCCAGGCAAGCGGATGGCCTTAAATGCTTGTATTAGAAGAGAAAAAAGGATAGAAGTCATGAAATGAACGACTACCCCAGTAAACTCAAGGACAGGAGAAAGAAGGTAATGGTGGAAATAAAAGCAGTAACTAAACCATGGATCCGAGTAGACACCTGGGACATCCACCAGAGGCCATTGCTTTGTACCATGTGATGGAGGTCCTGGACACCATCTGTCCTGTCAGAGGCTGCTGTCCTAGCAGCTACACCGACTCCTGGCCAAGAGGCCTGGTTGCTGCTACCCACCAGGGGCTTCCTATGCTGCCCCCTGCTTCTTTTCCCACCCATCTCCAACTGAAAGTCACTCTCACAAAGGCTCCTTGTTGGAGCCCTGTTCAGTGGTGAACCATCCCCTTCCTCATCTTTCCCCTGCACAACCAGTCCTCTCCTGGCTCCTCCCCAAGGTCACCACCCCTTGGTAGCTAGCTAGGAAGCTTGCTTCTCATTCCTGAACAGCTGTCAGACCTAGAGGTTTGGGAATGGGGTTTGCATCCTCCTTCTCCATCACCCTCCACAACCAGGTACATGCCTATAACCTTTCCCTTCCTCTCCAGCATCCCCCACCTCAGTCCTGCCTCAGACTTCATCATGTTTGTCCTGATTATTGCAACAGCCTCCTCATGGCATCTCTGCCTTCAGGCTGGCTCCTCTTCATTCTCTGCACATCAAGCTATTCCCAGAGCGACCTTTCTAGAAGCACAGATCATGTGGCCCCTCTTCACTCTGGATTACATTTCCTTGGAAGTCTCCATTAACTCCCCAGTCAATTAGGGCCTCTGTCCCTCCTACTCTTCTAGCACCCAGAACAAACCTTGGTCATATCACCTGTCATGTCCCTGGCATATCTATGGACCTTTATGGAGAGGGACCACGCATGTAGGTGTCATTGTTCTAAGTGTGGTCTGTGGAGTATCTCCTTGGACATCGCATGGGGGATCCTTAGGAGGGCAGAATTTCACACCTCCCCCACACCTACAGACTCTTCATTTCCATTTAATAAGATCCCAGGCAATTCATTTGCGCCTTAAAAATTTGAGAAGCACTAATGACTGTTGAGAAAAGCTTCTGCAGGGGAAGAGGGCAAGAGAATCTGAAGTTTAGGTTGACCTTTTCGTTTCCTTTGTTGTTTGGCGAGCTTGGGGTGGGGGTGGAGGGTGGAGAGAGCCTATTGAAATGACCTACACACATCCTAGACTGAATAAAATCAATGCAAGCTTTGAGACTCAGATCAGGAAGAGAACTGATTATTCTGGAAACAGCTGACAATGTCAGGTTAATGCCGATCTGCCCTGAATGAGGCAGGCAGATGCCAGGATATGTCAGCAAAAGGACCTGTCATAGCATCAATTAAGAGAAATGCTGAACACTCACCCCTTTGTTGGAGCCCAGCATGAAGGGGAGTGCAGCAGGAGGGTGAGAAGAAGGCAGACAGCTCTGTCCTGGCAACGGGAAATTGCCTTAGGAGGATTGATTTGCGCATAGTGCGAAGTCATTGTTAGACAGAAAGGACTGTGTGCTGAGCCTTTCTTGAGTGTTCCACTCACCCAGGTTGTCCCACCCAATATATTCTTAGCACTCCTGTTGCTCATCAAGCAGTCACAGGAGTGGCACTTAAGTAATGGTCCCTGAGTCCTCGCTTCCTGAAAGGCTCCAGTAATCTTTCATTGTTATACAATAGGTCTTGGGGCAGATCTGAGCTTTCCAATATGGAAGCGCCTCAGTGAGGTCTGGGGGAGGGTAGGGGCTATAACAATTAGCCTTTGGGTAGCCAAGAGAGCCCCGCTGAGGACAGCATCAACATTTGTCAAAGATTTACCTCCATGGGGCACCTGGGTGGCTCCGTTGGTTAAGCAGTTAAGTGTCTGCCATGATCCTGGGTCCTGGGACTGAGATCCGCATGGGTGCTCCCTGCTCAGCGGAGAGTCTGCTTCTCTCTCTCCCTCTGCTCCTTCCCGGCTCATGTTTTCTCTTTCTCTTTCTCTCTCTCTCAAATAAATAAATAATCTTAAAACAAAAACAAAAACAAAAAAAAAAACAGAAAGAAAGAAAAAGAAAAAAAGATCTACCTCTATACACCAGGCACCTTGGTGGCAAATGGACATACATGACCACACTCGTTCCTCTCTCTGGCCATATCACCCTGGTATTCTCATTCCTACAGCTGAAGAAGCTGAAGCCAAGAGACATGAGCATTGGTGGCATCCCACAGCTAACAAATGGCATTGGTATTTGGGTTTGTATTGGTATTAGAGATGGTATTATGGGTTGAATTGTGACTCCCCCCCCCCAAAAAAAAGGTACATTGAAGAGCTAACCCCTAATATTCCAGAACGTGAGCTTATTTGGAAATAGATTCATTGCAGAGGTAATTAGTTAAGATGAGGTGATAACTGGACAGGGGTGGGCCCAATCAAATACGACTGGTGTCCTTATGAGAAGAGACTGTTAGGTCCCCCAATAATGGGTCTTTGGTTAAAGGAGCGAGACTGATACAAAGCGAAGGTCAAGCAAAGCTTTATTTCGCGCCAAGCATCAAGAATCAAACCGAATGTTCGGGACCGCACCTCTTACAAGAGAGGGTGACCTTTCTCTGTTTTACAGACTAGCTTTTAAGGGCAAAGGCCGTGTGGTTGGGCCTGGCCACGCACAGGTGGCCAATGAGATTGTAACACACAGAGGAAATTCCACAGTCATACTAGGTCACACATAAGTGAC
Source organism: Martes martes (assembly GCF_963455335.1). Classification (NCBI taxonomy): domain Eukaryota; kingdom Metazoa; phylum Chordata; class Mammalia; order Carnivora; family Mustelidae; genus Martes; species Martes martes. The sequence continues at coordinate 8,076,997 of NC_137895.1, forward strand.
CAATGATATTACAATTTACCCTATAGTAGACATTCGACCTAGCCTATCACCTTGGTTAGAATTGGCGCCCAAAAGCTGCCCAAAGGACGGGGCCCATACTCCTTGGTAACTAGGGAGACAGTATGCATCCCCCCACTGATCGGATGTCTCCTCCTGGCCTGACCCACCGTTGTATTTGGGCTTTGTTACCTGAGGCTGGTTTCCTGTACTTGTTTTTCCCTGGAGGAAGGGGGGCAGGGACAGTTTAAGGGTTAAACAACAAGGTTATTGTTTAATGGATGGATGGAAGCGCTCTGGCTAAATAGGTCCTTACAAGACACAGGAGGGAGAAGGCAGGTGTGACAGCAGGAGCAGAGCGTGGACAGATGCTGCTCCCAGCCAAGGAGCGCCAGCCAGCACTGCCGGAAGACACGATGAGCTAGATGTGGCAAGGAAGGATTCTTCCCTGCAGGTCTCAGAGTGAGCATGCCCTTGGTGACTCCTGGATTTTGGACTTGAAGCCTCCACACTACGAGGCAGTAAAGTTCTGTTGTTTTTAAGCACCCCCTGCTTCGTTGCGGCAGCGCCGGGAAGGCAATGCACCTGGGAGCATGGTTTTGCCATTGACATCGCCCTGCAGACAGGATCTTGTGGGAGCCACTCGGGGCGCTCAGATCGATAGCATCCCCACTCATGTGCCCACTCCAGAGCCTTCGCATGCACATGTGAGATGGTCATCGTGGTGGAGAAGATCACTCGGAAGGCTTGCTTCTGCGTTGGAGCTGACAGCTGAAAAGCAGAAAGGGCCAAAATCCTTCCTGGAGAGACCCTTTGAAACCCCACCATTTTCTGAAGAAAAAAAGCAGGTGAGAGTGTCACCTGCCCCAGAGAAGCAGAACCTGAGACTGTGATCCTCGTAAGTCCTCACAAGGGATTTATTGAGGGAGAGCGCTTAAGGGAAAGAAGATGCTGAGGAAATATGGGGTTTCAGAAGAAGACCAGGCTCAGCCTGACCCTGTGAGGAGCTTAGCATAACTGCCCCACAGAGGTGGTTCCCCCCAAAAGCCAAGGGGTGTTGTTGCAAAGGAATCCTGGCTCCACATACTGGCCAGGCTGAGGGTGTTGTGTGTGTGTGCACAGTGTGTGTTCACTTAGTGATGGAAGGAGCTGAGGTGGTGAGGGTGGGACAGAGGAACTAACTAGACATTAATTAAGGTCTCTTCCTGGTGTGACTCTGGAGGAGTGGGGCCGGGGACATGGCGGGGGGAGGTGCTGCTGGTGGAATTCCTCATCGTTGGATGATCAATGTTCCAAGAACAACACAGCCTTGCCTCCTTCCTCCTCTGAAACTCATGATTAAACTAAAAGTTTGACTAAAAATCAAAATACCCTTAAAAAAAGGTTTGGATCAATGAATGAGTGCAGGTTTTCTTAAGTCACAAGGACCCAGCGGTGCTTGGAGCGCATCCTCGGCTCTCTGAAGTGATAGGCCGCTCTGCTCCTTTCCCATCCTTATGCCTCAAAGATAAAACCAAACAAAGCAGGGTGCCTGGGTGGCTCAGTCATTAGGCATTTGCCTTTGGCTCTGCTTGTGATCCTGGGTCCTGGGATCGAGCCCTGCATCTGGCTCCCTGCTCAGCGGGAAGACTGCTTCTCCCTCTCCCACTCTCCCTGCTTGTGTTCCCTCTCTCACTGTGTCTCTGTCAAATAAATAAATAAAATCTTAAAAAAAAACAAACAAAAAACCAAAGCAAAGCCTTCCTTGGTTCTGGCGTCAAGGTTAAAGTCGAGGCCGAAGACATTCTCTACTGGAAACCAACGAGATGCAGTGGGAGAACGGGAGAGGAGAGGTGCTCTGTCCACAGCACAGGACAGTCCTCAGGGAGACTGATCTTGAGGACTGTGCAGAGTCCCTCTGTGGAGCTCCTTCAGGGCTGGCCTGAGGCTCTTTGTCCCCACTTACTCATCTGTTCTCACCTACTTTATCTACTGCCTCCATGATCTAGGGAGCCAGCCAGTTGCTGTTCTCATCTCACGGGGAACAGAAGTAGGGCTGGGGCTGGCCAGAGGCCAACCATGAAATGCTGGTACAGTCCCTCACCTCTCCCTTACGGTGCCACCCGCCCACACATCCCTCCGGATGTCCCTCTGCGCTCTCCCTCTCTGCTCACCCAGAGCTTCGTGCCTTCTCCCTGCTTCCCCAACCCCATATCTTTGCCTCCAATCATCCAGCTACCTGATTGGTAACCAGCCCAAACTAGCAGTCGTGCCCCAGAGTCGAGCCGCAGAGATGGAAGGTGGGCGTAGGCAGGAGCAGGCTCTCCTAGAGCCCCTAGAACCACATATTGATTACTCATTCATTTCACAGTATTTATTGAGCCAGGGCAGCTGGGAGAAAATGTATAGAGAATCGGCAAATTGTTATATTCTAAATGGATCTGACAGGAGCTCTCCTGTTCTCAGTCTACATCAGGCTGGGTCTGAATTAGACCACTCCTGGCGGTGGTGGTGGGGTGTGAGCATGCGTGTGATATACAGGTGGGATATGTGGTGTCTGTGATGTAGGTATTGTATGCGCAGTGCGTGTGGGGTGGGATGCATGCTCTGTTTGTTTGTGCATGATGTGTGTGTGTGTGAAGGAGAACGTTCCATGGCACTCTGGCTGGCATAGGACATTCAACTTCTGTCTATACCCGTAGTGCCCAGTATAGCTCCATTTTTACCTTCCCAAGCAGCAGTTGGAAGGACAGGGACAAGGGTGGGCACTCAGTCAGTCTCTTGGCACATATTTATTGAATCTCTACCTCAAATCAAAGATGTCCACTTTGCATTAATTTTCGTATATGGCATTCGGTCAGGCTCCAGTGTTATTCTTTTGCATTTGGACACTGAGTTTTCCCAACACCTCGTCCTGAAAAGAGTGTCATTTCCCCATTGAATCATCTTGGCCCCCATGTTGAAAATCATCTGACATATATACAAAGATTTATTTTGGGGCTCTCTGTTCTGGTCCTTTGGCCCATTTTTCCATCTTTATGCCAGGACCACATTATCTTGTAGTACTTCAAAATCAGGAAGTGTGAGTCCTCCAGTTTTGTTCTCTTTCAAGTTTTTTTTTTTTTTTTTTTTTTGGCAAATTCAGGGTCCCTTGAGGTTCCATTCGAGTTTTAAAATGTATTTTTTCAATTTTTACAGAAACCATTGGGATTTTAATAGGATTGCATTGAATCGGTAGATCACTTTGGGTAGTATTGACATCTTAATCCACGAACAAGAAGGGGCTTTCCTGGAGCGCCTGGGGGCTTAGTTGGTTAAGCATCTGCCCTTGGCTCAGGTCATGGTCCTGGGTCCTGGGATTGTGAGCCCTGCATCAGGCTCCCTGCTCAGCGGGAGCCTGCTTCTCCCTCTCCCTCTACCATTCCCCTGCTTGTGTTCCCTCTCTTGCTGTGTCTTTCTCTGTCAAAAAAATTTAAAAATCTTTTTAAAAAAAAAAGTGTTGTTGTTTTTTTAATTTATTAGAGAAAGAGCGCATAAGCAGGGGGAGCGGCAGAGGGAGAAGGAGGAGCAGACTTCCTGCTGAGAGGACAGAGCCTGACTCTGGGCTCCATCCCAGAACCCTGGGATCATGACCTGAGCCAAAGACAGACACTTAGCCGACTGAGCCCCCCAGATGCCCCATCTTGCAGTTTTCATCCTATACATTTTTCACCTCCTTGGTTAAAGTATCTTATTCTTTTGTCTTGTTTTGATGCTGTTGTAAATTGTTGTTAATTTCTCTTTAAGGTTGTTCATTATAGAAACAGCCAATTTTTGTGTTGATTTTGCATCCTGCAACTGTGTTAATTGTATTAGTTCTAACTGAAATTTTTAAATTTATTTTATTTTATTTTATTTTGGTGGAGAGGGAAAGATTTTTAATTTTCCAGTTGAAGAGGAAAGTGATGGATCTTAAGCAGCATTATAAATCTTCTACCCACCAGAGTCTTGGCAGGAACACACCGGGTAAATGACTTTCATGGAGAACTGAGCTGAAGGATGCCTGGGCTTTCCATTTTCCTGGGTCATCTATATGTTGTCCTTAAGCCTGACCACAAAGGAAGGTCTGTATAGAGCCCTTTGTGTGTAACCACTCTTTGATTATTTTTGCTTGCATGTCTATAATGCATTATTTTATTAGGTTAAACGTGGAATACACTCCCGTGGCACAAAATTCAGAAGGTACAAAAGGCTGTATAATGAAAAGTCAGTCTCTTACCTTTATTACCCTCCGCCCAGTCCCCATCCCCAGAATCAGTGGCTTCTTGAGATGTAAGGTATATACAAGCATTTAAATATAGACACTCTTGGGGCATCTGGGTGGCTCAGTTTGTTGGGCCACTGCCTTTGGCTCAGGTGATGATCCTGGAGTCCTGGGATCGAGCCCCACATCGGGCTCCCTGCTCAGTGGAGAGCCTGCTTCCCCCTCTCTCTCTGCCTGCTGTTCTGCCTACTTGAGCTCTCTCTCTCTCTGTGTCTCTGTCAATAAAAATAAATTAAAAAAAAATACAGACACTCTTTTCTTTTCTTTTTTCCTCCCACTTATAGGCATTGTTCTACCTCTTACTTTTTTCCACTTCCCAATATATCTTGGTGATTGTTTTGTATGAGTACCTAAATTGCTCTTCTTTCTTTCTTTTTTTTTTTAAGCTATTATTTATTTATTTGTGTGAGAGAGAGAGCACAGCAGGAGCCAGATGTGAGGCTCGATCCCAGGATCCGGGATCATGACCTGAGCCGAAGACAGACCCCTAACTGATGAGTCACCCAGGTGCCCCGCTCCTTTCTTTTTAATAGCTATGCAGTACTCCATCGGATATCTGTACCTTAATGTGTTTGGTGGACACTAAGGCTGTCTCCAATTTCTGACATTACAAACAGTGCAGAACAATTATTAAGATTACTCTAGAATGGCATTTCGGTGCCACAGCTCATACTGAGGAACATTCTGGGAAATGGCTGTTACTTTCTCTGTTGTCGAGGTGCCCCTGAGACTATCTATTGCCTTCTGCATCTCGGGGTCATCTTTGGTTGGACAGTGGAGGAATTCCTCCCAAGTTTCTGTACTAGGGTTAAAGGTGATTATTCTAAGTTCTGGGTTTTTTCCATCTTGTACTGGATCGTTGGTCCCTCTTAGCTTTGGCCACTAAGGTTCTCAGAACCGAGTGTCTGGGCCTTGTTAGCAACTGCACAGAACTACTCTTTGCCCATTCATGGACACTAGCCGTACTCCTACTTCCATGATTTTCCCACCCTTTACTTTCTTTTCACTTCAATTCCCAAAGCTGTTTGTTTTATTCCTAGACATTGTGCGCATTTTTGGAAACCATCTCAAGTTCTTTATGTAATGAAGTGGATATATAAATAAACATAAACCTAAATCTATCTATCGTACATAAATAAAACACGAATTTGGGTCGAGCCCCTTCAGCCGTCCTAGCTGGCGTGGTCTGCAGGCCTCCCTTCCCTGGGTCTCTGGAGGTAGGGTCCCCCAGCCGTCCTGCTTCGACCTGCTCCCCATGGCCCAGGAGCCGTATTCTAGCAGCTGTGCTCGTCCATCAGAATGCTCCCAGGCCCTGTTGTCCCTGGCACAGGCTGAGGAGAAAACCTGCCCCCTACATTCTGTAAACATTTCCCTGGAGCAGGGAAGAAGGAGAGAATTTCCGGTGACTGCACACTGCCTGGCATCGGGGGCTGCTCTGGGGTCCTGCTACGCAGGTGTCCCTCTTCCCCACGCATCTGTCAGCTGCCTGCCCACTTCAGCCCACCCACTGGCGTTCTTTCGCCTCATTGTGAGAAAACAATTTGCATCCAACCAGTAGGATTAAGTAAGATAGATGGAGGTAGCCTGCTTCTCATCTCAGAAACCCTGCTTTCAACTTGCAGAGGCCTCCGTGCAGATAGAGCGACTTTGTTTTACTCTGGCCTCTGCAGGCTGAGTTTCAGGCTTGGGGTTGATCGGCCTTAGAGAGGTCGGGGGGCGAGTGACCAGCTTGGGAACACTGAAGTCTAAGGGGAAACGCTCTTGGGCCCTTCCCGAGCAGCCTCTAGCTCTGCACAGGGCCGCTGTTCTAAGTCAGAGGGAGGGAGGACCAGATCTGTGTGCAGATGGGGTGGGTCTGGGGGCACCTGAGCTATGAGAAATGGGATTCGGGGTTCAGAACTCAGAGATGCATCCGGGGAGCTGCTCTCCCAGTGCTTCTCTGCTTGGGCCTTTTCCAGAGCTGAGTTTGATCTTTGTAATCCTCAGCATCTTTACCTACAGGATGGGCTTTTTTTTTTTATTAAGAGTTTTATTTATTTATTATTTGACCGAGAGACAGCAAGAGAGGGAACACCAACAGGGGGAGTGGGAGAGGGAGAAGCAGGCTCCCCGCCATCAGGGAGACCAACGTGGGGCTCGATCCCAGGACCCCGGAATCATGACCTGAGCCAAAGGCAGAAACTTAACGACTGAGCCACCCAGGCACCCAGGCACCCAGGCACCCCGGCACCCAGGCACCCCAGGATGGGCTTTTACTATGACTGCGCTCACCCAGTGGTTGAGGATTAAGTCATAATAGCTAGTGCTTTAATAGCTCTTATTACAGACCAGCCGTCATGGTAAGTACTTTCTATACAAGTCATTATCATACCCATTTTTCAGGGGAGGAAACTGAGGCTCAGAGAGCTTAAGTAATTTGCCCAAATTCATACAACTTGTAAGTGGATGGAGCTGAGATGTGAACCCAGGTAATCTGGCCCCAGAGTCTGTGCCCTTCAGCCCTAGGGCTCTGAGACTTGTCTGCAAAGGTCCTGGGGGCAGTTCCTGGCATGGTGTGGGGATGGTGTCTGAAACTCTCAGCTGGTTTCCTGACTGACCTGGGGGATGAGTTCTAGCAGAGGTGATCTAGGTGATTCTCTGGCAGCCCCAGCAACCCCTTCCCCAGGTTGGCTGCCCTTCTGGCATGGCTGGTGTCTAACTCCATCAATGTACTTAGCCCCTTGGGCTTGGGTTAAGATTCTCTGTTTATAGCTCTGTCTTCCCTGCTCCTCTGCCAGCAACTCTTCCCTCCTATATTCCAGCACTTAACACAGTTCTTCATAGATGATAGGTGTTTAATGTTTATTTAAAGATTGTTTCTTCTTTGTTTTGCACTGGGCTCCTGAGATTTCCCTTCGAGGTGACCTTGTCCTCCCGCGGAGGCCTGGGTCAGAGACGTCCCTTTCTAATCTATCTTTCTGTTTTGTCTGCTCGTGCCTCAAGCAGGCTGTCAAGGGCCCTTCAAAAATACCTTTATAATTGTTATTGTTTTGCAGCACAGAAGCAAATTATGCCTTTAAAAAAAGGAAGGTGAACATTACAGGAATTTTGGAAATTAAAGTCCTCCCTAGTCTGCTATTCAAGTGTGATTCCGGCTTGGCCTCACCTGCACAGTCTCAGACCACTCCCACTCTGACCGGCTGAATCAGATCCTGCATTTCACAGGATCCCACGGACTCAAGCCCCCTGAAAGTGTGACGAGCTGGCAGCAACCCTCCTTCTCCCCGACCCCAGCCAAGACAAGAAGTGTCAGCAGGTTTGTGTGCATGAGAGCTTTTTTAAAAAGCACACTTTTCTAACCTCTCAGCAATTACCTGCAATTTTCTAACCTCATCTAAAGCCAAAATGCTCGTCAAAGTCATCCAGCAGGAAGCTAATAAAGACCTCATTATCTAGTCTGTCTGCTTCCACTCCTGCCCCCTCTCCGACCCATATCCCCACCCCCAGCAACCATGGTGATCTTTTTAAAACATAAATTAGATCATGTCACTCTTTCTCGTAGAATCCCGTGGTGCCTTTCCACTGCCCTGGGAACTGGGAGCGCGCCCCAGCCTCCTCACCCCTAGTCCGCCCCCCGCCAATGCTCTCTTTCCCGCCCTCAGTCCTGACACCTTCTCTCTCATTGGGCTCCGGGGCTTTGCAGGCTCTGCTCCTGTGCCCAGACGCCCTTTCTCCCTTCCCTGGCTGGCTCCTCTTCAAGTTTCAGGTCTCAGCTTACACATCACCTCCTCGGAGGTGTGAGAGGAAACGGGATAAGCAGCTCCTGCCTTCCAGGATTCTCCGTGACTGTCCCCAGCTGTGGTCGGAGGGTCTCCCATAGGAGCGTAAGCCCAAGGAGGGGGGGCCGGTGCCCACCCGGGCTCTCCCTCAGACTTCACACGGTGCCCGCAGGCAGGAGGTTAACCTTCAACAACAGCCGTGGACTGGGTCGCTTCCTGGAGATCAAGTCCAATAACACCAACGCCAGTTGTTTACATGTTTGTTGAAGTCACAGAACTAATAGATGCTAATTATATAAGTTCTAAAGCTCTGCAGGGAGGAAAAAAAAGAAAAGTAACATCCTCCTTTTCCTTGAGTCCTTCCCACCGCCCAAGTAACCACTGGTAACAGTTTATTTTGTATCCTTCCCAAATTGCATTGCCTTAAACACACACACACACACGCGCGCGCGTGCGACACAAGATTGTTCTATCCATATTAATTCTATTCTGCAACTTGCTTTTCTTTAATAAGGTGATAAAATGCAGGGAACCTGGGTGGCTTAGTCTGTGGAGCAGCCAACTCTCGATTTCGGCTCAGGTCATGATTTCAGGGTTATGAGATCGAACTCCACACTGGGCTCCCCACTCAGCACTGAGTCTGCTTGAGATTCTCTCCTGCTCCCTCTGGCCCTCCCCCGCTCATGTGCGTGCTATAAGTAAATAAATAAATAAGGGAGTAGAATCTTAAAAAAATATTATGGTAAAATATGCAAACATGAAATTTACTGTCTTAACGGGATTTCTTTTCTTTTCTTTTTTTTTTTTTTAAGATTTTTTAATTTATTTGAGAGAGAGAACACCAGGAGGATGAGGGGGCAGAGGGAGAAGCAGACTCCCCTCTGATCAGGGAGCTCGATGTCGGGCCCGTTTCCAAGACTCCAGGATCATGACCTAAGCTGAAGGTAGACTCTCAGCTGACTGAGCCACCCAGGCACCTCCTGTCAACTGTTTTGGTGTTTTTTTTTTTAAGATTTTTAAATTTATTTGACAGAGAGCACTAGTAGGCAGAGAGGCAGGCAGAGAGAGAGGAGGGGAAGCAGGCTCCCCGCTGAGCAGAGAGCCCCATGCAGGACTCGATCCCAGGACCCCGGGATCATGACCTGAGCCGAAGGCGGCGGCTTAACCCACTGAGCCACCCAGGCACTCCTGTCAACTGTTTATAAGTTTACAGTTCAGTACAGCTAACTTTGTGTACGTGGCTATCTCCAGAATTTTTTCATCTTACAAAACTGAAACCGTACAACTATTTTCTTTTAGAGTTTAAGTAATCTCTACATCCCACATGGGGCTCGAACTCACAACCCCAAGATAGAAACTCGCTCGATCTACTGGCTGAGCCAGCCAGGCGCCCCTGAAGCCAGACACCTATTAAACAATTCCCCATTTCCCCCTCCCCTTAGTCTCTGGCAACCACCATTCTACTCTCTGTTTCCAGGACTTTGAACAACTTGCCTTTTGAACTTAATACATCTTCCCACGTGGGCTCGTTGGATCTAGCCCATTATTCCTACAGCCACACAGCACTCCTCAGGAGCTACGGCCAATGTTTACCCAGTCCCCTCTCAGTAAGATGATGGTTGTTTCCCATTTTCTGCTGTGACAGAAATGCCTTGGTGCTGCGGTTAAATCCCAGGACTGAGAGGTCGGAGAGCACATACTTCCATTTTGCCAAACTCCTTCTCTATGAAGTTGTACCGTGACCCTCGCACCCACAGAAGATGAGAGGGCTGCTCTCCGGTTCTTCCCAACGTAAACCAAGTAAATACTATGTCCCATCTCAGGGACAGGCGGGGCCAGCTTTGAAAGGAGGGTCAGTGGCTCCCTTCCGGGGTGGTTTCCCTGGGGAGAAGTCTGGGGAGGTTGGCTGTTGGCAAGATGGGAATCCAGCAGCTAGAGGTAGACACAGGAGGAAGTCTAATTCAAAGCCATATAATCAGTGGACTTGGGAAGGAGCTCGTTGCCGTGGCAACCTGATTTCCCCTGTTGCCAAAAGCGGGATTTCTTCTTTCTTCTGCACCTGGCAGGAGCTCCTCTCCTCTCAAGATTACTTGAGAAAGAAAGACAGAGTTTGGCATTCTTTTATTGAGGTCAGTGCCCGTTTTCAGACAGGGACCACCCTGTCCCTGACAAAATGTGATTCTCCGACGTCCTCTGGAAGCGAGGAGCCCGCTGAGCCCCATTCACGTGGTGCACAGATGCACTGGGGTCTCTCACCTCAAACACCGAAGTGAGTGATGGACCCCACCAACCTGCGTTGTCTTTAGGCGGGCCGAGCTCCCAAGGAGACTGCTCTGTTCCCGTCACAACAAAAGCTTTTCTTGATTTTGTTTTTTAAGAACACCAAAGGTCAGGGTCGGAGAAGTCTGCTTGAGCAGGCCTCTTAAACCAGACCCTGGCTTAAATCACTTTACTTTGCTTTCTCTGCATTTAACCTTGAAAACGCTGATTGGGATAGAGCAGAATTAAATTATGTGGACCTGCTTCCCCCATATCATGTTCTGTGCTAGGCACACTGTGGGCATGCCCTCATCTAATCCTTTAACTCTCAGTGAGGTAAGAATTATTATCCCATTGTCCGGAGAATGATGTCTGAGGCTCCAGAGCTTAAGTTATTTGCCCAAGATCTCAAGGCAGAAATTATGAACCCGGCCCTACTTGGGTCTCAAGGTCACATTCCCCGCTCCCAACCAGTAGATAATTTGGAGAGGGCAAAGAGGTCTGTGGGGGACTTGATCCACGAACTTCACCTGCTCCCCTCACCTGACCGTGCCCTCCTCCTCCACCCGCACCTCCCTCCCTAATTAGGCAGTGAGCTCTGGTGGGGAAAACATGGGGGTGTGGAGGTTCGAATCCATCCTGGCTGTGGCTCCTGAACTTGTCTGAACCCCAGCCTCAAAACAAATATGGGAAGCTGGCCCTCTGGGTTTTGTCTGTTTTTTGTTTGTTTGTTTTGTTTTTTTAAGAACACTTAGTGCTGTGGGGAGGGTTAAGTGAACCAAGAAGGAAGGATCCCGTGATGTGTCTCTTCTGTTCAACTCAAAATACCCCAGATCTTCCCCAGCCCCTTGGGAGACTTTTCTACCTTCTGTGACACAGCCTCTCCTGTGGGAAGGTGCTTCCCTAGCCTCCAGGGTATATGACAGTATTGATTTGTATCCTTGAACTTGATTTATCTACATCCTGTCCCAGAGGCAACAGCCCCTAGAGCCATTCCCAGCAGAATCTTGTCGCACTCACACACAGTGAGTCTCCCCATTCCAGGCCTGCAAGCAACCTTTTCCCCACAAGCCCACCCCCTCCAGCAGGCCTCTGAAATGTCGCACCGGCCGCGCTGTGCTTCCCAGCCTTCGGAGCACGGCCTGGGTGACCCAAGGCCTGGGTAGCAGGTGCACACATTCAAGGAAAAATGCAAGGACAGTGGTGCTTTTCTAGTTCCTGTAACTTACCTGATGAGTCCTCCCCTCCCCTGCCATTTTGGGGAAGGAGGAAGGAAACCCAGTTTGCCAGTTCATGGGGCTGCAGTGTCTTCCAGTTTAAATGGTCTCTCTTGGATGACTCCGTTTCTGTAGGGTAAATGCTCAGTCCTTTAAATTTTCTCTCCTTTCTACTGCCACAATCCATGATGCTGGCAGCCAGCGCACTGAGCCAACTGGTCACCCATGGGCTTTCTGGAGTGTCCTGCTGACATCCACTGCTGGAATTGTGCTTGGGGCATAAGGGCCCTACAAAGAGTGGTCTCTGAGTCCCTCCAGAGCCCCAATTCCCTTAGAGGATCCGAGGAATTTCGGGGTCCCCTGCAGCCATGGGGAGCAAAGTCATTTAGCTAGTCATTCCCCCACCTCATTGTTGCACTTTTGCCCCCTCTGACTTCCGTACACAGCGTCTAGTCCAGCATGAGTCTCCTCCTAGGATCCAAATAGGAAAGAGGGCCAAAAATCCAGTGTTTTTAGCTCTCCCCTCAACCCTCTCACTCGAGCCTCCCTCTGCCCTTGGGTTTGGCCTGGAGGAGGAGATTAAGACCATGTGTGTCCCTGGCCTCTGCCTTCGTTCAGGTTGTCCTGGGGCCACACTCAGGTGTCACATCTTGATTTCTTTCCACTCCAGCCTCGTAACAAAATTTGGCAACCTAGTCTACCAGGACTGGTTTTTGATAAATTAATGTATGTGTAAATTATTTAGAAAATCTTTTCTCTCTGGGTGTAGACTGGCTTTCAAGGCTACTCCCTTGCTTTACACTCCGGAATATTTTCTTGGATGTCCAAAGCTAAGCACCAATTTCCTCTTTCACTTTGCATTCCTAATCCTCTCCAAGGCAAACAGATGCCTCTGGCAGAGGAGGGCCGTCACACAAAAAACGGAGTACACAAGAGATAAGCACATTAATGTCATTCAAAAGATATTCTCCCCAGTCCACACTCATGACGAGGCATGCTTGAAGGTCCTTCCAGCCCTGAAATTCTGTTCATCTATGAATTCTGTCCTTTCCACATTGTCAGACATAGGCGCTCCTATGAGCAGTATTTTTGGGTTTTGTTGTTGTTGTTGTTTTAAGTCCTTTTCTTGGGGAAACATAGTTTTAGCTACTGCCTTGGCTCTCCTCACCCCTAGAGTAACGCTTCCTGGAATAGGTGCCCCTACTGCTTCAGAACCCATCAAGGCAAGGCAACAACCACTTTATTTCTAAATGCAAGGCACCCTCTATTAGTTTCCTAGGACTGCTGGAACAAAATGCCACAAACTTGGCAACTTGTAACAAAAAAACTTAAGAGAAGTGTGTTCTCTCAGGAGGCCAGAAAACTGACATCCAGAAATCCATGCCTCTCTCCTAGCTTCTGGTAGTTTCTAGGCTCACAGACACCTTACCCCTGCCCCCGCCTCAGTCTTCACAGATTTCGCCCTCTGTGTCCCTCTCCTTTGCTAAACATCCCAGGACACCAGTCATTGCATTTAAGGCCCACCCTAAATTGAGGATCTTATCTTGGGACCCTTAATTACATCTGCAAAGACCCAATTTCCAAATAAGGTCATATTTGCAAGTGTTGGGGGAAGACTAGGTCAGATCTTTTTGGAGGACACTGTCCAAACTCACTGACAAGCCCTTTTCGGTTCTCAACTTGAACTTTTTGCAACATTTGACACTCATGATCACTCTCTCTTGGAAACAAACTTTTCCGTCTTTTCCTAGACGCCCACCCTGCCTCTCTGCCTGGTTCTCCTCATGCTCCTCTTCTGGCTCCTCTTCTTCCCAGCCTGAAAGGCTGATGTCCCGAAGATCCTGTCCTGTCCTGTCCTGAAGTCTCTTCCTCTCTCAGACTCCCTCAATCGGTCACAGTCATTCCCAAGCCACAACGGAATCATCCTGGGATGTATGAGGCCGTGGTATTGCAGATTTTAGAACTAGAGCGGATCTTTGCCTTTACCTGATGGCAGTGGGAAAGGAACAGTATAGGGTCAGAAGAGTGGCAAGAAGGAACACGGTATTTTGAAATTTCCCTGGTCTTGGTGTTTGGATGGATTGGATTGGAGAAGGAGATTAGAAGACTGGAGACCTTTGGGAAGTTTCTGCGGTAATCCAAGTATATGATGAGGAGGGCTTAGATCAGGATGCTACCAAGAGAGAGAAGGCAGCAGAGAACTCCTGTTGTGTGGATCACCTACTGTGCGCCACTTTATGTATGCTACAAGTCTCGCAACAGCCTTGCAAGGAATATATTCTTACCTCCATTTTATAGATTAAAAAGCTCAGAGAGGGGGCGCCTGGATGGCTCAGGCGTTAAGTTAAGCGTCTGCTTTTGGCTCAGGTCATGATCCCAGGGTCCTGGGATCCAGCCCCACATGGGGCTCCTCGCTCATTGGGAGTCTGCTTCTCCCTCTCCAGGCTCTGCCTCTCCCTCTGCTTGTGCGCTCTCTGTCTCTTCCTCTCTCAAATAAATGAATAAAATCTTAAAAAAAAAAAAAAAAGCTCAGAGTTTAAGTGATTTACTCAAGGTCACACAGCAAGTTCATGGCCATGCTGGGGTATAAACCCATGTGTCTCTGAGTTTAAAAGTAAGATGGAAGGAATGAGTCTGTGAAATAATTTAATATAAGGCATACTGGGACTTCATGATGGAACAGATATAGCGGATGAAAAAGAGCAAAGGACATAACGCCCTGGAGAAAATGGAGGCTGTTGGAGAGTGAGTGAGTTGTGATGGTACCAGAAGGTTGATAAAAACGTGGCTTCCATCTTACTGAGTCTGGCATGATAGAGATGCATGTGGACGAATGGGAATCTTGGACTGGGGGTCAGGAAGGGAGACGGGATTTAAGGAGCATCGGTAAAAAGCAGGGAATGGCCAACAGGTTAAGGAGATGGAGATGAGAACAGAGGTCACGGCTGGTGACTCGTGAGTGCGCTTTACCTGCTTCATCTAAAAGGTGTTATTCCCTCCCCCATTTTCTTCAGCAAGATAGTTGCTTCATTTCTGATTTCTTCCTCTTAACTCTATTTCCCAAGGAAGGAGGGAGAGTTGGGGAGGCCACCAGAAACGGGGACGCTCCCCGGAAAAGCTCATGTTGGCCTGCAGCCAGGTGAGGCCAGGCAGAAGCCACCAGTGAGCAACAGCCACTCGCGTGGCTCTGGGGTCGAGCACTGTCGCTGCTCTTGGACGACCGGGAGCAGGCAGGAAGCTGACCGAGGGAGCACCAAGCTGGCGGGTAGTGGCAGGGTGGTTTGGGCTCAAGATTCATTTGCCTGATCAACCAGAGCTTTCCCAAGTGCTGGTGGTGATAGAGCCGGCATTTGAGGTTTCAGCCTTTTTTCCTCCTAGCGAGATCCAGGAGAGACCAGGATGGAAAGATAGCAGAACCTCTATGGGGAAAAAAAAAAACCCCACGAAACTCTCTTGTTTTTCCCTCTTGCAATGGATGGTTTGCCCCCAGACTGCTGTTACAACCACAGTTACAGCCGGATTTCTTTCTTGTTACACATTGTAAAGTAGACCCCAGCAGGGCCTGAGAACACAGTCTGTATCCAGCTGAGATATCCTGTGGGTTCATCACATCAAGGCATCCATCAGCCTTCAACTCCTTCTAAACACAGGGCTCCTGCACAGGTGATTCCCTTTATCAGGAAGGCCCCCTCCCCTCCTTATCCTTTACAGCTTGGTGGGTGAGATGTCACTTCTTCAGCTCTATCCTTGTCCCATGGCACTTACTCTCTCCCAAACTTCTCTCTTGTAGAGTCCCAATTGTAATTCTTACATTTACTTACGGGCTTATCTGAGTCATGTTTCTTTCCCCCCCACTAGGGCTGGGACCCTGCCCAGCTCCGACGGCCGGGACTGCTCAGTTAGCCAGGAGCCATCTCAGGTCTTATATTTAACTTGCTCTCAGACATCTAGATTCCACTTGTAAGTATTACTCCATTACCGAGGCTCTTCCTCCGGCATCCGGGGGGGGGGGAGGTTATAAACCTTCCAAACTTATCTGCAGTATTTTTTAAAAAGAAACCCCTATGCCCAGTGTGGGGCTTGAACTCAGGAGCCTGAGATCCAGAGTTCCATGCTCCCCTGACTAAGCCAGCCAGGCACCCCTTATTTGCCATATTTTATGTGTATGGGCAGATGTGCATTTGGGATGAGGGAGAATCCAGATTTTTCACGAGATTTGAGGTTAAAGATTCCTTCCTGTGAAAAATCCTCAGCGGTAATCGATTGCCTTCCTTGCTGTCCTCTAAATCTCCCTCCTTTGCCCATTTGAATTTCCATGCCTTTCTCTCTTTGAGACCCTACCTGGAGGGATATCTGTTTTGTCTTCCGATCATCTTTCTTTCTACATAAGATCATATAAACACTCTTTTCCTTCCTTTTTTTTTTCCTCTTAAAAGAAATGTATGCATGCGCAGGCATACACTCAGTGGGGTTGTCAATGAAATAGCCCCAGAAGGATGAACATGTGACTGGTAGTAGCCAATAGGAGTGTCCCATTTCCCTGGTTTTCACGCTTGGTTGGGTAGAAATGGGAAGGTCTGTAAAGAGGGACCAATTGGAGACTTTCAGTTTTTGAAACAGATCTTGGAGGTCAAGATGGTAGGGGATGATGGGCAGACATGCAGGCTAAGGCTGGAGCTGATGCTTGTGAAGACAATGCAAGCCCACACACCTGCTGTGGCCATCTTTGCTACCACAGAAGGGTTAGGGTTTACAGAAAGCAAAACTAAGCAAAGCATTGGAGAGAGAGAGAGATGTGAGGAAGGAAAAAAAAAAAAAAGGAGAGTGTGCCCTAATGGCAGAGCTAGAGCCCTTGGATCCAGTCATGACTTAAAGCATCATCTGGCCCTGAACTTTTTTCTTGAGAGGCCAATACATTCCCCTTTCTTGCTCATATAAGTTGGAGTTAGAGTTCTGTTATTCACAATCAAAAATTTCTTACCAATTGTCTCAGTCAACTCAAGCTGCTATAACAAAATACCGTACACTGAATGGCTCAAACACCAGACATTGATTTCCTGCAGTTCTGGAAGCTAGAAGCCTAAGATCAAAGTGCCACCTCCCTGAATGAAGCACTGTGGCCAGGGAGATGGGAAATGATGATTGGTTAAAGCCAGGTGGGGCCCATCCCAGGAGCTGGGGGATGGAGTCAGTCCTTTCTAAACCACAAGGTTAGAAGTTCAGGATATTGGGGAAGGTGTTTGTTGTGGTAAGCACTTGGTGTTGTATAAGTCTAATGAATCACAGACTTGTACCCCTGAAACCTATGTGGACATATGTTAACATATATTAACATATATGTTAGTTTTTTTTTAAAGTTCAGGATGTCATCAGGAAGGTTAACAGAACAGTTATTAAACAAATAGGGATTTATTTTTCTTGCACAACAAGAAGTCTGGAGGATGGTGTTGGTTTAGTGAGTCAGTGATACCCTCAGGAACCCTTGTTCTTTCTTTCTGACCCCCCAATCTCAGTGCATTGGTTTGCAATCTTAAACTTGTCACCGCATGATCCCAAGATAGTGGCTGCAGCTCCAGATAGTGCATCACCATTCAAGGCAGGGAGAAAGGAGGAAGAGCCCAGAAGATATGGATATGAAGCTTTGTTTGCTTTAAACAGGAAAGCAAGACTTTCCCCAGCAGATGTCTGCTTAGGTGCTGTTGGCGAAAACTGGATCGCAAGTGCACCCTTAGCTGCAAGGGATGCTGGGAAAGCAGGAGACGGTGTTGTCCAATGGCCTTAGACTAATCATGATCCACCACCTGGGGATTCTGTTACTGTGGAACAAGAGGACACGGATATTGAGGGGAATCACTGATAATATTAGGCAGAGCTCTCTAAACACACCCAAACTTTCTCAACTCTACAACTTTTGCTCAAGTTTTTTCCACCTGCCTAAAACTTGCTCTTTTCCATCTTTGCTTGTCAAAGTCCTACTTGCCCTTCAAAATCTTTTTCAAATCCCCTAAACCCCTGCAGTGAGATGTGAGGACTTCTACAGCCTCCCCAGCATCTTCCTTCTATCTTTATTCTGGGGCTTTGTTCTGTCTGTCCCGTGGATGGTCATACGCATGATGCAGTATCTCACTGTGGCACAACCTTAAGGTTAAAACTTTCCATGCGTGCCCTTGATAGGTGACCTAACCTCTCCAGGGCTTGAATTTCTTCATCAATAAAATGACAGTAATAACAGAATCTGCCTCACAGAGTTGCTGCGAGGATTAAATAGGATACTTTATTTATGTTAAATACTTCACCTAGTGCCTATCCTGTAGCCAGCGCTTGATAACCGCTAGCCGTTAGTATTTTTATTATTACTGTCCCGTTCTCCCTGTGGAGAGGGAGGTCCTTGGTCTCCACCTTCCTCAGCTTTGCCGCTTTTCTTAAAATTGAAATATCATGCACATACCATCAAATGCACCCTTTTGCAGTGTATAATTCAGTGGTTTTCACAAGGCTGTGCAATTGCCACTGCTGCTTCATCCCAGAACATTTTTATCACCTTCAAAGGACGGCAGCCACGAATGTGCTTTCTGTCTCTATGGATTTGCCAATTCTTGGACATTCCATTTAATGGAATCGTGCAACACGTGGTCTTTGGTGATCGGCCTCTTTCATTTTAGCGTCAGGTTTTCAAACTGATCCATGATGTAGCCTGTGTCAGTACTCTATGCTTTCTTGTGGCTTCGTATTATTCCATTGCACAAATCTACCACATTTTGTTGATGCAATAATCAGATAATGGACTTTTGGGTTATTTTTACCTTTGGCTATTCTGAAGAATGCTGCTACGAACCTTTGTTCCCAGGTTTTTGTGTAGACATACATTTTGATTTCTCTTGGGTATGGACCTAGGAGCGGAACTGCTGGGTGACGCAGTCACTCTGTGTTTTACCTTTGGTAGACCTGCCACCCTGTTTTCCCATGGTGGCTGCACCATTTCACATTCCCACGGGTAGTGTTGGAAGTTCCAGTTTCTCCACATCTTCGCCAGAACCTGTCACTGTCTTACTCTGCCATTTGAATCCCAGGGGCCGCACATGATAGATGTTCAGCCTAGAACTGAAGCTCTCTGGGGCTCTCACTCCTCCAGAGTTCGGTGAGGCTGGCATAGGAGGCATGGTTGAGCCACTGGTGGCATTAGCTGTGACACTGTGGTCTGGGGAAGAACTGTGATTCCTACCTTCACCCTGGGCTTACTTGGTGTCAGGCCCAGTGCTGCAGCCTGGAGTCTGTGCTGGCAGGGAGCCCGGAGTCTGTGGAGGCACAGCACGCTAGGGAATTGCGATGTCGTGAACATAATCCTGGAGGGCATCCCAGGGCATGGTGGCGAGGTGACAGCTGTTCTCCCATCTGGGAGGGAGGGGGCTGTTCAAGGAGGGCTTCCCGAAAGAGGTACCGCCTGACTTTTGTCTTAAAGATGAAGTAGGAGTTCCTTGGGCATAAAAAGGGGAGGGGGGATAGTGTTCCCAGGCAAAGAGATTGGCACAACAAAAGGTGTGGTGGGGGCGCCTGGGTGGCTCAGTGGGTTAAGCCTCTGCCTTCAGCTCGGGTCATGATCTCAGGGTCCTGGGGTCG
The DNA here is from genome assembly GCF_963455335.1 of Martes martes. Lineage (NCBI taxonomy): Eukaryota > Metazoa > Chordata > Mammalia > Carnivora > Mustelidae > Martes > Martes martes. The sequence continues at coordinate 8,096,127 of NC_137895.1, forward strand.
AGCCCCGCATCGGGCTCTCTGCTCGGCGGGGAGCCTGCTTCCCCCTCCCCATTTGCCTGCCTCCCTGCCTACTTGTGATCTCTCTCTCTCTCTGTCAAATAAATAAATAAAAATTAAAAAAAAAAAAGGTGTGGTGATCGGAAACACCTGGATTGTGATGTGGAGGTGGTCAGGCGCGGGTAGTAGAGTGGAGATGGAGTGGGAGGGACCAGCAGAGAGCTCTGAATGTGAGAAGTCCAGCTTCCACACAGGAGAAACAGAACAGGTGGGAGTCTGTCTCAGTCTCCTCATCTGTAAAATAGGGATAATGATAATATTCTCTACTTGGTGGGACCTTGTATGGATTTAATGAACCCGAGCAAAACGTTTGTACAGCACTTAAAGCCATCGCTGACACATGCTGGATGACTGTTGGGCGTAACGGCCGCTCTCTGCCAGGACCTTGAGGAGTCTTTGTGTGTTCCTGGCTGGGGCTCAGAGAGGAGTGAATGGGCCGGTGGAGGGGGCTTGAAAGGACAGGTGTTCACAGTAAAGACATAATGTTTCCATTGTCACCATGCGGATGGAGTGGGGCCATAGAGGGACAGTAGACATTTTCCAGAAAAGGAAGATGGACTTGGCAGGCTAAGCAATAGGTCTGCACAAGGAAGGAACGGTTAAGTGACGACCAACCATTGTTGACCTACTGTGTGCAAGGCATTGTGTGAAAATTGCTAAGATGTAAGGAAATATGTCCAACTAGCCACCAGTTTACAATTAAGTTGGAGAGACAAGGGAATAATTCAAGTAAATAACCATCCAAGTCACATGATAGAGCAAGATTAATCATTTAATAGGTAGCATAGCTTGGAAGTTTCATAGGAATCCAGAGAATGATTAACTCAGTGGAGGCTGGTGAGGGCTGGGAAGGCTTCATGGAGAAGCAGGAAACTGAGCCAGAGCAGAGGGTGGGTAGGATTCAAGTAGGCACAGGGGAGGAGAGGTCAAATCTGATGGAGGAAACCACAGGGCAGGGGCTGAGCTTTTAAGTTAATGCTCAGTCAACCAGAGAAGAAGAGAAAAGAGTCTGGAGCATCCTGTGAAGGTTAATGGAGGACAGGACGGGAAAAAGTGATATAATTAACAACTAAAATTTATTAAGTGCTAGGCAGAGTGTTAAGTGCTTTTTTGTGTTAGGCGAAAGAAATATCACCGTTTTAAAATTATGCTGCAAAGTAGTACTTATTGCTCCAGGAAAAGGGTCAGGTGTATAAATGTTTCCAGGAACTGGACAAAAATGTGACTCAGGCCAAGTGTTCGATGGGATGGGAGGGGGTGGTGGGGACTGTGGCAAACTTGGGAGCACTTGCTTCCTTTAAAAGGGGCCATCAGTCAGCCCCAGGGAGCTGTGGTCTTCAGTGACCCCCATGATCTTAAATCCAATGGACCCTCTCATGCCTGACTGACCTGACCTCCTAGGCAGCTCACCATTCCTCCTTAAACGACTCTCTTTTCTTGTTTCTATGATGCCACACTTACTCACTTTCCCTTCTACCTCTCTAGCCATTCCTCTACAGATTCCTTTGCCGCCTTGTCTGTTTCTCCTCTGTTCAACCTCTACACGGGAAGTTCCCAGGGCTGAGGCTCAAGCCTCTTTCTCATCCTACGCTGCCCTTACACCCCCCACCCCCCCACCGCCGACGCCATCCCATCCATCTGTAGGCTGGTGGCTCTCAACTTTATATTCCCAGCCTGGCTCTTCTGAAATCAGTGGGACACTTGAGCATCTCACATATAAACAAACCCCATATTGGACTTACATGTCCTCCCATAAATCTGCACCCTGTTCAAGTCCCCTCTTTCTTTCTTTTTTTTTTTTTTTAAGATTTTATTTATTTATTTGACCGAGAGAGAGATCGCAAGTAGGCAGAGAGAGGCAGCCAGAGAGAGAGGAGGAAGCAGGTTCCCTGCTGAGCAGAGAGCCTGATGCGGGGCTCAATCCCAGGACCCTGAGATCAGGACCTGAGCCTAAGGCAGAGGCTCAACCCACTGAGCCACCCAGGCGCCCCATGTCCCTATTTCAATAAATGGAACCCCCATCCCCCAGTTATACATACCAATAACTCATTCTCCATCCTCCACAACCAGCTCATCCCAGGCCTGTGGCTTCTGCTCCACAGACGTATCTCACGGGTCCACCTCTCTCCATCTCCATCGCCACCAACCCAATGCAGGCCATCCCCGTGACTGGCCCCAATAATACTGTAGACGGCCCGTTTGCTTTTCTTATCCACCCCGTTCTAATCCATTCTCTACACAGAACCCAGGATGATGACGTTCAGATACAAATATAAGCACATCATTCACATGTTTAAAGCCTTTTGATGGTTTCTCTTAGATTGGGTATAAAATCCAAAATCAGGGGCACCTGGGTGGTTTAGTGGGTTAAAGTCTCTGCCTTCGGCTCAGGTCCTGATCCTGGGGTCCTGGGATCGAGCCCTGCGTCAGGCTCTCTGCTCAGCGGGAAGCCTGTTTCCTTTCCTCTCTCTCTGCCTGCCTTTCTGCCTACCTGTGATCTCTGTCTGTCAAATAAATAAATAAAATCTTAAAAAAATAAAATAAAATAAAATCCCAAATCACTGGGCACCTGGCCAACTCAGTCAGTGGAGCATGTGACTCTTGATCTCGAGGTCATGAATCCAAGCCCCACGTTGGGCAAAGAGCCTACAAACAAACAAACAAATGAAAATTCAAAAACAGGGCGCCTGGGTGGCTCAGTGGGTTAAAGCCTCTGCCTTCGGCTCAGGTCATGATCCCAGGGTCCTGGGATGAGTCCCGCATTGGGCTCTCTGCTCAGTGGGGAGCCTGCTTCCGCCTCTCTCTCTGCCTACTTGTGATCTCTCTGTAACTAAATAAATAAAATCTTTAAAAAACAATAAAAGTAGGGGCACCTGGGTGGCTCAGTGGTTTGGGCCACTGCCTTCGGCTCAGGTCATGGTCTCGGGGTCCTGGGATCGAGTCCTGCATCGGGCTCTCTGCTCGGCAGGGAGCCTGCTTCACTCTCACTCTCTCCGCCTGCCTCTCTGCCAAATAAATAAATAAAATAAATAAATAAATAAATAAAATCTTTAAAAAATAATAATAATAAAAGTAAAAGTAAAAAAAAATTCAAAAACAAAGTCACTGGTGTGGTTCATAATGCCCTGCATGAGCTGGGCCCAGGGTTATAAAATCAAGTATCTCTACGGTACAGGCAAGTGACTTAAATAAATGAAACTGGCCGAGTCAGGAAAACGGTAAGAGCAGGGACTGTGGCAAACTGTAGAGTGCACGCCTGTGGAAGGGACCGTCTCTCGACTCCAGCAGACTGTAGGCCTGTGGGAAAGTAGAACCTGAGCAGGACCCTCCGATATTTCAAGAGAAGCTGGGTCATTCTGATTTTTAAGTAAACCTAGGAATTTAAAAGTTGGCAACTGATTCGTGAACTTTTTTATCTTAACAAAACAAAAAAACAGAAAATCACATCTGTGGGTCAGATATAGCTCCTCAAGCAGCCAGATGTCGACTTCTGCTCCAAGGATCATGGACAGAGAACTCTTCTTAGAAAAATTACTCATAGTTTAGTTTGAGAAGCACTTAATGGGGTCAGGGGTTGGGGCTTGCAAAGATGAAGTGTCTCCTCTTCCCCTTGCTGCAATGAGATAGGTTGAGGCACAGAGAAATAACATTGCTCTGCATAATACAGTAAAAGGGTATCCTCTTTGGCAGGAACAATTTTGTGTTTTACATTGAATTAGGGGCTTTCTTTAGGCTGTCCAGGGGAGAGGAGATTTGGAGGTCTTAAAAGGAGGAGGAAGAAGATGGGGAAAGGGCTCTGGTCCAGTGTCGATGGCTCAGAAACAGGGCAGCAGGCCAAGCCTGTGAGGAGAGGGCAGAAGGGCTTCCCTGAGACATGGCGTGACAGACGGACTGCAGGAATCCTGAGGTCTGCCAGCCAACTCAGTCCTTTCCAATGTGAGCCCTCCCCTCCTGTCCTTCCCTGCTTTGGCCATCTCTGAGCCCCACTATCACAGGTTTGAGCTAACCCTGGCTGCCCTGGGGTGAAGCCACCTGCAGAGAGCCAGGCAGAGGTGATCTGAGCCAGAGGCCGCTGGGGGCACACAGGAAGGACCTGCCCACAACCACCCACACAGACGTTTGAGGGGGTGCCTGCCTGCCTGTAGCCCCCCAGGACAGGGATGCTAAGTTGGTTTATGTGGATATCTCAGGTCAAGGAACCCTGAGAACCCCTCAGGTTGCATATGCGACCTCTCATTCAATCACCCCAACCATGGTCCCCGTGCTGATCTCCCCATTTTACAGATGAGGAGAAACAGGCCCAGGAGAGAAAGGAACTTGTCAAGGCCACAGAGCTACTAAGTGCTAGAGGCAATAAGTTGAGAGATTTACCCGCACTGCCCTTACAGGGAGAGAAGGCGGCACGATATTTCTGTAGAGAGAGATCTGAAAGGAGACCGCTGGGAGTCAAAATGGCAGGGGGTTGAAAACTTGATTTGCTTTGGCCAATTCATGAATCCATGCAGACTTCGGGCCTTCTCCAGAGCCTCCTGGACAACCTGGTTCATGTTGGGTTGGACTAGAAACCCCAGGACGGCCTCCCAACCCTGTGATTCTATGACATTTCATAGTATGCATGCATCTACTTGAGCTTTTATCCTGGGCATTGGTGCAAAGCAAAGAAAAGCAAACGTCCCTGCCTGGGCAGCTCACTCAGGAAATAAAAGCTCTAGGAGCCCTTCTGCAAGGTGGTAAGGGAGCGATGAGGGGCTTATACAGAGCTCTGGGAATCTAGAAGAGGGAGCAATTAATCCTCAGAGGGAGGATGAGAACACAGCAGAGGGGAGCCTTGGCAGGGAGGGGACATGATAGTTTCCATACATAACAAACTACCACAAACTAGGTGGCTTAAAACAACAGAATTTTATGGTTTTGCAGTTCTGGAGGCTGGAGATGTGAAGTCAGGGGTGGGCAGGACTGTGATCTCTCTGAAGATGCCAGGGAAGGGTCTGTTGCATGACTCTCTCCCAGCTGCTAGTGGCCTCAGGCCTTCCTTGGTTTGTAGATGGATCACTCCAGCCTGTCATCTCCCCATGGTGTTCTCTCTGTGTCTTCACATTATCTTCCCTGAGTGTGAGTTTGTTCATGTCCAAACTCCCTTTTTTATAAGGACGCCAGTCATATTGGATTAGAACCCACATTGATGATGACCTCATCCGGACTTGGGTAAATCCATAAGATTCTATTTCCATATAAGATCATATTCTGAGGCATTGGGATTAGGACTTCATCATACTTCCTTTTGGGGGGTGCAATTCAACTCAGAGGGCAAGCAAGAATCGCACCTGGGAGAGGAGAAGAGGTTCTTCAGGCCACGGATGTACAAAGGCAGAGAGGTGTGAGGTCCGGGGTGCAATTCCTGGGGGTGGAGGGCCATGAGGCTGGGGCCAACTGGAGGAAAAGCATGTGATTTAAAGTGAGATAATACAATATGTGGACTTTGGAATCAAGCATACCTGAATATGAAGCTTGACACTGCCACTAGCTCTGTGACCTTGGGCAAGTCATTTAGCCTAAGTCACAACGGACTCATCTCTAAAACGGGCATAAAGGTCTGTCTACCATGAAATGCTGGTGGGGAGATTAAGTAAGTTACTAAACAAATATAGTACTGAACATCATGCTTAGTACAAGAATGGCCTTTACAAAAATAGAAGCTACTCTTTTTTTTTTCTTTTAACAAAGGATGTTGCCCTTCTGTGTAGCCTGAGATCACTACTATTCATCATGAATCAAGGAGATGGCTTTGCAGATAATTAAGTGAATGACTTTCTATCCCATCCATCTCTGACCTTCTAGAAAGTTTTCCCCCTGGCTGTCCTCTGAGATTTTGACATGAGGTTGGGGCACTCAGGGTAAGTTGCCCATCACTGTTCAAACAGAAACCCCACCTCAAAAGGAATCCCGTCCCCTCCATCACCATGATCCCCCCCTTTCCACAATCTCAGAATTTAGGTATAATTAGTAAGTCATTACTAATTGTAGAATTAAGTTTAGCCTGGTCTCATCAACCAGCCTCCAAGATGGGATGCAGCCTTGCTTTTTCTGACCTCCTCAACTCAAGCCACAGGATCAATTTGACTCACTGCAAATCATAAGGCTGGAAGAATGAGGAGGTTTGGGGGATTTGTGGTTTTCCATCCAAATACTCAATGGAAAAAAGAAAAAAAAAAAAAAAGACAAGTATCTCATTGAATAACAGGGAGAAAAAGCCTAGCTAAAATAATTATTTCTAGTAATAAAGCATAAAGAATCAACTATTATTATTAATTCGAGCTGAGTAAAATATTATTGTTAACAGTAAAAAAGAACCCAATTTTTAAAATGGGCAAAGGGTATGAACAGACATTTCTCCAAAGAAGATATGTAAATGGCCAATAAGCACATGAAAAGATGTTCAACATGACTTATCATTGGGGAAATGCAATTGAAGACCAAAATAAGACCACTTTAAAAAAAAAAAAAAAGACCACTTTACACTCATTAGGATGGTTATTATTGAAAAGAAAGAAGGGAAGGAAGGAAGGAGAAAGGAAGGAAGAAAGGAAGGCAGGCAGGCAGAGGGGGAGAGAGAGAGGAGCACCTAACTGGCTCACTTGGTTAAGCATCTGCCTTTTGCTCAGGTTATGGGCTCAGGTCATGATCCCAGGGTCCTGGTATCAAGCCCTGCATCCTGGAACTGAGCCCCCGCATTGGGCTCCTTGCTCAGCGAGGAGGCTGCTTCTCCCTCTGCCTCTGCCTGCTGCTCTCCCTGCTTGTGCCCTCTCTCTCTCACCATCTCTCTTTCTCTCTCTGTCAAATAAACAAATAAATAAAATTTTAAAAAAAGAGAGAGAGAGAGAGAGAGAGAAAGAAAAAAAACTATTGTTGGGAAGGCTGTGGGGAAATTGAAGAACCCCTGTGCATCGCCAGAAGGAAGGTAAAATGGTGCAGCCACCATTTTATTTTTGTGCAAAGTTAAGCACAGGATTGCCATATGATTCAGCAATTTCACTTTGGGCTATAAAAAAGAAAATTGAAAGTAGGATCTCAAACAGATATTTGTACACCCATGTTCCTAGCAGCATTATACACAATAGCCAAATGGTAGAAGCAGCCTAAATATCCACTGACAGATGCATGGATAAACTATATATATATATATACGTGTATATATATATAGTTTATATATACAGGTGATACATACATACAATGGAATATTACTCAACTTTGAAAAAGGAATGAGATTTTGACATATGCTATCACATGGAGAACCTTAAAGGCCTTATAATAATTGAAATAAGCCAGACACAAAAGGACAAATACTGTATGATTGCACTTATATGAGGTACATAGAGTAGTCAAAATCATAGACAGGAAATAGAATGGAGTTTGCCAGGAGCTGTGGGTAAGAATGGGGAGTCGGTTTAATGGGCGTAGAGTTTCAGTATGGGAAGACCAAGAAATTCTGGAGATGGGTAGTGGTGACAGTCCCACAATGATGTGAATTACTTAATGCCACTGAATTGTACACTTGAAAAATTATTAAAATGGTTATATCTATGTATCTTTTGTTGTGGTAAAAATACATGTAATTAAGATTTACCATCTACTAGATGGTAAATTTAGACTATTTCTAAGTGTATAATTCAGTTGTTATGTGTGTTTTACCACACATAACACATAAAAAACACACATAAAAAAATAAATAAATAAAAACCGTTGGGGGTGCCTGGATGGCTCAGTCAGTTAAGCATCCTCCTCTTGATCTCAGCTCAGGTCTTGATCTCAGGGTCATGAGTTCAAGCCCCACGTTCGACTCCACACTGGGAGTGGAGCCTACTTTAAACACACACACACACACACACACACACACACACACACACACACAATTGATTGTGCAGGAAATAAACAAAAATTTCATGACTAGTCCCTTTATTTGGTGTTCTTAATGTATTTCTTTAGTGAATGTCTACATATGGAAGAGTTTCCCCGCAGTCACTTGCAACTTGGGTTTGCCTAACCTGTGAGGTCCTAAGTCCCTGTCCTGGAATCCTTCCACCATAGGGGACTTTAGGTCCTTAATCCTCACAGTTGGAGAGGAAATGTTTTCTGGGGAGTAGATGAAGGAGCAGTGTGAGAGGCAGTCACTGGGACTGGGGAGATGGTGTGATGGGGCCCAAGGAGAGAGACGGTATTTGTTAGGTGTGGAAAGGGGGAAAGGAGCAATGAGATCAATTTCGTGATCTTCACCCACTTCTTGGACTCTCTCTCTGTACCTCACAGTGGCCCCTGCAGTGCTCTGACGCTGGGGCTATACATAGCCCCAGGGTGAATGAGGAGGAAAGGAAAATTCCATTCATTCCTCAGCCCAGCGACCAGCCCTACCCTCAGCCCACCATTCTCATCAGTGATGTCATGACAACCGTCCTGCCAGCACCCACCCCTTCCCTCTGCACACGCTTGTGCTTCCTCTTACCCAGTGGCACCTGCAGGGTCGGAATGGAGAAGGATGTGTTGACACAGTTGCCCTACCCCCATTATAATCTCCCTGCCTCCCTTCCTTCTGCATTCCCCCCTCTTCCTCTTGACTTCTCCAACTCTCCCCCAATTCTCTCCCTTCCAACCTGTTTACATTTCCACCCACTCACTTTGTCTCAACCTATTTCGCTTCAGTGTCAGTTTTCAGTTGAGGATGAGAACTGAAGGAAGGGGTGTTCCCCTCCCTAGGGGTTGGGGGGGATTGGGGGGGAGGGGGCCCTCCTTAGTTCGTCCCCTGCATTTCCTGGGAGAGGCCACCTGACCTATTTCATCTCCCAGACTCCTCCTTGAAGGGGAGGGGGAGTGGACAGACCCCCAGGAAGCCTTTCACAGGCAAACCAGATACAGGAAACCCTCCTTTTCTGGAACCAGTGGGTAGGAGCTGCCTCAAGGCTTCCCTAAGAATCTTTTTTCTTTTGTCGGATGTGATCTGAAATGGATTGGGAGCTTACCTGTGGCAGCTGGAGACCCCACTGTGAGTGAGTAGGACAAACTAACCATCAGGTTCTTGGCTCCCCCACCATGCTACAGAGGTGGAGGGGAACACAAGCCTCCAAATGCTACAGCTCATGATCACGATAAAAAAGAGCTGCCCAGGGGTGCCTGGGTGGCACAGTCCGTTGGACTGCTGACTCTTGGTTTCAGCTCAGGTCATGATCTTGGGGTAATGGGATCGAACCCTGCATTGGGGTACATTACGGTCCACTTAAGGCTCTCTCTCCCTCTCACTCTGCCCCTCCACCTCTCTCTCTCTCTCTCTCTCTCTCTCAAATAAATAAAATCTTAAAGGAAAAAAATAAAAAGAGCTGGTCTGGTCGTGAACGGAAGTTTGCTAAGCCGCCTACCTGCTGCAACTCCGCAGTGAAAAATAACCAGCAAGAAATTACGGATGCATCTGAACAAGTTGGGAGCTCACGATTTGTTGTCACCGTCTCAACGATTTGTTGTCACTGGCTCAACGTCTGCCGTGCAGTTTGCCCCTGGACTCCTGGTTCCCAGCTCCTCTCAGTGAAGAAACTTGAGAAGCAGCAGCCTTGCCTGCCGCCCAGCGGTCCATCTGTCATCTTCCTGCTCAGCGCCCCGATCTTGGCAGCAGCAGGAGGCAGGCTCAGGCCGCCCCAGACTGGTGACTCAGCGGGGGAGGTGGCGGGTGGGACTTGGGGCCTGAGGGGCCAGCACGGATGACGACCCAAGTGCTTTGGAGCAGAAGACAGGAAGCTGAGCCCAGGACGAGCAGCAGAACTGCAAGCTAATGAGTTCACGCTAATTCCGTTTGTGGGGCTGAACCCTTCCTGTGGGTTTAGCCTTCCCAGCTTCTTGCTTTCTAAGACGCAGCTTGACCGAGGTCTAGGTTCCACAGCCAAGTGACCCCCTTTCCCTTTTCGGCCACTCACCCCCAACCCCCAAGCCCAAGCAGTTCTGCAGGAGCATTCAAAGAGATGTGGGTAGAGATTTTCCTTTATTCGTTTTTATTTTGGAGAGAAAGGGCTGGAGCAAAAAGATGAGGCTAACACAGCAGGCATCACAATAACCCTTGCACATGCAGGGCGCTGACGGACACTCACTCTGGATCTGGTGATTAACAAATGTGCCTCATGACGACAATGTCCCCACAGCTGCAAAAGCCCCCTTGCTCCTCCCCATTTTTCTTAATTTCAAGACTTTTACATATACCCACCCAGTTAGCCTTGTCATTCTCAGTAAGTGATTCTCCTACAAATTGGGTTTTTACTCCTGTGGGCTCAGAGCCTTGCCCCACACCCCCCGCCCCCAAATTAAGCATGCATCCCCTAAAGACACAGGCAGATTGACAGGATGCTGGAATACAGAGAGATGGCATTTCTCATCATCCTCCAGCGTGGGAGAAAGGCTGCCCTCCATCACACCAGTGAGAGATGGGAAAGAATGTTGAGGCCATACCACTTTCCCATCTCCCCAGGACCCTGCTGTAGGCCCCCCACTCACACCCTGGCCTTCCCAGATCTCAAATTAACCAGCAATTGAGAAAAAAATCTGTGGGAGCTACAAGATGTAGGGCTCAGCTGAGCATTTAAAACAAAATTTTCTTCTTGCTCGGTTTCTGTTCACTCCAAAGGTCTCTTCCTACTCTCCCAAGGGGATTTCTGATGCTTGAAGCCCCCAGATCTGGCTCCCAGCCTCCCCAGCAATTTGTGGACCCTGTGGAATGATTTAGTTGCCGCAAACCCTCACCACCCAGCCTCCTTGCGTTCTCCTAGAGGGGTCTTTGGTTTTTCTCAGTGTCTCTCCCCACCAGTCTGCTGTGCTGTCCTGACTTGGAGGAGCCTGGGGCGGCAGGAGAAGGGTCAGGTGCCTTTGCTCTCTGTCCTCTCCTCATCGGCTGTCTGGGCATTGCTGATGGCTCGAAGCTGGCCCTGGGCGGCAGGCTTCACCGACAGGACCAAGCGTTTGCGGAATGTCTCACAGAGCACGATGTATACAAAGGGGTTGAGGCAGCTGTTGGCATAGCCCAAGCTGATGGCGGCGTTGTACAGGTAGACAAAGGTGAGGGTTGGGCGGCTGATGGACAACTGGGTCAGCTGGAGCACATAGTAGGGAGCCCAGCACACAAAGAAGACCAGGCAGATGGCGATGGCCGTACGAGTCACCCTCTTGGTCCGCAGCCGGATGCTGCGTTGAGAAGCAGGAGCTACAGAGGACGTCATACGCTGCAGGATCCTCACGTACGCGGCAGTGATGACCACGAAGGGCAGGGCAAAGGCCAGGAAGAACTGGTACAGGGTGAACCAGTAGAGGTCAGTGTCTGGGTTGGGCAGGCGGATGCCACAGCCCACCGTGCCCCCCGGGAAGGGGATGAGCCTAGCGTAGAGCCACACGGGGGTGATGCTGATGAAGGAGAGGGCCCACAGGAGGCAGATCACCAGGGTGGCCACAGAGGGCTTCCGGAACTTGGTGGAAGAGATGGGGTGGACAGTGGCCAGGTAGCGGTCAATGGCCATGGCCGTCAGGATGTAGGTGCTCGTGAACTGACTGTTGGCGTCCATGGCCGTGATCAGTGTACACATGGTTTCTCCAAAGTGCCAGACGCCATTGCCCATGAGCTGGTGGATCATGAAGGGCATGCCCAGGAGAAAGAGGAGGTCCACCACCGAGAGGTTGATGATGAAGATGTCGGGGACGTTGCTACACCAGTGCAGTTTGGACTTCTTCACCACCGCGAAGATGACCGTGGAGTTCCCGATGATGCCCAGGAGGCAGATGGTGCCGAACACGGAAGGCATGATGATGTTGATGTAGGAGACACTCCTTGTGCGAGGAGGTGGCCCTGGGGACAAAAGGAGCAAATGTTGACCCTTTGACATGGACTCCTCTCTAAGGGCTGACATCCTCCCGGCGTGCTCAGCCTCCAGCGATGACATGCTTGCCTACCTCTCTTCTTTCCGTCTCAGCTCAGGGCTCACCATTCATCTGGGAACCCTTTCCTACCAATCTCCCTCCCCACACTGCTGCTAAACCTGTCCCCTTGCCCTCCTCCACCAGTTCCCTGGCTAATCCTCCCAGATTCTCCCACACCACCTGTTAGTTGAGGGACCCAGTCCTCTACTTCCTGCATTTTCTCAGAAGGCACAGAATCCAGAACCACAGCTGTCTGCAGAGAATTATTCTGTGGGCTCGTGGGCTTCACCAGGAAACCTCGTCAACATAGTCAGAAGGACACGAACGTGTGTGTTGTGTGTGTGCGCTCAGGCGCGTGTGCACACATGTGTGTGCGCGCATGCGGGAAAGCAACCGCATGCATGGACGGGTGCACGCATGTGTTTTCTCTTCTCCTGTCTGCAGTCCCGATCATCTCCTTTTAGAAATCGCTGATTGGGAGCCGTGCACTGATTCCTAGGCGTATCTGTGGGCTACTGTCTTTCGGAGGGAGGCTTTTGCCCATCAGGCCCACAGCCCTCCCTTCTCCTGGGTTCCTGTGGGGGAATTCCTTGGTCTGTATCATCTGAGCCTGGGCTTCCCAAGTAAGCAGAGACTGAAGCTGTGTGTTGCAGCCTTGCCGCCTGAGAATTTTCTGCACACAAGCCTTTCCTCTTTTTCCTTCCTTTCCTTCTTCAGTGCTAGAATTTCAGGGCATCTCAGCTCTGGAAATATCAGGAGCCTTCATTCACTGGGAAAGTTAATCCCCTCAAGGCTCTGTGAGTTAGCCCTTCCCCGGGGCCTTTCCCAGGGGTCAGGAAGGAGGCTTCGGATCCCGTTACCGCAGTTTCAGTAAAAAGACAAGGGGATCCGTGAATGAGTGAGCTTCCAGCTCTCTCCCCGCACACCATCCTCTGGCTTCTCTTGCTTGCTTTTCCAGCCTGGAATTTTTTTCTCCAAAGCATTTGGAACTCCTGGGTGAGTCTTCCCCAGTCTCCGTCACCGGCGGGCCACCATCCCCTGCCACTTCTGAACGCGCCTTTGCCCTCTCCTCTGCCCCTGCCCCTGCTGCCCCTGCCTGCCCCGCCCCCTTCCCCCCTGCCCCTCCCGACCAAGCGGACTGCAGGTCTCCCCAAGAACTGTAATAAAGTTTCCGGAGCAGTTTGGCTCAGAGGCGAAACCCTCCCGTTACCCACCCCCCCGGCGCAGGGGAGGGAGGACTCCCCTCCAGCACTACTCACCGGCCGAGGTGAGGTTATCGGGGCCGTCCGAGGTGTTGCTGGCATTGGGGCCAGCGGGCAGCAGCGAGGCGCCCAGGTCCATCCTGCCGCTGCCCGTCGCCTGCTCGCCCGTCCGCCCACGCAGGCTGCGGCAGCGCCGCCCGCCCGTCCCGGAGCACGAGCCCCGCAGTCCGGAAGGGGGTCTTCCTGGCGCTGTGGCGGCGTCTGCCGCCTGCAAGCCCCGCTTCTCTCCCCCACTCCCTCCTTCCCCGGCTCCCACTGACATCACCTAGACACATTAACATTCGGAAGCAGATGCACATTAACCTCTTCAGTCCCGCGCAGCCGCTCCCCGATTCCGACTGCCCGCGGAGCCCAGCGGCCTCGGGGAAGCCAGCGGGAGCCGGGCTCAGGCAACCCCATCAGGGAGGGGGCTTCCTTCCCACGTGCTCGTGTGCTCCCAGCAGCTCGCTGCATGGGAGGATCCAGGTCCCTGCAAAGACAAATGAGGAGAGAATCCTCCTCCCGCCCTCCGTCCTCCTCCCGAGGACAGAATGAGCCTGGCCTAGTCCCTAACCCCACATGTGGGTGGCTGGGCCAAGTGGCAGGGGCCAGGGGCGACTCCTCATGGATCTTGCAGATGGCAAGCTCAGACCACAGCATGCCTGTCCCCTAGGCCACCCTCAGCTCCTTCCCAGTGTCCTGCTGGACTCCAACCAGCTCCCTGCCTAGGCCAACAGCGTCCACCAGAAGCCCCATTTTCGGCAGCTGAGCTGCTGACCAGCACTCAGAAGTGACGCAGGTCACTATGCTGGTGATGGCCAGGGTCTTAGGGACCAGCGGGGGACAAACTACCCTCTGCACGGAATTGAGGACAAGCTTACGGAGATTTTATTTTTCTAAATGCTCCAGGGTCCTCCAGGTTTTACCTGAGACTTCTTGAGACAAATTTCAGAGCATAGCAGCCCCTCCTCCCAAAAAGTCATTGACCAGGAACAGCTTTAAAGGGCAAAGCATTAAGTGAATTAAGTGAATTCTTGACAGATGAATTAAGTGAATTCATGGTCAAGGTGTCCTGCGGCCAGCCTCCAGTGCCCTCCCAGCCACGAGCTGCCACCACACCGACCGCCAGACTACAGAGCAGGGGCTTCTGGGTAAGCACAGTCTGATCGCACTCGCTTTTTCAGTCTTATTTATGAATGAGTTTTTATCGAGTACTTACTATTTGCTGAGCATTGTTCAAAGTTCCATAGTGAAAAAAAAAAAAAAAAGCAGTAGGGGCACCTGGGTGGCTCAGTTGGGTTAAGCATCTGATTCTTGATCTCAGCTCAGGTCTTGATCTCAGGGTTGTGAATTCAAGCCCCACACTGGGCTCCATACTGGGCATGGAGCCTACTTAAAAATACATAAATGGATAAAAAATAAAGTCCCGAGTCCCTGTCCTCATGGATATTATATTCAAGTTGGGGTGAGGTAGGGGGGACAGAAAATATACAAAAAGTTAAAAAGACAATTTCTGAGGTTGGTGATCAGTGCTATGAGAAATAAAGCAGGGTGAGGGGCCAGGGAACGCTAGGGGAGGTGCAGGTTGCTATTTTACATAGGAAAGCCTCTCTGGGATGTGTTTTAAGAAGAATCCTAAGGGAAGTGTAGAAGCATGCTTGGAAATAGCTGGAAGAAGATCTTTCCGGGCACTAGGGATTGCCAGTGCAAAGGCCCTGAGGCAGGAATGTGCTGAGTGCAGAGCAAAGAATGCTAATACTGGCTATTGCAGAGCAAAGGAACATTAGCAGGTGACATCAGAGAGGAAACAGTGGGAAGGGCAGATTCTGTCAGGCCTTGTCAGCCATTGTAAGGACTTTGGCTTTTCTTTTAGGTGAAATGGGGTCACCAGTTTTCAGCTCAGGAGGGACATGATCAGACATGTTTTAAAAGGATCAGTCTGGGGGCACATGGATGGCACAGCCAGCTCAGTGTCCAATTCTTAGTCTCGGCTCAGGTCATGATCTCAGGGTCATGAGATCAAGCCCCCTCCCCTGCACTGGGCTCTGTACTCAGGGTGGAGGTTGCTTCAGATTTTCCCTGCTCTCTCTAAAATAAGCAAATTTTTAAAAATAATAAAAGGTTCAGTCTCTGTTGGATAGCAATTGGAAAGTTATTTTAGCTTGCATTCCCTTGAAAGCAGAGCCTGAGACAGGACATAGGTATACGTGAGCTTTTCTGAGAGATGGCCCAAGCAGCAGGCATGAGGGAGCAGGGACAATGAGATGGGAAAGGAGAAAAAGCCGACCTACGGGTTCATTAGTAAGGTCGCTGCTGTGGGCAGGAGCTTGAGTTTACCAGGATCCTTGAAAAGTGCACAGACTGGGGGCACCTGGGTGGCTCAGTGGGTTAAGCCTCTGCCTTCGGCTCAGGTCGTGATCTCAGGGTCCTGGGATCGAGCCCCACATCGGGCTCTCTGCTCTGCGGGGAGCCTGCTTCCTCCTCTCTCTCTCTGCCTGCTTCTCTGCCTACTCATGATCTCTGTCTATCAAGTGAATAAATAATAAAAATCTTTAAAAAAAAAAAAAGAAAAAAAAAAAAGAAAAGTGCACAGACTGTTTCCCAGATTTATCTGCCTGAAGCATGGGAGGCAGGAACGTTTATCCAGTTACCCTGTCCCCCACTGGTTGAAGGTTGCCCCTTGCATGTTAACTCTGTACTTCTAGGCATGTGGGTAAATCAGGCTCCTATAGCATCAGGCATTAATGGGGCAGAGAGCAAAGAGATGTGCATCTCACACTCCAGGCAAGAAGCAAGTAAATCTTGTGCTGGAACCAAAAGGACTCCAACAGCATTGAAATCCAGGGCAGAAGGCCAACAGGTATGAGGTGTGCGCTAGAGGCAAGACACTATACGCACAGGATCAGCTGAGCTCATATACGACCATCCACTGCAGTTGGAAGTGAAGTCAGAGGTGGCCGGGGGAAATGCGATGTGAGTTACCAGAAGCATCCAATATAAAAGGCTACTGCAGTAATCCAGTGGGAAGAGGACGGTGTCTCAGATCAGGAAGGTGGAGGTGGGGGAGAAATGGTGGGCTTCTGTGCCTTATGTAGAAGCCCAGAGGATTTGCTGAAGAATTGGATGAGACATGTGTGAGAGAAGGAGACATTGGGATATAGCCCAGCTTTGGGGCCCAAACAGTTGGAGGAATGCAGCTGCCATTTACTGAGATAAAGAAGCCTTTGGGAGAAGAAGGAGAGAGAAACTAAGAGTTCTGTTTTGGATCCATTATTCAAAATGCCTATTAACATCTGAGTGGAAAAGTTGGGTGGTAGTCAGATCGGAGTCAGAAGTTCAAGGGAAAGGTCATGCCTGGAGATCTAATGTTAGACTGCTGACTCTGGATGAGCTCGCCCAGGGAGTGCGGGTGAGTACAGAAGCGTCGTGAGGACTTGACCCTGAGACATTGCAAAGCTTGCTGGGTCGGGAAAATGAGCATCATGACCCACTCTTTCCTCTTCTGCCACCTGCCATGGTCTTCACCTCCTTCCTTCTATCCAACCATCCATCCATCCATCTATCTATCCATCCATCCAGTAAGTCATCCCATCCAACAATCATTCTTTTTTTTTTTTTAAGATTTATTTATTTGTTTGACAGACAGAAATCACAAGTAGGCAGAGAGGCAGGCAGAGAGAGAGGAGGAAGCAGGCTCCCCGCTGAGCGGAGAGCCCGATGCGGGACTGGATCCCAGGACCCTGAGATCATGACCGGAGCCGAAGACAGAGGCTTTAACCCACTGAGCCACCCAGGCGCCCCCAACAAATCATTCTTGAGCTCCTGCTACGTAGCAGGCACTGCCCATACAGTAAACAAAAACAAACAAGTGCCTGGTATCAATGAGGTTCAGTTTAAGCGGGGAGAGGCAGATAATAACGAGCAAGCTAATAAGTAAACAAGATGTCCTTTTCATGGTTGAGATCCAGATGAGTCCAGGTAACTTCATCATGAAGGGATTAAAGTGTTTGTAAAAAGGCCTGGCTCCAAAATTATGCCACCCCCTCCCACCATCTGCGCTAGCAGAGTGACTCGGCCTGATTGGAGGATTTTAAACCATGACCAAACAGCAAGGGCGGGTTTGTATCTTTCCAGCTTTCGCACGCTGGGGTGGGGGTGTTTTTGAACACTGAGCTGGTCAACCACAGTGGCAGCCACGCAGGCTGATTACTCATTGTGGTAGGTGTCGCCGCGGGAATGAACGGGGCGCTGGGAGTGGTGGGTTCTTCAGGGACTGAGGTCTTTTAGAGAGGAGAGTGAAGGGTGACTTCTTTGAGGAGGCATTCCGGTGGAATCCTGAACATCCATTCATCACAAATGATTACACCATTCACAGCAATCTCCTTCCCCTTGCCAGTGGCCATTTCAGGAATGAGCATGTCTACTGACTGCCCATGTGCACCCTTCAAACCCTTTTGGCCACACAGAGTTTATTTTCCATCCGATGCTTCAGTGACCCCCTCTGCATGGTCCCTGACCGTCTTCATGTACAAGTAACGGGTACAGGTGTGACTCGGTGCTGCTGTGTCTCAGGCCTGCACTGTGTGCCTTTTACGCTCCTTCCTGGATCCTCTCTGCTGCTTTCATAACTTAGGATATGGGGACCCATGAAAGTGCCTGTGCATGAACAATGAGAAGTGTAGGGCGAGTTCACACTCCTTAGGGTGAAGCTTTAACCAATGAAAGGTGGGAGGTAGAGGCCACAGAAAGATGCTTTTCTCCTTTCCTCCCAGGACACACGGTCCTGAGACACATTTCATACGGCTTCTCAGCAGTCCTGTGGGATAGGGCAACAGGTCGCTTGTAGTAGTCGCCAACTCGATGTTCTTACAGAGGAGCTCCCCGCTCCTCTGCTGTGCTCCTCTGTCCTCACTTCTGAGTCCTAGAATCACACTTTCCAGTCAAACACCTAAGCTAATACTTTGTCTCTGGCCCTGTGTTCTGAGAACCCAAGGCTAAGGCGTGTGGCCTTGGGAGGCACTTGGCAAAGTTTGTCTTCTTCTTACAAAGAGGACACAGGAAGAGAGGATCCGCTGTGCCTCCTCTGACCCCTGCTGTGCCTGGACATGACACCTGCAGCACCTGCAGCCGTTTCCAGTACTTGGAGCCCTTGAAAGAATCTTCATTGATTGAATGAATCAGGGCGTCGGGAAAATCGAGAACAAACTCACGTAGGGAAGTGGAGGAGCATTTAATAAAGGGACTGTTTACCAAGGTTACAGGAAAGGAGAAGGGATGGTGGAGGGGTGTCCCAGGGAAGCAGCAGCAGGAGGCCATGACCACTCTTCCGCCTGGAGGCCAAGGGGCAGGGAGCAGTTGTCAGTGAGAGCCGCCTCGGGAGCTGTGGCCTTCAGTCAAAGAGGCCACCGACCCACAGCAACTGGGTCAAGAAGGAGCCGGAGGAAGAAAGAACCTGACCCCACTGATCTCTGCCTGTGGAGGCCCGGGGAGGGGTGGGTAAGCGTGGAGAGGGGCTTTGAAGGGGCCGATAGAATGTCAGCCCTCTGACCCAGGGAGAGGGATCCGAGCTGAGACAAGGTGTTTAATATACATCATTTTGTTATTAATCCTTGAAACGACTAGGTATTTAATGCCCTTCCTTGGATAGACGAGGAAGTGGAGTTCCACAGGTTAGGTTTTCTGGCAGACTCTGGGATGGAGCTAGGCTGTAAATTGTTCACTGCGAGATGACCCTTGGGGAGGGAGAAAGGAAGGGGGAGGACCCAGCTTGTGAGACAGGCCCGACAAGGGCTGCGCAGCCCTGTGGGAAGCTCTGGGACCAGCAGTCCCACATGAGGTGGAAATGGCAGGGCCCTTGTCCACCACCCTGCCCAGATGAGTGGTCAGGAGTCACTCAAAGAAGAGTGTGAACCCCACTGGAAAGCTGAGGCTGACCCCAAAGGGGCCAAGTACCGTCCGCTGAACCATACTCCTCTCCTCATCCCTGTGCTCAGTTGGGCGTGAAGCAAGCGAGAGAATCCAGGCTGATCCCACAGGCCACAGCTCACCCCAAAGCCAGGTCCTGGGATTCAGAGCCTTCCAGTCAATACCACTGAAACCCCCAGACAAGGCCATACCGAACATATTTTTCGACCTACTCTCCTCTCAGCCATCCAGCTCTGAGCTGTTGCTCAGCCTTGCCCAAGCATAGTCATGAAGAAGGTCAAGTCTACGTCTAATGATAAATCCTTTCTTCTCTCACCCCCGTGTCCCCAGTCACCATGCCCTACCCAGGACACCCCAAGGGTTTGGTGCACCTTCCTGACCCCCCAGTGCTGATATCCCCTGTCCTGTACTTTTCAGGGCGTGGCTGCCATCTGCATGTTTTGGAGGCTTACTGGGGTCACTGCTCGGGATTCCACTTGCCCCCCTCACTCCTGCCCTGCCTCTTCCTCTAACCTCTCCACCAAACAGCAGGAGTATTCTTGTTGAGATGTAAATTTCATCACTCTACTCCACTGTTGAAAACACATTAGTGGCTCCCAATTGCTTTCAAAATAAAGTTAACCCCCTAAACAGAAAGTAACGGACATGACATTTTGCCAGCAGGGGCCGGGGGAGCCACCAGGATTGACAGCACAGTCTCTGACCCAATTCCCAAGCCTGAGTCAGTCCCTGAGCCAGACCCTTGGAAGAAGTGGAAGCTGGCATGGATACTTCCAAGAGGGGATGCTACAGTAACACGACGAGTCACAGGGTAAGTATGGGCTTTGAGTCTTCTCCAGCCTTCCCCAGAGGGATCTGGAACCATCTACCTGTCTGTAGACTGTGCACAATGAAAAAATTAATACTCAGACCTTTCGGTGCTCATCAGGCTCTGAGCTAATATTAAATCCTGGGGACCCAGAACGCCACTGGCCTCTCCTGGCCAGAGGGGAAGTTGAGGTGCGTCAAGTAACAGGTGGGGTTTGACTACAAAGACTTCCCAATTAATGCCCTTAATTATATAGCCGGAATAGATACCCCAGCCATTTGGCAGAATTACAGTATTGGCTCTTGGATTGGCAGAGGGAGGGATCTGATGGTGAGAAAAGTCAAATGGAAATCCCTCCTCACCAAGTGATAAGCCAAAAGCAGTAGTGCTCCACTTGGAGAATTGAGGAGATTAATAATATCATCGAGGCCTTTAAAGATGCGGGGGTCGTGGTTTTATCACGCGCCCACTTTACTCTCAGTTTGGCCGGCGAAGGAGCAGATGAGCCTTGGAGAGTGACAGTGGATCACCATAAACTTAATTACAGGGTGACTCCAACCACAGCCGCCACTTCAGATGTGGGATCACTGCCGGAGAAAAGAACCACGGTCCCGACACCTGGTGCGCAGTGCTTGATCTGGCAAGAGCTTTTTTCTCTATTCCAAAAGACAGAAACGATCAGAATCCCGTTTTTATTTGACAGGATCCTCAGTGAACATTCACCGTCTTGCCTCAGGGCATCGTTGTCTGTCCGTCTCTGTTTCTCTCTCCTTTTTAAAGATTTTACCTTTCTTGTTTTTTTTTTTAAAGGTTTTATATATTTTATTTATTTGAGAGAGAGAGCGAGCACAAACAGGGGGAGGGGCAGAGGGAGAAGGAGAAGCAGACTCGTGCTGAGCGGGAAGCTGGACGTGCGGCTCGATCCCAGGACCCTGAGATCATGACCTGAGCCAAAGGCAGACGCTTAACCGAATGAGCCCAAGATCAAGAGTCATATGCTTTACTGACTGAGCCAGCCAGGTGCCCCTTCGTTGTCTCTTTTGACCACCCCAATTCTCAGACTTTGAACACTTCATCATTACCCAGGACATTATGCGAAAGTTTTGGGGTCCAGTGTTCTGAACATGTCATGATTTTCCCTCCAAAGTAAAGAACAGTTTACCTGACATCCGTTACCATCAAAGAGGGGCCCCCAGAGACACACAGTTGGAAAAGGGACAGTGATTCCCCAGAGGAGAGGGAGCAGAGTGGTCCTTAGGATCACAAAACCAGGGGTTGGACCCCTGTTGGACCTGGTGTGCCTTGAGCACAGGGACTGTGATTCTTACCCTAGTGTCAGACATAGCTGCCATGTCAGTCAACGGATTCCGAGTGCACCCCAAGTCTCCCGCCCCGAACTGATGCCCCCCCATTTAGACATTTACATTGTACCCTGCACTTTTCTTTCATAGCACTCATCCCAACTGCAATCGTACATTTACTTGTGTTGTTAATTAACTGTCTTCCACTCACTAGATTATAATTTCCGCGAAGGCAGAGCCCACGTCTGTCCTATTCCTCCCTGCATCTCACAATGCCAGGCACACAGTAGATACTCAATAAATGTTGGATGAATAAATGGCTAATAGAGGAGTATATGGGGAATCCCCAAGAATGGAGGTGGGCAGAGGCGAGGCGAGCACAGGCACTGCTAGCCATGCTCCCCTGCCCCAAGGCTGCATTCAGCCACCTGCTTCATGGCCAACCAGGCAGCAATGGTCACGCCTGTGACCAGGCAGTGGGCATCTCTCCACTGTGAGGTAACCCAGAGGCCGCAATTAGTCTCTTTCTGATTGTGAGAAAGACAAAGAAGATCGGGGCGCCTGGGTGGCTCAGTGGGTTAAAGCCTCTACCTTCGGCTCAGGTCATGATCCCAGGGTCCTGGGATAGAGCCCCGCATTGGGGCTCAGCAGGGAGCCTGCTTCCCTTCCTCTCTCTCTCTGCCTGCCTCTCTGCCTACTTGTGATCTCTGTCTGTCAAATAAATAAATAAATAAATACTCTTAAAAAAAAAAAAAAGACAAAGACGATCGCCTTCAGGGATAGAGAGATTCACCCTAAGGATCCATGGAAATCACAAGGGAGCAAGAGAAAGGAGCTGGAGTAAAAATTCTTGCAGGAGACTCAGACATGTCTACATCACGGAGGAACCTTGAAGACATTATTCTAAGTAAAATAACCAGACACAAAAGGACAAATAATGTATGATCCACTTGTGAGAGGTACCCAGGGTAGTCAAATTCATAGAGACAGAAAGTATAATGGAATTTGCCAGGGGCTGGGAGGGTGGAGAATGGGAAGTTGCTATTCAATGGAGATAGAGCCTTAGTCTGGGATAAGGGAGGGGGGGTGTGGATAATCCTGTAGATGGAAGGTGGTAATGGTTGCATAACAATGTAATTGTATTTAATACCACTGAATGCTTTTAAAAACAGTTAAAGTACAATTTACATTATGTAGGTTTTACCACAATTTAAAAATATGTTAAACAGTTGAAAGAAAAAAAGGGTGTTACATGCTGTAAATCAGTTCAAGAGTTTTTATAGGATTTCAAAATCCTACTACAAATCATAGTCTCATTAAGTTGCAGCTCTGTTGCATGTTCAATGAAATATTTCTTCTTTTTTTAAAAGATAAATTTATTTATGAGAGGGAGAGAGAGAGAGGGAGCGAGCACAAGTGGGAGGGGGCAGAGGAAGAGGGAGATAGAATCCTAAGTAGAGTCCCTGCTGAGCGGGGAGCAGGATGCCGGGCTCGATCTCGTGACCCCGAGATCACGACCTGAACCAAAATCAAGAGGCAGGCACTTAGTCAACTGCACAACCCAGGCGCCCTAAATATTTTTTCTTTCTTTCTTTCTTTTCCTTTTTTTTTTTTTTTTAAGATGTTGTTTATTTATTTGACAGACAGAGATTGTAAGAAGGCAGAAAGTCAGGCAGGGAGAGAGGGGAAAGCAGGCTCCCTGCTGAGCAGAGAGCCCGATGCAATGCGGGCCTCAATCCCAGGACCCCAAGATCATGACCCGAGCCAAAGGCAGAGCCTCAACCCACTGAGCCAACCAGGTGTCCCTAAATATTTTTTCTTAATAAAACATGGAAAAACTAGAAACAACACCAGTACCTTGGGCCCAGAGATTCTAAGACATCAGGTCACATGGAGGCCTGGGGGTAGCAATGTAATATCTTTGGAAGAACAGATCTTCTTGTGGGCACCCAGCCCTTGAGCTATCCAAGAGAGAATCTGATTTTTTTTTCTTTATCGAGTATTAAGACATCAAGTCACCTCAGAACACAGGCTCTGATCTGAGGTGTCTGTGACCAGGGGCAAAAACCTGGCTTCATCTGTCAGAGCCATAAGAGTTGTACAACTGCAATACAAAGGACTGTTTAAGGCCTACCTTCCTTAAAAAGGGGCTATGTGATAGTCGACATGTGCCAAGACAATTCAGTGAGGGACAGGATAGCCTTTTCTTTTTTTTTTTTTTGTTTTTTTGAAGATTTTATTTATTTATTTGACAGAGAGAGATCATAAGCAGGCAGAGAGAGAGGCAGAGAGAGAGGGGGAAGCAGGCTTTCCGCTAAGCAGAGAGCCCGATGCGGGGCTCGATCCCAGGACTCTGAGATCATGACCTGAGCTGAAGGCAGAGGCTTTAACCCACTGAGCCACCCAGGCGCCCCCAGGATAGCCTTTTCATCAAAAATGACACTGGGACAACTGGATAGCCCCTCCCCCCCACACACAATGAAGTTGGACGCCTACCATATACAAAAATGAACTCAAAATGGATCATAGACCTAGTAGAAAGAACTAAAACTATAAAGCTCTTAGAAGAAAATGTGGGGGTAAATCTTTATGACCTTGGGTGAGACAAAGCCTTCTCAGATATGACACCAAAAGCAAAACAGAAGAAAAAATAGATATATTAGACTTTAGCAGAATTTAAAACTTTGGTGCTTCAGAGGATGCCGTCAAGAATGTGGAAGGGAGGGGCGCCTGGGTGGCTCAGTGGGTTAAAGCCTCTGCCTTCGACTCAGGTCATGATCCCAGGGTCCTGGGATCGAGCCCCACATCGGGCTCTCTGCTCAGCAGGGAGCCTGCTTCCCTGCCTACTTGTGATCTCCGTCTGTCAAATAAATAAATAAAATCTTAAAAAAAAAAAAAAAGAATGTGGAAGGGAAAACCACAGAATGGGAGACAAATTTTTGCAAATCATCTGTCTGATAGGGGAATCGAATTTAGATTATAAGAACTCCTACAGGGGCACCTGGGTGGCTCAGTCAGTTAAGTGTCTGCCTTTGGCTCAGGTCATGATCCCAGGGTCCTGGGATTGAGTCCCACATCGGGCTCTCTGCTCAGCGGGGAGCCTGCTTCTCCCTCTGCCTCCTCTGCCTGCCGCTCCCCCTGCTTGTGCTCTCTCTCTGACAAATAAATAAGTAAAATCTTAAAAAAAGAAAAAGAACTCCTACAACTGGGGCGCCTGGGTGGCTCAGTCAGTTGAGCAACCGACTCTTGGTTGCAGCTCGGGTCCTGATCTCAGGGTCATAAGATTGAGCCCCACATCAAGCTCCATGCTTGGTGGGGCGTCTGCTTGGGACTCTCTCCCTCTCCTTCTGCCCCTTCCCCCTGTGTACATGCTCTCTCTCTCTCTCTCTCAGATAAATAAAGAAATAAATAAGGATGAGAGATAATAAGTGTTGGCGAGGATGTGGATACGTTGAAATCCTCATACATTATTGGTGGAAATACGAAATAGCACAGCCACCTCAGGAAACAGTTTAGCATTTCTTTAAAATGTTAAACATAGAATTACCATGTGACCCTCTATACCCAAGAGAAATGAAAACATATTCATAGAAAAAACTGTACCTAAATGTTCATGACAACATTATTATAATAGCCAAAAATTAGAAACAACCCAAATGTCCGCAAACTGATTGGATGAATAAAATGTGGTATATCCATACAATAGATCATTCAGGCATCAAAAAGAACGAAGTAATGGGACACCTGGGTGGCTCAGTTGGTTTGGGGTCCCACTGTTGATTTCAGCTCAGGTCGTGATCTCAGGGTTGTGATCTCAGGGTGGTGACATTGAGCCCCACATCAGGCTCCATGCTCAGCGAGGAGCCTGCTTGTCCCTCTCTCTCCCCCTGCTGGCACACTCTCTCTCCAATAAATAAGTAAATAAAATCTTAAAAAAAAAGAATGAAGTCCTGATTTATGCTACAACACGAATAAACCTTGAAATTGTTATGCAAAATGAAAGAAGCCAATCAGAAAGACTACACATCTTACGACTCTATCGGTGTGCAATGCCCAGAATGGGCAAATCTCTAGAGATACAAAGTCGATTAGTGATTGCCTAGGGAGAGGAGACAGGGGAAGGTGGGAGAAAGGGAGTAAGGACTAATGGGTAGGAGTCCTTTTCTAAGGTGATGTAAGTACTCTAAAATTAGTTGTGGTGATATTTGCACCACTGAATATTCTAAAAATTATTGGGGGGCACCTGGCTGGCTCAGCCAGGGCAGCCTGTCACACTTAATCTCAGGGTCATGAGTTCAGGCCCCACACTGGGCATAGAGCTTACTTCAAAAATAACTAACTAATGGGGCGCCTGAGTGATTCAGTCGGTCAAGCATCCAACTCTTGATCTCTGCGCTGGTCTTGGTCTCTGGGGTCGTGAGTTCGGGTGCCATGTTGGGCTCCATGCTGCACATGTGGCCTACTAAAAAAACTTTTTTTTAATTAAAAAAAAAAACTAACTAACTACATATTGAACCGTACCCTTGAAAAGGATGTGTTTTATGGAATGTGAATTCTATCTCAAAAATCTGTTTTTAAAAAGGTGGGGGGTCGGGTGTAGGAAGCCCCGAGAAATACACAGCGGCCTCTCCTGTCCTCAGGGAATATGTCTGTTCCTTGTCTTTGTGCCCTGTCTCCCGGGAGCCTCACCCAGCTGCATCTGGCCAACCGTTTAGAGGAGGGGAACGCTGGCAACTGCCTCCAAGGCTCTGTGCTGAAAGGGACTTTCTGGGCAGGCCTCGGACATGGGAACTGCAGTGTGAAGTTGGGTCACGGCTGGTTCTGCTGACAATGCGGGAGTCGGTGATTTGGGTGAGTTTCCACTTTGGCTCTGCGGCTTCCGTGCTGTGCCATCCAGTAAGTCCCCAACCTGCTCGGGGCCAAGTGTAACTGTTGGAGTCAAATGGGCCGCATTTGACTCAGGATTCTCCTTGCAGGGGATTGTACTGATATGTTTTTTGCGGCAAAGATGAGAGCAACTAACATTTAAACAGTTTTTTGTGTTTTTTTCTTCTGTTTGTTTTTAACACACATGCCTTTTCTTTGTTAATCCAGTGGAACAGATGTGATCCCCGGTGACAGATGTGGAAACAGAGGCTCAGAGTGTTGGGTGACGTTCCCAGAGCCCTCCAGCCGGCACAGCGGAGTTGGGCCCCAAGCCTTAGGCTCTCTGCTCTTCCAACTCCAAATTCTCTGCTCCTTTCTCTCCACGGCACTCCCTTGTGATGACACATTCTTTCTACTTCCAGAAGGCCGTTGAGAAAACAACTTGGCTTTCATTCCTTGGAGGTGGTCCCTCCCTGGCCATCCTCCTCACTCAGTTCTATACCATCTGGGTCCTGATTTCCCCCACTGAACGGGGCTGGACTGACTTGCCCCGTGACAGTGAGGAAATGTTCACAGAAAGGACGGAGGTGGGGATAGAATGAGAATCCAGTTCTTTTTTCTTTCTTTCTTTTTTCTTTTTTTAAAGATTTTATTTATTTATTTGACAGAGAAAGCACAAGTAGGCAGAGCAGCAGGTGAGGGAGAAGGAAAAGCAGGGAGCAATACAGGGTCCTATCCAGGACCCTGAGATCATGACCTGAGCTGAAGGCAGACGCCCAACCGACCGAGCCACCCAGGCGCCCCTAGAATCCATTTCTTTTTAGAAGAACTTTAATCCTTAATTTTTTCTTATGGCCCACAGGACCCTTCATGATCTGGCCTTTGCCCACCTATCAGGCCTCATCTCCCACCACTTCCTATTTCCACTCTATGCCCAGTGTCTTATTCAAGGATCTTAGCGTTTCCAGAAAGCACTGCGTGCTCCCACAACTTTTGCACACACTGATCCCTTGGATCTTTCTTTTGGCGCTGCTCTCCCTTCTGCGCCCTACCTAGTCCTCCTCCCAACATCCAGGCCGCCACACAGTGCAGCTGGTGGTGCCCTCCTAGGTCGCTCTTCAGGCCTGTGCACCGACCCACACCCCACCCCAGCTGCGATGAGTGTTGGCTCCAGGGACTCACAGCTACCCCAGCCGTCCTCTTGGGTGGAGAATTGTTCTTGGCCGACAGGAGCCTCCTTGCCCAGGAGGTTACGACCCCCATAAGCCAGCAGCCAAAGCCTGGAGCAGGAAAGGGGAAGGGGAACCACTCCACCCCGCAGCTGTGTCCAGAGCCCACCCCTAGCCCTCTGGACTCGGCCAAGGCTGGCGTGACCCGAAACTTCCCGCTTGGCAGCTCATTCCTCACTGCCCTGCCTAGCTCCTCCCTCAAGGGTATCTTCCTTCCAGAAAACCCTCTAATCACATTCCATTGTAATTAAGGATTTCCTCATTGTCTCCCAGACTAGACTCTGCACCTCCTGGCAGCAGGGATAATAATGTCCTTTTCACTTTTGTGTCCACCCCGCCTGGTGGGGAACCGGGCAGAGAGCAGGTGCTCCGTGGAACTCGGTCTGGCTTCTGAGCGGTTGTAAATAGCACAGCGGGAGACTCGCCACCTCCCTGCCTCCTTGCCTCTCCCTCTCTCCTCATTTCCTCACCCCTGGGCTGCCCTCCTAGCTGGGTCTCCTGGCTCTATTCCTCCCCTGCTCCCCACATGACAAAGAGAGAGACTCCCCCTGCCCTGCTTCTGGTAACTCGGGTTTGGAACAGAGCCGGGCGGAGCTGGAGGGGAGTCTGGAGGAGAGTCTGAAAGAAATGACTGTGTCAGCCACGGGGCCACCCTCCCTGGCAGAAGTGGTGGCCGTGAGGGGCAGCGGCAGCTCCGAGCCCCCCTCCCCGGGGGGGGGGACTGGGCAGAGCACCCACAGCACCACAGTGGGCGGCCTCTTCTGATCGCTGCTCTCGACTTTCCCCTCACGATTCCTTCCTGCTCGTCTTAACTTCATAAATGCTCCGGGAACCTCGGTGTTCTCACTCTTTCTCATTCATTCCCACCCACTCGTGGCAGCAGCCCACGTCACCGGAGGAACGTCTTGCCTCAAAGGCTTATTAACTTCTCAGGCAGCATCCAGCTCACGTAGGAGCTGAGTCAGGGCATCTCGGCTGGCGCGGGAGGGAGTCTGCCCTGGGCTGACTCAGATGCCCCGGCGGGTCCTGGCGGAGGCCCTCTCCGGCCACACACAGCAGCCAGGGGGGCAGGCCCCGTCGCTCTGGGGAGAGGCTCGCCGGGGGCCAGGCACTGGGCTACCCCTCACGGCTAATCGCACCTAATTCCCCGCAGTCCACCTACAAATCACATCTACTGTTTTCGTTGTCTCCTTGTTCCCCTGCTCTCTGGAGACCCAGCAGCGCCCACCCCGGGCTCTCAGCAAGGCTCCTCAGAGCGGGTGTGTAGCCACCACGCTCATTGTTCCAGGGCTGGCCACGTGACTGTCAGAGCCCAGGAGAGGCCTTGAGACTCAGGTCAAAAACGTCTGGGATGGAGAGATGCCGGGCTGATTCAGTCGCAGAGCGTGAGAGACTCTTGATCTTGGGGTGGTGAGTTCAAGCCCCAGTTGGGTATAGAGCGTACTTTTAAAACAATGAAAAAAAAATTCTGGGATGAACACACTGAACTCTAAAACCCAGAGGATGTAGGGATCAGAGCTGCTGGTTCCGGCTTGACACCATGTGAAACCTGAGACCATATTGTAGAAGAGAGAGAAATGGTGAGAAAACCGAGTCCTGATCATCTCCTGGTGTCCTGACTCCAGCCATACCTGAAGCTGGAATAATGGACTTTTCAGCTTCTGTGGATCAGTATCGCCCTTTGCTCAAGTCAGTCTGGGTTGTGCTGTTTGCCAGTTGCCACTAATCCATACTAATATTTATTACCACATCTAACTAATTCCAAGACATACCCCTCCACCCCATTTTAACAACTCCGGTGTTAAGGGTATGTCTTAGGATCACTGGAAACATCCTGATGGAGCTGTCATTGTTCGCAAATTTGAGACACTGAGCGCAGCTGCTCAGAGCGTTTCCACCCCAGCTGAGTTAAATGCACTGTTGGTACAGTGCGTACTGAATTCCATGCTGTTTCAAATGTCTTCAGAAAGAATCGTGTTGTGATTTAATATTCAGATGGAAGGGGATTGTGTGAAGCAAAAGGTAGGGATATAGGAGCAACGGGGAGTGGAATTGATATTAGTGCAACCTAGTTTTCTCTTTGGAGGAGAGACTGCTCTCTTCTTCCAAAGCAACAGGTGACCCGAGAAGGCGAACCAGGAGCAGACGTTAGGTTACATCTTGTTCCTAAGACAAGGGTGAAAAGATTGGCTCAGTCCTTTGCGTTGCAGCAGGCACTGCCGCTGAAGGCAGGTAGAACTGCAAATCCCAGCAAAACGAGAGGAATTTCCAAGCAACGACTCGTTGTGACCGGTTCATGGCCTGTTCCAAGACTACAGGTCGGAGGTATTGTCATAACCCAGCTGGTGTGTTTTCTTTCTTGGTGCATCTTATAACCATGGGGAGACGGTCTCACTCCCAGGTTGCAAAAGTTCTGTTAAGGTCCCTGGCTCAAGGTCACATGCTCATTATCATCAGGCTTAGGCCACAGCTTTAAATTCTTTATTGTAATTCTCCGTAGTGTGCGGAAACGGACACAAGGTGAGAAAGAAACACCTCTGGCCTGGGGCCTCTGGGAAGGAGGCAAGGTGCGTTGAGGGGACCAGGCCCTGAGAATCCAGGTCCTGGCCCAAACCAGAGCGCAGGGTGGCCCCCTCCAGGAGCTGGGAGGGAGGGGACACTTGAGAGAGACCCTCTACTCTCCCTTGAGGTGTCCAAGAAAGCTGAGCCTCAGAGCAGGGCTGGAGCCGAAAATGAGTTACAAAAGGAATGTTCTGCCTAATTGCACATGACAAGATCGAAACTCAGGGACGCCCAGTAAATTACCTAAGATCAGCCAGCTAGCAGGGCAGGGCCAAGCTTTGAAACCAGGCCTGTCCTTCCGCCCGGCTGCCCTGCCTCCCTCTACTGTGAGTTTCTTGCGAAGTTGCCTGTTCGGAGACTGTTATCAGCGTGTTCTCCTGCAGGGAGCTGCTGCCGGTAGCGGACTATAATCACTCAGTGTCTTCGCCGCTGCCGGTTTTTGCCACACTTTACTTTTCTAAGACTTAGGGGCCGTGGGGCATTGAGTATCCCTGTCCATTCAGGCAAGAACAAAAATAACCAACTTAAGAATGAGTCAGTTGGGGCACCTGGGTGGCTCAAGATGTCTGACTTTTGATCTCAGCTACTGTCTTGATCTCAGGGTCATGAGTTCAAGTCCGACAGCATGGAGCCTACTTAAAAAAAAAAAAAAAAAAGGAAGAAGAAGAGTCGGTAGGACGGCAGCCCGTACAGGTCTGTGAGGAATTTCTTCGGAGCATTGTTGCAGTGGGCTGGACTTCGGTAGGGAGAGAAACCAGCAGAGCCCGTTCCGCCAATGTCGAGAACAAACAGAACTCCCTAGAACGCCGGTTGATGGCCGGAGTCGTTATTTCTTCTCACATTGGAATTTGCCCCACTTTGGAGTTTGCTGAGGGCCTCATGCTCCACAGGAGGTGTGAACGCTGGCCTGGAGATCCTGCTTCTGTCTTTCTTCTCCAGCTTTGCTCCTTCTTGTCCTTCCCGGGCTTTCTCCCTAGGTCTTCTCTGGCCACCGGACAGCAAGACACCCCTGGCAGCGCCGAGCCTGCCTTGTCTTCAGAGCTTATGAAGTTAGAGGAGAAGAGAGAGCGTCTTTCCCCAGTGACTACGGCAGAAGTCCCAGGGAGCCCGTCGACCGGCCTGGCTGGGTTAGGGCTCTGTCCCAGGGGCAGGGCGCTCTCTGGTCAGGATGTGATTGTGTCGTCTCCTTGCGGTAGAGAGGAGGGCTCAGACCCACTGAAATCACATGGACTGAGAAGATTGCTGAGGAACAGGTGTGGACTGTTTTCCAGAAGGATTCCTGGGCTGGCAAAATACACCCACCTGATGTCATGTGCGCCACCTCCTGGCAATAGGGACGCTGGTGACCGATCTGTTTCAGGTCAGTTTCCTTCTTCTACAGGAGAAAAAACCTTTCTTGGCCCCATCCCTCCCACCCACACCCACCCCCACCCAGGGGAGCTCTCGTGCGTATCACTGACCAGGACCGGGCAACTGCCCCTTTCCTAAACCAGCAACTGCAAGGAGACCCCGGGACGTGACTGTCGTGGGCTTAGAAGACATATCCAGGGAATGGAGGGCTGGGAGCCAACGTGGAGGCCACTTCACCCTCCCCCCTGGAGGGAGAACATATAGATTAAGAGATTAAAGCATCAAAAACCTAAAATGCAAGGAGAGGAGAAGCAAAGGTATAAAATTTCTGTATGCTATCAAAGTGCAGTGCTCCCAGCTTAAATTGGGATGTTATAACTATAAAATATTTATGTAAGCCTCCTGGTAACCACAAAGGAAAAACCTGTAAGATACATAAAAGATTATTATGAAGGAGTCAAGGTATACTGCCACCCGAAGCCATTAAATCACAAAGGAAGTTAGCAAAAGAGGAAGAACAAAGGATGTACGGAAGGCTCAGAAATAAGTAACAAAATGGCACTAGTAAGTTCACACACTTATGATTACCAGTAATTAAAATTATTATAATTATCAAAATTTCATAATTCTATAATTATATATACCACATATAATTTTATATAATCCTATAATTACATAGATTATTATATTCAAATCGATATATAGGTATCTATATATTATATATCATGTCTATGTAGATACTATACATATCTATAATAATAATTCTATAATTATCAAATCATATCATTTTTAAATATAAGTGGATTAAATTCTCCAAAAGACATAGAATAGCTGAATGGATTAAAAAACAAGGTCTGTTGGGGCGCCTGGGTGGCTCAGTGGGTTAAAGCTTCTGCCTTCGGCTCGGGTCATGATCCCAGGGTCCTGGGATCGAGCCCCACATTGGGCTCTCTGCTCAGCGGGGAGCCTGCTTCCTCCTCTCTCTCTGTCTGCCTCTCTGCCTACTTGTGCTGTCTGTCAAATAAATAAATAAAATCTTTTAAAAAATTAAAAAAAAAAAAACAAGGTCCGGGGGCGCCTGGGTGGCTCAGTGGGTTAAAACCTCTGCCTTCGGCTCGGGTCATGATCCCAGGGTCCTGGGATCGAGACCCGCATCAGGCTCTCTGCTCCATGGAGAGCCTGCTTTCTCCTCTCTCTCTGCCTGCCTCTCTGCCTACTTGTGATCTCTGTCTGTCAAATAAATAAATAAAATCTTTAAATAAAGAAAAACAAAAAACAAACAAACAAACAAACAAGGTCCGGCGTGTGCCTAGGTGGCTCAGTTGGTTAAGCAACTGCCTTCCGCTCAGGTCATGGTCCTGGAGTCTCTGGATTGAGGCCCTGCATCGGGCTCCCTGCTGGGCAGGGAGTCTGCTTCTCCCTCTGACTCTCCCCCTTTCCATGCTCTCTCTCTCTCATTCTCTCTCTCTCAAATAAATAAATAAAATCTTAAAAATAAAAAACAAAACAAGGTCCAAAATCAATTGCAGGAAACCTCTTGTGGAGTGGGGGGTTTGGGCTGGGGGAGCTCTCACGCTCTACCACCTTTGTAGTCAGTTGCAGATGGACTTGACCTTGCATGGATTTGACCTTGCATGTGGTTACTACTTTACTACCCCAGCTGGAGAAAGAACAATTTCCTTATTCCACCCCCTCTTATCTCCCCGCACAGAACGGATCAACCAATGAGAAGTTGCTACACTTTGAACTCCCCGTTTATTCCAATGAACTTTTGGTTTATAACAGTCTTCCCAATGTATCTCTTTTCCCCATAAAAAGCATTACCTCTCCTTTTGTTCTCCAGACTTGCCTACAGTTTTGCCACAGCTTGTTGGTCGCTGATTACAATTCTCTTGTATTTCCCCCGGAAGAAACACTTTTTTTTGAAAGATTTTATTTTATTTATTTGACAGAGAGAGATCACAAGTAGGCAGAACAGCGGGGGGGGGGGGGCAGGCTCCCTGCCGAGCAGAGAGCCCAATGAGGGACTCAATCCCAGGACCCTGAGACCATGACCTGAGCCGAAGGCAGAGGCTTAACCCACTGAGCCACCCAGGCGCCCCTCGAAGGAACATTTTTCACTGGTAAAATAAATGGCAGTTTTTATTTTAAGGTTAACACAATGATATGCTGCCTACAAGAGACTTACTTCAGGTTTAAGGATGCATAGGGTCGCCTGAGTTGATCAGTCAGTCAGTTAAGCCTCCAACTCTTGATCTCGGGGCTGTGAGTTCAAGCCCTGTGTTAGGCTCTATGCTGGGTGCCTATCAAAAAAAAAAAAAAAAAAAAGAATGCAAGTGGTGTGAGAGTAAAGAGATGAGAAAACACATTTCCTAGCAAATGGTAACCAGAAGAAAGCCGGGGTAGCTAAATTTATGTCAGACAAAATAGACTTTAAGCTAAAATGATCACAAGAGACAAAGAATGTCAGTATAATGATAAAGGGGTCAAATCAAGAAGATACAACAGTTGTAAATATTTATGCCCAACAGCAGAGAACCTAATATGTAAACCAAAGACTAATAAAAAGAAGAAATAAGCAACAATACAGTAATAGTTGGGGACTTTAATCCCGGACTCTCAACAATGGAAAAAATCCATAAGGAAACTGAATTTGAACAATGTTATGACCAAATGGACCTAAAAGCAATACATGATTATTCCATCCAGCAAGAATAGAATAACACTCTTCTCCAGTATATATGGAACATTTTCTGGGATAGTTCCTATGGCAGGTCACAAAACAAGTCTCAATGAAGTCAAGAAGATAGAAATTATATTGAGTATTTTTTTTAAAGATTTTATTTATTTATTTGACAGACAGAGATCACAAATAGGCAGAGAGGCAGGCAGAGAGAGAAAGGAAGCAGACTCCCTGCCAGGCAGAGAGCCCGATGCGGGGCTCAATCCCAGGACCCTGAGACCATGACCTGAGCCGAAGGCAGAGACTTAACCCACTGAGCCACCCAGGCGCCCCAAGTATTTTTTTTTTTAAAGTAAGCTTTACGCCCAACGTGGGGATTGAACTTACAACCCCGAGATCAAGAGTCGCGTGCTTCACTGACTGAGCCAGCCAGGCGCCCCTCAGTATCTTTTTCTGGCCACAGTGGTATGAAAGGGGAAGTCAGTAACATGTGGACAGCTGGAAAATTCACAAATAAAGCAGAAATTAAACAGCACGCCCCTGAACAACCAATGGGTCAAAAAAGAAATCAAAAGAGAAATTGCAAGACATCTTAAGCCCAGGAGAAATGAAAGCGCAACATACCACAACTGCTGGGATGCAGGAAGAGGAGCCCTAAGAGGAAGTCAGCGTCTGAGGATGTGAGGGACAGGCCACCCTGGCGCCGCGTTGGGAATGGAAACTAGTCCGAGCACAGTGGAAAACAATATGGAAGCCCTTCAGAAAATAAAAAATCGAGCTACCACCTGTTCCAGCAATCCCTCTTCTGGGTATATATCCAAGGGAAATAAAATCACTCTTTTTTTTTTTTTAAGATTTTTTTTTTATTATTTATTTGACACAGAGAGAGAGGTCACAAGTAGGCAGAGGGGGGGGGGGAAGCAGGCTCCCCGCTGAGCAGAGAGCCCGATGTGGGGCTCGATCCCAGGACCCTGGGATCATGACCTGAGCCGAAGGCAGAGCCTTTAACCCACCGAGCCACCCAGGTGCCCCTAAAATCACTCTTTCAAAGAGATGCCTAGCACCCCCACGTTTATTGCAGCATTATTTACAATAACGGAGACAGGGAAACAACTTAAGTGTCCGTCCACAGATGAATGGGTGAGGAACATGTAGGAAATAAAGAAATGGGATCGTACACAATGGAATGTTCTTCAGCTGTAAAAAAGAAGGGAATCTTGCTGTTTCTGACGATGAAATGATGAAATGTGAGGGCATTATGCTAAGGGAAAGAAGTCAGAGAATAGCAAATAGCATATGATCTCACTTCCATGTGGAATCTGAAAAAAATCTGAGTCATAGAAACAGAGAGCACACTGGAGGTTCCAGAAGGCGACAGGGGTTGGGGGAAGGGCAGGGAATGGAGGAAAGTGGTCAAAAAGAGTACAAACTTCCAGTTACAAAACGAGTCCATTCTGGGGGGTGCCTGGCTGGCTCTGGCAGAGCAGTGGCGCATGTGACTCTTGGTTTCGGGGTCATGAGTTCAAGCCCGATGTTAGGTGTAGACCTTACTTAAAAAAAATTTTTTTTAAAGAGATGAATAAATTCCAGGGGTAACCTGCTGAATGTAGTTAACAATACTGTATTGTATTGTATTATACTGTATTGAAAATTGCTGAGAGAGTAGATTTTTTTAAAAAAGATTTTATTTATTTATTCGAGAGAGAGACAGTGAGAGAGAGCATGAGAGGGGAGAAGGTCAGAGGGAGAAGCAGACTCCCCGTGGAGCTGGGAGCCCCATATGGGACCCAATCCCGGGATTCTGGGACCATGACCCAAGCCAAAGGCAGTTGCTTAACCAACTGAACCACCCAGGCTTCCTGAGAGAGTAGATCTTAAAAGTCCTCACTATCCACCCCCCCACACACAAAAAGGTAACTGTGAGTTGATAGATGGATTTGTTAACTGAATTTACCGTGGTAATCATTTCACAATATATATACATATTTCAAATCATCACATCGTACAGTTTGAACTTGCACAACGTTATATGTCCACAATGTCTCGATAAAGCTAATTTTTATAAAAATAAGAGATTTAAAAGACACACTTTAAGAAATGGACAAGAGGAGATTCTAGTGTTTAGCTATACAAATCTGAGTGATAAAACTATAAAGAAACAGAAGGAAGTGATTTTTTAAAAAAATTTATTTATTTATTTGACAGAGAGAAAGAGATCCCAAGTAGGCAGAGAGGGAGGCAGAGAGAGAGAGGGGGAAGCAGGCTCCCTGCTGAGCAGAGAGCCCAATGCAGGGCTCGATCCCAGGACCCGGAGATCATGACCTGAGCCGAAGGCAGAGGCTTAACCCACTGAGGCACCCAGGCGCCACAATTTTTTTTTAAAGGAAGTGATTTTGATAAAAGTGAAGCTAGTGGTGCCTTTGGAAGGAACGAGGAAGCTGTGCTTAGAACAGGACACACGGAAGGGCCACTGAAGAGCCTGACCAAACAACCATTTCTTGACCTAGAAGGTGGTTTCCGGGGTATTTGACTTAAAATAGTTCATTGTGCTCCGTGTTTATTGTGTGTGGTTTTCTGTATCTGCATCATTTTATAATCAAAAAAGGTTACCCCCCCCCCAAAAAAGTGAACACTGTACAGCTGGTCAGGTTACCCACTTAAAATCCTTCAGTGGCTCCCCATTGCCCACAAGACGAAGTCCAAGTTCTTAATCAAGCTTCACAAGGCTCTGCTGGATCCAGAGTGCCCGGTGGCGGAGGAGAGGGGAAGAGAATGCAGAAGGCAGGTCATGCTGGCAAGTCAGGAGCTGCCGGAAGTGAGATGGGGCCTGGGGAAGCCAAAGGAAAGGCCGGACACCCAGAAGGCCAGGAACTAGTTGCATGAAGATTAGCCGCAGGAAGAGGTTCTTCTCTGCCTCCTCCTGCTATGGTGTCAGCGGGAGAAATGCGGCCAATCTTTCCAAGGCACAGCCACCACTGTGCATTCAGTGTGTCCTTCTCGACTAGCTGTCTGGCTCTATATTTTCCCTGACCTTTCTTTTTTGTCATCTGGTCATATCTTTCCATTATATTGAATTGAGTCTTTGTGTGTGTGTGTGTGTGTGTGTGTGTTTTAGGACTCTATCTATATGACAGAGAGATCACTAGTAGGCAGAGCAGCAGGCAGAGAGAGAGGGGGAAGCAGGCTCCTTGCTGAGCAGAGAGCCTGACGCGGGGCTCGATCCCAGGACCCTGAGATCATGACCTGAGCCGAAGGCAGAGGCTTAATCCACTGAGCCACCCAGGAGCCCCTGAAATGAATCTTATAAGAAGCTTATAGTCCTGTAGAACAAGACTAGGTAAAAAGTATACATAAATTATCTAATTTTATTTTATTTTTTTTTCCCTTTTTTTTTTTTTTTAAAGATTTTATTTATTTATTTGACAGACAGAGATCACAAGTAGGCAGAGAGGCAGGCAGAGGGGGAGAGAGGAGGAAGCAGGCTCCCCGCCAAGCAGGGAGCCCGATGCGGGGCTCGATCCCAGGACCCTGAGACCATGACCCGAGCCGAAGGCAGAGGCTTTAAACCACTGAGCCACCCAGGCGCCCAAATTATCTAATTTTAAAATAATGGCTTTGTTTTTCTCATTAAAAGTAACGCTGCAGGCACTTGGGTGGCAGAGTCCATTGAGCAGCTGACTCTTGGTTTCTGCTCCGGTCATGGTGTCGGGGTCATGAGATCAAGCCCTGAGTCAGGCTCCACACTGAATGGGGAGTCTGCTGGAGTTTCTCTCCCCCTCCCCCTCCCCCCCACTGCATGCATGTTTGCTCTCAAATAAATACATAAATAGATCTGTAAAAAAATAAAAAATAAAAATAAAAGTAACTCTGCATAGCTATCATATGTGCATTCTTCTCTAGTATACAATACTTCAATGAAAGAATTTTAACAAAGTCTTACAGTTCATGACCTGAGCCAAAGGCAGACACTTAACCGACTGAGCCGCCCAGGTGCCCCAACATCTAGAAAGATTTTTAACTTCATTACTCATCAGGAAAATGCAAATAAACTGCAATATGATATCCTCTCAACTTGGCTGGATAAAACAAAAAGGATCAAAAGTCAAAAATACCAAGTTTAGAGGAAGATGTGAAACAACAGGAACTTTCACGGAATGTGAACAGCTGCAATTACTTCAGAAGGCTAGTTGGCAGGAGGCAGTGACGTTGAAAATATGCCTCCCTTATGACCCAGCAAATGCATGTATGCATGTATGTGAATCCAAAGACATGCAGAAGAATATTCATTCCAGGGGGTCCTGGGTGGCTCAGTGGGTTAAGCCTCTGCCTTTGGCTCAGGTCATGATCTCAGGGTCCTGGGATCGAACCCCGCATCAGGCTCTCCACTCAGCACTGCCCCTCCTCCCCTGCCTGCCTCTCTGCCTACTTGGGATCTCTCTCTCTGTCAAATAAATAAATAAAATCTTTAAAAAAAAAGAATATTCATACCAGTATTTTGTGTAATAGTTCACACGGAAAACAGCCACATCAGGAGAATGGATACGTTTATCGTAAAGGACTCATACAATGCAATGAGAACAAGCAAACTATCATCATACACAAATATATGACCTAATTACGGGGTTTTGAACAAAATAAGCCAAACTCCAAATGCTTTATTTTTAGTATTTCTTTGTTTTTAAATAATCTCTATACCCAGTATGGGGCTTGAACCCACAACCCCGAGATCCAGAGTCCCATGCACCAACCACTGAGCCAGCAGGAACCCCCAAATATTTTAGATCCTGTCATTCCATTTATAGAAAGAACAAAAATAGGCAAAACTAATCTATGCTGTGAGACATCAACAGGTCTAGTGATTGGAAGGGGGGCATGAGAGGGCCCTTTGGGGTCCTGCCACTGTTCTCTTTTTTGGTCAGGATGCTGGTTAAACATGTGTGTTCTGTTTGTGAAAATTCTCCAAGTCCTATGGTTAGGATATGTGCACTTTTCTGTACATTTCTGAACTATAATGTACCTCAGTAATAGAACAAAACCGAAAATGGATATATTATGAAGTCACATTTAAAATATGCCTAAACAAGAGCTTAAAGATTCAGGCCTTTCAGATAGGCTAGCAGAGGATGTTCTCCCTTCTGTGAAGGTTCTTTGGTGAAAATGTCTGAAAAACACCACGTCGGGGTCCCCTGGGTGAGGTTTTGAGGCGCCACCTCCACCAGGGGGCTCGCGATGGGCTGAGGTTTCAGGGTGCCATGCCCACACTCCCGTGATTAGGGTCAGGGTGAGGCTAGTGAGGTATGGCAGGGCAAGCGCGGGGTCAGCTGGGGTCTGTTCTGTATTTAAAATTTTGATATTGCATTCATCATGGCGTTTGGAGGGCATTAATTTTGATTTTTTTTTTGAGATACTGCATTGAAATACTGTTATTGAGTTTGGTTTTAGTGTATGCTTAAATTTTGTGTCTGATTGTCCTTACCCTAGATTATGACAGCGTGCCCAGTTTTCATTTAAGAAAAAAAAAAAACACTGCTAGTTTTTTATATATACTTTTTATTTTTTTAAAGATCTTATTTATTTGGCGGAGAGAGAGAGTGGGGGAAAGCAGCAGAGGGAGAAGCAGGTTGCGGCTAAACAAGGAGCCCAATGCAGAGCTCGATCCCAGGTCCCTGAGATCATAACCTGAGCTGAAGGCAGACGTTTAACCCACTGAGCCACCCAGGCGCCCCAAGGCTTTGCTACTTTTTATTCTAAAACAAAATCTTTATGCTCTGCAAGCAGTAAGAACTTGCCGTTGGGTTCCACCGCTCACTGGTTACCAACATTTTGGGGTCTCTGGTCAAGGGAGTAAAGAAGGGATTCCAGACCTTGACCGCTAGAGGGCGCCAAAGAACGGCTTATAAAGCTAAATTCTATTGTAAGTTCGTCCTCCAGGAAAGACATTGCCCAGCCTGGATTCCTTTTCTCTGACAAAAACCCATCCATTTTGTGATTCTCCGTCTCTCTCTAGCTCCACTCCCAAGTAGGCCCCAAACACATGAGACAAATTCAGTATAACAATAAGCTTGGATTGTGTCTCAAAAGTTCTCAAATATTTATGTGGACTACAAGGATCACAAAGCCAGATTAAAAGTCCCAATGTGGTTTGAGTTCAGCCTTGTGTGCAAACCCTGGCTTGGGTGATGTGGGGCAAGGTATCCTGGTAGGGTGACAGACCTCGATTTGCCTGGGGCTGTCCTGGCTTTAGTACTAGAAGTCCTGGAACTCAACCTCTCCATCCCTGCAAACTGGGACGGTTGGTTACCCTGTTTCTCTGATCTGTAAAGTGGAAAAAATGTCTGTACCGACAACAGGGAAAATTGAATAAGATGATTATGTGCATAATAGGTACTGAAAAAAAAAAAAAAGCTTAGTTTTGTTACCAAGTAATAGTGCAGATGGTTGCAGTCATGGCCCGAGTTTCTTTAAAACCATTTAAACAGAGCCTGAATATTTTGATCATCCTGCTCATGCATTTGATTCAAATCCAAAACTATTTGCCAAGTGCTTATTATGTATCAAGAGATTGTTAGCAGTTTAGTGGTTCTGGGCACATTTTAAAAAATGATTGACACTTCTCAAGGATGGTATGATCTTTAGGGGCCAAAGAGAGACAGACATGTTTACAGAATACAGGGGTGGGGGAAGTAATCCAAGCCCGCTGCATTTATCCTCATAGGTCCTAATTTCCTCCAGGCTGGAAAACCGTAGTGGTTTCCTAACTTCCTTCCCCAACCCCATTTTAGTCTCCTTCCAATCTAATCAGTTGACTACCAGGTAAATCTTAACACACATTTTGGAACCTGTTTTTAGAAGCCCGGTACCTACCTTGCATGGGCATTCTTTACTTTTTACAATAGGGCCTCCACCAAACTTTCAAACCTTATCTCTTGAACAAACTAGACAACTCCCTTGCTTAAACATATCCCATGTTTTCCTCCCTGCATTCTATTACTCAGTGTTCCTTAAGTTGGAATGCCTCAACTCATTGCTTCCTGTCAAACATACACTCCTTCGTATGAATTTACTGGGTTTTCTGCAAGACATGAACTTTCACTTACTTCACTTTTACTGACTTTATAGCATCGTTCATATTGGTGTTACTTACAAACCCTGTTTTTGATTGTGGGCAAGGATTGTCTATTTCACTTTTTTATATTTCCTCCAGTTCCTTGTGTGTAGCCAACAAATGTTTATGGTGTTACACCCAGAATTCTAAAGTACTAATTTTAGTATCTGTACCATGGCTTTGCTAGTTTGTAGCTGTGTGGCTGTGGTGTGTGTGTGTGTGTGTGTGTGTGTGTATTTTTTAAGTAGGCTCTATGCCTAGGTGCCTGGGTGGCTCAGCCACTTAAATGTCAGCCTTGGGCTTGGGTCATGATCTCAGGGTCCTGGGATGGAGTCCTATGTCTGGCTGCCCGCTCAGCGGTGAGCCTGCTTCTCTCTCTCCCTCTGCAACTCCCCCTGCTTGTGCTCTCCCGCTCTCTTTCTCTCAAATAAATAAATAAAATCTTTAAAAGACTCTATGCTCAATGTGGGGCTTGAACTCTTGACCTAGAGACCAAGAGTCACGTGTTCTACAGACTGAGCCCAGCAGGCACCCCTATGTGGTATTTTCCTAATTAATCTCCTTAAGTCTCAGTTTCCTCATCAAAAAACGGGGATTGTAACAGCAGCCATCTCAGGGTCACAACAAGGATGAAATAAGACAACGCATGTAAGATACTTAGTGTTGTGCTTGGCACAGCAGGAGTGTGGATTGTCAGAGAAAGAAAAGATCCATTTAGGCTAGAGGAATAGCGGAGGGCTTCTTGGGGGATGTGAGCCAGGAGGGATGTGAGCCAAGATTTGATTAGATGCAGTGAGAAGGAAGGCATTTAGGCAGAAGGGCAACCTGAATGAAGACTTAAGAAGAAACAGAAATGAGCAGGATGTGCGAGGTGCAACAAAGGATGGAAATGGACAAAATGACAACTAGCTCCTCATTATTAGCACGGTTGAGTTTGAAATCCTGTGTTTGCGGCCAAGAATTAATTATAGAAGTACAAGCAAGGGTGAATTTTGCTTCGTATCTGTTTGTGGGGAAAAAGCTTTAAAGGAAAGGGAGTAGTAGGAAATGGTTATAAAATCAATTTGAGCCAAAGGGTCAGGGCAGCCTCTAAATTTGCTGAGGCAACAGTCCAGTGTGCTTATGGGTGTAGGCAGTCAGATTAAGGAAGGCTAAAGTCTCACTGTACTCTGGGGATCAGATCCCACCTGAGTATTTTAGTGCTCGCATTTAGGTTGCAAGGAACAGAAACCCAAGTGGGAAGAGAACATACTGGCCTACACAGGAGGCACGAATGGGGCCCCACGACGATCTCTTTAACAGGCCAGTACACCCATCCCCCAGCTGCTGTGAGTGTTGGCAGCTAAGGGTTCCCAGATGCCCGAAATTCCAGAGAATTGCCTTCAGCTGAAGGGAGCAGCGTTGGAGACCTTAACTCCTTGATGGCTTACAGCCAGTGGCTGACTGATGCTTGGGTACACAGAGCTGCCCGAAGCCTCATAGGGAGGTAACTCCTTGTGGTTTTATCCAGAGCTCTCCGTTGTGGATCAGGCCAAGGCAAAACCAAGTCGGTTCTTGTTTCACTCTTTTTCTCTGTCCTGCTCAATTCCCCCCCTTAAGGGTTATTCCCCCCTCAATAAATCCCATTCCCGGATCTCCCTTACAGGCTCTGTTTTAAGGATCCTGATGAAAGACACCTACGAAAGTGCATAGCGAGAAAACAGCTGTGGCCAGGTTCTCAAAGTCATCCCCTGTTGTGGTTTTTATCTGTACCTCAGCTCTGATAGTTCGTATTCATATTGGTTTTATGTATTCTCTAGCAAGTTCTTTTGTGGGCCTCCTGACCAACTCCAGGGGATGAGCCAGATAGTTCAGCAGCCTCAGTGTAAAAGAAACTTCTCCATATGGGTGCTGTGCGGACAAAGGTCCCGG
Organism: Martes martes; assembly: GCF_963455335.1. Classification (NCBI taxonomy): domain Eukaryota; kingdom Metazoa; phylum Chordata; class Mammalia; order Carnivora; family Mustelidae; genus Martes; species Martes martes. Next base: position 8,139,099 of record NC_137895.1, read on the forward strand.
GAATCATTCTGATTGGACCGCCTTGAGCCACGTGGTTTTCCCTAAATCAGATTGTACATGGTGGTGGGGGGAAGCACAGGGAGGAGGGAACAGTGCTCTGATTGGTCAGGAATGGCAGAGTGCTGCCCCTGGAAGGATGAGTGAGTAGTGAATCAGCCCCCTGGCAGCCAAATGGACAGAAAGTGGGGAGGACTGGTTCCCTGGAGGAAATGAGGCTCCCCTTACCAGAAGAAAGAGAATGTTTGCTGGAAGGACAAAAATAACACATTCCCAATAGATCTTGACAAACTGAAAGATGTGTCTATGAAGTCATCAGGATGGAAACCATCATCTGGCAAAATAAAAAGTGACTTTATCCTTACTTTGGGGGGATGGGCAGAAGGTATGGAAAGGGCGGGGCCTAATGGTCATCTTCAAATATTTGGAATATTGTCACGATGAAGAGGGATTAAACATGTTTCTGTGAAGCTTTAGGAGATAAATAGGACCTAGGCTCAGATATTACAGGGATGTAAATTATCCATAAAACACATATGTGTAAATAAATAAACGAGTAGCTTATACATGCATATAGATACAAAATAATTACAATTTAAGTTGTCCAGAAAAGGAACAGGCTTATTTGAGAGGTGGTAAGCTTGTCATGCCTGGGAAGCCGGCAATAGGCTTATCACTCTTATCACGACTAATAAAATATGCTTGTGCTTCCTTCTTGCTTTGGCTTTTTCATAAACACTGTGTCTAGGTAGACACTATCTGGAATGCCCCACCCCAGTCTTGTCTTGGAGAAATCTGCCCCACCCCAACAATTTCAAACCAGAGTACTTTTTCCTCTGAGGTGCACCTGGTGTCCTCTTGTTAATCATGACCCTGGGGATATGCTGGCTGGAGTTGTAATCACTTCATCCTGTCCCTTAACTCTCTCCAGGCTGGTGAAAGCACTCCCTCAGTATCTTACTCAAGAAATGTTTGCTGAGGGGCACCTGGGTGGCTCAGTCGTTAAGCATCTGCCTTCAGCTCGGGCCATGATCCCAGTGTCCTGGGATCAAGCCCCGCATTGGGGCTCCCTGCTCAGTGGGAAGCCTACTTCTCCCTCTCCCATTCCCCTTGCTTGTGTTCCCTCTCTGGCTTTTTCTCTGTCAAATAAATAAATAAATAAAATCTTTTAAAAGTTTGCTGAATAAATAATTGTATCTGTTCTTTTGTGGAAGGATTCTTGCCTTGCGGGGTGGGGGGAGGTGTGTGACTAAGGGGCCACAAGGATCCTGCTGAACTCCCAAGATTCTGTGACTAGCACATGGCACTGAACTTGGAGGTGACTTACAGATGAATAATTGGGAATACCCAGGGCCACTCTGGCTTTTGCAGCTACTGGGGAAGAGAGAAGGAGGCATTCTCTCCTGCCCTTCCTCTGACAGTTACACCAACAGGCAGTCATGGGAGAACTGCAAGGGGAAATTAAGTTGCCTCCTCTCGGTCCTTGTGCCTTGGCACCGCTCCTCCCCAAACCTGTTAGAAAGTCCTAGCTCCCTTCCTCCTCTAGCTGCTGTTACTCCTCCTTCCCACCCTGACAGGCGACACCATCCCCAGGAAGCTTTCGGGAAAGCACTTCCCCCTCTTTTCCACCCGCCAAGCTGGAGTTACTTCTCCTTTTCTGGACTCCCTCCCATTGCGGGAGGAGGGGGGTAGTAAATGGCCTGCCCGCACCAAGGCACTTCCCACAGCAGACCTCGCTTTACTTCTCTCTCCCTTTAAGTTTGCTTTCTCCTTGTTGAAGTCATGCACCAAGTCCACGCGTGGCCTCTGCGCCCCAGGCAGGAGACCCGCGCGTACACGCCCCCCCCTTTGCTACATGAGTGGATGCCAGAAAGAGTAGGACATCAGCATTCTAGAATTTTACAATTGCAAGAGTCGTCGGGAGTCACCTAGTGAAACCCCCTTTTTACAAATGCTCTTTCTGGAGTTTCCGGAAAGAAGCTATTGGCTTCATTCAGGTCCTTTTCTTCTCGAGGCCCAAAGCACTTTTGCTGGTGATGATCTCAACACGCTAGGCAGGTAGGAGGGAGCGGTAGGTAGGTGTCAGTATCCTCCCTCTCCCCCCAAGGGAAACTGACTCAGAGAAACGGGGCGACGGGCCTCGGTGGGGCGGGGGCTGTAACGGGAATTCAGGGCTCCGGGCCAACGTGGAATTTATTGTGCCTCCTTTTGGGAAGCGTGAAAGTGAAGTAATCAATTTACGAGGCCCAGGCGAGGACCCTTTAGCCCCCCAGAAGGATCGGGTTGGGTCAGGAGGATTAATGCAGCTAAGGGCTTGCAGCATTGACCCCTTGGCAATTTGTCGAGGTCCAGCCGGGTCCGCCGCCCTTCCCTCTACAGGGTGACCAATGGGCTTCGGCCTCTTTAAGGCCCCAGAGCCCCGCCTCCGGCTCGTCGCCGTCCTCCTCCCACCTCCTAGCCGCAGCTCCGCCAGTTTCAGACTTCCCTTGGCGATGAGGTCATCTTCTCGTTGCTCATTGGCCGCGCTGGGCCGTCAGTCACAGGAAGTCCCGCCGCCGTCCTCACCTCGTTCGCACCCCTCCCTCCCCGCCCTCCCTGTAGTGCTCCAGTCCCAGCCCCCCCAAGGCCTCTGATTGGTCATTGCTGCTGTCACTCTTCCAGCAGGCAGTGTGGGAGGTGGGAGGCGGGTGTGGTGGGAGGGGCCGCAGCTTCCGTGGCTGAGAGGAGCCGGCGGCCGCCGTGTCTGTGGTGTCCGAGGCGGCGGCGAGAGCGACCGTTCCATCCTCCCCACCCCCTCGGCTCCGCTCGCCACAAGCCCTCCGCTTGCGCAGCCCTCTCCTCAGCTCCGTGCGCCCTGGCCAGGCGTTGAACCTCGGAAGGGGAGGCGCGCGGTAAGAGCCGGAGGGGGACCGCCGCGGAGCCCGGGCTGGGAGGAGCGCGAGGCGGTGAGTGAGAGTCCGGGCAGGGGCCCCCTCCCCCACCGCGGCCCCGCCCCGAGCATCCTTTCTCCTCGCGACCCCGACGCGCGCCCTCGGGGTCGGGCTGCGCGGGTCCCACAGCCGGGCCCCCAGCACGCCGCCGCTCGCTTCGCCCGTCTCTCCCCTCCCGGCCGGGGTCGCCCAGCCGGGGCGGGCGGCCCAGGGCGCGGCCGTGCACCTGTGAGCCGCCTGGCCGGGTAGCGCCCGCGGGGGGATGCGGGGGTGGGGGGAGGGTCCTGCACCGGTTGCGTGCGGGTGTGTTTTGACTGCAGGGACCCGGTGTCGGGCGCTTTCCCCGGGATCCATGTGCAGTCCTAGGATTCCCAGGCAAGGGAGCCTCACCCGGACTTGTTGATGCCTCTGTCAGCAACCTGAATGCCGCCAGGTGTAAGGGATCTGGCAGATTTCAAACTTGACGGCCGAGAACTTGACTCTCTAAGAAAGTGTCTGTCAGGACGCTTTGATTACTCCTCCCACCCTGGCCGGTACCGGAGGGAAGCAATGATCCTCTGTGGTAGCTAGGGCTGGGGCGTTCAGCTCAGACTCTCCAACCTGCCATTCGCTAGCTATGTCGTTTTGGGCTTCAGTTTCCTTTTCAGGAAAATGGGCATAATACCTACTACATGGGGTCATCGTGATTTGAGAACAACGAGTAGATCAGTTTGTATTTAAGCACCAGCCCAACTTGGCTTTGTCAGGATCTTTCTTTTCTCACTGTTGTATGGATAGCGTAAGTAAAAGGCAGTTTGGTGGACACTTGACTACTTACCAGCTGTAGTTGGGGTGAGGTATGTGTATACGGGAATGTGAAAGATGTCACTTAAATAATGAAATTACACCTAGCTTCATGTGTTTTTACATACTTAGAAGTCCATAAGAAGTCTGAAATGTCCCCAGGTTGCCAGCTTTTGAGATCTTTTCAAGATCTCTTCTACCTGAAGCCAGAGCTTGTAACATACTCATTATTTTCATTAAAAAGTGAAATTCACGTGTTTTATGTTAGAGGGCCCCAAAAAACTCCACAAATTTCACTGAAGCAGTTTTACAGTTGAAAAGCAGTCACCTCCCAGGAGTGAGGTGGTACAGCCAGCTGGCACACAGCCCCCCCGACTGCAGGGTGGGGAACACTTGGCTGAAAGTTGTTAAATTAAGTTTTGACTAAGGTCATTTGCATTTTTGTAGTGAATCAAAGGGCTTTATGATAGCTTCTTAGTGAAGTGTTTTAGAAAGAGGCAAGCCAATTATTGCTTTTTTCAAAGACACACGCAAAGAAAAACTGACTGTAGTCCGTCTAGCATTGGCTTCAGTTCTTTGCCAGTAACTGTTAAGAGACCCTGTTTAGAAAGAAAGGCTTTCACAAGTCACATTTCTTTGGTTAAGTTTTTTATTTAGAGTAAAATCGTGAGATGGAAGAGTAAGATGTATCCCATAATCCAAACGTATTTATTGCAGACTTTCCACATCCTTAGTCCTCTACTGAGTGCTATTAGGAAGGGATTCAAAAGAAGTATGAAACAGCCCATAAAGAGCAAAACCATAAAATTGGGTCACTTAATACTAGCTTCGGGTACCACTTAAGTAATGACTTCATTCATTCATTCATTCAGTAAATAAACTTGTTCCTTGCCAAAACATGCCATGTGTTTTGTTTTTGTTTTTGTTTTTTTTAAGATTTTATTTGAGAGTGAGAAAGCACAGAGGGAGAGGGAGAAGCAGACTCTCCACTGAGCAGAAGCCCAATATGGGGCTCAATCCCAGGACCATGAGATCATGATCTGAGCCCAAGGCAGATGCTTAACTGACTGAGCCACCCAGGTGCCTTGCCAGGTGTTTTTTCTAAAAGCCAAGGTTTCCGGGATAAGTGTGATATGGTTCCTGCTCATAGGAGCTCACGGTCTAGTGTGAAAGCCAGAAAGTGACAGATAATTGTAACACACTGTAATAAACTCCAGAACTGTATGGGAAGGTCAAGGGAACTTTTCCTTTGCACTTCAAAGAGTAGGTGGCATTTGAGCCAAATATTAACTTATTAGACGAAGAAGAGGAAGATCATTCTTCTTACAGTTACAGAAGTAACTGAGCTTGGAAAGATTTCCTGAAAGATCTTCTGACTGCGGGTATAAGCCCTAGGAAAGGGGAAGGAGACTGATATTTCTTGATGCCCACTATGTAATAGGCATTAAGCTGGGCTTTTAATGTTACTGCTTCATTAGTCCTATGAAGTAGATTTTGCCTCCACTTTAGGACAGGAAAACTGAGGCTCATCATAGTTAAATGATTTGTCTAAGGTTACACAGTTAGTGACAGAGCCAGGACTTGAATTTCTGACATAAAAGTATGTATGCTCTTTTTTTTTAACACTCTGTAAAAATAAATATAAATGAGGTGAGAATAGTTCCTTCTGTATATGTCATTTTACTATATCAGTTACAAATTACTTTCTGTGAAATAAATGTTCATATTTGATTTAGAGTTGCTAAAACTTGTATAATACAAGCTATCAAATGGTATTTCTTTTATAAGTTTGAGGTTTGCTAAAAAGTGTGGTTCGTGGAAGCATTTAATGGAAGACATTGATACATACAAATTCTGTATGGGGCACTTAACAAAGCTGTTAAACAGGTATGGACTTCCCTTGAGACAGTAGCTTAAATATTTAAATGTATAAAGTGGTGTGCAGATATATGGCCAATAAAATTGAAAATGAAAGGGATAAAATGGTTTTGAGTAATTTTTCTGAAAGGGGAAATTAGAATTTCAAAGTCATTAACAGATTGTTATATCTAGAGAGACCACTGGGGACTATAAGCTCCACAAAGGCAATTTGTTTCTTCTCAGCTTGAAGAGCAATTTTTGGGGGATGCCTGGGTGGCTCAATTGTTAAGCATCTGCTTTCGGCTCAGGTCATGATCCCAGGGTCCTGGGGTAGAGTCCTGCGTTGGGCTCTGCTCATCAGGGAGCCTGCTTCTTCTTCTGTCTGCTGCTTCCCCTGCTTGTACTCTCTCTCTGACAAGTTAATAAATAAAATCTTAAAAAAAAAAAAAACAAACAATTTTGGGGACATAGTAGATGCTCAGGAAATATTTGTTGAATAAAAGATGAATGTGAATATATATTTACAATGAGCGGTGTGTTTATATAGATGCTCATGTTGATAGAATTGGTTGACATAGGAACATTTTCATCTTCCGAGAAAACACTTTAGCCAGGAGATTATATTTCAGAAAGTCTTTGAAAGAAAAGAGGGAAGACTGACAGATTACAGAAGTGGCACAGGCATACACCATATAGGTAGTTTATAAATGGTTATACTTTGGAAGAAAATGAACATTGAACAAGGGGAATGGCCCGTTGACAGCATTCAAATAGAGGCACTGTTTATTGATAAGGCTTTAATGAGTTTTCAGAATCAAGGAAACAGTCTCTGCTCTTTTTTTTTTTTTTTTTTAAAGATTTTATTTATTTATTTGACAGACAGAGATCACAAGTAGGCAGAGAGGCAGGCAGAGAGAGGAGGGGAAGCAGGCTTCCCGCTGAGCAGAGAGCCCGATGTGGGGCTCGATCCCAGGACCCTGAGATCATGACCTGAGCCGAAGGCAGAGGCTTAACCCACTGAGCCACCCAGGCGCCCCCAGTCTCTGCTCTTAAGCAACTTAAGTTTTAGAGTTTTAGAGACTAGGTGTTAGCTATCTATTACTGTGTTAACGTGTTACCCCCAAAATTAGTGTTTGAGATAAGAGTAAACATTTATTATTCATTCCTCACAGTTTCTGTGAATCAGGAATTTGGGAGCAGCTTGAGCAGTGGTTCAGTCTCAGAGACTCTCAAGAGATTGCAGTAATATGGCATCTGGAGTTGCAGTCATCTGAAGGGAGACAGGCTGGTGGATTGTCTCTTCTAAAGTGGCTACTCAGATTGTTGGCAAGTTGGTGTAGGCTGTTGGTGGGAGGTCTCCGTTCTTCTCCCTGCGGGACTCTCCATAGAACTACTTGAATACCCTCCTGGCCTGACAGGTGGCTTCCCCCAGAGCAAGTAATCCAAGAGACCAAGGTGCATTGTCCTTTATGACCTAGCTTCAGAGGTCACATACCATCATTTCTCCAGTATTCTGTTGGTCACATATTGTGGGAAGGGATTACATAGGGGTGTGAATATGAGGAGGTGAGAATCATTAGGGGCCATCTTGGAGGCTGGCTACCACAATGGGTAGCATAGAACAGAAGAAGTGTTGGAAGGGGGTACAAAGTGCTGAGGGAGGGGGGGAGGATTCAGGTGAGGGAAAGCTTACTTTTGGGAAAATGAGGGAACTGGGAAAGATTTAAGTCTTTTAACAGATATTCGTAGGTATTTATTGGGTGTTTACTGTGTGCCCTCAACATGGTAGGCTAATATGTGGAAGTGAATGGGGGCTGTATGAAATGTTTTTTTTTTTTTTTTTTAAAGTATTTTGAAGATTTTATTTCTTTATTTGACAGACATAGATCACAAGTAGGCAGAGAGGCAGGCAGAGAGAGAGAGGGGAGGAAGCAGGCTCCCCGCTGAGCAGAGAGCCCGATGCGGGGCTCGATCCCAGGACCCCGGGATCATGACCCGAGCCGAAGGCAGAGGCTTTAACCCACTGAGCCACCCAGGCGCCCCTGTATGAAATGTTTTAAGTAGTCTCAGCCAGCTTTGGTACTAAGGACAAACACTTAATCTCTGTGTGTGAAGGTGGAGTAATTTTTCTGATACTGAGGAGAGCACTAACTTGTCAGAGTGATAGAGGAGCAGTTAAAAGCATAAGTACTAGAGCCAGACTTCCTGGGCTGGAGCCCTACCTCTACCACATGCTGGCTGTGTGACCTTGGGTGTGTGGCTCTGGTGCTCTTAACCACATCTTCTTGGTAACTCACTATAAAATGGGGATAATAATAGTGGCTGCTTTATACTGCTGCTATAAAGATTAAATAAGTTAAAAATTTGCCCGAGTCCTTGGAACAGGTTCACATGCATCATCATCACCATCATGATCGTTCATTTTGGGCAGTAGTGTAGAACTGGCCGTGGGTGAATGAGGTTCGACTCAGAGATGAGTGAATGTGGAATGATGTGAGTATTCAGAGGCTTTTAAATGTCAGTCATTTAAATATAATCACTTTAAATGTAATCATTTGCTGCTTCAGCATCAGTTTTTCCAGTTTTGAGTACTTATGTTTAGATAATTTTTATTTCACAAATAGAGTGAACCAGTGATTTCATTTAGCTGAACTCCCCAAGTACAACACCTCAGGAGGTGCACCGTTGCCTGTGAGAGGTATCTTGCGTTCTCTTGTTGTCCCTCTAAATTACTGGGCCCTCTGTCTGCAGAATGGGTTTAGCCAGAAGCAGTACTTAACGGTACAACTTCACAAGAGCTTAGTGGTGGAACCAGGACCCATAGTAAAATACCAGAGTGAGCACTTTTGTGACTGAGTCACAAAAGAATCCTCAGAGACTGATACTTAACACTAAGTCTGTCACTTTTGTGAAGAGGGAAGATCATTGAACTCCATCTTTTTGCAAGTGTTAAAGCAGGAGTTGGCTGCTCTGCCAGGGTGCCTTGGGTGGAGCTAATTGCCTACATTGCCTTCAGTTCTGTTGTTCAGGGACTCCAGTCCAACTCTCATTGTTTAGTTGAACAAAGGTGCTGAGATATTAAGTGGCTCAAGGCTCCACAACATTCTAGTGGCTGAGCCTGGGCACTTCACCCTGTGTTTAACGTTGGCTCACATAGTAATGAAGACCTATAGAATCTTTGGAAGATTGAGCATTGTGAAAATGTCTTTTCTTCAGATACCATATTTTTACTTTAGTGGTATGTCGGATTTGTTTGCTTTCCTACTTACTTTTATTCATATGCCTTTAGAAATCATTCTGTTTATATGAGTCCTGGTAATAAGTAATTTGGATAGCTCATTTTGAAATGTGGAATGTATTCTCTGTTACTGAATTTGAAGACAGGTGGGCTACTTACAGGTCTTTGACCTCTAAAATTATGAGTGGGAATTATGGGTCACTTGAAAAAAATGAAAAACTCCGTAGTATGAGAGAGTAAAATAACTAGTGAAGTAACATGTCAAGTTTGAGGGCATGAGCAGAACTAGGTACTGGCAGTTATCAGCTGTGTAATCATAGGCTCACCACTTAACCTTCTTGTGACTAGTTTTTTTTTATCTATAAGCTGGGGTTAATGATTCTTACAACATGAGGGGGTTATAAGGATCATGGAGTCACAGTGGACTTGTGCTACCTCATTAATTTTTACACCAGCTCTGTGAAGTAATAGCTCCCTTTTGTAGATGAGGAAAGAGAAGCTTGGAGAGATTCACTAATTTAGGAAGTTTGAACCAAGTTCTGTCTCTCTTTCTCTCTCTCTTTTTTTTTAAGTAGGCTCCATGCGCTATGTGGGGCTTGAATTCTCAACCCTGAGATCAGGAGTCACATGCTCCACCAGATGAGCCGGCCAGGCATCCCCCTAGGTCTGTTTTTGAATTAAAAGATACTGACTCCCTCTGATAATGTATATGAAGTGCCTAACTTTGCCTTCAGTAAATGTCTGTTTCTGTTCACTTTCTTTTGCATAGTTTGTGAAAATGGTACTATGCTGAGAATTCTTTACGGTAATAATCAAGGTGTTGCAGCTTTCAAAGTGTTCTTTGCAGTATTCCTTATATGTATCTTGTTGCTGTTCCTGAAATAGAAAGCTATAATAGTGATTTCACATCCAAAATTGCTCAATAAATACTAAATAAGGACATACTATAGTGTCCAAATTTTAAACATATTTTGTCAGTGTTTCAGTTATCTTTATAACTGTAAATGGCATAAGTGATGCCAAAGTCTCCTAATTGTGGTTAATTTGTACATATTTTCACTACCACAAAATTTGTAGGAACTTGGAAAGTTGTCCTCTCCTCATATTTTAGGACACACCATGTTGCATTTTGGTTTGTGAGTGGTGGTAACGATTTCATGGTGAAACTGGCTTTATCATTGATATATTTTGTTATATGATGGATGTATTTTTTTTTGTAAGATTATTTTTATTTATTTATTTATTTATATATTTCATTAAGTAAGCTCTATACCCAACATGGGGTTCGAACTTGTAACCCGGAGATCAAGAGTCACGTGCTCTACCGACTGAGCCAGCCAGGTGCCTCTGTATGATGGATGTACTTAAAAGTAGTCTTTTAAAATTTGCCTTATATTGATTGTCTCGCCTTTCAAAACAATTTAGAAATCAAAGGTAAGGACCGTTTTCTTTCTTATCTCTGTTACTTGGGATAATCACTTTTTATGGAAAATCAACTGAACTAAAGCTTCCATTTACAAGCTTTTCACTCTTTAATATTCCAGGTTAATGCCCTAAGGTGGCAAGGGAGGCAAAGATGTCATGGTATTTTAAATTCCCCATTTTGTAGATTCAGTGGATCTTTTTTTTTTTTTTAAGATTTTATTTAAAATCTTTTTTTTTTTAATTTAAAAGATTATTTATTTATTTATTTGTCAGAGAGAGAGAGAGAGAGAGAAAGAGCGTGCACAAGCAGGCAGAGCAGCAGGCAGAGGTGGAGAGAGAAGCAGAGAAGCAGGTTCCCTGCTGAGCAAGGAGCCCGATGCGGGACTCCATCCCAGGACTCTGGGATCATGACGTGAGCCGAAGGCAGTGGCTTAACCGATTGAGCCACCCAGGCGTCCCTCAGTGGATCATTTCACATTCTGGTTGACATTTCCCTTCTGTTCGGATTTTTTTTTTTTTTGCCAGAGAAGATGGGGGAAGACCTGGAAGGGTGGGAATAGGAAACCAGGAGTACAGTGAAGATCATAGATTAGTGATTTGACTTGAAATTAAATAAATTTGAAACTTCCCTTTAATGCAGTAGAATACCATAGGATGGTGTGGCTCATTTGTGTAATATCTGTCATGAATCTTTGTATACATTGAGTAAAATGATTATTTAGTCATTTTCCTAAGTCAATCACTCTGTAGCATGATCAACCTTTTTTTTTTTTTTAACCCCTTTCACTTTTACCTGAAGCTGATTCTGAAGGTGAGCCTGGCAGAAACAATTTGTATGAAAATTTGGACGAGGTATTCATGACATTTTATTTTCAACATGTTTAATAACCTGTTGGATGCCTGAATAAAACTGAGTTAATTATAGTGTAACCTTTTGTTCTATTTGGAGAGTGTTAAGGGATTTTTGAATACCCTCCAAAATTCACCTTCATCAAGTGAGCTTAGAAAGCTCTTTCTAGAGCAAGGATCCTCAAAATTTTACCTTTATGATTTTCTATTTCTTCTGGCCACTTCGTTTTCTTTTGAAAAAGCATAGATTTTCCTACTGTTTGGAGATAGGAGGGATGAGTTTGGAGTTGAATGCACCTGTTTTCAACTTGGCTCTACTGGTTGCTGGCTGTGTGATCTTGGGCAAGGGAATTAATCTTTCCAAATCTCTATTTCCTCATAGTTTAGTTGTGAGAGGTAAATAAGTTACATACAAAGCATTTAGCACATAATGGGCATTCTGTGCATGTTAATTTTCATAACATCCAGAACTTTTCTTTTGTAGCAGTAGCTACAATTATAGCTAAATAATTGTGTAATTATTTATGTTTTCTTAATAAGCTTCATGAGGCCAGGGACCAGGTCTCTTCATTGCTATTTTGTCAGCATTTAACATCGTGCTTGGCACAGGATATAATAGATGCTCAATAAATACTTGTTGAATGAGTGGAAGTGACCCCCCCCTACCCTGTCCTCCCTTGCCTTAAAGGACAGTGTCCTGAACTTAGTTCCTTTGGCCCAGTTGAGAATTAACCGACTTTTTACTTGATACTTGGTCCATTAACAACTGGAGCTAGGTAAAGGGGAAGGTAATGAACAGATGAATAACAACCACAGCATAATAATATTCAAAGTAAATATGATACTCTAAAATTCTCGTACTCTGGATTTTCTAACCTTTATAATCTGATGTCCAGCCCCAAATTCTACCAGAACAGTTTTCAGTGAGGCCACCACTGACTTGCATGTTGGTGAGCCAGTGGATTGTCCCTAGCTTAGTAAAATGTTCACTCTTATAGTTACTCAGGCAAGAAACTGGGCATCATCTTCTCTTCCTTTCCCATTCATAGCCAATCCATCAGTGAATCCTGCTAGTTCTGTCTGCCAAATATATCCATATCTGATCACGTCTCACCACCTCCGTTGTAATCATCCTTGTCCAACCCATCAGATTAGTTTGCCATGGCTGGTTACTATAACAAATCACCACAGACTTGGTGGCTTAAAACAGCCCAAATTTATTCTCTTAGAGTTCTGAAGCCTAGATGTCTGGAATCAGTTTCATTGGGCCAAACTTAGGATGTCAGCAGCAGAGCTGCATTCCTTCTGGATGCTTTAGGGGAGAGTAAGTTCCTCACCTCTTCCGGTTTCTGGTGGCTGCCAGCATTCTTTGGTTTGTGGCAGTATCACTTCAGTCTTCAAGTGCAGCATCTTCAGGTCTCTGCATCTCTTTCAGCTCTAGAGATGTTTGTCACATCTCTCTCTGCCTCCTTTTTTTTTTTTTTTTGAAGATTTTATTTATTTATTTGACAGACAGATCGCAAGTACACAGAGAGGCAGGCAGAGAGAGAGGAAGGGAAGCAGGCTCCCCACTGAGCAGAGAGCCCAATGCGGGGCTCGATCCCAGGACCCTGGGACCATGACCTGAGCCGAAGGCAGGGGCTTTAACCCACTGAGCCACCCAGGCGCCCCTCTCTGCCTTTTTTTTTTTTTTTAAAGATTTTATTTATCTATTCAACAGAGAGAGAGAGATCACAAGTAGGCAGAGAGGCAGGCAGAGAGAGAGGAGGTAGCAGGCTCCCCGCTGTGCAGAGAGCCCGATGTGGGGCTTGATTCCAGGACCCTGAGATCATGACCTGAGCCAAAGGCAGAGGCTTAACCCACTGAGCCACCCAGGTGCCGTCTGCCTCCTTTTTATAAAGATACATGATTGCATTTAGGGCTCACCCAGATAAGCCAGGGTAATCTCCCCATCTTAAGATCCTTAATTTAATTGCTGGAAAGATCCCTGCCCTTGTTTTGTTTGTTTGTTTGTTTTTTGCTATTTAAAGTAACATTCATAAGTTCCAGGGTCTAGGATGTGGAAAATGTGGGTATGTTTAGGGTGCCATTTTTCAGTCTTACCACAGTCTGTCCTTTGGCCCCCAAAGATTCACATTTGTCCCATATGCAAAGTACATTCATCCCATTCCAACATTCTCCCAAATCCTAATCTGCTGCAGCATCAGCTCAAGCTCAGGATCTCATCTTCATGTCATCAGCTCAGAAGTACAAAATCTCATTGTATAAATTCTCCAGATTAGGTATATGTGAGACTCTGTGGGTATGATCCATCTTGGGGAAAAATCTAGTTTCTGTGAAACTAGAAAACAAGTTATATGTTCCCAAAATACAGTGGTGGGACAGGTAAAGACACTCCTGTTACAAAAAAGAAAATGCAAGGAATAAGTGTGTCACTAGTCCCAAGCAGTTTCAAGGGTCCAGCAGGGAAAATTTCATTACGTTTCAAAGCCTGGGAGGAATCCTGTGTGGCTTTAGACTCCATGCTCTGGGCCCACGGCTCTGGCTTCTGGGCTCACGGCTCTGGCTTCTGGGCTCAAGGCTCAGCTCTAGTTTTCTTCTTTTTTCCCCTTACTTTCTTAAATTGAGTTATAATTGAAAAATAACATTATTAATTTCAAGTATACATTGTAATGATTTGATATTTGTTTATATTGCAAAATGATCACAGTAAGTTTAGTTAACATCTGTCACCATTTATAGATAAATTTTTTTTCTTCTTTTAAGATTTGCTCTCAGCAACATCCAGATATGCAATACAGTATTATAACTAGCGTCACCATGCTGTACATTACGTCCCCATGACTTATTTTTGTAACTGGAAATTTACACCTTTTGACCCTCTTCACTTTTCTGTGGCTGAAAAGTGTTTATGTATACCACACTTTCTTTATCAGTTCATCCCTTAGAGGATATTTAGGTTGTTTTCATCTCTGGCTCTATTGTATGTGGTGCTTGCATTGAACATGGGGATGCATAGGTCTTTTCGAATTAGTGTTTTTGTTTTCTTTGGATAAATACCCAGAAGTGGTAGTTCATATGGTAGTGCTATTTTTAATTTTTTGAGGAACCTCCTTCATACTGTATTCCATCCTGGTTGTGTAAATTTACACTCCCACCAACATTGCACAGATGTTCCTTTTTCTCCATATCCTCACCAACACTTGTTATTTTTTGTCTTTTTAATAATGGCCGTTCTGACAGATGTGAGGTATCTCGTTGTGGTTTTGATTTGCATTTCCCTGATGATGAGTGATGATGAGCATCTTTTCATCTACCTGTTGCCCATCTGTATGTCTTCTCTGGAAAAATGTCTGTTGAGATCCTCTGCCCATTTTTAAATCAGATTTTTTTTTTTTTGCTGTTGAGTTGTGGAGTTCTTAAAAAATATGTTTTAGATATTAGCCCCATATCAGATATATGGTTTGCATGTCTTTTCCCCTATTCAGTAGGTTCTATAAAAGGGATTGTCTTCCAGTTTCCTGTAATGTTCCTCATTTCTTTCGGAGTCCTTACCAGGAGCATCTTTAATGTTCATATTCTTAATAGCATTCTGTTTATGAGATTTGTATTCTCTAAAACGATACAGGCTTTCCCTACTGTACTTCTTGCTTCCTTCTGAGCTCTCACCACGAGTGCTTTCAATGTCCGTATTTCTAACAATAGTCTGTCGAAGGCAACCTAAGATTTTTTATTATGCTTCTAAAAATTCTGCAGTCTCTACCCATTATCCAGTTTCAAAGACACTTCCACATTTTTAAGTATTTAAACAGAACACTTACAGATATCAAAATCTATATTAGGGTCTAACCGGAGAAACAGAATGAGTAGGAGATATACATTAAGAGATTATTATAAGGATTTATTCCTTATATTATATAGGGGATGGCTAAGCAGGTATGATATCCATATGCCAGGATGTCTTGAGCTGAAGTTGCTCTCCACAGGTAGAATTTCTTCTGGGAAACATCGGTTCTGCTCTTAAGGCTTTTTAATTCAATTGAATCAGGCCCACCTAGATTTTCTAGGACACTGTCCTTTACTTAAAGTCAGCTGATTATGAACATTAATCACACCCACAAAATATCCACGGATATCTTCACAGAAACACTTAGTGTTTGAATAACTGGAGATGGTAGCTTAATCAAGTGACCCATACAACTGACCAGCACATAATCACTATTATTGCTTGCTTGGATTACTGCAGTAGCTTCCCCTGAACTGAATTCCTGTTTCTGTTTTGATTTTTTTTGGTGATCTGCTGTCCACATAGATTATAGATCTTATGATCTGTTTTCCAGAGTCGGTTTCATGATCTGCCACTCTCCACCTGGCTTACTCTGCTGTAATCCCACTGGATTCCAGGTCTTTGTGCTTGCTCTTTTCTTTTTTTTTTTTTAAAGATTTTATTTATTTATTTGACAGACAGAGATCACAAGTAGGCAGAGAGGCAGGCAGAGAGAGAGAGGAGAAAGCAGGCTCTCCATGGAGCAGAGAGCCCGATGTGGGGCTCGATCCCAGGACCCTGGGATCATGACCTGAGCCGAAGGCAGAGGCTTTAACCCACTGAGCCACCCAGGCGCCCCAAGTGCTTGCTCTTTTCTCAGCCTGAAATACTCTTTCCCTAAATCTCCACATGGTTTACTTCCTCACATTTTTCAGATCTTTGCTCAGATGTCTCCTTATTAGAGAGACCCACCACATATTTAAAAAAAAAAAAAACCAAAAACCACCTTCTCGGTTGGTTAGGCGGCTGCCTTTTGGTTCAGGTCATGATCCCAGGATTGAGCCCCGAGTCAAGTTCCTTGCTCAGTGGGGAGTCTGCTTCTCCCCCCCGCCTGCCATACCCCCGGGTTGTGCTTGCGCGTGCTCTCTCTCTCTCTCTTTCTGTCAAACAAATAAAATCTTAAAAAAGAAAGCCACCTTACTCTTTAATCTGAGGCAGTTCTCATTTCCCTTATCCTGCGTCCCTTTCTCTACAGGACTTGACACGTATTTTTTTTTTTTTTTCCCTCTAAGATTTTGTTTATTTGAGAGCAGGAGAGAAGAATCACGAGCGGGAGGGAGGGGCAGAGTGAAGGGGAGAGGGACAAGCAGACTCCCTGCTGAGGATGGAGCCTGCTGCTGGGCTCGATTCCAGGGCCCCTCAGGTCATGACCTGAGCCAAAGGCAGACGCCCAACTGACTGAGCCACCCAGGCGCCCCAACATGTATTTGGTTTTTGTTTGTCTCCTCCCACTAGATCATATTCTCTACAGGGGCAAGGATTTTGTTCATTGCTGTATCCTCAACACCAGTAGTACTTAGCATATTGTAGGTGCTTAATATTTTTGAACAGATTAATGAATGAAGGGACGGCCATTTTCATTCTTATTTTACCTCTCATGTGCTATTTAACATAGTTGATCACCTCCTTAAGGCCATTTTATATTCTTGGTATGACATTATTCCCCTAGTTTTTCATCTAATGCTTATTTGTTCCTTCTACCTTTCCTGCTGTCCTTCCTATCTCTTTTGCTAGCTGTTCTTCATGTTGGCCTCTGAGTATGGGACTTTCTCAGGAGTTAGCTTTAAACCCTCTTATTGCCTGTCTGTAGGAGATCTCATCTAGTCCCTAGCTTTAAAAACTACTCGTCTGTAATGATTCCCAAGTATGTATCTCCATATTTTTTTTAACAGAACTCACTTTGCCACCTCCACCCGGAGGTCTCACGGACATCTCAAATTTATATTCCCAATTGATCTCTTAGCCTTCTTTTCCTCTTGCCAAAGTTGTTCCTGCTCCTGTGTTCCCCATTTCTGTAAATGGTACTTCTGTCTATCTGGTTACACAAGCCAGAAATCTGACAGGTCATCTTTGATAATCTGCCTCTCTCAGCTCACATTCATTTGGTCATCAATTTTGGTTGGTAATCACTCCAGAAATATTGACAAATCTTATTTGTCAATTTCTGTTTCTGCTGACGTCACTGTAGCTAGTCTAAGTCGTGCTCTTTCCAGGACCACATCAATATATTCTTACCTAGTTTTACTGCTTCTGTTCTTCTTTCTTTCTTTCTTTTTTTTTTTTTTTTTTATTTATTTGACAGTCAGAAATCACAAGTAGGCAGAGAAGCAGGCAGAGAGAGAGAGAGAGAGGAGGAAGCAGGCTCCCTGCTGAGCAGAGAGCCCGACATGGGGCTCGATCCCAAGACCCTGGGATCATGACCTGAGCCGAAGGCAGAGGCTTTAACCCGCTGAGCCACCCAGGCGCCCCTGTTCTTCTTTCTGACCGTAACTAACCATTTCTCTACACTGAAGTCAGAGTTTTAAAATGCAAATATAATTATATTATACTTCTGCCTTTTCCCCTAAGTGTTTCACTGGATATAGGCTCCAAGCAGGCAACTTAAATACAGAATTAGGTAGATCAGGGATTTTTAATGAGGAGTGGTAAGACTGTGGTCTATTTGGAGAGAACATGCCCTGTCTAAAGAGAGTTGCCACTTTTTAGTTCTAGGATATTGTTGACATACGGGAGTGTAGGCCCATAATTGCTGATGTTCTGATTTTTTTTTCAAGGGAAGCCAGAAATCTGGATTTTTTCAAAATTGTAGATTTTCTCTGTAATATTAGCAATGAATTTAAAATTTAAGTTTCTTGGGGCACGTGGTGGTGCAGTTGGTTAAGCATACAACTCTTGGCTTTGGCTCAGGTCATGATCTTGGGTCATGAGATGGAGCCATCCATCAGGGTTTGTGCTCAGTGCAGAGCCTGCTTGAGATTCTCTTTCCCCTCTACCCCCCCCCATTCATTATCTCTCTCTTTCTAAAATTGATAAATCTTTTAGAAAGTTTCTTAGGAACAAATTTAGTTAAATATATGTAAGATCTTTAGGCTGAAAATCACAAAACATTGCTGAGAGAAGTTAAAGAAGACTTAAATATTTGGAGATACATCACGTTCATGGTTTGAAAGACCCAGTAATGTAAAGTTGTCCTGTCTTCCCAAAATAATCTATAGAGATTCAGTGTGTTCACAAAGTCTCAGCAGAATTTTTTTGGTAGAAATTGACACTCTGGGGACGCCTGGGTGGCTCAGTTGGTTGGGCGGCTGCTTTCGGCTCAGGTCATGATCCCAGCATCCTGGGATTGAGTCCCGCATCGGACTCCTTGCTCGTCAGGGAGCCTGCTTCTCTCTCTGTCTCTGCCTGCCTCTCTGTCTGCCTGTGCTCGCTCGCTCTCTCTCTCTCTCTCTCTCTCTCTGACAAATAAATAAAATCTTAAAAAAAAAAAAGAAATTGACACTCTGAATCTCAAATTCACATGGAAATGTAAAGGATCTGGAATAACCAAAATAATTTAGAAGTGGAAGAACAAACTTGGAGGAATTAAATTACCTAATTTCAAGACATTGTAAGGCCAGAGTAATCAAGATGGTGTGGTTTTAGTGTAAAAATAGATATGTGGATCATTGGAATACAGTAGGAAGTGCTGAAATAGACACATATGGTCATTTGATTTTCAACAGTGCTAAATGTAATTCAGTAGAGGGGAGGATAGTCTTTTAAACAAATGTTACTGGAACAATTGGATATTTGTAAAGAAGTGAATCTCAGTACCTGTCTCACACTATACACACAAATTAACTTGAAATGGCTCATAGCCCTAAACATACAAACTAAAACCATAAAACTTACAGAAAAAATTATGAGAAGATATTTGTGACCTTGGGATAGGCAAAGATTTTTTAGGAAATAAAAATACTATGGAAGAAAAAATTGGTAAGTCAGACCTGTCAAAAGTGAAATCTCTGTTCTTTAGAAGACACTGTAAGAAAATGAAAAAGTGAGCCACAGACTGGGAGTAAGTATTTATACACACACGCGTATGCACATGTATATATAATTTCATATATATATGTAGATATCTATAGATACATTCATCAAAGAATTTATATTTAAAATATGTAAAAAAAACTTTAAAACTCAAAATATGAGAAATGACCCAGTTAAGAATGAACAAAAGATCTGAATAGATATTTCATAGAAGAAAATATATTTGAATGTCCAAAAGCATGTGAAAAGATGCTCAACATCATTAGGGAAATACAAATTAAAACTACATGCCATGCCATGCCATTTCACACCCACTAGAATAAATAAATCCTCTAGAATAGATAAAATTTAAAAATATGGATAATTCCAAGTATTGGTGAGGATGTGAAACAACTGGAATTCATGTATGTTGTTGGTGGGAGTGTGAAGTAGTACAACTGGTCAGTTTTTTGTAAAGTCAAATACATACTCACACATGCAGCCTTGCAGTCCTGCCCCTTGGTGTTTATTACCCAGGAGAAATGAAAACATATATTCCCAGCAAGATCATGTGACTGTACATAGCAGTTTTGTTCATAATGGCCAAAAATTGGAAACCACCCAAATACTATCAACAGGTGAATAGGTAGGGGGGTGGGAGAGTGGGGGAACCAGGTGGTGGGTATTGGGGAGGGCACAGATTGCATGGAGCACTGGGTGTGGTGAAAAAACAATGAATACTGTTACGCTGAAAATAAATAAAAAATTTAATTTAAAAAAAAAAGTGAATAGGTAAACAAACTGAATAGACAGTGAACTAAAGATACATACAACAATGTGAATGAATCTCAAAAAGTATGTTGGGAGAAGTGAGAAACACTCATTTATATCAGTTTCTTTTTTTTTTTTTTAAGATTTTATTTATTTATTTGACTGAGAGATAGTGAGAGAGGGAATACAAACAAGGGAAGCGGGAGAGGGAGACGCAAGCTTTCCGTGGAACAGGGAACCTGATGCGGGGCTCGATCCCAGAATGCTGGGATCATGACCTGAGCCGAAGACAGATGCGTAACGACTGAGCCACCCAGGTGCCCCTATATCGGTTTCATTTTTTGAATAAATTTTTAAAAGATTTATTTATCTATTAGGCCACGAGTAGGAGGAGCAGAGGGAGAGGGACAGAGAATCCCAAGCAGACGCCATGCTGAGGGTAGAACCTGGCGAAGCAGGGGTTGATCCCACAACCCTGATACCACGACCCAAGCAATCGGATGCTTAGCTGACTGTGCCACCGGTATTAGTTTCATTTATATGTTGTTTCATTTATATGATGTTCTAGAATAGGCAAAACTAATTTATGGTAATAGAAATTAGATCAGTGGTTGCTTATGGCTGGAGTGGAGTGGGGTGGGGAAGATGGACTACAAAAAGGCAGGAGTGATGGGAATTTTTCTTGATTGGGAGTAGTGATAACACAAGAATGTGCATTTGTCAGAACTCATTGAACTGTACACTTAAAATGGGTGCACTTTATTGTAAGTAAATTATACATCAAAGTTGACTTAAAAAAATACTGTTGGTCAGCATTCATTCTGTGGACTAAACCCAAGGTGTTTGTATGCCAAATTTCACTGAGGTCAGCCAGTATCTAACATCTGATATATACACCCCCAACACATGTGCACATTACAAAAATGCCTGGCCCATAATAGGTCTTCAGATTTCTGTTGACTGAGTGGGTGGACGAATAATTGCAGCACCATACAAGAAAATACCCCATTCTTCATCCTCCTGCGGTTTTCCAGCTTCAGTCATTTTACGGAGTTAATTTGGCTTCTCCTGGCAGTAATACCTTGAGTACAAATGAGGTTATTCATTCATTCAAATAGTTGCTGAGCATCTACCATATGTAAAATCCTGCCTAAATAAAGTAATTGCTAACTCTGAAGAATTACACAAATGTCCCTTGATTATATATGTGAAATTAACATTCAATTTAAAAAACAAAGGCTGGGTAAGTTCTTCTTGCTTAGAATTTGTTTCAGCTACCGCTTCTTTGTCTTGTGGATTTACACTGCTGTGGAAAATAGCATGGGCTTAATAATAGACTCTGTTCATTATAACTTCTTAAATGAGAGAAAGGAAAACATTTCAGAATGTCATTCTGGTATAGCTATAGAAACGGCAAATTTCTTCCTTTCTGATTTAGAGTCTGTGAGGGATGAGTGACAGTTTCGTTGCTAGAACCACGTTGTTTGTTCTTAGTCTGTAGTTGTGTGCTGTCTTCATCAAACTTGATTTTGAAGATATTTATAGGGATATTTATAGGTCACGAAGCAGAATTATTACATATTTTTTCGATCAGAACTTTAAGAAAACTGGTCATCATTCTGTATTGATAATTGTTCCTTTCTTGACTGTGATCAGGCTGCCCTGAATTTTCTGGACAGCTTTCTTCCTCCTAATTCTCCAAACTGTGTCCTGGCCTTTTTTTTTTTTTTTTTTAAACAGTAGTTGGAAATTTTTTTTTTTTAAGTTTATTTGTTTAAGTAATCTCTGTACCTAACGTGGGCCTCAAACTCACAGCCCCGAGATGAGGAGCCCTGCGTTCTTCGTCTGAGCCAGCCAGGAGCCCCCATCCTTGCGGATTTTCAAAATTACCCTCAGGCTTAACTCCTTTACAAAACAACTCTCCTTGATTAATACAATGAGTCATCTGACCTCCAACTTGTTTTCAGACTTTCCTCTCCTCATACTGCTCTTTTCCAACTTCTATTTTTTCAATGTCACATTTCTTTTTTTCATTAAGACCTTTTCTTCTTGCTAATATTATTGTTCGCTGAGGGATAGTAGCTGCACCTGATACTGTTTTCTTCTCCATGTTACCTATTGTAAGAGCTGTACCAAGTGAGTTTAGTTAAAGAAGATGGATGATAAATTCTAGCATGAAGCTGAATATGTAGTACTTAGTTCATAATGGATGGAAGCGTAGTGCTTTAGATAAGTGTGGACCCAGGTCTTTTCTCCTTCACTTTTCCTTGGCACGTTCCTCTAAAAAGGAAGCCAGGGAGATTAAGAGTTGCTTCTATCTGATAATACCCCAGAAACTTAAGAGGAGGCAGTTCCCACAGAAGCAGTCTGAGTCCAATTCGAGAGCTTAATGAACCGCCTTTACCTGTACAGCAGTCAGAGAGTATGTCTCTGTGCTGAGACATCAGGGAGACTTGAGAGAAATTTAACAAGAACCTAAACATGAGGAAAAAAGAAGTGCCTATTTGGAATTGCATATGTGTATAATCTTGGTAGTTTATTTTAATTGGAAAGAATCTGTTATCCTCATCCATAACGTTTCTCTGATTTCTCTGACAGAATGGTTTCTTTTTAAGCCCAAGCTAGAATTAATAGCAAACTAAAGAAGGACATTTGTTTATCTGCCATTCCGAATATCCTTTTTCAAACACCTCTTATCTTTGGTGCGTTCAGAATCTTGTTTAGTCATTTTCATTATTCCCAAGATTAACTATACTTTCATTTTACATTCCTGCCTGCAGTGCACGAAGGTTCCAACTTTTCCACATCCTTACCAACCCTGGTTATTTTGTGTGTGGGGTTTTTTTTGTTCTTGTTGTTTGTTTGTTTTTTGGATAGTAGATCCCTTGATGGGTGTGAGGTGGTAGTCTTGTATATGTTTAGTGATTTCATGTATGATGGGTAGCATAGTGTTGTCTCTGTTGATATTATCACGTGACTGTTTTTTCCCCACAACAATTATCACTCATGCCTGAAGTGGTTATTACTGTTACTATTTTACTTGTTACCATAAACTCCGTAATGGCAGAGACCTTGTCCATTTTCATCACTAGTATCCCTAGGGCTGAGATAATACCTGATATGTTACACTTGCTTGGTGAGTACTTGATGAATGAATGAAAGAGTGAATAACAGAATGTAGACATAGTGTAATGGCTAGAATCAAAGACGTGGCATCAGACAGACTTGGGTTTGAATTCTTACTTCCTTGTGTATAAAATAGGCTTGATAATGCCTTCCACATAGGATTTTGGTGAGATTAAATGAGATCACACATGTAAAACCCTTAGTATAGCACCTGGCACATTGTAATTATCTGATGAGTGGTGGCTAATATTATTAGATATTATTATTAGAGAGCGGTCAACTGGCCAGCAGGGTATCAGTGGGGTTGGGGTTTAAAGATCCTCATTCGGTCAGTGATAAGTTATATAATACTGGAACAAGTTGTCTAATCTCTCTGGCCTGAGGTTTTTTTTTTTTTGGTCTGTAAAATAAGAGCATTAAGTTAGATGACCCTTAAGGGCCCACCTGTAATTTTCATTTGATCCTTACTGTTGTGACTGTATTCACTCCAGCAATCACTACCCTTTATTTATTTATTTATTTTTAAAATTCAGGTTTTTTTTTTTAAGATTTTATTTATTTATTTGACAGAGAGAGAAACAGTAAGAGGGCACACAAGCAGGGGGAGTGGGGAGGGAGAAACAGGCTTCCTGCTGAGCAGAGAGCCTGATGCGGGGCTTGATCCCAGGACCCTTGGATCATGACCTGAGGCAAAGGCAGACGCTTAACTACTGAGCCACTCGGGCACCCTCACTACCACTTTGTAGTATCCAACTTTAATTATAGATCGTTAATTCCAGAATCTGAATCTCAGAAGCATCTAAATGATAGAATTAACTTAAAAGAACTTTTTTATTATTTTAGAGGTGAAGAGGGACAGAGGGAGAAGCAGAAAATCCTAAGCAGGCTCCATGCCCAGCATAGAGCCCAAAGTGGGGCTTGATCTCATGACTCTGCTGTTATGACCTGAGCCGAAATCAAGAGTCAGACACTTAACTAACTGAGCCACCCAAGCACCCCCAAAACAATTTTTTTTTGAAGAAAAGATCATTTCATTTCAAAAATTAAATCGTTGAAATAGTTGAAGAATAAGTTGCTTTAGTGAAAGAATAGTTGCTTTAGTGAAAAGGTGTTTAGTAATGATTTAATATGCCAGGTTGTGTATGACCACTCAATGGGCATGGAAGTGGAGAAATGCAGATTCTAATGAAGATTGGAATGATAGTTTGGTGGTTTTGCTGAGTTGTGTTGTACTCATTTACTGGAGAGACTTAGTTTGAAGATACCTTTCTGTCCATTTGCTGTGGTGCTGATTGATGGAGGAAATAAAATAATCCTAAGACTTCCGACTTCTGAGATGTGGCTGGTTGTGTCCCTGCTCTTAGCAAATGTGGGACCAGATAGGCAAACTCAGTCTGTCTGAGTTTGAGAGAAAGAACATTTCACCAATTTGCTTAACTAGGTAAGATGTATGGCTACATCCTGCAGTTAGTATTATTATTTTTTATACAAATAACTTGGAGCAGAGTAGAAGAAACTAGTTTTTATTAAGTATCTGTTTGCTAGCCACTGCTAGGTGCTTTCATTTATGCTGTCGTTGATTTTGTTGATAGATAGAATGGTTGTTTTTATTATGTACATGCTACTCATTGTCACTAACCCTAAATCACTTACAGACTTTTCTGGAATTGGGAATGGTCCTTGTGCATGATTCTCCCTATAGCTTTTGTTAGGGACTCATTGCGGTCACTGCGGCCTGAGAAAGTATACACTGTCTTTTATTAAGGAGGAGCTCCTTTGGCTTCATTAAGAGCAAATAATTTAGGGCACCTGGCTGGCTTGGTTGGAAGAGCATGCGACTCTTGATCTCAGGGTTGTGAGTTTGAGCCCCATGTTGGGCATAGAGATTACTTAAAAATAAAATCTTGGGGCATCTGGGTGGCCTAGTTGTTAAGCGGCTGCCTTCATCTCAGGTCATGGTCTCAGGGTCCTGGGATGGAGCCCCAGATTGGGCTCCCTGCTCAGCAGGGAGCCTGCTTCTCCCTCTGTCCCTCCCTCTGCTTGTGCTTGCTCTCTCCCTGTGAAATAAATAAATTTTTAAAAACCTTAAAAAAAAAAGATTACTTAAAATCTTAAAAAAAAAAAAAAAAAGAGCAAATAACCATGATAGTTTGCCGCAAACACCCTTATCTCTTCGAAGGTGTTTTCTGGTGGTCTGTCTCCAAGTAGGAATCCTTTTTTTGTTTTTAATCTTTTTTTTCCCCCAAGATTTTATTTATTTATTTGACACAGAGATCGAGAGACAGTGAGAGAGGGAACACAGGCAGAGGGAGTGGGAGAGGGAGAAGCAGGCCTCCTGCCGAGCAGGGAGAATGATTCCAAGGAGGAATCTTACATGCTTTCCCCACCGAAAGATGTTACAGTTGATGATTGGCCTCCAAATGAAGCACATACACGTACATATATGTATATAAACTCATTGTATCTATTAGTACATTGGTCATGTGATAGAATTTCTGTAATTTAGATCTTTATTTAAAGATTTGTTTAATGGAAAAAGTATGGATCATTGCAAGCCACTTAACATTGGGTGGCCAGGTACGAGCGTCAACTTCTCTGGGGCTGTGTCCTCATCAGCAAAATGGGGATGTACTCAGCTTGTAGGGATGTTATCCAGATTGAGGGAGATGATGTGAAGAAATCTCCTGGGTATTCTACAGATGTTGGTACTGCCTCTCACTTCTTACATTCTGACTTTTAAATAACTGAGTAAAATATCTTGGTGCATGACTTAGTTTGTGCTTTTATTAAGATTGTTAGCCACATGCCCCAGGGATTGACAATGGAATTTATTTTTCTTTGCTTATCAGTTGCAAATGCTATTAGCAATGTATTCTTGTTCAGACTTTGGAATGAGAAAACTTTTTTTTAAAGCAGAATTAAGTGGATTTGCTTCAGGTGGCTTTCTAAGATCTGGCAAATTTGGATAGGAAAATTAGAATTGCTTTCATAGTGGAGTTCCTACCTGGAACATAGTTGGCAGTGAGAAGAAAGGTTGTGCAATTACATACATTCCTTATCAGATGTTTGGTAAAGCTTATTTTTGCCTGAAACACTGGAGGAAGTCCCTACTCCCTTCCTTTCAGTCAAGAAGCTGATTGTGGAATAGGAGATGAGTAAATGAAAATTAATCTGACTTTGGCAATTGAAGAATGAGAAGAATGCTAACCCCAAGGCATCTGGGCTTGTTTCTGTTTTCCGGAGATCTCAGAGGTTATGACCCATTAGTTGTAAGCATTAAAAAAAAACCCAAATGTTCCCTGCCCCCACCCCCCAACTTGTAGGTGAAGCCTGGACTGAGTAGCAATTTAATAAAGATTTTAGGTTGGTAATGGAATTGCAGAGATGATTTCCACTGGCCAAAATTTGATGTTTTGGTTTTACTCATCTACAGTTCTTGGTAAAGATTATTATTCTTTTTCTATGCCTTCTCCCCAGAGTGGCAGGAATGATCTTAAAAACATAAGCTGAGGGCACCTGGGTGACTCAGTCAGTGAAGTGGCTGCCTTCAGCTCAGGTCATGATCCAAGGGTCCTGGGATCAAGTCCCCACCTCGACTTCCTGCTCAGTGGGGAGTTTGCTTCTCTCTCTCTACCCGTCCCCCTTGCTCGAGATCTCGCTCGCTCTCTCACTATCTCAAATAAATAAAATCTTTAAAGCAAAACAAAACAAAAAACAAGCTGAATCACATCACTTCTCTGCCTAGAACCCTCCCCTTGAATGGTTTCCTGTTGCATTTAGAGTAAAACCCAGATTTCTTCTCACAACCTACATTGTATGCATGCTTTATCTATACTGCTCTCACCACTTCTTTGATAGCCCTTTCCCCTTCAGTCACTTCCATTATCATCAGCTGGTTTTACTTTCATTCTTTCAACTTTCTTTACCACCATATCTAAAAAATACATCCTGCCCACAAAGCCCCTCCTTTGTTTCCTTTATAACTTAGAGAAATTTATAATTACAGTTGACCCTTGAACAATGGTGGGTTAGGGGCACTGAGCCCTGTGCAGTTGAAAATCCACATGTAAGTCCCCCCCTTCCCCATATTTTGTCACATTAAAAATCTTTTTAATCTAAGTTTTTAATATACCTGAAGTTTATTTTGTAAGTTGGGGTTCTAAATGAACTTTCCCCCCATGTAGATATCCAGTTGTCCTAACACAGTTTAGTTCATCTTCTCCCCACTGGTTTTGGAATGCCATTTCTTTCTTTCTTTTCTTTTCTTTTTTTTTTATTAACACATATGTAAGTTTTAACTCCCCCCAAACTTAATAGCCTGTTGACCAGAAGCCTTGCTGATAACATAGCCTTACTGATAATATACAGCCTTACCGGTAGCATGTATTTTATATGTGATTTGTTTTAACTGCTATATTTATACAATAAACTAAACTAGAGAGAAGAATGTGTTAAGAAAATCATAAGAGAAAATCTGTTTATGGTACGGTACTATATTTATTTTAAAAATCTGTGTACAAGGGACCTGTGCAATTCAAACCCATGTTGTTCAAGGTCCAACTATAGTTTTCTGCTTGATGGCTTGCTTACTTATTTGTTTTTGTCTTCCTGTGCTCCAAGATTATAAATAACCCCATGTAGATAGAGACCATGTTTTATCCTTTTTATCTAGCACATGCCGACACATGCTGGGTATTTAATAAATATCTGTTGAGTGAATGACTTATTTGATAAACTTCTGCTTTATAGAGAGATTCTTTAGTTCATAAAGGAACGGGCATTTACTTGTTGATCTGACAGTCTATAAAGTGATTAAGGTCAACATGGGCAAAAAAATGATTTGGTGCTTTTTTTTTTTTTAAAGTAATGTCTGCCTCCAACACAGG
Source organism: Martes martes (assembly GCF_963455335.1). Taxonomy (NCBI): domain Eukaryota; kingdom Metazoa; phylum Chordata; class Mammalia; order Carnivora; family Mustelidae; genus Martes; species Martes martes. Next base: position 8,166,798 of record NC_137895.1, read on the forward strand.
GTTTGAACTCACATCGCCAAGATCAAGAGCTGCATGCTCTACTGACTAAGCCAGCCAGGTGCCCCAAATAATTTGTTTCTTTGGGTTATATCTTTCAGAATTAATTAGATGGTCCTTGGGAAGCTTTTCCTGATTGGTCAGGGTTGGATTAGATCTCCCTGTTGTTTGGGCTAGGACACCATGTGTTTGCCTTTTAATTACAAAATTATAAAAAACCTACTAGGTTCCCTGAGACAGAGAGAATTCAGTTTATCATTTTATCCTTAGCCCTCAGATTGGTGCTTGGCACATGGTAGTTGTGCTCAATAAATATTGGTTTGGTGAGAAATAAGTGTTAAAATTGAGGTGTTTCTTAAGAAAAATTTTTACACTGGTAGCTTATGGAGCTCATTGGTCCCAAGAATTTGTTCTTTGTTTTTCATGTATCATGACATAGGTTTTTTTTTTTTTAATATTTTATTTATTTATTTGACACAGAGAGAGAGATCACAAGTAGGCAGAGAGGCAGGCAGAGAGGGGTGGGGGGAGCAGGCTCCCCGCTGAGCAGAGAGCCCGATATGGGGCTCAGTCCCAGGATCCTGAGATCAATGACGTAAGTTTTTAAAAGATCTTTATTATGGAAAATTTCAAACACATTAAAAAAAAAGAATAATAAAATGAACCATCACCATGTGCCTATCATCTAGCTCCAACAGTTATCAACATATGACCATCCTTGTTTAACCTTGCTCCCCCTTCCTCTGCAGTATTTTAAAACAGATCGCAGACATGATATCATTTCATCTGTAAATACTTCAGAAGGGTATAATCAATTTAAGAACTAGTTAACTCTTGGAAAATCCTGATACAAAAATTCCATTTGTCTCCTTGAATCTAATTGTAGATGCCAGCTGGTGAATTTCCATGTGTTAAACCACTCCCAAGGCTTGACTCACTATTGAAAGCATACACACTTCATTGTAATTGCTTGAGATAGCAGTAGTTTGTTAGAGTATGTTATCATGGTTGTTTCTATTTGGGTAGAGAGAGGTTACCAATAAGTAAAAACTCATATGTCAGAGCTAAGTTTGGAGATGTATAAAGACAGATATTTTCTGACCATTGTGCATTACAGGCCTTTGAGATTTTTGTCTGGAAGATGAAAATGAAATATGGTTTGTGGATTTATAGAGTGAATTCCTGTAGTTCTTTGTGAGTGAATTCCCAAGAGTCACAATTAGCAGTAAAGTGAAAAGAGTGTCAGAAAACTCAGAGCAAGAAAGACTCCTAAGCCTTAGAAGTTTGAGGGTTTAGAACTTGGGCCAGAGGAAAAGTCACACGGCATTGGAAGTGGTTATGGTTAGTTTTATTCCGGAAGTTAAAGTTGTGGCCTAGACCTCTGTAAATAGCCTATTTAAAAGACATTTCCTTTGGGAAGAGAGGCACTCCTTTCTTTTAGAAAATATTTTAAAGGATTAAGTACTATCTTGTAAAATTTGAAGATTGGCACTGAGTGAATGGTTGGACTAGAACAGTGTTTTCTCAAGATCCCAGTTTTTTGTGGAAAAGAAATGAAGTGGGGATGGAAAAGCTCATAAGCACCTTTAACTGTTTAACTGGTCACATAGAGAACAAGACTGATTCTAAGAGGCTGCAGGTCCCAGCCCTGTGAGGACTGCATGCAGCCTTGCTTCCTCCTTAGCTTGAATCACCACATGAGTCTTTTGGTAGGAGATGGTAGATGTGGGGATCATCCCAAGTTAATTCTTGGCAATTTATTTTGAAAATCCATTCTTTTATTCTTGTCTTTTACTCCCATAACAGTTAGGTAATTTCTCTATTAAAGTACTTAGTACACAGTGCTTTGAATAGGGATTTTGTCATAATCATCTGTGTATCCTTAGCATCTAGCACATGGTCACTTGGAAAATATTTGTTGACACATGATGATCCCTTTTTCCAGCCTTGAGATGGTATGATTTTGTGATTTCTCCAGTGGCCTAGACCAGGAAAAATATGGGAGTAATGCTATTGTGATGTAGGCTCCTCTCTGAATTGTTTTTCTCCTAAATGGTGTTTGTTCTCAGACTCTTAGCCATTCTCTTCTTCTGGGACCTTCCAGGGAAGCAGAAGGAGAGACAAATTTGTGTTTAGAGTAAGAGGACTGTGTCAGACTGTAGTTGGTATATTAGGATCCCTGGAATCCTCCAGTTGCAGTCAGGATGCAGAATTCAGTGTTAGTAATAGATGCCAGCTGCTCATTCTCTTTTGTTATTCTTCCTCACTTACTGAGATTTGACCCCATATCTATGACTGTGAGGTGGAGTGGATTTCGGTCTTGATCTTTAAGCTTTAAAGGATATGGTCATTGGGAATTAATTGGCGCAAAACTATGAGTATTTCTTTTTTCATGTATGTGATAACTGCTGAAATTAATTTGCTGTAAACTGTAGAATCAACATCAGATTAAACCTATGGTTCATTATCTAATACAGGATAGTAAAAGAAATGTTAAAAAACCATTATTTCAACAACCTGTGTTTGTTGGAAAGTTGGAAGCTGTCTCAGACTCAACATATATAAAACTAAGACGATTCATTTTCCTCTTCTACCTTTCCCTGTCTTATTTTATGGCACTTCTACTCTTTTAGTTGTTCTGGTCAAAACTCTGGACCCTATATTTCTCTTATATGCCATATGCAGTCTGCCAGGAAAACTTATGGGACCTGTGTTCAAAATATATCCAAATCAACAACGTCTTACCGTCGCTCTTGCTACCACTGTGGTCTAAGCCACTGTCCTCTCTTGCCCGGCTTATTGTAGCATTTCCTGGTTGATTTCCCAGCTTCTACTCTTTCCTTTATTTTCAGCCCAGCAGCCTGAATCATTATACCTGCGTGAGACATGTCACTCTGTTCAGAAACCCTGCAGTGGCTCTCCATTCCACTCCTGAGGAACTACCCCTAGGGCCTCATCTTATCTGGTCTTCTCTTACCCTTTCTCACCTTACCTACTGAATCCCCCTCGTTCACTCTGCTGCAGCCACATTTGCTTTCTTGCTGTTCCTTTGAACAGGACAGTCCTGCTTCTGCCTTAGGGCCTTTGTGTTGGCTGTTCCTGTCTCTTCCTCTAGACCGCTGTGTGGCTAACTCTCACCACTGTCAAATCTTGCTTCTTTGTCACTTTCTCAGTGAGGCCTACCCTAATCATCGTATGTAAACGTTGTAACTCCTTTGCCTCAGACACTTCTGATTCCCTTTATTGTGACCTTTTTCCCCTAAAACATTCATTATATTTTAAGATCTGTATACTTCCTTTTTTTTCCTTGAGAGTGAGTTTCATGTATTCATTTTGTTTATCTGTAAGCTCTGCTTAAATGCTGGTAGACTTAGACAAAACTTCGGTTATTTATAGACCTGTCTGTCATTTTCAAGCATCCCAAAGAGTGCTGAACCTAAAACCAAGGAAAAGAAAAGCAAGTGCCTTAGATAGTCAAGAAAGAATTTTTGAGCATTGTTGACAATTCCTGAGAAGACTTAAAGTGCCAGAAGTGCTGGGAGTAGTTGGTTTTCCACAAGTTGAAGAAGTGTGTTGATGGTGCTGGCAGTGTCTGGTTATAAATAAATCAACATTTTTTGAGACGCATTGGTGAAAGAATATGCAAGGAAAGCAGAGAAAGCAGAGTAGAGTATAGTGGTGGTCACAGTGGACAAGATTTGAAGTGACTAGAGCAGTGAATGAGTGGTAGACTCTTTTTTTTTTTTTTTTTTTTGACAGCGATCACAAGGAGGCAGAGAGGCAGGCAGAGAGAGGGAGAGGAGGAAGTAGCTCCCCGCTGAGCAGAGAGCCCAGTGTGGGGTCCTGGGATCATGACCTGAGCCGAAGACAGAGGCTTAACCCACTGAGCCACCCAGGCGCCCCATGAGTGGTAGACTCTTGAGAACCATGATGGAGAGCGGCCAGATAAGACACATCTTTGTGGAATGGAGATGGACCAGTGCCATAGGAACACCTTCACATACAAAATGCTTTAAAGCCATAGGTAGAAGGACAATTTCCTTTGAATATGAATGAAAACCACAATAAGAGACTGCTTGACACTTGTTAGGATAGCTGTTATCAAAAAAACTGCAAGGAGAAACTGGAACTCTTACGCATCTCTGGTGAGAATATACAATGGTACAGCCACTGTGGAAAGCAATTTTGTGGTTCCTCAGAAAGTTAAATATAAAATTGCCATAGGATCCAACAATTCTGCTCGTAAGTAATACTCAAAGGAATTGAAAGAAGGGACTTAAACAGGTACTTGTATGCTAATGTTCACAGCAGCATTATTCCTAATAGTCAAAAGATGGAAAACGAAATGTCCCTCCACTGATGAATGGATAAATGAAATGTGGTAATGTACATACAGTAGACTTTAGCCTTAAAAAGGACATTATTGGGGCACTTGGGTGGTTCAGTGGGTCAAGCTTCTGCCTTCGGCTCAGGTCGTGATCCCAGGGTCCTGGGATCGAGCTCCCCATTGGGCTCTCTTTCGGCAGGGAGCCTGCTTCCCCCTCCCCCTCTGCCTGCCTCTCTGCCTACCTGGATCTCTCTCTGTCAAAAAAATAAATAAAATCTTTTTTTTAAAAAAAGGACATTATTTATTTTTTTAAAGATTTTATTTATTTGTCAGAGCACAAGTAGGGGAAGCAGCCGGCAGAGGGAGAAGCAGGCTCCCTGCTGAGCAAGAATCCTGATGTGGACTCAGTCCCAGAACCCTGGGATCACCACCCGATCCACAGGCCGACTCTTAACTGACTGAGCCACCCAGGTGTCCCAAAAAGGAAATTCTGGTACATGTTACAACGTGAATGAACCTTAAAGACATTATGCTAGGCGAAAGATTCTGGATACAAAGGGACAGATGGGGCACCTGGGTGGCTCAGTGGGTTAAAGCCTCTGCCTTCGGCTCAGGTCATGATCCCAGAGTCCTGGTATTGAGCCCGGCATCGGGCTCTCTGCTCAGTGGGAAGCCTTTTTCCCTTCCTCTCTCTCTGCCTGCCTCTCTGCCTACTTGTGATCTCTGTCTGTCAAATAAATAAATAAAATCTTAAAAAAAAATTCAAAGGGACAGATATTGTATAATTCCACTTATATGAGGCACCTAGAATAAGCAATGCATAGACAGAAAGTAGAATAGAGGGAGGGGAAATGGGGAGTTACTGTCTAATGGGTATAGTTTCTGTTTTGGATGATGAACCATTCTGGAGATGGATAGTGGTGATGATTGCACAATATTGTGAATGTACTTAATGCCACTGAATTGTACACTTGAAAATGGTTAAAATGGCAAATTTCATGTGAAGTATATTTTAACATCTCCTCTCCCCGCCCCCCGCCCAAGATGCCCTCTCTTTTAGTTGTAGCTATGTATACATGTGGGTAGGAGTATGCATAGGGAGGGCACAGATATGCTGTGCCACACTGAAGGTAGGTGTCCCCGTATAGATGCTCAGACTTCCCTGATGGTGGAGATGTGCTCTTTCTGGTAATGCAGTAACCAGCTCAGTCATCTGATTCCTTCTCTGCAGTCACATCTGTAAGCATAGGAGAGTCATTCAGTCATTAAGAAAATGTCACGTTTTATAAGAAACTGGACGGGGCACCTGGGTGGCTCAGTCGTTAAGCATCTGTCTGCCTTGGGCTCAGGTCATGATCCCAGGCTCATGGGATCCAGCCCCGCATCGGGCTCCCTCCTTGAGGGAGCCTGCTTCTCCCTCTCCCACTCCCCCTGCTTGTGTTCCCTCTCTTGCTGTCTCTCTCTCTCTGTCAAATACATAAATAAAACTTAAAAAAAAAAAAAGAAACTTGAAATTGTTTCTGGAAAGGAGTACTGGAAGGCTGGGGTGGGAAAGAAGTCTGTTTTTTACTATATACCTTATTGTGTGTTTAATTTTTTTACAATTTGATAGAGAGAGAGAGAAAGAGCACAAGTTGGGGGAATGGCACGCTGACAGAGAGGGAGAAGCAGGCTCGCTGCTGAGCATGCAGGGCTCAACCCCAGGACCCTGGGATCATGACCTGAGCCGAAGGCAGGGACTTAACCGACTGAGCCACCCAGGTGTCCCCGTGTTTAATTTTTTTTAAATTAGTTATATATTACCAGTTTTTGAATATTAAAATCTATTGTTGGGGCACGCTGATTATTAACTGTTCTTTAAACTCTCTTTCCAGGTTAAATTGATTATTGGAAAGGAAAGCTTTTTGGTGGATGTGAAAGGGAGCAGAATACTTTGCTGCTTGGAGGTTTCTAGTTTCTTCTAGAGGAGCTTATGGATACTTCTGGAAACAGTGATCTTTTTTGACTGTCTCCTTTTGAGACTCTCTAATAGCTCCAACCTGGGCTAGACTCTGAGGGGCAATGTGGGCTGACCTTTCTGACTCCTCCACTTCCTCCAGGAGGCCCCGTCCACTTATTGCTCTTTGTAACTGGAAGAAAGACTTAAGCAGGGGGATGAGGCAGAATGAGATTGAAGTTTTTCTGGTAGGTGTTCAGTTTGAGAAAGTAGGAGGTAGGTGACCACACCTCGTTAAGGCTGCTGGCTTAACCACTGCGCTTCACTGATTTAATTAGGAATTGTTTTTTCTCTTCCGTTTTTGATATTGGAATCAAACCTTTATATTGATTTTCTCTCCTCTTTCTTTCTTTTCCTTTTTTCCTCTTTCATCCCATTTTTTACTTTCTTTTTAATTCTTTGCATCTTTTTCTCCCCAAATGAGGCAGTAGCCTTCTTTCAGGTGAACTGCTTGTTTGAAAGAAGACCCTGAATTTTGTGAAATTATTTATTTTTGTGTGCATGAAGTTTATATTTTAGAAGATGAGGACGATCTCATCTTACTTAGACTGTAAAAATTATTCTCATTTCCTTTGGATTGTAAGGGAAACGTTTTAAAGCTGCATTTCCAGTGGAGATTGTCTGTGACTGTGTTTTGAGCCAAAAGCCTTGAAAATAACTATTAGAATTTTCTAATGCCTAAATTTTTGAGGAACAGCCTTCCCAGAACATCAGGGCACACACATCTAATTTTTAAATTCCTTTCAAAAGTTAGGGAAAAGTGTAGGTATTTACATTTTTTCTTCTGTTGTAATTTCCAGAACATTTTCTATCTTCATAAAGCAGTGTGTTGTGTAGTATGTGGTAGGATAAATACACTGGGCTAGTGATCAGATTCAGGCCCAAGTGTTTCTGTTATCAAGTCACTGAACCTCTTCTAGTCTGGTTTCTCAACTGAGAACAAAGGGATTGGATGTGTGGGCTTTCACGGTCTAGTTTTAGTCATTCTAGGTTTTATTGGCATTTCTCTAAAGCCAGTAATATAAAAGATGAGAAGAACTTTGCTTATAAAACTGTTCACATAAAAATATAACTCATTTCAGTGTAGCATAAGACTTGGATTCTAAAGGGGCTTAGTCAGTGGATGACTGAAACAACTTTTTTTGTAAGATGGTCTCGTGTAGAAATCAGTTTCAAAATACATTCTCTGACAACATTGATCTGAAAATCCTGGATCTCATTTTGATATTAATAATTGTAAGTAATTTGTCATTATCTTTTATCTTCTTTCTCTTCATCTATTTTTAAAAGATAACTCATCACTCTGTAGGAGTTGACATTTTCTGTTATGGCTTCCCTTGAAATACTACTGCTTTCGTCTTTCTCCCCTAAGTGTCTTTTCCTGAGAGTGAAGGATTGAGTTCATACCTTTGCATAATGATTTAGGGAGTATTTTAAGCTTGGCCTGTTAAAACCTGGCTGACTTCATTAATATGTGGGCAAACCAGCACATTAGAACATTTTTTAAGTTCCAAGCCACAAGTTGTGCTTTAAGTGAACTTGGGCATGTATAAAAATTAATATTTAAGCATTGAATAGCACAGACATTCGAAATGTCCGTTGTCCTGGGTGACTGATTTTCAGTAAGGCTCTTGCTTGCCCTGCACATTTCTTCCTATGCTTTAAACAGTGCCAAGAGCAGAGTCAGTGGAGGGTTTATTCCTTTGGCACTCTGCTACCCTCTGCTTTCGGCAGGCAAAAAGGCTGCTGTTTTACTTCTTAAACTCCTACCATATGGAAAGTTTCTATAAATAAATCATGGATTTATGATTGGACTTCTAAATCTGTAACCTCTACGATCCATGACTAAAGCCAGTATGAACACCTACTTAAACAAACAGACTGCGAATGAAACTGGCACTATTTCAGTGAGTATGGTCTCCAGCCACAATATCTAAATTATCAATTCAGTTAATTTCTTCTGGCTCAGTTGGCATGAATGGGACCTCATTTTGTTGTCAAGCAAAAACTAGTGAGCCCAGTAGTTTTTAGTGAATCCACTTTGACTTTTTGTACCTGAATTGTTAGCATAATTATGTGGCAGATGTATTCATGAAAATGTAAAAGTGCATTAGATTTTGACACACTGAATCATTTAAATGTATTAAAGGAGCTGACATTTTATTTTTTTATTATTATTATTTTTTAAAGATTTTATTTATTTATCTGATGGACAGAGATCACAAGTAGGCAGAGAGGCAGGGAGAGAGAGAGGAAGAAGCAGGCTCCCCACGGAGCAGAGAGCCCGATGTGGGGCTCGATCCCAGGACCCTGGGATCATGACCTGAGCCGAAGGCAGAGGCTTTAACCCACTGAGCCACCCAGGTACCCCAGGAGCTGACATTTTAGAGGAATCCTATTTTTATTTATTTTGTAAGCAGTCAATTGGTATTTCAGTCAACAAGAATATAATGGGCACCTGTTATGTGCCAGACACTGTGTTAGGTCTTAGGGAACACTGAGTTGTATGAAAGATGGTTTCTGTTCAGACATGTAAGAGAAAAGGAAAAAAGGAAACCTGGGGACCATAAAATATTTTATTGCTCTAATGGAAAGATGGACAAATGCCATGTGAGTGTGGTGGAGAGGCGAGTAGATTAACTCTGGGGAATTGGAAAAGGCTTTAGAAAAATATTTTAATTGGATCTTTAATAATAAAAATTATTTCTAAGTGGCTATATTGTATTGAGTGCCTACTATATACTAAGATTAGTTGATGTTACTTACCAGGGAAAAGGGGGGAAGAACATTTTATTATGTAGTAGGAAAATAGTGGGACTATCAAAGATTGTCCCAGAAGTAAGAAGTTTGGTATTAGCTAATGGGGGAGGGGAGGGAGATCAGTGGCTGGGTGGGATCAGATTATGAAGGATTCAGATACACAGTGTCCTTGCTGCCATGTTTTTGTTCTCATTTCCTTGCCTGAAAAGCCTTTCTCCTCTCTTTGCTGATATACCTGTTTTTAAAGGCCCAGCTTTTATGTGAAGCTTTCCTCCCCTTTTCTCAAAGCTTATTATTTTTACTGAATGATTGTACAAAAGAATGTACCTCAAAAGAGCATTCCATTTCTTGAAGCATTTCTTCTATTATAGTCTGATCTTCCCAACTAGTTTCTCCTAAGGGACAGAGGATGAATCCTCTTTAGTACACTCTGGGGACTCGAGAAATACATAATTAATGGATGAATATGGAACATTTCTAGATATGTCAACCATTGAAACAGCCCAGCTACAGTAGTTGAGATCACCTGCGTTTATTTAAAAGCCATTTTTTAACACCATTTTTTAACATCAGAGGTATAGGTCAGTTGTAATTTGGATGTAAAATGACTTAATAAGAGTAATTATCTCATAGGGTTGTTGAGGATTAAATTAGTATTTTTAAGTGCTTAGAACAATGCGTAGCATATATAGTAAGTGCTCAGTCAAGTGCTAGCTATTATTTAACTCCACCTATTTGGGCCTTTTTGCCAGTGACAGAGCTCAACCACTGTTGTAGGCATGAAGAAGATAGGAGATAAACAGCTTCATACCTTTGAAACCAAATGCCCTTTAGGAACTTGAAGAACTGCTTATATTGCATGAACTTTTATTTTTCTCTTTGTGTTTTAGTGATCGAGGGGTATGGTTGGCATGGAATTGAATTTCATCTGTCTGTGGGAGTTGTAAACAAGGTAGGTCCCAGGTTTATTTGCTTTTTCCTGCTCCTTTCCTAAGCTGTTTTGTTAGTATTTTCAATTCTACTGAACTAGGATAAATCATAGCCCCGTGATTGTCTGTCTTTGTTGATTATCTAATGTTGTGGACTATGTCTAGTGTCTTTTCAGAATTTATTGAATGCCAAGAAACAGCACAACCAGTTAAAAATTTTGGTGGTTATAGAACAGAACCATGAATTCACACACATGCGTATACAAACCATGATCCAATCGTTGGAGGCCAGAAGTTCTTGTATTAGAGCCATTATGTAAACCACCTTGGGGTAATGGCTAGTGACAGGCTAGCTAATTATTCTGGTCACTCTGACACTGAGTAGCTTATGTGAATGGTAGACTGAACGCATCAAAGGGTCTGTTTTGACAGTAGCCAGGCAATCATGGCAATTATAAATTTTGTTACTGATGACAGAATTTGTCTATCTGCACCCACTAGAGTTTGATTTGACACAGCATGCTTGTGTTCCTAGCTTCAGCTCTGTGCTAAACAAAAATACACCAGATATGGCTTGGGCTCCTATATCTGTCTTGTGTCAGATGCCCACAAAAAGCTATAGATGGCAGCTTCACACAGCTCTGCAAACCTATTTCTGTCAGAACATTTCCTGTCAAAGTAAGGTAGGGCTAGTTCACATAGTTCTAGTTTCCTGTGGTCTTAGGTATGTGGAGATTCCATTGCTTATTGGTGCAGGAAACTTGGATCACTCAGAGAGTGAACTTGATAGCCCAAAAAATAAATAAATAAATAAATAATAATGACACTACTCCCTACAACCCTCCTAACCAGGAATCCTGTGAACTTGAATGTAAGGTTCTGTGGGTTGATGACAGTCTTGGACTCTTACACCTAAAACAGCAAAAGTTCTTGAGACAGCTTGCAAGAACAGTAATCATAAATACATTGCCATAAGGAAAGACAGTTGAGTTACCATTTTCTTTTTTTAAGTAATCTTTATGTCCGATGTAGGGCTTGAACTCTCAGCCCTGAGATCAAGAGTTGCATGCTCTATGACTAAGCCAGCCAGGTGCCTCACTGAGCTACTTTTCTGTAGCAAAGGGAACCATGGGCTTTGGAATTGACACTACTGCCTAGGCAGCGAGGTAGGGAGGTTTGATAAAAGTTTAACTTCTGCAGATGAATTCCCTTCATTATCATCTAGAGGCCTGAATGTTGGGTCTGGTCTGGGTGGTCACTCAGGAGATTCTCTTCTTTCTGTTTTCCTGCCCCCCCCCTTTTTTTTAAAGATTTTTTTTTTTTCTTTTTTTATCTATTTGACAGACCACAAGTAGGCAGAGAGGCAGGCAGAGAGAGAAGGGAGGAAGCAGGCTCCCTGCTGAGCAGAGAGCCCAATGCGGGGCTCGATCCCAGGAAGCTGGGATCACCACCTGAGCTGAAGGCAGTGGCTTTAACCCACTGAGCCACCCAGGTGCCCCTGTTTTCCTACTTTTTATTGGGGTAGTAATAAACAGGAACTATTTCATGGAAATACCGTAAGAATTAATGGAAAGGAAAGAAACTAAAATTTACTGAACTCCTAATAAGGATTAGGCATACTACTATAAATGCTATTAGGTATGCTATTTTCACACTATGTTCTTTTATTGAAATATATAAAGTTCATTGATGTATTTTTTCAAGTCTGAGTGTTTATAACCTCATGGAATCACCATCTTGAGCTATTTTGACCTTTTATTGTAGCCATTTAAAGGAAAGCGAGTTAGATATTGGTACATGTTGCTTCATTTATGCCATTTATGTCTTCATTATGTCATTTATGTCTGCTAGAACCTTCTTTTGTGAAGAAAAAAAAAAGAAAATGCCTACACGAGTTAGTGGAATTTTTTGTTTTTGTTTTTATCTAGAAAATAAAAACAGACTTGCTACTGATTTAGCCAAAGGCAGAAAGGAGACTCGCAGGTCTGAAATTAGAGACACCTGTGCTGTTTTGGGAAGTTGAGACTCTTGACCCAGGCTTTGCTGATGTTGGTGCAGGGGAGGTCAGAGTAGGTTAATATTTTCATAGCTCAAACCAAATGTGAATTGTGGTTGTTTATAGGTGCAGTTTCACTTGATCTCTGTAGTTGCACGTGGGTAAGTAAAATACAGCACTGCTATCTCCGGCAGCTTCTGCAAAAGCCCCTGAACCAATGCAAATTATTCTTCTCCAGAAATACCAAAAAATCCCCCATTTGGATGTTTTGCTGGCTGAGGGAATTGACTGTTGTCATCTTGCTGGTAAAGAAATTGTCATACGTTCTTTTAAGATGATTCTAGATTTGATATTCTGCTTTTAAATTTCCTCTTGAAATTCTGTTCTGATAGGAGGTACCATCTCTACATCTCAGGCCTATGCAATAACGTGGGATCAGAATAAATTGTTACCTCTCTCCTAGGTGATAGGACATTAAGTCAGTTTTCCTTCCCCTGATTCCACATTGAACGTCTCCCAATCTATTGCCTTTTTACTCTTAAGACGGTAAGCTTTTGTGGTCTTAGCAAGGTTTATAGTGAGTAACCCAGTGACACAATACTGTCCTTTATTGGGCTGAAATGGAAACATTAGTATTTCTTTTTTTTTTTTTAATATATTTTATTTATTTATTTGACAGACAAAGATCACAGGTAGGCAGAGAGGCAGGCAGAGAGAGAGGGAGGAAGCAGGCTCCCTGCTGAGCGGAGAGCCCGATGCGGGGCTTGATCCCAGGACCCTGGGATCATGACCTGAGCCGAAGGCAGAGGCCTTAACCCACTGAGCCACCCAGGCACCCCAACATTAGTATTTCTGAATCTGTGCAGTTTTCATTTTTATTTTCGTGTCTGTAGAATGAATTATTGTACTTTTTCTCTTCACTACTTTCTTTCTTCAGTCAGAGAAACTCTAATTCTCCCTTCTTGCTTCAGCAAACAAATACCAGTTTTTAAGAAACAGCTTTATTGATACGTAATCTATATACTGCAAAATTTGCCTGTTGGAAGTGTGTAAGTCAATGATTTTTAGTAAATTTGTAGAGTTGTGCAACCATTGCTACACTCCAGTGTTACAGTCCCAGGTCCCCCAAAAGATCCCTTGTCAGACTCTTAATTGTAGGAAACAAACAGGGTTGCTGGAGGGAAGGGGGATGGGGGATCGAGTAACTGGGTGATGGACATTAAGGAGGGGACGGGATGTAATGGGTAGTGGGTATTATGGAAAATTGGTGAATCACTGATCTCTAGCTCTGAAGCTAATAATACACTATATGTTAATTGACTGAATTTTAAAAAGTTTCTTATTACCAGTTACACATTTACCCTTTTGTCATTTTTATTCCTTTTTTTTTTTAACCACTTTTTAAAAGTGTTACCTTTCTTAAAGAGTGGCTTTAGCTTTTATTTGAAGTGTTGTGTTTTTTTTTTCCCCTTGAAAGACATTATTCTATAATGCTTCAGGCCTTTCAATAAAATGTCTTGTATTGGGGCACCTGGATGACTCAGTCAGTTAAGTGTCTGCCTTCGGCTCAGGTCATGATCTAAGGGTCCTGGGATTGTGCCCTGCATCGGGCTCCTTGCTCAGTGGGGAGGCTGCTTTCCTTCTCTACTGCTTGTGCTCTCTCTTGCATGTGCTCCCTCTCTCAATCTCTCAAATAAATAAACAAAATCTTTTTTTTTTAAAGGTTTTATTTATTTATTTGACACAGAGAGACACAGCGAGAGAGGGAACCCAAGCAGGAGGAGTGAGAGAGGGAGAAGCAGGCTTTCCGCTGGACCCTGGGATCATGACCTGAGCCAAAGGCAGATGCTTAACTACTGAGCCACCCAGGCGCCCCATAAATAAACAAAATCTTTAAAAAAAAGTAAAATGCTAGAATATTGCCATTCATTCATTCATTCATATTAACATGTATTGTATTATTTGCCCCAGGGGTACAGGTCTGTGAATCGTCAGGCTTACACATTTCACACCACTCACCATAGCACATACCCTCCCCAATGTCCATAACCCCACCACCCTATCCCTACCCCCACCCCCGCCGCCCCCAGCAACCCTCAGTTTGTTTTGTGAGATTAAGAGTCTCTTATGGTTTGTCTCCCTCCTGATCCCATCTTATTTCATTTTTTCTCCCTACCCCCCACAACCATCTGCCCTGACTCACAAATTCCTTATATCAGGGAGATCATATAATTGTCTTTCTCTGATTGACTTATTCCGCTCAGCATAATACCCTCTGATTACATCCACGTCATTGCAAATGATTGCCTGGCATTTATATATTAAACAACCCAATAGATACTAGTTACCTTTTTGTGTAACTATTAGGCCTAGAGATATTAAGTCAGTGAAGATATGGCTCCTTCCCTCAGGGTTTTATAGTCTGCCTGAAGAAACAAACAAGAATCAATGTCCAGAGAATAGCATGATAAGCATTATGGTAAAAGTATTATAACAGCACAGAAAAGGAGTATTTAAATTAAATAAAAGGGGGCACCTGGGTGGCTCAGTCAGTTAAGCGTCTGCCTTTGGCTGAGGTCATTATCTCAGGGTCCTGGGATCTAGCCCTGCATCTGGCTCCCTGCTTCTGCTTCTCCCTCTGCCCCTCCCCACCGCTTGTGCACACGCTCTTTCTCTCTCAAATAAATAAAATGTTAGAATTAATTAATTAAAGATAATAAAGTTTATCACAAATGGAACCAGAGCTGATTTCTAAAGAATAAGTAGTTATATTCCATTCAAAGAGAGTGATAAACCATTCGAGACAATGGTAGAAGCATGAAAACCTTAATGGGCAGAAGTATGACATCGTTTGAGGTTAAGTGAACAAGAATGAAAAGCATGGAAGGAAAATCTTAAAGAAGGCAGGAGCCAGATCATAAATGGCCTATGTGATAAGCTGAGTTTGGACTTTTTCCTGAAAGCTACAAGGAGCCACTGAAAACACAGAAATAGAGATAAGATGTGATGAAATCTCCATGTCAGAAATATCACTTGGATAGCAAAGTGAAAGACCAATTAAAGAGGTGACAAGTCCAATTAGAATTCTACTGCAGTCGTACAGAGGGATAAAATCCAGGCTTCAACACTTAGGTATATACCTAAGAACTACAAAAACGTGCATCCACACAAAAACTTGCACACAAATGGTCATAGCAGCATTATTCATAAGAGCCAGAGTAAAAAGAAGCCAAATGTCCATTAACTGATACATGCATTTTTAACATGTGGTTTATCCATACAATGAAATATTATTCATCCTTAAAAAGGAATGAAGTTCTGACACCTGCTACAACACAGATGAGCCTTGAAAACATTAGGCTGAGTGAAGGAAGCCACTCATAAAATGGCACTTACTGTATGATTCCATTTATATGAAATGTCTAGAACAGGCAAATCCATAGAGACAGAAAGCTCTAGAGGGAAGCCAGCTGCTATGTCTTGACAAACTCAAGCCGTCCTATGTAGAGGTCTGTGTGGTAAGGAACTGAGCCTCCAGCAATAGCCAGTGAGAAATCATGGCCTGCTGCCAGCAGCCGTGTGGGTAAGCTTAGAAGTGGATCCTCGAGCCCCAGGCAGATCTTCAGATAGCCGGAGCCCCCAGAAACATGACAGCCTAATAGCCAGAATCACTCAGTTAACCTGCTCGCATATTCCTGAGCCACAGAAACCATATGAGATAATGTTTATTGTTGTTTTAAGCTGCTGAGTTTTAGAATAGTTTACTATGCTGAAATAGAGAACTGATTCTCCAATAAAACTTTTAAAAGTTTGGGGTCCATGGCTGGGTCAGTCAGATCATTCCACTCTTGATCTCAGGGTTAAAGTTTAAGCCCCATGCTGAGTGTAGAGATTACTTAAAAATAAAATCTTCAAAAAAAAAAACACCCAAAAAACCTTTTCAAAGTTCAGGTGTACTAGAATATCATTTACCTTATTTACCTAGCATCTGAACACTCATGTACAGAGCAGAATTCTCCAGTTAACAAATATCTAATCTATAAATACAAAGAGAAATAACCAGATAAACGATTCCCTTTAAAATCAAATAGTAGGGGCACCTGGGTGGCTCAGTGGGTTAAGCTTCTGCCTTCGTTCGGCTCAGGTCATGTTTTCGGGCTTCTGGGATCAAGTCCTGCCTTGGGCTTTCTGCTCAGCGGGGAGCCTGCTTCCCCCTCTCTGCCTGCTTCTCTGCCTACTTGTGATTCTATCTGTCTGTCTCTTTCTCTCTGTCAAATAAATAAATAAAAATCTTTAAAATAAATAAATAAAAACAAATAATAAATAAGCAAGAAATACAAGAGCTTTTTAAAATTTTTATTTTTTTTAAGATTTTACTTATTTGAGAGGGAGCACAAGCTAGGGGGAAAGGTGGGGGAGAGGCGGGAGAGGTGGGGGAGAGGCAGGAGAGGGAGAAGCAGACTCCCCTCTGAGCTGACTGAGCCACCCAGGTGCCCCATTTGTTATGTCATCTAATCTTCATAACAACCCTTTAAATTAGGTGGTGTTATTATCTTCCCTTTAAAAATGAAGATATCAAAGCACAGAGAGATTGAGTAATTTCCTAAAAGATACACAAATAGCAAATGGTAGAGCTGGGATTTGGTAGTGCTGGGATTTGAACCTGCACACTCTGATTCCAGAGTCTGTGATCTGGAATTCTTATAAATAAGAATTTATTTACAAATAAATTCTTATTTATAAATAAGATTCCAGAGTCTGTGATCTGGAATTCTTATAAATAAGAATACTGCTGTGCCACGGAATCTGACACATAGATATTTAGTAAATATTGGTGGGTGAGTGAATACCCACTGTTTCTGCGCACAGAGCTTTGCTTAATTGATTCTTGCCAATAGGGTGTTTGTCCATGGGGTTACAAGGACAGGAAGATAGAGGTTGGAGTCACAGTAGTCTGAATTCCTCTCCTGCTTCATGACTTCTGCTTCTTGACTCCTTTCTCTGCTTTTCTTACTTTTACCAAAGAGAATGATTTTTTAAAAAGATTTATTTATTTTAGAGAGAGAGAGAGGAAGAGAGAGCACAAGTGTGGGGCAGAAGGAGAGGGGGAGAGAGAGAATCTGAAGCAGACTCCCTGCTGAGCACGGAGCCCAATGCAGGGCTTAATCTCACTGAGTGAGATCACGGCCTGAGCCGAAACCAAGAGAAACCGAGTCCCGTGCTAAACTGACTGCACCACCCAGGTGCCTCACGAAAAAGAATGATTCTCTTATTCTGCCTTAACCCTTAGGTAATATTTACATTAAGATTCCTGAGTTTTGTGTCTTGGAGTATTTCTGCCCCAACCTTTTATTTTGATGACATTTAAACCTTCAGAAAAGTGTGAAGAATGGTACAGTGGTTACCCTTATACCCTTTTGACTAAATTGATCAGTTTTGGACATGTTGCCACATTTTTGTGTTCTCTTTCCACACACACACGCAGGTGTGTTTATATTTTGCTGAAACATGTAAGGGTTACTTGCAGACATCATGACACTTTACTTATATTTTGGCATCCATTTCCAAAGAATAAAGAGATTTCTCCTACACAACCACATACAGTTTTATACTCTGGAGCTTTAGTACTGACATATCATCTCATATACCGTCTCTATTGTGTATTTTCTTGGTTTTAATAATGTCCTTTAGTTGTCCTGGCTCTTACCCCAAGACAGTTCCTAAAGCCCGCTTTTAGGAAGGAAGATGTCTTTCATGACATTGACATTTTAAGAGACGAATTGTGGGGCGCCTGCGTGGCTCAGTGGGTTAAAGCCTCTGTCTTTGGCTCAGGTCATGATCTCAGGGTCCTGGGATCGAGCCCCGCATCAGGCTCTCTGCTCAGCAGGGAGCCTGCCTTCTCCTCTCTCTTTCTCTGTCTGCCTCCCTGCCTACTTGTGATTTCTGTCAAATAAATAAATAAAATCTTAAAAAAAAAAAAGATGAATTGTTTTGTAGACTATCCTTCAATTTAAATATATCTTTTTCCTCTTGCATTGCTTCAGGATAAATATTGTGGGCAGGATGTTTTGTCTTTTCTTGATGCTAAACATCAGGAGGCCCATGATGGTAGTTTCATTAATGGTGATGTTAAATTCACATTTGGTTAAATTCCTGTCTGCCAGACTTGCCCATTGTGTAGGTGCCTTTTCCCCTTTGTAATATATAATTGATCAGAGTAATACTGATTTTTTAAATATCTTTTGTACAGAAGTACCATGTGGTTATCACAATAGAAATGCCACCTAAGCAACAAACTAAACAGGCTAACGGTGTTTTAAAGTTGAGTATTATGTGCAAGGCGAACTCCAAGAAATGGAGTTCACAGTTCATTTAATTTGAGCTTCTTTGTAATATGAACTTTTTTTTTTTTAAGATTTTATTTAATTTGACAGGCAGAGATCACAGGTAGGCAGAGAGGCAGGCAGAGAGAGAGAGGAAGGGAAGCAGGCTCGCGGCTGGGCAGAGAGCCTGATGTGGGACTCGATCCCAGGACCCTGGGATCATGACCTGAGCTGAAGGCAGAGGCTTTAACCCACTGAGCCACCTAGGCACCCTGTAATATGAACTTCTAAGTGAAGAGTTTAAATACTGTTGCTGAAGAGCCTTGGGATGAAAATCTAGCTTTTTGGGTCATAGGAATTTTTGCTGATAACCTTTTCATAGTTGCACTGTAGTGGAGTATTAATATTTTTCATAGTTTTCAGACAAATTATTTCCTGCTTTTATTTATGTTATTTTTCCCATTCATTATTTTTATTTATTTATTTTTTAGGTGGGGGAGGGGCAAAGGGAGAGAGAATCTTAGACAGATTCCATGCTCAGCACAGAGCAGGGCTCAGTCCCCCGACCCTGAGATCATGACCCGAGCGGAAGGCAGAGGCTTTAACCCACTGAGCCACCCAGGCGCCCCTTTTTCAGGGGTTCTTAATGGCAGAGGTGCTGTATCTCCAGAGGGTATTTGGAAAAGTATGGGGGCATTTTTGATTGTTGCAGTGACTATAGAGGAGGGGAGGATACACCACGGGCATTTAGTGGTCAGGGACCAAGAGTAATAGTCCAAAACAAAGAATTATCCACCCCACATGCCAATAATATTGCTCAGAGAGTGAACTACTCAAAACCTAAAGACTTGGTGAATTGGTAGATACAGTTTTATTTTATTTGTTGTTAAAAAAAGATTATTGCTTAAGGCAGGAAGTTTTCCGAAGGAATATTTCAGAGCTATAGTATATACTCTGTATTCTTCAAGGAGAATTAGGTCATATTTTCTCATTTGGGAGAGTAAGGTATTTTCCTGAAAATTCGGAAAGTAAGTATACATTGGTGATGTTTAATCCCTAAAATTAGGAGTAGTTGAATGGTTAAAATTGTGTAGTGGTTAAAGAAAATTGGTGTTCTGTTTCTTTAGTTATCTGTGTATCTCCATGATGGGTAGAAATAACATAATTTATGCCTGGCATTCCAGTGATGCTTGAATATTGATTGTACTGTTCTCTCTTTTTTTTTTCCTCCAAAGACCAAATGATGTATTTTTTTTGGCAGATCAATAAGATTATAGTAGGAATGTAATTAAACTTGTTGTAGCTTGTTTTACTTGAGCCTAATGAAGGACTTTGACAGAGATTTTAGGGAAGATAAGTATTCTCAGCATGTAGGCAAAGTTTCTCAAGCTTTTTTGGGCTATAACTCATAATTAGAGACATATTTTAGATCGGTACCCAATTGTATGCATAAATATATAGATACCTGAAACAAAAGTTTTATGAAACAATACCCTTACTACATGTGGTGCAATCTGATAGTTTTTATTTTATTTAATTGCAAAATGTTGATCTTAGTCTATTAAATTGATTATGTGACCAGGATATTACAAATTGCAATTTGAAAAATACTGCTTTAGGATATATGTTCATGAGATTCTAACCCAAGCTTTAAAATATATCCCACTTGTGACATTTTGTTTTTGTTTTTAAAATTATATTTTATTATGATAACACTTAAGATGAGATCTGCCCTCTTAATAGATTTTTTTTTTAAAGATGTTATTTATTTATTTGACAGACAGATCACAAGTAGGCAGAGAGGCAGGCAGAGAGAGAAGGGAGGAAGCAGACTCCCTGCTAAGCAGAGAGCCCGATGTGGGGCTCGATCCCAGGATGCTGGGATCATGACCTGAGCCGAAGGCAGCAGCCCCAACCCACTGAGCCACCCAGGCGCCCCCTCTTAATAGATTTTTAAGTGTACAACACATTAATGTTATCTATATGCACAATGTTGTACAGCAGATCTCTAGAACGTATTCATATCGCATAACTGAAATTTTATACCCATTGATTAGCAGCTTCCTCTTTAACCTTCTCCTTATAGCCCCTCGGCAACCATTGTTTTATTCTTCTATGAATTTGACAATTTTTTTTTAAAGGATTTTATTTATTTATTTGACAGACAGAGATCACAAGTAGGCAGAGAGGCAGGCAGAGAGAGAGAGAAGAGGAAGCAGGCTCCCTGCTGAGCAGAGAGCCCAATATGGGGCTCTATCCCAGGACCCCGGGATCATGACCTGAGACGAAGGCGGAGGCTTCAACCCACTGAGCCACCCAGGTGCCCTGAATTTGACAATTTTTTTTAAAAAGTTTATTTATGGAGCTCCTGGGTGGCTCAGTCGGTTAAGCGGTTCCTTCTGCTCAGGTCATGACCCCAGAGTCCTGGGATTGAGCCCCACGTCAGGCCCTCTGCTCCGCAAAGAGTTTGCTTCTCCCTCTCCCATGCTCTCTCCTTCTCTCTCTTTCTCTCAAAAAAAAAAAAAAGAAAAAAAGAAAAAAAGTTTATTATTTTTTTTTTTAGTAATCACTACATCCAACGTGGGGCTCGAATTTATGACCCCCAGATCAAGAGGTGCATGCTCTTAGCCAGTCAGGAGCCCAAATTTGACAATTTTAGATACCTCATATAAGTGAAACCATGGTATTTGTGGTGGTATTTGTTTTCTGTGACTGACTGGCTTATTTTCCTTAGCATAAACTGCAAGGTTCATCTGTGTCATTGCATATTATAGGATTTCCTTCTTTTTTTAAGACTGAATAATATTCCATTGTGTGTACATACCACTTTTTAAAATCCACTAATCTGTAGGTTGTTTCAACATCTTGCCTATTGTGAACAGTGCTGCGTTGACATGGTAATGCTACTACCTCTTCAAAATCCTGACTTCATAAAAAAAAAAAAAATCCTGACTTCAGTTATTTTGGAAAAATACCCAGAAGTGGATTGCTGGATCATATAGAAGTTTTGTTTTTAAATTTTTTGAGAAAATTCCGTGCTGTTTTCATATTGGCATTTTTTAATCCCACCAATAGTGTAGAAGTGTTCCAGCTTCTCTGTATCCTTGTCAACATTTGTTGTCTTTTGTATTTTTGATGATAGACATCCCTACAGGTATGAGGTGATAACTCATTGTGGTTTTATGCTGTTCTTTGGAGAACTGTCTATTCAAGTCCTTTGCCTATTTTTAAATTGGATTATTAGTTTTTTTGCTGTTGAGTTGTAGGAATTCCTAATATATTTTGAAGATTAACCACTTATCAGATATGTAATTTATAGATACATTATTCTCATTCTATAGCTTGCCTTTTTCCTCTCTTGTTTTCTTTGCTGTGCAGAAGTTTTTTAGTTTGGTATAGTCCCATTGGTCTGTTTTTGCTTTTGTTACCTGTGCTTTGGTATCATGTCTGTGAAGTCATTGCCATGACTTGTGTCATGAAGCTGTTCCCCTATGTCTTCTTCTAGGAGTTTTATAGTTTTAGGTGTTACATTTAAGTCTTTTTTTTTTTTTTAAGATTTTATTTATTTATTTGACAGAGACAAAGCAAGAGAGGGAACACAACACAAGCAGGGTGAGTGGGAGAGAGAGAAGCAGGCTTCCTGCAGAGCAGGGAGCCGGATCCCAGGACCCGGGGATCATGACCTGAGCCGAAGGTAGATGCTTAACGACTGAGCCACCCAGGCACCCCTTGTTGAGAACATTTATCATGAGAGAGTATTGGATTTCATCAGATGCTTTTTCTGCATTTATTGAGATGATCATATGGGTTTTTTTGTGTTTTTTTTTAAGATTTATTTTTAGAGAGAGAGCAAGAGCCTGTATGTGAACAGGGGGAGGGGCAGAAGGAGAGGGAAAAAGCAGACTCCTCACTGATTGGGGAGCCTGACATTGGGACTGGATCCCAGTAGCCTGAGAACATGAACTGAGTCAAAATCAAGAGTTGGATGCTCAGACTGAGCCACCCAGGCACCCCAAGACGATCATGTGGTTTTTACCCTTCATTCTGTTAATGTAGTCCATCATATTAAATAGTTTGCATATGTTGAACCATTTTTGCATCACAGAGATAAACAAGTCTGACTGTTTCTGACTATCTCCTCCACTATTGCCCTTGGCTAAGCCACCCTCACCTCTCTCTCAGACTTCTTTAATAGGATTCTGATTGTACTCCTGGTTTCCTCTCATGCTTTGTTCCCACCCAGCTCTGTCCTTTCTGCTCTAAATGATGGTTTAAAATGCTGTCTGTTGGGGCGCCTGGGTGGCTCAGTGGGTTAAAGCCTCTGCCTTCGGCTCAGGTCATGATCCCAGGGTCCTGGGATCGAGCCCCGCATCGGGCTCTCTGCTCAGCAGGGAGCCTGCTTCCTCCTCTCTCTCTGCCTGCCTGTCTGTGATCTCCATCTGTCAAATAAGTAAATAAAATCTTAAAAAAAAAAAAAATGCGGGACGCCTGGGTGGCTCAGTTGGTTGGGCAGCTGCCTTTGGCTCCGGTCATGGTCTTGGCGTCCTGGGATCGAGTCCCACATCGGGCTCCTTGCTCGGCGGTGAGCCTGCTTCTCCCTCTGCCTCTGCCTACCACTCTGTCTGCCTGTGCTCGCTCGCTCTCTCTCACAAATAAATAAATTAAAAAAAAATTTAAAAAAATGCTGTCTGTTGTTTTCTTGTTATAAATTGAGCCTGTATGATTAAAGAAAGTTTATAGAATATTGTAATAAAAATTAAAAAATCAAAAGTTAAAGTAATAATCCTTGACCTCAGATATCTAGAACAAGTTAGACTATGGAACTCTCTTGCTCAGTGGTATTGAGGCCTAAACAGAATCTCTCATCTCTGTTTCATTTGCTCTCTGTATAATCCTGCTGTATTCATTGTAATTCCAGTGCGTTGCCTGGCCTGTTTTATTGAGCTACTCTTCCTTTCAGATTGGCAGAAATGATAACAGGTCTGGATTTTGTTGTAACTTTTTTTTTTTTTTTTTTTTTTTGGTAAGCCAATATGAGGAAAGATTTGGCATTTTAAAAGCCTGGGACTCCTGGCTGGCTCAGTTGGAAGAACATGCAATTCTTGATCTCAGGGTCATGAGTTCCAGCCCCACGTTGGGTGTAGAGATTTGTAATTAAATATAACTTTAAAAAAAGACAAAAGGTAGTGTGCTGAACCAAACAGCCCAGAGTCTTCCTCACCTATTCTCTTATATACAGAAAAGGAATATGCTAGTGTAGAAATCCTGAATTGGAAATCAGGAGGCCGGGGTTTTCCTCTTGCCTTTGCCCCTAATTTGCTGACATTGAGGAAATTATTTATAATTCTTCGGCGCTTTTACTTTCTTCATCATCTGAAATCATTGGATACTCTAGGTTTCCTCAAACCCTAAAATTCAGCAATTCTGCCATCTTTTTGACAGGGTTTTGAGACAAAGGAAGTCTTCTTTATCTATTTTACCATGCTGATGTTCTCCTATCTGTTGTAATCCAAATACCTAGAAAAAGGAAAATAAATTTTAATCTGTCATACTCAGCTATTATGATAAGTAACTCCAGAATCATGATCATAAAATAGTCTGGGCATATAATAAAGTACTATGCAGATGACAGACGATTACATATCACCCTAGTGAAAAATGTGGATAAGCAGTCCCTTCCTGTGTACTTTCTGTGAACTGCTCTATGGTTGCAATTGTAAGGTCCACTTTAGAGCGCTTCCGGGACTTCACTATGCTTTCCTTGAGTTGCAAGACTAGTTTCTTGCAGTATTCTCTTTGTATTATATTTTGTGCCTAGAGTGTGTGTAATTCAGCCAGAGGTAGTACAGCTGAAGAATTCATTGCTTTGGACGTTGGAAGCCTTCCTCTTTCACCCCAAAGCAGTTTTTGCAGGAAAATTAGGCACCAGAAAAGATAAGGTTACCAACGTTATGGCTGTCCTGTTTGTGAGCTGGGCCCCTGGTGTCATGGAGAGAGCTGTGGTTTCCTTATTACACATTTTGTTCTTCCCTAGACATTGTAGCTCTTTTTCTGAGATGCTGGTAAGCTGTCTCGTGACTATGTTTGCTTTCAGGTTACTGGGAGCACTGGTAGGCATCTGTTAAAGTCCTGTGAAAATAGGCAAAACAAGGCTCTGGTATTTTAATCGGGTGAGTTGTTCAGTGGCCCTTAGACTCTTCAGGCTCTTTTGCAGCACTATTTCTTAAAGGCATTTAAAAAAAAAATCTCATTTGGTAAAAGAGATAGAATATGTGTCCTAAACTCTCTGAGCTGCTTCAGTCCGGCGAGACACTGGGCATTGCAGTGCATTGTGTTCAGCTCATGCCTTTGTACGAGTGGCCCGATTACTGTCAGCCTTTTTTGAGAGAAAGAATAGTGATGTGCATACTGTGGCTGTGTAACTAATGAACTGAATTTTGGGCAAGTATAATTGTAATAGCAAAGGAGGTAATGGTATTCATATGTTGATAGGTAGGTTTTACCCCTGATTTTAGAACAAATTGTGCCTTTTCCTCACGGAGTCTAAGTTATTAGACAGCCTTCCATAGTAAAGAAAGGTGTGTGTGTAACAGTTAAAAGTGTTAGTCAGTGGCTAATTGAAGGAAATGACCCAAAGAAGTTTCTTAAGACTATGAATAAGAATATACTGATGAATTTCTGTACAGAAAGTAGATGAGTGGTTGCTGGAGCTAGAAGAGGGGGATAATGGAGAGTGACTACTAACAGGCATGGAGTTTCTTTTAGGCTAATGAAAATGTTCTGGAATTAGATAGTGGTGGAACTTTGTGACTATACCAAAACCCACTGAATTGTACACTTTAAAATGTAGAATTAATGGTATGTGATTTATATCCCCCCCAAACTGTTATTTTAAAAAGATAGGACCAAGTTATTTGTCTCAGTAAGATATTTACCTCCTTTGTTCAGTAGAAGAATATGAAAAAATTTTAAAAAGATTTTTAATTTTTAAGTAATCTTTGTACTCAACATGGGGCTTGAACTTACTGACTAAACAAACCAGGAGCCCTAGAACAGTATGAAAATCTGAAACATGGAATGTCTTTTTTTTTTCCCCAAGATTTTTTATTTATTTATTTGTGAGAGAGGGAGCAAGCAAATGAGAGAGAGCACAAGCGTGGGGATGGGCAGTGGGAGAGGGACAAACAGACTCCCCACTGAGCAAGTTGCTATACCCAACTCAAGTCTTGATTCATGACCTGAGCTGAAGGCAGATGCTTAACCGACTGAGCCACCCAGTGTCCCTGGGATGCATTTATTAAAGATAGTCTGTATCATCATTTTCCTGAAGGCTCACGCCAACTTGAAAATCATAATTATAAAGAAAAATTTTTGTTTTGTTGAAAGATTGAGTGTGAAATTTAAAATTCTATAGTATATGACTTTATGGGTGAACACAAGAGGAATAAATTTTATATTGCATATTGGATATCTGTAATCTAGAAATAGAAATATGACAAAGAGAAAGCCCATTTGTCTAATAAAACTATAAAAACTGGGTCATTCTTAAATAACAAGATACTATTTCAAGCACTTCAATTTGTGCAAATTTCATAAAGTCTAATAGTATCAATTGTTAAGGCTGTGGGGAAGAGAAACCCTAATACACTGTTGAAGGGTGTGTAATTTTTGGCAGGATTTTGTGAGGTATATATACCCTACGGTGGAGCCTTGGATTTTTTTTTTTTTGAAGATTATATTTATTTATTTGAGAGAGATACAGAGATAGCGAGACAGAGCACAAGCGAGGAGGAGAGGGAGAAGCAGTCTTCCCCCTGAGCAGGGAGCCTGATGTGGGTCTCAATCCCAGGACCCTGGGATCATGACCTAAGCCGAAGGCAGACATTTAACCGACTGAGTCACCTAGGTGCCCTGTGCCTTGGATTTATACAACAGGAAACATGTACTAGCATTTTTTATTTCAGTTATGTATTTTTTTAAAGGATTATTTTATTTATTTATTTATTTATTTATTTATTTATCTGACAGAGAGAGAGAGAGAGAGATCAAGATCACAAATAGCAGCAGGCAGAGAGAGAGGGGGAAGCAGGCTCCCCGCTGAGCAGAGAGCCCGATTCGGGGCTCGATCCCAGGACCCTGAGATAATGACCTGAGCTGAAGGCAGAGGCTTAACCCACTGAGCCACCCAGGCGCCCCTTCAGTTATATTTGTAAGGGGAAAAATTTGGAAACTGTCCAATTGTAGAGGAATGGATAAGCAAGCAGTAGTATTTTAATGCAATTTATTACTGTAACAGAATGGACAAATGAGATTTTTGTGTGTCTACACAGATAAATCCTGGAAACTGTCAAGGAAAGAATAGGTTACAAGAAATTGAATGTGATACCCCTTCTGAATGTTAAAACAAAATAGTGCTGTGTTGTCTATGGATCCATACATGTATGCTGCAAAATACTACTTTTAAAGATTTATTTGCACGAGCTGGAGGGGTTGAGGGAGAGGGATAGAGAATTCCAAGCAGACCCTGTGCTGAGCACATAGCCTGAAGTGAGGCTTGATCACAGAACCCTGAGATTGCCATCTGAGCCAAAACCAAGAGTTGGATCCTCAACTACTGTGCCACCCAGGCACTGCTGCAAAATTATTTATAAAAACCCATGGATTAGAAGAAGATACATTAATTTCAGTAGGAATTTTACTTCTGAAAGGGGAGAGAAGACAGTGGAATGAGCAGGGAAATCAACTAACTTGCAATTTTCTGTTTCATAAAAAACCTGAAGCAAAAATGGCAGTATGTTATAATTGTTACATTTGGATTATGTATCATTTCACTTTTCTGAATTTTAAATTCTTTCATAACTAAAAATGAAAAAGAAAAGTGGGAACATTGTATGGCATTGGCTTTTAAAAAACTAATCAGCTTATACATTTTTCCTCAGATATTTTCTTATTTACTGTCATAGAAATAATTCATCCTAAAGGTCATGAACATTAGTTTTTGAAGAAGTGCAGTGTAAGTGCTGTGGATTATATCATATTTTTATTTTAAAATCTTCACATCCATATTTTTTCTTGATTGAAAAATGCTTGATCAGTGCAAGAACACATTTATTGTGTTATTGGCATAATTGAGTTCTTATTAAATGTATGCAGGTTTTTTGTTTGTTTGTTTTTAAAGATTTTATTTATTTATTTATTTGACAGAGAGAGGCACAGTGAGAGAGGGAACACAAGCATGGGGAATGGGAGAGGGAGAAGCAGGCTTCCCGCTGAGCAGGAAGGGTGCTCTACTGAGCCACCGAGGCACCCCCACACAGGTTTTTATGTTTTATAGTTAGGACCTGGCTTTTCCTCTGTGCGAGCCCTGTGTCTTTTGGTTGGTGGTGTGAGAATGCTGCTAGCAAGTGTGCCCTTAAATTCTTTCACACACTTTGATTCTAAAGAAGGCTGTACACTAGTATGGTGTTGGCAGGCAGTTACAAAATTGTTTGATGACTTAGAGGTTTATTGCTACTAATATTTTTAATAAACATTTATTGTTTATAATAAAGTGTAAATTACCGTTTGGAAGTGTGCTTTTTGAAGAGCTTCTTGGAGTAGAACTTTTTAGAACTGAACAATGGAATGAAGGATGATATTTTGTTTTAGCTACTCATCTTAAACAAATCTTAGATAGCACAAGATATGCATGTCTTTATAAGAGTTGGGAATTCCTTAGTATTTATCTTTTAAACAGCAGACTTGGTTCTGAATATTTTTCTGAATACTGTCAGTTTCCTTTCTGTCGTTCTTAGAGGAAAGAATGTTACTAGGATCTCTTCTGTTTACTATGGAAAATGTTCCCTTCCTAGTTTCCTTTTTTCCCAAGAAGTGATTGAGTCTTTGTATTTTAGATTGAGTTTTCAAGGTAGACTTTCCTCTAGAGCAGTTTTTTAAAAATTATAGTATAATTGGCATTAGTATTATATTAGCTTCAGGTGCACAGCATAATGAGTTCATAATTTACGAATGTTGTAAAATGATCAGTATAGAGTGCCTGGGTGGCTCAGTCGTTAAGCGTCTGCTTTTGGCTCAGGTCATGATCCTAGAGTCCTGGGATCGAAACCCACATTGGGCTTCTTGCTCCACGTGAAGCCTGCTTCCCCCCCCCCCCCCCCACCTTGTGCTCCCTCTCTCACTGCGTCTTTCTTTGTCAAATAAATAAATAAAATCTTTTTTTAAAAAATCAGTACAGTAAGTCTAGATAACATCCGTGACCATACATAGTTACAGTATTTTCTCTTGTGGTGAGAACTTTTAAGATTTACTCTCTTAATAACTTTCAAATATATAATACAGTATTATTATTATTTTTTAAAGATTTTATTTATTTATTTGATAGAGATCACAAGCAGGGAGAGCAGCAGACAGAGAGGGAGGAGGGAAGCAGGCTCCCTGCTAAGCAGAGAGCCCGATGTGGGGCTTGATCCCAGGATCCTGG
This sequence comes from Martes martes, assembly GCF_963455335.1. Taxonomy (NCBI): domain Eukaryota; kingdom Metazoa; phylum Chordata; class Mammalia; order Carnivora; family Mustelidae; genus Martes; species Martes martes. The sequence goes on from NC_137895.1 coordinate 8,195,606, forward strand.
GATCATGACCTGAGCCGAAGGCAGAGGCTTTAACCCACTGAGCCACCCAGGTGCCCCTATAATACAGTATTATTAACCATAGTTACCATGCTATACATTACATTCCATGACTTATTTTATAACTGGAGGTTTGTGCTTTTTTGACCCCCTTATTAACTCATTTGGCCCACCCCTCCACCTCGGGCAGCCACCAGTTTGTTTTCTGTATCTATGAGCTCCTTTAAAAAAAAAAAATTTTTTTTTTTTAAGTAGGCTCCACACTGAACATGGGTCTTGAACTCATGACCCTGAGATCAAGACCTGAGCTGAGATCAAGGGTCAGCTGCTCAACTGACTGAGCCACCCAGGTGCCCCTCTCCTTTTAAAATTAAAAAATATATATATATATAGTTTTTTTTTCCCCTCTCTCTCTCAAATAAATAAAATCTTTAAAAAATAAAAAAACTTTTTAGATTCCACCTATGAATAATATATGATATTTGTCTTCCTCTGTCTTATTTCACTTAGTATAATGCTCTCAAGGTCCATCCATGTTGTTGCAAATGACAAGATTTCATTCTTTTTTATGGCTGAATAATATTCGTGTGTGTGTGTGTGTCACATGTTCTTTATTTATCCATTGATGGACACTTAGGTGTTTGTCTGTCTTGGCTATTGCAGATAATGCTGCAGTGAACACGGACATGCATATATCTTTTTGAGTTAGTGTTTTCATTTTCTTTGGATAAATACCCAGAAGTAGAATTGTTGGATCATATGGTAATTCTATTTTTAATTTTTTAAGGAACCTCCATACTGTTTTCCCTAGTGACTGCACCAGTTTATATTCACATGAACAGTGCCCAAGCATTCCCTCTTCTCCACATCCTTGCCAACACTTGTTTTTTTCTTGTCTTTTTTTTAAAAAAATTTTTTAGATTTTATTTATTTATTTGACACAGAGAGAGAGGTCACAAGTAGGCAGAGAGGCAGGGAGTGACAGAGAGGGAAGCAGGCTCCCTGCTAAGCAGAGAGCCTGATGCGGGACTCGATCCCAGGACCCCGAGATCATGACCTGAGCCGGAGGCAGAGGCTTAACCCACTAAGCCACCCAGGCGCCCTTACATTTTTTTTTTTTTTTAATGTACCTGTTGGCTCTCTATATGTCTTCCTTGGAAAAATGCCTATTTAGATTCTCTGCCCATTTTTTTTTAAAAGATTTTTATTTATTTATTTGACAGAGACACAGCAAGAGAGGGAACACAAGCAGGGGGAGTGGGAAAGGGAGAAGCAGGCCTCCCGCTGAGGAGGGAGCCAGATGCAGGGCTTGATCCCAGCATGGTGGGATCATGACCTGAGCCAAAGGCAGCCATTTTAACGACTGAGCAACCCAGGTGCCCCTCTTCCCATTTTTTAAAAAAGATTTTATTTATTCATTTGAGAGAGAGGGTGAGAGTGTGAAGGAGAGGGAGAGGGAATCTGAAGCAGACTTCACACTGAGTTCAGACAGAGCTAGATGTGGGGCTCGATCCACAATGGTGAGATCACGACATGAGCCAAAACCAAGAGTTGGGTGCTCAACTAACAGCACCACCCAGGCTTCCCCTCTCTAACCATTTTTAGTTTAGTTTTTTTTTTTTTTTTTTGAGCTGACTGAGGTTTTTATATATTTTGGGTATTAACCCTTGTAAAATATATGATTTGCAGCGATTTTTTCCCTTTCAGTAGGTTGCCTTTTCATTTTATTAATGGGTTCCTTTGCTGTGCAGAAGCTTTTTCTCTTGATATAGTTCCACATGTTTGTTTTTGCTTTTACTGCCTTTGCTTTTGCTGTCAAATCCAAAAAAAATAATTGTCAAGACTGATGTCAAGGAGTTCACTGCCTATGTTTTCTTCTAGGAGTTTTATCGTTTCAGGTCTTAATTCACGTTGATTCCATTTTGAGTAAATTTGTGTATATGATGTTAAATAGTGGTCCAGTTTCATTCGTTTGTATGTGGCTGTCCAGTTTTCCCAGTACCATTTATTGAAGAGACTTTTCTTTCCTCACTGTATGTTGTCGGCTCCTTTAGAGCAGTGTTTTGGGGCTAGGGTGTGTGGGTGGGGGTGTGGTAGTCCTATTGAAAGATCATGAACTCTGAGTAGTTTCTCAGGGCTGTAACTGAAAAGAAATCAGTTTTAGGTTGAACTGGGATTTTCTGTCCCCGTTCTTTCCTTTTCTATCTAGCTTTTGAAGGCATGTCAGAAATGGGTAATTTCTGATGTCTAGAAATTACATTTCTGATGTCTGATTTCCCTGGAGATGTCTAGAAGTGTTTCCATAAACATGCCGTGTTGGGGCCAAGGTGGTATTTTATTTATGCATGCATTTTCCTGATATAGTCATTATCAACTGAAATGGCTAATGTCTGCTATGTACATAATGTTCTTTAAAGATGTTCTGTTTCTCACTCCAAAATCAGGTCCTTCAAGTTGGAACCATACTCATGTCCGGAATGTTTGTGCTTCTGAGCTGTAGTGTTGTTTCATTATGATTTTAATGGTGACAGAAAACAAACTACTTTAGTTGACTGTTATATTGGAGTGTGTTTTTCCAAGTAGACAATTAAAGATACACTTGACGCATTGAAGGTAGGGATCTGTTGGTGTGCACGGAAAATTTGTGTAATCTCCTCAAGCTCCATTTTTGGAATAATTTGAAGTTGCAGCCAAAGCCTGATTTGGGAACATAGTTCTCTTCTTAAAGGAGTAATCTAAGGAATTCCAGATTAATACCATCATTTAGAATCTCTTGGATTGTTCCACTGAAAGGCAGGGAAAGTAAGTTTATGGTATAGATGGAAAACTTTTATACCATAAAAGGTTTATCAGCATTCACCCAAAAGTTACTGAGATCCATAACTTACCAAAAAGTACCTTGTTGTTTTTTTTTCTTATTTTTTAAAGATTTTGTTTTTTTTTAGAGAGAGCATGGGTGGGAAGAGGGACTGAGGGAGAGGAAGAGGGAAAATCCCAAGCAGAATCTCCACGGAGCATAGAGCCTGACATGGGGCTCAGTGCCAGGACCCTGAGATCATGACCTGAGCTGAATTCAAGACAGATGCTTAACCGACCAACTGAGCCACCCTGGCGCCCCTTTTTTCTTTTTTTTAAATTACATCTCTATATGTTGCCAGGATACTATATAAGAATTATGCAAAAGAGTATCACTGGATTATAATATACTTAAATTAGAAAAAATTGCTTAAAAATATTTGTTGAGTTCTTACTCTATGTCAGCATTGTTATGAGTACTTCTCATGTGTTATCTCATCTAATCCTCACTGTAACCATAAGAGTTACTATCCCCATGAGGAGTAATAATTAAACTAAGGTCACACAGTCTGGTAAGTAGTAGTGTAGGCATGTAAAATCAGGCTCTTTGACTAAAGTACTTAGGCTCTTCTTCACCGTCGTGGCTTAATAAAGTTATCGTAGATTGTTTATATCACCTGGAGAACAATTAATTTTAAAAATTGGACTAATTTTTTTTAAAGAGTAGGCATTTTTTTAAATTTTTATTTTTATTTATTTATTTATTTTTAAAAGATTTTATTTATTTATTTGACAGGGATCACAAGCAGGCAGAGAGGCAGGCAGAGAAAGAGGAGGAAGCAGGCTCCCCATGGAGCAGAGAGCCCGATGCGGGTCTCGATCCCAGGACCCTGAGATCATGACCTGAACCGAAGGCAGAGGCTTTAACCCACTGAGCCACCCATGCACCCCCCAAAATTGGACTAATTTTAAAGAGGAATACTTTTTCAGTTTACCGTAAGATGAATATAGTATTTTTGTGAAAAATATCTGAATATATCTCCAAGTATCTAAATCAAGCATTTAAGTTTCATCTTAGAACTTTGATGTATATAGATCTGTATGAGGTAACTTAAGGTAAATTAATTATGAGGTAAATTAAGTTCTACCAATATTCACTGAGCAACTGAGCATCTGTGTACAAGGAACTGTAGTAGCTGGTTGGGAGCAAGATGGAGAAGGGAACTAACATTTACTGAACGCCTGTTATATTTCAGACGGTTTTAGATTACGTTATATCTTCATTTCATTAATCCATACAGTAATTCAGCTAGATAGGTATTCTCATTTTAGGAAACTTAGGCATAGAGAACTTAAACTCTTGTAACCCAAATGGCAGTTGTAGAATTTGAACCCAAGTCCGCCTGACAAAAAGACTATGCTCCTTTTCTGACTCATCTGTGTTTTCTTTTTTTAAAGATTTTATTTATTTGACAGGGAAAGAGAGATCACAAGTAGACAGAGGCAGGCAGAGAGAGAGGGGGAAGCAGGCTCCCCGCTGAGCAGGGAGCCCGATGCGGGGCTCGATCCCAGGACCCTGAGACCATGACCCTAACCGAAGGCCGAGGCTTAACCCACTGAGCCACCCAGGCGCCCCTCATCTGTGCTTTCTTTTGTGTAAATTTAAGATGTATTCCCTGTTTCTAGGAGTGTATAATCTAGTCCAAGGGTTCACAAAGAGGATTCTGTATGTAGATGGACTGGTGGAAGTCCCTGGCTTAACTTGCAGAAAGTCACAAGTTCAAAATGATTTTTATAATAATACTAAGATGTTATTGTTCATTTTACTGTGTTCATATATGTACTGATAATGCAAAAGCAGTGGTGGGAAAAATTGCTGGTACCTTAACATGAATTGAGGGAGTGGCACCAGACTGCACTCAAGAGTCATTGGATTTTTTTGCCACCTTGTGCTTGCAGTGTGGAAAAAAAGTAGTTTCATTTTACAGATGTCCTTGATGCAGCAGTAAAAACTTTTATGAAATCTGGATTCTGTAGTGTACATGTTTTTTAAAAAAATGAGATGTAAGTTGCACATACAGATAAGTCACACATTATACACATTTTTTTCCTTTTTAAGATTTTACTTTTAAGTAATCTCTACACCCAGTGTGGGGCTTGAACTTACAACCCAATGATCAAGAGTCAGGTGACCTGGTACATTTTTTTTTTTTTTTTTTTTGACCTGGTACATTTTTAAAAACATACAGTTCAGTGGTTTTTATCATATTACGAGGTTGTGTAGCTGTTACTACTTTGCTGTTCCAGAACATTTTTTTTTCTTTTTAAGATTTTATTTATTTATTTGATAAATAATTGGGCAGTGGTTTAACCAGGTGTTTTGCCATTGCATAACAATGACCACTAGCTTTTCAGTCTTCAGTTGTGAGTGCTCACACTTACTATTTTATGAAGCAGTGCCACATATGTTACATTGTTTTTCATGAAGCATCTCATTCATAGCACCAGATTCTGTATTAGGATTATATCCAACCATTTGTGACCCTCCCCCCAAAGTAAAACAGTAGTGGTTTTAAACATGATACAAGTTTATTTTTTTCTTTTGTAAAGGGAGTCCAGAGGTGGGTAGCCCAGGGGTGGTGGGGTGCTCTCTAATGTCAGGGAACCATCTTCTGCCTATTTTCTCAGTTTGCCTTGCCGTTCTCACATGTGGCTTCGTTCTCATAATCTAGAACGGCTGCTTGTTCCAGCACCGCATCCATGTTCTAGCCAGCAGGAAGGATGAGGGGCCAAAGAATATCGTTCATGGTTTCTTTAAGGACATTTCCTGGAAATCACACTTAATACTTTCACTCTTACTGTCCCATTGCTTAAACTCAGTCACATGGCCTCGCTGCGGAGCGGCTGGGAATTGCAGTCTTTATTCTGGCATGCACTTAGCTAAAGCTCAGGTGATCTGCTGCTAGGAAGGGGAAAGTGGCTATTGGGTAACAATCTCCAGTGCCTGCCATAATCATTCAGGTAAGATTCTTTTACTTCCTGCTCATTGGCAGTTTCTGATATTTAAAACTGCTCATAATTCTCTTCCCATTGTATTCTTCTTTTCATGTCATCTAAGACTTCTGAGTTACTATATTCAGATGATTTCTTCTCTTTGAGATACAGATCACCAGTGTGCTTTCTTTCTCCTTGATTGATTTAGAAGCTTGCTATTTTAAGATACACCAAAGATATTTGAAGGTTTTCATGCTGGTGTGCATTTACGTTTTCTTTTTCTGCTACCCACACTGTGCATGTTGCCCGTACAGATGCCTTCAAAATGTGCAGCGCTGACTGCTGCTGCTGTATGTCTTAGCGTTTTATAAATTCTCCCAAAATTGCTTTTTCATGTAGTTGTAATGTGGAAACTCCTGCAGTGCTTTGGAGAAAACTTTTGTTATTATTTGCTTTGTTTGGGAAATGAATCTCCTTGTGTCTACTCTCTCTCCTTTATTTTAAAGCTTTAGATATAATTGTATTAAAGTTAAAATTGTATTTAGTTATGTTTTATATTTTACTCCATCAGAAATTCTCAGCACATTTTTAGAAATAACAATTGACTGAGAGTAATACACTTTGAAGCAAGAGGCTATTTGGAAGGGAAGATTAATGACCTATGACTTAGGAACTGTTTTTGTTTTTGTTTTAATTTTCAAGTTTTGTTTATTGGGGGGGGGTAGAGAATCTGAAGCAGACTCTGTACTGAGCACAGAGCCCAAGGTGGGGCTTGATCCCCCAGCCTTGAGATCATGACCTGAGCCAAAACCAAGAGCCAGACACACTGAGCCACCCAGGCTCCTCTTAAGAACTGTTTTTATTTAAGTTTTGTTGAGATTCATTATGTTTCCAGAGATTTTACCTTGACTGAAATCTTTTTATGACTGTGAGAATCTAAAAATTCATTTTTTTTTTTTTTTAAGTAGGCTCCACCCCTAGTGTGGAGCCCAGTGCCAGGCTTGAGCTCATGACCCTGAGATAAAGACCTGAGTTGAGATCAAGAGTCAGGCACTTAGGGGCACCTGGGTGGCTCAGTGGGTTGAGCCTCTGCCTTTGGCTCAGGTTATGATCTCAGAATCCTGGGATCGAGCCCTGTACTGGGCTCTCTGCTCAGCGGGGAGCCTGCTTCTTCCCTCTCTCTGCCTGCCTCTCTGCCTACTTGTGATCTCTCCTTCTGTCAAATAAATAAATAAATAAATAAAATCTTAAAAAAAAAAAAAAAGTCAGACACTTAACTGACCAAACCACTCAGGTGCCCCCCAAAATACATTTTAAAACATAATCTCTGCACTGTAGACCCTGAATGTAATGTAATGAGTCCGTGCTTTTGTATGGTAATGGATCTTGCCAGAGTAGATTATTTTATTTTATTTTTTAAGATTTTATTTATTTATTTGACAGAGATCACAAGTAGGCAGAGAGGCAGGCGGTGGGGGGGGGGGGAGAAAGCAGGCTCCCTGAGGAGCAGAGAGCCCAATGTGGGGCTCGATCCCAGGACCCCGGGACCATGACCTGAGCCGAAGGCAGAGGTCTTAACCCACTGAGCCACCCAGGTGCCCCTAGAGTAGATTAATTTAATTAATAAGGATGCTTTTATAATTATTCAGAAAAATAATTGATTAGTATGCTGGTGATATACGTTGGTATTTGAGTTCTAAGCTGCTTTCATAGGTATGTGCATTGTCCTAAGGGTCCCTCGCTGTGGCACCAGTATATGCCTAGGTGTTGTAGCCTGGCCTCTTCTGCTTAGCTCACAGACATGCTAGTCTTAAGTATACATTTTCTCAGAGTGCGGGTTTCTGTGTTTGTGTTTGGATTTTCCTAAAAATTGTGACAGTTTCTGGATTTCTTTTCTGTGGCAAGCTAGTTCAGTTCCAGTGTTAAGAAATATTTGGAGGTGCCTAGGTGGTTCATTTGGTGTATCATCCCACTCTTGGTTTCAGCTCTGGTCATGACCTTAGGGTTGTGAGATGGAGCCCCATGTTGGGCTCCGTGCTCTCTCCCTCTTCTGACCCTCCCCTCACTTGCATGCCCACTCTCTTGCTCTATCTTAGTACATAAATAAATAATAAATAAAATCTTTTAAAAATATTTGATAAAGGGTTCAGGAAGATGTTTTATGGCTCCTTTTACAAAGAGGAAGTTTATCGATATATAGGGGGAGAGCACATTGGGAAACCCAAGGATATGAGGCTCTGGCACTGGAAAATAGGGCTTCTCTTCAAATACTCTATTGTAGTGTGGAAACAAAGCACAATACTGTAAATGTCTTTCCTTTCCCCCATCTGCTGCATGTCTTCTTCCTAGGTGAGGTTTGTCTCAACAAGTTTTTCATTCCAAAGTTAGTATGTTCAAAAATAACTACAATTGACACTTGAAAGCACAGGTTTGAACTGTGCAAGTTCACTTACATGTGGATTTTTTAAAATAAATACAGTATGTACTCTGTTTTCCTTGTGATTTTCATAATAATATTTTCTGTAACTTTATTGTAAGAATACAGTATATAAAATATATAAAATATGAGTTAATCACCTATTTATGTCATCCGGAAGGCTTCTGGTTAAGAGGCTATTTAGTAGTTGAGTTTTTGGAAAATCAGAAGTTTTATGTGGATTTTCAGCTATGTAGGGCATGGCACCCCAAGCCCCTGCATCGTTCAACAGTCAATTGTAGCTTTTTTTTCATATTATTCATACCTGAACAGGATAACTACGGCGATTTTCTACATTGTGGCCTGGCAATGTTTCAGGTTGTCCTGGCTTATTGGAGTATGTTTTTGTTGCAAGAGTGGAAGTGACCAAAGAATTCCTAGCTTGGGAAAAAAAAATTCCTGGCCTGTCTCATGATGAATTACATGATGTTGAAGGTGACTGCACAAGATACGTTCAGATCCTGTTTTAATGTATTCTGATCTTTTATACGTAGCCTGTAGACTCATAAACACATCGTTCATCATCCATCCATTCCTCTTACAGAAGGAATCTCTAAAATATAATTCCACATTTAAAGATGGGAGTGCATTTGAACACCACAGAAGTGGGATTAGGAATTGTAAGGGAAGCTGTAGTGTTGCAATATAACAAATCACCTTGTCAAAATAGTGCTTTCAATTTCAAGCAGACTTTTAGTGGTGAAGGGGCAGTTTGGGTTAGGCATTAAGGCATATTGTCAAATTTCTGTTAAATGTTTCTAATAAAATACCACCTTGTAGTTAAACTCTTTGTACTTTTAAGAGTAACTTCCCATAAGACCCTTTAAGATAACAGGATGGCATGACAATTTAATTTTTTTTTTTGAAGATTTATTTATTTGACAGAGAGAGATCACAAGTAGGCAGAGACTCAGGCAGAGAGGGAGAGAGAGAGGAGGAAGCAGGCTCCCTGCTGAGCAGAGAGCCTGATGCAGGGCTCGATCCCAGGACCCTGAGATCATGACCTGAGCCGAAGGCAGAGGCTTTAACCCACTGAGCCACTCAGGTGCCCCGACAATTTAATTTTTATTCAGAGTTATATGCTCAAGGTCATATCAGCAAACTCAGTAATACGATGTTTTTGTTTGTTTGTTTTGAAGATTTTATTTATTTGACAGAGAGAGAGAGAGAGACAGTGGGAGAGGGAACACAATCAGGGGAGTGATGAGAGACAGAGCACAAGCAGGGGGAAGTGGGAGAGGGAGAAGCAGGCTTCCCGCTGAGCAGGGAGCCAGATGCGGGACTTAATCCCAGGACCGCACGATCATGACCCGAGCCAAAGGCAGACGCCTAATGCCTGAGCCACCCAGGTGCCCCAGTAATACAATGTTTTAAGATACAGATCACATGTCGTAACTTTTCCCAAAAACAACATTATTGCAGTAATGACTAGGGGGCCCAGCAAAATGGTAAATTATATACCAAACTCAAAGTTAGGCAGCAGGCTAAGGTTTTCTTTTTCTTTTCTTTTTAAAGATTTATTTACTTGAGGCTAAGGTTTTCTTTTTCTTTTCTTTTTAAAGATTTATTTACTTGAGAGAGAAAGATTTATTTACTTGAGAGCATACATGCCTGTGGGTGAGGAGGGGCAAAGGGAGAGGGAGAGAGAATCCTAAGCAGACTCCAAGCTGAGTGGGGAGCCCCATGTGGAGCATGATCTCAGGACCCCAAGGTCACGACCTGAGCCGAAACCAAGAGTCCGATGCTTCACCTGCTGTACCACCCAGGCGCCCCCAGGCTGTGGTTTTCTACACAGCCACCAAAGTGATCTTTTAAAAATAGACTTCTGGTCCTATCACTTTATTACTTAGAAAAAACCTCCCAGAGTCATCCAGTTTTTTGAAGACTGTATTTCTGCCCTCCCACTCTGCTCGCTGGCCATGCTGGTCTTTCCTTGAAGATGCCAAGCTCATTCCCACCTCCTGGCCTTTGAACTTATTTCCTGTGCATGGCTAGCTGCCGCTTATCAAATTCCGGGAGCGTCAGATTGTGTGGTGGCTAGGGGCATAGGTTCTGAAACCCCTTGCCTACTTTCAAGTTATGTGACTTCTCAGTGCCTTCATTTCTTCGTTAAAAATTGGTTGAGAAAAGTAAATCCATCTTGGTGTTTTAAAAATTGAATATATACACATGGAGTGTCTCACTTAGAGTGAGTCTCAGAGTGAGTCTCACTTAGAGCTCATTAAGTGTTGGCTATTAATAAGTCACCTCAGATAACTCCCTCCTCAGTGAAATCTGTCTTGACCATTTCATCAAAATTAGCCATCCTGGCCCTAACACTTGATACTTAGTTATCTCAAATTATTCTGTTGTATATTTATTATATGTATTCTATTTATCTTCTGTGTTTTTTGTTTTTTGTTTTTTTTTTAATTTCTGCTGCTTCCAGCTGGTAAGTTCATGTCCCTTCATAAAAGCCCTTGAGCCTACTTGTGTCTTTAAGTTTGGGGACAGCTGGTTGTCCCTCTGCATTATAAAGTTACAGCTTTATTGAGCTTCTTCTAAAATAGTAGGAGTAGAAAGTACTGATACATAATTAGATACTCAGCTGTATATGATAATTTTAGTAGTCAGAGGGATGGTCTAAGACTCAGAGTAGGCAATCTGAGACTAGAAATTCCTGAGTTACCAAGGGTGTCAGGTGTGCTAGCAATTTATTGTTCCCTTATATCTGTACCTCTTCCTCTTCTCTTACTCTCCCTACTTTTTTTCCTTTTCTTCTCTTCCTATTCTTGTATCCTTTTCTGTTTCTCCCGTCCTACTTTCATTTCCATGTTTTCCTTCCCATGTACCTAATGGAAACTCACATACGTTTCCATTACAGATTTCCCAGGCTATCTGGAAGTAGAGCGTTCCTATGAAACCTTTTGTAAGCTGAAATAACATATAATGAAGAAACAATTTATTTATATAGGAACATTTTTTTAGCATTCCCAGACCCCAAAAATAATGTTACTTAGGCTTTTCTGACACCTTAGGACACATTTTACCAATGGATGCACAAAATAAATTGTGGTAAAGTACAGAAGTGCTCAGACAGAGTTCTAGCTGTGGCAGCTGGATGCTGAGATGCTCAGTGTGGTCCCAGGGAAGGAACTTGGCCTGCTGCTCTCGCCGCTTGAGTATGGGCTACCTGGAGAACAAATGCTGAGCGCTATTTTCAGTTTTCACCTTTTTCCAAAATGCAACATTCCTCTTCAGATTTCTTTTGGTCAGCAAAAACAGGAACTAATGTAGGTTTTTTGTGAAAGCAGGTGTCATAATGAAACTTCTGAAAGCTGGGAGATAACCCTTATTTGGGTTTGGCTCCTGAACCCAACATCCAGAATCAAATTGTGCATCCCGTCAGATAAAATTCCTTCTCCTTTCTTCCCTCTTAGCAGTCACTCTGGCTTAAAACTATGAAGTCCTATTTGACACCTTCCTTTCCTTCACCCTCTGCAACCAAACACAAACATATCCTGTCACATATAAATTCTATCTTATTCATTCCACATGAATTCAACAAAGATCTGAGTTCCTGTTCTGTGCCAGGTATGAAGTAGCTTTGGAACTTTCCCCCCAGTCTTGTGTTCCTTTTTTTCAACCTAGTGTTTATCCCACTGCCACATTAATTCTCTAAAGCAGATTTGATGATGTTAAACCCAGCTTGCTGGTCCAGGTACATCTCCTATAACTTGTACTTGAACTGGACTGCCCTTCTAGAACATAAATACACACTTTCTCACATGATGTTTCTATTCATGCTGTTCTGTCTCCTGGGATAACATAAGCTCCCTGAGGACAGGAGCTTTGTTTTATTCACTGTAGTATCTCTACAACCCAGAATAATACCTGCCACGTAGTACAGACTCAGTAGATATTTGTTGAAAAAATAAATGGTCTAAAAAAAAAAAAAGTAAATGAAAATTAAGTGAAACCTGTCAATCCTATTCATTTTTTTTTAAAGATTTTTATTTTATTTATTCGACAGAGAGAGATCACAAGTAGGAAGAGAAGCAAGCAGAGAGAGAGAGAGGAAGAAGCAGGCTCCCTGCCGAGCAGAGAGCCTGATGCGGGACTCGATCTCAAGACCCTGAGATCATGACCTGAGCCGAAGGCAGAGGCCTAACCCACTGAGCCACCCAGGCGCCCCAATCCTATTCATTTTTTATGGTTATTCTCAAATATTAATATTACCTCTCTTAGGAAGCCTTTTCTGATCTTCTGTATATTTCTATTTAAACATGAATAACCACCTGTGACAAAACTTTCTTCCCTCTTTTCTCTCTCTCTTTTTTTTTAAGATTTATGTATTTATTAGAGAGAGAGAAATAGTGAAAGAGAGAGTGTGAGGAGGGAGGAGAAGAAGAAGTAAACGCCCTACTGAGCAGAGAACCCGATGCAGGGCTTGATCCCAGGACCCCGAAATCATGACCTGAGCCAAAGGCAGACTCTCAGCTGACTGAGCCACCCAGGCGCCCCTCTTCCCTCTTTTTTCTGTATTAGTGCTGACTTTGATCGTGTATGTGATGTGGTTGCTGTAAGGATAATACAGTCAGTAAATTAACAAATATTTATTGAGTTCCTGTTCTGTGTCAAATATCCTATCTGGGTACTTGAGTTAAAAAAGACAAAGGAACCAAATTCCTTTGCTCAATAAACTTACCGTTTAGTGGAGGATCAATCCATTATAATAGTAGTCAAAGTAAGCAGTAACAGTAGCGAGCCTGGGATCTTATGGAAGCCGACCTGTAAGAAGGGGATGGATAATAGGGAGGTGAGGGTAGATTGTGGAGGAAGAGACAATTCTAGATGGTCACATGGAAAGAGCCTCATAACAGGTACATATGGTTGGAGCTTGAGAGAAGTGGTGAGAAGTGAAGCAACTACTGTTGCTTGTACTGTTTTACAGGAAGAGGCAATGTTATATTGTTACCATTATCCATTTTGTTGGGAGAAGAGGGAAAACTTGGATGACTGATTCCCTATAGAACGACCAGGTGGAGCTGAAAACCTGAAGTGAGCAAAGGCCATAGCTTCGTGGAGCTTCCTGAAAAAAATTACTTGGGAGATAAAACTTCTGTTGCTTGGAATGTCTACTCACACTTGATTGATAGGCTGTATAAGCAATTCTCATTCTCAATTATTCTTTTCAGAATTTGAAGGCATACTCTACTATCTGTTTCCAGTGTGATAGATGACTATTATATCTCCCAGTTTTGTGGTTAAAGAATTTGGGCAGGGCTTAGCTTGGGGATTCTTCAGCTCCACATGGTATTAACTTGGGTCCACGTGGTGGCATTCAGCAAATGACTGGGCTTGTCTGGACAGACCAAGAGTGTAAATGCCTGATACCTTGGTGGGCATGTCTAGAAAGCTAGTCTCAACTGGATCCCTGTTCATTTTAGGATAGTCTTTAGATTTTTTTTTTTAAGATTAGAAAAACATTAAAAAATTTTTTTAAAAATATTTTATTTTTAAGTAATCTCTATATCCAATGTAGGACTTGAACTCACTACCCCAAGATCAAGAGTTGTGTGCTCTACTGACTGAGCCAGCTGGGGTGCCCCTAGACTTCTTATGATGGTCTCTCCCGCAGAGTAGTTAGACTTCTGTATCGGGACACAGGGCTCCAAGAGACCAAGACAAAAGCTACTAGTTTCTCAGAAGTCTATACCTGGAACTGGCATAGCATCACTTCACTGTACTCTGTTGGTGAAAGCAGTTAGGCCAGCTCACTTTCAGTGTAGGGGAAATAGACCTTTTTCTACCAATGGGACAATGTCAGAGAATTTGCAGCCATACCACTCTTCTGTGTGTGCCTTCTCCTGTTTTTAGGCAGATGTTGTATTTTTCTGTTTCTTGTATTCCTTGGTTTTAGATGATTTCTATGATGAAGAGGGAACAGAAAGGCCTTTTATCTGCCATCCCTAAACATCTAAGTAGTTTTTAAGACATCTGAAGATGATGGGGTGGTAGTGACAGAGATAAGGGCAAGATTGATACTTCCCTCACTTCCTGTAGGACCCAGGGCAGGGCCTAGTTCATACATAGTATGCTGTCAGAGAGTACATGTTCTCGAATTCCTTTGTGTCAAATTCATCTGTATATATGTATATATATGTCTGCTAAGATTTTGGTTTCTCTATTATTGAAGATAAATCAAGGAAAATAACCTGTCCATCTAAAAGGAATTCATTAATTGATTGAAAACAGCTTTTTTTTTTTTTAAAGATTTTTTTATTTATTTGACAGACAGATCACAAGTAGGCAGAGAGGCAGGCAGAGAGAGAAGGGAGGAAGCAGGCTCCCTGCTGAGCAGCAGAGCCCGATGTGGGGCTCGATCCCAGGACGCTGGGATCATGACCTGAGCTGAAGGCAGCGGCTTTAACCCACTGAGCCACCCAGGCGCCCCTGAAAACAGCTTTTAAAACAAATTTTTGACAGAGAGAGAGATCTCAAGTAGGTAGAGAGGCAGGCAGAGAGAGACAGGGTGGGGGGCAGGCTCCCTGCCAAGCAGAGAGCCCGATGCGGTGCTCGATCCCAGGACCCCAAGGTCATGACCTGAGCTGAAGGCAGAGGCTTACCCTCTGAGCCACCAGGCGCCCCTGAAAACAGTTTATATACAGAAAATTTTTTTTCAGGAGAACCTATCATTTAGTTGCATGAAATGAACTCTGTCATGGATCATAATTTTTAAAAATCCTGCCAATACATACTTTTTTAGAGTTATCAGCTGTCTGCCTGAGCTCTTCCATTTCTCTAACACATTTTGTGCTGTTGCTTCTGGTTACATATGCCATTCAGCACCAGCAGAAGGCATGCAGCC
This sequence comes from Martes martes, assembly GCF_963455335.1. Taxonomy (NCBI): domain Eukaryota; kingdom Metazoa; phylum Chordata; class Mammalia; order Carnivora; family Mustelidae; genus Martes; species Martes martes. Next base: position 8,210,719 of record NC_137895.1, read on the forward strand.
CCAAAAGGGGGTGGGGTGGAGAAAAGATGAGGCGGCATCAGGCCAGCAAGAGAGTGAAACAGATGGGTTGTGGGAGATGACCCTGCCCCCATGTCCCATGTTGTTTTTGTTCTGTCTGCTACTGATCGTATGTGAGTCAGCAGCCAAGAAACTGGAGTTGGTGATCCTATGATGAAAAAGAAAGTTTGATCTCGGACTGAGTGGAATTACAAATTTACAACACCAAAACATGATGTGGATTTTTTTCCTTTTGGTTATTTTAATTACTTTTCCTCTGAGACATTTCAGAAAGTATTTTGTTTGAGATACAACTTTTACATTTTTCTAAATAACATAATACATATTGTCTGAGATAAATATTACGCTTTTAGGTTCTTTTTCATGTAGGTTATACAGTAAATAAAATTTTAGGAGTATTTAGGAATTGGTAGAGGAGACATTTTAATCCATAGTGAGTATACCTCCACATTTTTGGATATTGTCTCTAGATTGTCAGAATTTACTAGGACTTTCTTCTGTGGGCTGTTTAAAAATGAGTAGAAGTAATATGTTTGCTAGAGAAATAAATCTTCTATATATGTATATATTTTATGCTAAATATTCTTTTCTTTTATCAGTGCTTGATTTTGACTTTGGCTTATTTTCTAAGGTCAAGATTGAGGACATGTTGCTTTATGTCTTACCAGGTCTTCACTTTGTTCTATGCAATAGCCTTATTTTTTTTTTTTTTTTAGCATTATAAGCATGTTATCAAGCATACACAAATACAGAGAGAATGATAGTTTAATGAGTCTCCGTGTACCCAGTGCTCTGCCTCAGCGGATACCAACATTGCCACTCTTGTTTCACCTACCCCCCCATCCCCTGGCCCATGCTTTTATGGAAGAATTTTGTTGTAATGCTGTTTAATAATGGTATTTAAAAAGTATATATCCTGAAGCTTTTGAAATCATTGAAATAGTAATTACTGAAAACATTAGTAGATACCACCATAGCATGTAATTTACCCAATAAAACTATGTGGTGAAGTATATATATGAAAATTTCAAGTGATCTCCAAGCCCTTAATGATTCCATAAATATGGAACTTAATCAGTTACTAAGCTATTAAAATAAATTCTGAATGGAATAAAGCAGTTTTTCAGATTTTCTCAATAAAGTGGTTTTTCAGATTGCTTTTTCTTTCATTCCAGACATTGACAGGCACAAACATAACTGCATCACTACAGAATGTGACATGCCTTTCTTTAATCTGTTAAATAAAGTAAATAAATAGATAAGTATTTTAAGATTTTATTTATTTGAGAATGTGAGCAGGAGCAGGGGGAGGGGTAGAAGGAGAGGGAGAAACGGAATCCCTATGGAGCAGGGAGCCTGATGTGGGGCTCAATCCCAGGACCCCGAGATCATGACCCGAGCTGAAGGCAGACGCTTAACCGACTGAGCCACCCAGGCATCCCTAAAAATGTATGTATTCTAAGAAAATCACTTTTTAAACTTAGTTTTTCCCTTCATGCCTAACTCTAGACCTGGGTTGACTTTTTTGGGGGGCCATTTTCCACACTTCAGTTTTTTTTTTTTTTTTTATATTTTCTGCAAGTACTGGTTATGTGCATTAAGTGCATGCCAAAATTACAGCACTTTAAATTCAGGCTTCATTTAAAAAAAGCTTGGTATTCTCTGATAGATCTTTATTGTCCCTTGAGTAGTAACATGCATAAATATTGAATCTCTGAATGTCAGTAATAATAATAATAATAATAATAATAATAGGGGCACCTGGGGTGGCTCAGTGGGTTAAAGCCTCTGCCTTCGGCTCAGGTCATGATCCCAGGGTCCTGGGATCGAGCCCCATGTCAGGCTCTCTACTCACCGGGGAGCCTGCTTCCTCCTCTCTCTCTGCCTGCTTCTCTGCCTACTTGTGATCTCTGTCAAATAAATAAATAAAATCTTAATAATAATAATCATCTAATTCAAAGGAATAGGAGGAACGTTCTGAATCAGTGAGACCTAAATTAAAGAATAGATGTTTTATTCTTTCAAGCTCAGTGAATAATATGAATTAGCCTTATAAATTACTTTTTTAGGAGAGATCTTGCCAGACCATTTTGAAATAATTGTGGTAAAATACATATAACATCAAATGTACCATCTTACCCATTTTTAAGTGTACTGCTCAGTAGTGTTACGTAAATTCACATTGTTGTACAACAGATCTTTAGAACTTTATCTTGCAAAGGACTGAGACTCTGTATCCAGTAAGTACTAGTGTCAGACCTTTTTTAATGAACTGATAACTCATCTGAAATAAAAAATACTTAAATGTACGTAATAACGTTCAGTATGTTCATTTCCTTTGTAATCAGGTGAAGAATTATATATTATGAAGCAGTATTTTAGTTTATCTTTTTTTTTTAAGATTTTATTTATTTATTCGACAGACAGAGATCACAAGTAGACAGAGAGTCAGGCAGAGAGGAGAGGAAGCAGGCTCCCTGCTGAGCAGAGAGCCTGATGCGGGGCTCGATCCCAGGACCCTGAGATCATGACCCGACCCCAAGGCAGAGGCTTAACCCACTGAGCCACCCAGGCGCCCCAGTTTATCTTTTTTTTAAAAATACATCACTTGCTAGAGCAGTTTTTTTTTTTTTAAGATTTTATTTATTTATTAGAGAGAGAGAGAGCATGAGCAGGGGGAGGAGCAGAGGGGGAGGGAGAAGAAGGCTTCCAGCTGAGCAGGACCCTGGGATCATGACCCAAGCTGAAGGCAAACGCTTAATGACTGAGCCACCCAGGTGCCCCATAGTTTTTCTCTTAATCTGGTAAAAACTATGAAACTGCTGGCACTCTTTTATTCTATCATCCCTTCCCAGAAAATAGTGTAAAATTTTGCTTAGTCTCAAGTTATAGTATCACAGATATTAGTTAAGTCTGAAATCATGGGGTTTTGCTCTTTGGTGAAGAACTTTTTATATGAAACTATGATTCTAGCCCAGAAATTTAACAGGAGTTCCTCCCCTTGAGTTCCAAAAATTATTTTTAATGTTTCATATCTTTCATGCATTCTTTCTTATACCATTCAGATTTTCCTCAAGACCTCCCTGTCTTGGTCCCCACATTATCTTTAGGTATCTTTCATTTGCTTCTGTCTTTGTTCAGACAAGTATGTATGTATGTGTGTATTAGTGCATGTATATATTATTTATTTTTTTGAAGGTAGTTTATTTTTTTTCTTTAAGTGAACTCTGTCCATAATATGGAGCTTGAACTCATGACCCCAAGATCAAGAGTTGCATGCTCTACCTACTGAACCAGCCAGGTGCCCCCAACAAGTATTTATTGAGTGCTAGTTAATATGCAAATACTATTTTACAAGGTCTGTCATACGCAGTTGTTACCATCTCAGCTAAATTTCTCAGTTTTCTAGTGAGAGGCATGAACTCTTAATGAGGAATAATTTCATAATTTTTCCCAGTTTTATTGAGATAGAATTGACATGCAGCACTGTGTAAGTTTAAAGTGTACAGCATAATGATTTGACTTACATATACTGTGAAATGATTACAACCATAAGTTTGGTTTTAACATCCATCACCTGATACAGATACAAAAACAAAGGAAAAAAAAATTTTTTTTTTTTTCATTGTGATGAGAACTTTTAGGATTTACTCTCTCAACAACTGTCGGGTATACCATACAGCAGTGTTAACTGTAGTTGTCGTGCTGTATATTACATCTCTAGTACTTATCTTTCATTGGAAGCTTGTACTTTTGACCACCTTCATCCAGTTTTCCCACCATCCCCTGCCTTGTAACCATAAATCTAGGTGAGATCATACATTATTTGTCTTTCTCTGTCTGACTTATTTCACTTAGCATAATGCCTTTGAGGTTCATCCATGTTGTTGCAAATGGCAGGATTTCCTTCTTTGCTTACGGCTGAATGGTGTTGTATATTAACAATTGTTTATACAAAACCTGTTATTATATATGAAGCTCCTTTTCCTCAGTCTTAGGGCTGAAGTTTTGATACTGTCCTCCTCCTCCTTTAGTTTAGGACTCACTTATGAGTTCTTGTTTTTTAAAAGAACACACGTTGGGGCGCCTGGGTGGCTCAGTGGGTTAAGCCTCTGCCTTTGGCTCAGGTCATGATCTCAGGGTCCTGGGATTGAGTTCCATATGGGGTTCTCTCCTCGACAGGGAGCCTGTTTCCTCCTCTCTTTCTCTCTGCCTGGCTCTCTGCCTACTTGTGATCTCTCTCTCTCTCTGTGTCAAATAAATAAATAAAATCTTTAAAAAAAAAAAAAAGAACACACGTCTCAGTGCCATCATCCATGTGCACGTGTGTGTGCATGTGTGAGCACGTGTGCATGTGTATCAGGGCGGAGAAGGGTATTGAGGCCTGAGGACTGCAGTCCTAAGGAGTTTGGGTCTCAGAGGATCCTTGCATATCACTTTAAGTCTAAAAAGGCTGCTGTTAAGGAAAGCAAACATGCTCTTTCGGAGTCTTTTGCAGAGTACTGAGCCAGATGGACTAATCACGTATAACAGTTTTTCCCCTAGTGCACACAGAGACACAGCTTAAATGGTTAAGTCACAGGCAGGATGGGAAAAAATTCTTTGAAGATTAGATTCTGAATTTGCTTAGACATTTGTTGTTTTGTAACTCCTAAAATTGTTCAAACCCTAAAAAAGTCGTTTTCCATTGTTTGCCCATTCTACCGCTTAGAATATTAAGTTCCTGGTATTGAATCCCTAATATTTTTTCTCTTGAACTTGCCTCATTCAAGTCTTCTTCCAGCCTTTTTGGAGTAGAGTCCTTCTTAATATCTTCACTCTTCTTAATGTCAGTCCGCCATCTTCATTGCTGTAATCTGGATCTTTTCCAGTTCATTTTATATTTATGAGGTGTATCGGTCAGAACTACAACCATATTTGGGCACACTGTAGCCTTATATGAAGATAGGATGTAATGGTCTTTTTATTTTTTAGTTTTTAATGTCTTTCTTCATTTCATAGTTTTTTAGTATTTTATTGGTTTCCTCATCTTCAAATTAAAGTGTTCACTGAAGTCTGCAGGGAACTCCTAGGTCCTTTTTCTAGATGAAGAACTATAAGTTTTTGGGATGCCTGGGTTGCTCAGTCAGCTAAGCGTCCTCTTTCAGCTCAGGTCATGATCCTGGGTCCTGGGATCCAGTCCTTGCTTGGTGGGGACCCTGCTTCTGCCTCTCCCTCTGCTCCTCCCCCAGGCTTGTGCTCTCTCTCTCTGACAAATAAATAAATACAATCTTAAAAAAAAACTATAGCTTTTTCAATATACAAACAATATATATGTGTTTTAGTGAAAATTTGGAAACGAAAGAAAGTAAAAAAGAAAGAAAATTGTTCATAGTCCAGACAAGACCCATTTTGTGTTTTTGTTGTATTTCCCTATTATCTCTTTTTCCTCTGGATAATATTTTTATATATGAGTATGCATTTTCATATCTTTTCTTACACATTAGTCAGCATTTTCTACACTTTAAATGCTTTATAAAATTTTTTCTTAACTGCATAGTAGGATTCAGTGAATGAATAAGTTCCTAATTCACTTAGGTCCATGCTATGGTTTAATGAAAAGATGCTATTGAAAAGATTTTCGGGGTGCCTGGGTGGCTCAGTGGGTTAAAGCCTCTGCCTTTGGCTCAGGTCATGATCTCAGGGTCCTGGGATTGAGCCCCGCATTGGGATCTCTGCTCAGTGGGGAGCCTGCTTCCCCCTGCCCCCCGCCTACCTGCCTCTCTGCCTGTTTGTGATCTCTGTCTGCCAAATAAATAAATAAAATCTTCAAAAAAAAAAGTAAAGACTTTCATGTTATAATGTATTCTATATCATTTTTAAAGATCTTGTTCTTACATTGCCAGCTGTTTTATTTTTAATAGCTCATTTCTGGATATTATGATTAAATATTCATGTAAGTTAAAATATTTGGACAAATATTTATCATCAAACATACATCTCTATATTTTTTTATGAAATCTAATGGCTTGGAGATTGTTTTTTTCTTCCAGGTAAGCTATACACCCAGTGTGGGGCTTGAACTCATAATCCCAAGATCAGCAGTCACATGCTGTACCATCTGAGCCAGCCAGTCGCCCCGGGAATTGTTTTCTTAAAGAAATTTTCTCCCCCAGATAATGTTGGTACACTATAAGACTTTAATACCTTTTGGATACTCATTAAAAGGATTATTTCTCAAGGTACTTCCCCTTGGTAGTTGGAGGATAACATTTATTCCATAACTATTTCTGCTTGGCCACTCACTATTTCTTCTTATCCCATTAGAGGTTGTGTGTGCTGCTTTTATTACATTTGTATGTTGTCCTCCTGAGAGATACAGTTGAGGACAGTATCAGACTTGAAGTCACATGCACTCTGTGAGCGTAGTAAATATCAGTTACTTAATTTAAAAAAGATTTTATTTTATTTATTTTAGAGAGAGAGACCAAGAGAGCACAAGCAGGAGGGACAGGAGAGGGAGAGAGAATCTGCAGTAGGCTTCCCGCTGAGCGCAGAGCCCATTGCCCACCTTGATTTCACGACCCTATGATCGACTCTGAGATCATGAACTGAGCTGAAACCAATTTTCAGATGCTTAACTGACTGTGCCACCCAGGCACCCCAGTAAACATTAATTTAAAAATGATTCTGGCTTACTTTTGAGAAAATGCTTAAGATCAGTGGTCGCTTGCCAGTAGTATAATTTAGAATAGTATTCAGCATATGTCCGGTGCAAGAGTCTGTCGCTTCACAGTGACATCTCAACTCTTGTCTGCCCTTCCGTTTCCAGGTTGCCATCACGAAAGCCAAAGTGGATTTCTCCAGTGTAGTGTGCCTGCCCCCTTCCGTCATTGCTGTGAATGGGCTGGACGGAGGAGGGGCTGGCGAAAATGATGATGAACCGGTGCTGGTGTCCCTGTCTGCGGCCCCCAGCCCCCAGAGCGAAGCTGTTGCCAATGAACTGCAGGAGCTCTCCTTGCAGCCCGAGCTGACCCTAGGCCTCCACCCTGGCAGGAATCCCAATTTGCCTCCACTTAGTGAGCGCAAGAATGGTGAGTACATATGGAATTATTGCATTGCCTAACTTGAGCCAAGGTCTTCATGTTCGTGATCATTACTTTATTTCATGTCTCTTGAAAGTTTCTTTACTCTTACTATTCTTGTGGAATAGAGAAGTAGTAAGTTTAGGTGATCATTATAAGCCCAGCATTTCCTGCCTGGGTTATTAGAACTGCTTTCTGATTTGTCTTTCTACTTCTCTGCTTCTACCTCCCAGCCCCTTCCACAAATTTATTAATTCAGCAAATATTTATTGAACATCACTATCATAAACTGTATTAAGATTAGGAGTTAAATGATAAATAAGCCTTTGTCATTAGGAAACTTATCCTATACCTTGTCAGAGTAATCTTTTAGACCTCCCTAGCTTAATAGTTTTCAGTGACTGCTCTATGGGGTAAAAACAAAAGCCATGTTTTACAAGGCTTGCAGGGTCTGGTCTCTTTCAGTTTCATTAGCTTCTCTTTTCATTCCCCCATTCCTAGTCTTTGGTTTTTAAATTTAAAAAAGAATTATTTATTTACTTATTAGAGAGAGAGCGCACGTGCACGCACACACACACACTTATGTGTGAGCAGGGGGAGGGGCAGAGGGAGAGGGAGAGAATCTCAAGAAGACGCCTCACTGAACACCGAGCCTGACAATTCAGGGCTTGATCTCACAACCCTGAGATCATGACCTGAGCTGAAATTAAGTCGGATGCTTAACCGACTGAGCCACCCAGGCACCCGTAGTTTTTGCTTTTTATTTTATTTTTAAACATTTGTTTATTTTGAGAGAGATATAGAGAGGGAGCATGTGAGCATGGCAGGGGTGACACAGAGGAAGAGGGAGAGTGAGAGAATTTCAAGCAGACTCTGAGCTGAGTGTGTGGAGCCCTGCGTGGGGCTCAGTCTCACGACCCTGAGATCATGACTAGAACCAAAACCAAGAGTTGGACATTTAGCCACACACGTGCCCCAGTTTTTGCTTTTTAGTACTGTTTACAAAGCATGCACTCTTGATTCAAATTTTTGTTAGTTAAAAAAATTATAATTTGTTATAAAAACAAGATTTCAGAAAAGATGTGAATAGTAATATAGCAAATATTTATACACGCACATGCCATCTGGCTTACGTACTGTTCTCCATGGATCTTCACCCATCCCCGGGGTAACTACTGCCCTGAATTTGATATTTTATTGCCAAGTATTTCTGTATTTTTTAACATATGAATATATTCCTAATAATTGTAAAATATTATTTCTCCTTTTTTATATCACATAAATATTTATTGTAAGAGAGAATTATGTGTATTCTTCTGCAACTTGTGTTTGTTCAATATTTTCCTGTTTATTATTATAAGTATTCTACAAGTGCATCTCATCTAATCTATGAATCATTATTTATCAAAAAGTCTTACTTTTCTTTACTGATTTTTTTTTTTTTAAGATTTTATTTATTTGACAGAGAGAGCACAAGCAGGGGGAGTAGCAGGGAGAGGGAGAAGCAGGCTGTCTGCGGAGTAGGGGAAACCCAATATGGGACTGGATTCCAGGACTCCGAGACCATGACTGGAGCTGAAGGCAGGGGCTCAGCCAACTGAGCCACCCAGGCGCCCGTCTGTATTGATCTTTAGTGTCAGCCTGATCTGTTTCTCAGTGTGCATGAGTTCGTTTTTATGTCCTCTGTTCGGTTTCACTGGTCTCTGTTCATCTGTGTTACTACTAGTAACTAGTCATCTTAGTTACTACTACTTAATGATTAGTTTTGTTATTTGTTAGGACAGTCTTTTTCTTGCCTTTTCTGTCTCCAGAGTTGTCTTGACTGTTCTTGCCCCTTTAATTTTTCATAACTTTAGAACCAGCTTGTGGAGTTATGCAAAAATAAAACAAAACCAGAAACCTCATGGGGATTTTTTTTTTCCTCCAACATTTTATTATGAAAAGTTTCAAAATAAATGATAGAGTTTTATAATGAAGACCTTTATGTCTGCCTCTTAAATTCTGCCACTAACATTTTGTTATACTTGCTTTGTCACATGTGTATTCATCCCTCTATCAATCCATCGTATTTTTGGATGCATTTCCAAGGAAATTGCAGACACTAGCTGTTTTATTTTTATTATTTATTATTATTTTATTTTTATTATATTTTATTTATTTATCATATTTATTATATACTTATTTATATATTTATATATAATATATAATATATAATTCAGCAAATATATCACTATATTAATATATAATATATAATATAGTGATATATTTGCTGAATTATATAAGTTTATATATTATATATTAATATAAATAATATAACATTATAAATAATGATAACATATAATATATAAATTAAGTATTTATTATTTTTATTATTATTATATTTATTATTGTTATTTGTTTATTTTATTTTTGTTTATAATTTTATTGAAGTATATAACTTTAGTATAGAATACCACACAAATTATAAGTGTCCTGGTTGTTGAATTGTCACAGAGTGAATACTGTGTATAATTGCTACTTTGTGAGGAAATATTCCCAGCACCCCAAAACCACCCCATGTGCTTCTTCTCAAAGTATTCCCTCTTTTTGCCCAAAGCAAACTACCATCCTGACTTATAACACCATGAATTAGTTTTGCTAGTTTCTAAACTTCATGTAAATGGAATCATGCTATATGTGTTCTGTTGCTGGCTTTTTTTTTTTTAATGGTTTATTTATTTATTTTATTTGACAGACAGAGTTCACAAGTAGGCAGAGAGGCAGGCAGAGAGAGATGGGGTGGGGAAGCAGGCTCTCTGCTCCCCGGGAGTCTCTCTGGGGCTTGATCCCAGGACCCTGAGATCATGACCTGAGCTGAAGACAGAGGCTTTAACCCATGGACCCACCCAGGCGTCCCTGGCTTATTTTGTTTTAAAATTCATTTGTGTTGAATTGTGTGTGGCTCTAGTTTGTTTTCATTGATATATAATTCATCTGTTTTATGATTATAGTGGAATTTGTCTATTTTACTTTTGGTAGATATTTGGGTTTTTTTAGTTTGGGGCTATTATGAATCATGCTGCTACAAAATTCTTGTATGCCTTTTGGTGTATTTCTTGGGATTTTGATTGGAACACATCATTTGTAGGTTAGTGGGGAGAACACACATTTTACATATTGGGTACTAGTTTTATCTGTTAGTTTTATCTCTCCAGTTAATTAGGTCTTCTTTGATGTCTTTACATAGAGCTTTGCAATTTTCTCCATAAAGATCATGCAAATATTTTATTAGGTTTATTCCAGGTATCTTCTTTGGGGGGTAGACATTATCAGTGGTATATTTTTATAAAATATTTTCTGACTGTTTGATGCTAGGGATTGAAATACCAAACTTTTTAAAAACTCCTGTGACTTTCTACATTTGTGCCTTCTATTTGAGGTATCACTCTGTCCCTACTCTTCTTCTACTGTCCTTCAGTATTCTGTTTGGGCATCACTGCCTTTGAGAAGCCCATCCTAACTCAGTCAGTGTTTGGTGTCCTTCTTTTGACTTGACAAATTACTGTTTATCGGTATACTTCATCACTTTATTGTAATTGGAATTCTCTTGTCAGCAACACAAGTGAGCCTTTGGAAACTGAAATCAGACCCTCTTATGCTTGTCACAATCCTCAGTGTCTTTCTGTGAGGGTTATGATGAAATCATGTTTTTTGTTTTTTTTCAAAGATACATCTATTTATTTTAGAGAGAGAGAAGGTGAGATTGTGTACATGTGAGCGGGGAAGGGGGGGATGGGAGGAAGGGGGAGAGAATCCTTAAGCAGACTACCCCGCTGAGTGCAGAGCCTGACGCAGGGCTTGATCTCACAACCTTGAGATCACGATCCGAGCTGAAATCAAGAGCCAGCCTCTCAACCAACTGAGCCACCCAGGCACCCCAGTATCATAGTTTTAATGACATGGGCCTGGTATCCTCTCTGACCTGATTTTTTTTCTTACCTCTGTCCCCTTGCTCTGCTCTGCTTTTGCCACATTGACTTTCTTGAACACATCAAGTATTTTCCTGTCCCAGGGCCTTGGTACTTGCTGTGCATTTACCGAAGTTCCTGCACAAATGTCATTTCCTTAGGGAAGCCTTCCTACCTGTCTTACCTAAAATGTTACCTCCCATTACTCTCTATTCTCTGTTTTTTTCTGAGCACTTACGATTATGATATGTGTGTATGTTTGTATATGTATGTCTATGTTTATTGTCTGTATTCTCCTGCCTTTGATAGTATGTTTCAGGAGGCCATTGGGCAACCAATAAATATTTGTCAAATGAATAGATGAATGGTTTACTTGTTTGTTCCACTAGAGGCAAGAATTCTGTTTTTACATCCATAGCGGGCAATGTAACGGAAACTCAAAGTTTTTATTTTGGGAAATAATGGACACTCAAGCATTTTTTTGGTCTTCTTTTCCCATTTCTTTTTTTGTTTGTTTTTTTTTTTAAGATTTTATTTTATTTATTTATTTGACAGAGAGCGAGCGATCACAAGTAGGCAGAGAGGCAGGCAGAGAGAGGGGGAAGCAGGTTCCCCGCTGAGCAGAGAGCCCGAGGCGGGGCTCGATCCCAGGACCCTGAGATCATGACTTGAGCCGAAGGCAGAGGCTTATTAACCCACTGAACCACCCAGGTGCCCCTCTTTTCCCATTTCTAATTTCTGTTTTTCTCCCCCAGGGTGGCAGAGACTTCAGCTTATTTATACGCTAAGGGGAAAGAGTCGGGAGGGAAAGCTGAAGACAGAGAAGGAGAAAGGATAAACGAGGAGATGTGTGAGAGGATGAGAGGATGGGATTTAAAGGTATTGGCTCTGCCTTGAGCGGGGGTAAGGCCCATGATTCCTCTGGAATAGGAGCAATGGCAGTGAAGGTGATGACAGACAGCAAACAGCAAACCGCTAAAATCTTGGGCAGGAAGTGGAGGAAATTGATGCTGACAGCTGTGATGGTCTCAGGGGAGTCAAGAGCAGCTGTTGCCGTCGGGGCAGAGGTGTTGGTGCCTCTTCGGCCTTTCTCTCTCAACTCTTTGGCATATAAATCAATTGAGGTGCCCCCCCCATTTTGAACAACTCTCTAACCTTCCCAAGATCCTGAAAGAGCAGTTTATATCACTTTCTCTGCTTTCCCACATTCTAGAGACTTCACTGTTCTGGCTTCTGTCCCTATCTCTCTCTCCAGAAGCTGCCATCGCCGAAGTCGTCAGTGTTCTTCTAGATCACATAGGCGCTCCTCACCCTGTTTGACCTCCGCGTAGCATTTGACCTGATTGGCCACTCCCTCTTTCCTGCAGCTTTTCCTCCGCTGACATCAGTGACATCGCTCTTCTTGACTTTTTCAAGTCTGCTTTTATAGCCACTCTTCTCTGCTCAGACCTTTGCCAGCTTTCTCTACCTGCTCTTAAATTTTGTTATTCCCCACTGTTGGGCTCTAGGGCTCTTTTACTTCTTACTCTGTATTTTTATCTTGAATGATTCCCCCCAGAACTTTGGCTCTAACCACCATCGTATGCTGTTGATCGATGCCCGTATTACGTCTCCAGGCCTGTTTTGTCTTGCCCCCGAGCTCCGGACTCCTGTGCTCAGCAGTCCAGCCCCTCCGTAAGACAGGCCGCAGACTCCCGGTGCTCACAGTTGACTCCTCATCTACCTGCTGTTCCTGCTGGGTTCTCTGTTGTAGGAGTTGGCACCTCCCTCCACTTGGACATTCAGATACGGGGTTGTTTTGTTCTGTTTTCCTCCTAAATGGAAACTTTTAAGAGTTTTGTTTTATAATCAGATAAAATGTAGGAAACAGAAAGTTCCCTCCTAGTTACACAGTTCAGTGAGAGCCAGTAGCAGCAGTTAATATATTTTTCTGTCAGCTTTTGTGTGCTCATTTATTTATTCTTACACACATATACACTGTATAACTTACTTTCGTGTGATTTTATTTCACGAGATTTTCCTTTATCATTCAGTGGTCTTAAAAAACATTTTTTCCTCTGCTTCATATTTGAATTGTGTGTTGAATTGTGTATCTATAACAGCCAGTCTCTTATTATGAGACCCCTAATTGTTTTTATTTTTTTCTGTTCTAAATAATACTGCAAGAAACATCTTGGTGTATAAATTTTGGTGTAAGTATCTGAAGAACAAACTCTCAGAAGTGGGTGACAAGATATGGACATAAAGAACATTTTCCCTTTCTTGTTGTGAAAGTAACATGTTTGAGTGTGAAGTTTTTACTTTCTTTAAGTCACTGTTTCCAAACTGTCCTGCAGAAAGATGATAGCATGCTAATTTTTGAAGTAATTTTTTTATTCCATCGCCCTTCTACCTGCTTCCGCTATCTTTCTTCCCAGCTACCGGTCACCACCTTTTTTACATTCTGCAGTGTTCGTAACTACTGAATTCATTCTTTTCTTGCCATCTATATTACTGCCACTTAGTGCAGACTCTTGATAATGCCTTTCTTGGATTACTGCAATGACAGCCTTTTAACTGGTCTCACCTTGTTTCTAATCTTGACCCTGTGGCCACTGGCATGATTTTTTCTAAATGATACATGAGGTTCCTGCTCTCCAGGTTGAAATCACTTCATGGTTCCCCTTTCCTCCAGGGTAAAGCTAATTATGCTCCTCAGGATGGTAAACCAGGTCCTTCAGAACCAGGTTCTGCCCGCCCCTTATCTCTTCCCACTCACACTAAAAGATTTGGGATTTCCCAAAGAGATAGACTTTCATATCTCAGTTTCACTTCATGTCCTCCCCGCCCCCCCCCCACCCCCTTCCCTGAATGACCTTTCTCTTCCTGACATTTCCACGTAGTCAAGAATCAGGGGAAGGTGCCGCTTCCTTCAGGATTCTTCCTCCCACTGCCAGCTAGGGCTGAGGGTTTGTTCTGACAGTGTTCTTCCAAACTACCTTATGTGTAATATCTACTTGTTACTCTGTTTGACTAGAAGAGAAGCTTTCTGAACACAGGGATTATGTCTGTTTTTACTTATTGTGGTATCGTTAGTGCCTAGTCAGAAATTCTGGTGTGCTGATGAATCAGCTGGAGTTCCCATTAACTGCAGACTCCAGGGTAGATCCGGGAGAGGCCTGAGGTTCCACGTCTCTAACCAGCATGCGGGTGATGCCAGTACTGTCAGTCTGGAGGACCACACTCTGGAGTAGCACAGTCTTAGAATGTGATCAGAGTTTGATGAATGTTGGTTGAATGTATGAGCAAATGAATAAATGGTGAAACTGAAACTATTAATGCACTGAAACATTGATTTTTTTTTTTAGATTTAAGCAATTAAGAAGGTGATTGTTGACTCTGTTGCGGACAGAGGGGGAAAAACCAGTTCAATTCACGGTTTAGAATCCATTCCTATATAGGTGAAATATGTTGTGGAATAATTCTTTTATTCTCTTAATTAGTGATAGAACATTTAGATCACAAGTTTTAAATATTTTTTAAGTTGATCTCTATAAATTTCAAATTTTCTTTTTTTAAAAAAGATTTATTTGAGAGCATGAGCAAGCTTGCGAGTGGAGGGAAGGGCAATGGGAGGGAGAGAGAGAGCGTCTCTAGCAGACTCCCTGATGATCTTGGAGCCTGATGTGGGGCTCGATCTCAGTACCCTGAGATCATGACCTGAGCCAAAATTAAGAGTCAGTTGCTTAACCACTCAGGCACCCCAAATTTGAAATTTTCAGTATAATCCTAGTGTGTAAAAATAGCTGTTCTGGTTGAAGAAACCTGAATGGAGAAGCCAGACCCCCACTTACTTGTCATCCTTCTTGCCCCTCAGGAAACTCTTGAAAAAGCACCAGTTGAAAACTTCTGATCTGGGTCACATATCCCTTATAATTTGAGCTGTGTCTGAGACAGTTCCACTTGCTAGAATGGTTTTCTAACTGCCAGGGATCCCAAATTGATTACTTGTGATCATGCTTAGAAGGGAATATGGATACGTGAAACTGACATATAACGTTGTATACATAATTATCATTTTGGCAAAAGAAAAGAAACCCAAGAAAGTGAAATTGTGTTCAACATTAGAAAAGAAATAGTGGGGGGAAACTGATAATCAGAACAATATTGAAGGGGAGGAAAGGGGCTTAATAAAGAAATACTCTAGGGTCGCCTGAGTGGCTCTGTCATTAAGCGTCTGCATTCTGCTCAGGGCTCATTGCTTTGCAAGGAGCCTGCTTCTCCCTCTCCCATTCCCCCTGCTTGTATTCCCTCTCTCGTTGTCTCTTCTGTGTCAAATAAATAAATAAAATCTTTTTTTTTTTTTAAGATTTTATTTATTTATTTGACAGAGAGAGATCACAAGTAGGCAGAGAGGCAGGCAGAGACAGGAAGGGAAGCAGGCTCTCTGCTCAGCAGGGCTTGATCCCAGGACCCTAGGATCATGACCTGAGCTGAAGGCAGAGGCTTTAACCCACTGAGCCACCCAGGCGCCCCAATAAATCTTTTAGGAAAATACTCTATAAGAAGGTTAATGACTACAAAATAACTTATAAGATAGAATGTATGCCAGTGACCAGAAATACTAATTGCTTAACAAAAAATCAGTAGTTACCAAAATAAGATTCTGTTACTATAGGGAAAAAATAGGAAATATTGATCAAGTTTCTCTTTTATTCCATCCAGCAGCCACAAGTTAAATGTCTGGACAGGGGCAATATTGTCAGTGTCTAGTTGCGGGGCCTTTTACTTGTGCACCTTAATGGTGCTTCTTCCTATCAATAGAGGGGTAAGAGACTGCTGTATGTGCCAGTGAGATCATTACTATATTCTACGCCAAGTGTTCTTTACATGGCTGTTTATAGGAAGGTAAAGACAAGAGGAGAAATGGAAAATCCTTGAGAAGATTGTGAAATTGGAAAGTGTAGAGTTCTAGACCAGAATAAATTCTAGAGTTAGGAAGTGCTTTTTCATGGATGGTGTACTGTGTATTGGAAGAATGGAGTGAAAAATTTCTTTCTTCTCAGATCAATTTCATTTAGAACCGTATCTTTTTTTTTTCTCCCAGCTTCTGGGCTGTTTAATGTTTAATGTTTAATAGCAAAAGTTTTGTAAATATGTATATGGTAATCTAATCTAAGTACAACTTTACTTTCTAATGACGAAGATGACGTGTTTCCATGAAGTCTCATTTATTCTGGATATATAGTTCACTTACTGTTTAGAAGGCCTGCCAAAGATGTTTAGATTCTGGTAATACCTTTCCTTTTTTCTTGACCTGAAATTTTCTGTCTCTTCTTTTCCTACATGATAAGTTAGAACCGTATCTTATATGAAAATTCAGTGGTTTAGCAAGGGTCCTTGCAGGGCATTAGGCAGTGACGGTCCGGATGCCTCTGTTTCTTGAACAGAGGAAGTTGGAGCCCTAATGAGAAGAGGAGCCTTTCATTAACTCAGCCCTTATTAGCCTAATTGGAAAAAGTTAGTAGAGAAGCTTCAAGGTATATTTTTTTAGGATTATTCCTCTGTCATCTTCTAGGCTGAGCAGTTACATTTAAAAGATAAAATTGAGCATGGGTGGCTCAGTCAGTTAAACTCACAGCTCTTGATTTTATCCACTCAGGTCTTGATCTCAGGGTTGTGAGTTCAAGCCCCATGTTGGAGCCCGCTTTTAAAAAAAAAAAAAAAAAGGTAAAATTGATCTACCTGTGGATCCTCTCCAATCTGGATTTGGAGAAGCCTGGAAGTACCTGTTTAATGATTAATCCCATTGGCTGCAACTATGAGTTCTGGCCAATGTTAAATGAGTTTATCCAAAGCGAAATTTAAGTTTCACTTTGCTTCTTCCTTTAATGGCATGGTGCTCTTTGGCTATTCTTACATATCCACTCAACACTAATCTGATATTACTGGTTTTTTAAGTATGAGATAGTTTCAGACCTGGCTGAGTCTGTGTAAGGTTTATTTCAGGAGCCTCTAGGTTGGGAGCTGAGATAGCTTTTGCTTCTTTTTCTTATTACAAATATATTGCATTTCACTTATCTTACAGATTTTTGTGGGCAAGCATGGGAATTTTGCCAGAATTCTTATTTCAGGGCTTCTGTTGGAAAGTGCATTCCATGTTCCACATGATCAAATTACAAATGGACTTTTGGAATATAATCTATTAATAAGTTGAGGACTTCCTTATATCCTAAGAGATGTGCCTCTTCAAGTTTGGGAATCGTAGACTTAAGACACAGTGAATAATAATTAGCTGGAATGTGTTACTCAGAAGGCACTGCAGGCAAAAGTTAGATAAATTAATGATAAGTTCATAAAGGTTTCTAAGAGAAAGCTCGTGTTTGGGAGATTATATTCTTGACCTTTTATTTTGTCCTTGACTTTTAAAATTTTATTTCATACAGTCATTTTTAAAAAAAATTTTTTTTCAGATTTTATTTATTTATTTGTCAGAGAGAGAGAGGGAGAGAGAGAGAGCGAACACAGGCAGAGGCAGAGGGAGAAGCAGGCTCCCCGCCAAGCAAGGAGCCCAATGTGGGACTTGATCCCAGGATGCTGGGATCATGATCCGAGCCGAAGGCAGCTGCTTAACCAACTGAGCCACCCAGGCGTCCCTCATACAGTCATTTGTACCTTCCTACAATTCTGCTGTGGTTGACTGCCATGACCACTATGGGAATTAGTATTCAGCAGATGCTTATAAAGTGCCTATACTAAGGGAGACACTGAGAAAGACGTTCAAAGGTATAAAGAGGAGTAAGTTGTACCAGTTACCAGTTTTTGCTCTATTCCCTCCTGTTCCTTTAATGAACAAACCAGTAGCTCTTTTATCAGAGCTAATCAGTGTGAGATCCACCCTGCCCCTGCTGTGGCCATTTTGTGCTACAGACTAAATTTGAGGCTAGTGGTCTGTTTATGGGGGATAATTTCTTTGGGACATGGATAGCGGTTGACTACCAAGCAACCTTTTTTGAAAATGATGAAATTTACCTTTCCACTGTGCTGTCTTGTCCCCTTCGTAAGCATCCCATAGGCAGCTATCTTGCACTTCTTATGTTCTGGCCAAAGAATCCTTGCTTGGATATTAAAGCTGATAAGAAATTTGTAGGATTTGAATTTTTGCACTTTGAAGGAGGTCTCATTCTCATTCTCCAACTCACCAAGGATTGAATAAATAAAGACTTGAAATAATGCCCACAAAAAAATTGCATGTATCTTTACTTAAAGGAACCTTAATTTCTGAAGCATGATCCTACAGATACAAATATATTTAGAGAACAATGGGATAGAACATTCAAAATTATGTCTTCGGAGCTGAAAAATCTTCTTATACTAATCACACACCTTGAAATTAGATTGGTGATATATATTTTACCATTTAAGTATTTTTTCTTTTGGGGGGGAAGATAACATATATAGAGAAAAGTATGTAAATCATAGGATAGTTTACAGAATAACCATGAAGCAGAGAAAGAGTTGTGTAACCACTACTCAACAGCAGCTCATTGTGAGCCTCAGAGAAGCCTCCTATATGTTCCTCTCTGAACACAACCCCATCTTTCCTTTTACCAATTTTGTAGTTCTAAACAACATAGTTTAGTTGAAGTTTATATGAATGGAGTTCTCTATTCTTCTCTTGCTCAACATATGTGGTGTTCATTTATGTATATGGTTTTAGTTCATCCATTTTCGTTCCTGTATAGTGGCTGCAGCTGTGGAAAAGTACTCCATAATCTTAAGAAATCTAATCTGCTGATGGACATTTGCGTTGTTTCCAGGTGTAGGCTATTACAGTGTTGCTCGAAATGTTCTTCAGCTATCTTGGTACATCAGTATGTGCATACATACACAGGAATGGAATTTCCTATAATATGTCTAGTAATATAAAGTATTGGGTAATACTAAACTGTTTTCCATAGTGGTTGTACCCAGCTTATATATCTTCCAGCAATATATGAAAGTTCTTATGCTTCATATTCTTGCCCGCACTTGGATTTGTTAGATTTTTAATGTTCACTATTTGCTATTTGTATAAATATCTTATGTTCTTAATTTTCATTTTGCTGTTTTCTATTGAGATTAAATATCTCTTCTTATATTTATTGGCCATTTGGATTTCTTCTTTTGTGAAGTGTCTAGTGAAATCTTTGTCATTTTTTTCTTGTTGACTAATAGATGTTCTTTGTGTATCCTAAATACTAGTTTGTTGCTGCTTAAATGTGTTACAGGTATCTTCTCCCACTCTGTGATTTGTTTTTATTATTCTCTTTATGGTATCTTTTGATGAAGAATTTCTAAATTTAATGTAATTGATTTGATTTATGAGTCTCATGGTAAGTTTTGTGTTCTAATTTTTTTGTATGGGGTTAAGATAAGGCCCAACTTAATTTTTTTTTTTAAGATTTTAGTTTTTTTTTTTTTAAGAGAGAGAGAGAGCATTCAAGTGGGGTGGTGGGGAGGAGCAGAGGAGGAGGAAAGGGAGAGGGAAAGACTCTCAAGCAGATTCCATCCTGCGTATGGAGCCAATGCAGGATTTATCCCAGGACCCCAACATGACCTGAGCTGAAACCAAGAATTTAACTGACTGAGCCACCCAGGTGCCCCTTAATTTTTTTTTTTCCTAAATGGGCTCTCCTTAATTGAAAATACCCCCGCTTCCTTCAACCACTGATCAGCAAAGCTACCCTTTCGTATACCAAGGACTTAACCTCATGTGTGGGTGTGTTTCTGAGTTCACTGTTTCCATTGGTCTGTGTGTTGGTGCCTGCACCAGGACCTCACAGTCTTAACTGCGATGATTACGCAATAAGCCCTGTTATATGGGAGAAGTAAGTCCTTTCACATTATTCTTTTTCCAATAGTGTCTTTCTTGGCTTATTCTTTTCCCTTTGCATTTCCATATGAATTATAAAATCACTGGGATTTTGATTAGGATTTATTGCACTCTCTCTATAAACCAATTTGGGGAGAATTAATATCTTCGGAGTATTACACTATGAACATGATATATTTCTCCATTCATTTAGATTTTCTATGAGGTCTCCTGATGAGGTTTGATAATTTTTTTGTATGTTGATCTTACACATCTTGTTAGGTTTATTTTTAGAGCTTTCATATATTTTAATGCTTTTGTGTTACCCTTGAAACATTTTTATTTTCTCACTGTTGCTGATCCCCCACCCCCTTTTTTTAAAAAGGAATAACAGAGTTTGTATTTGTTTTCTGCCATGCTGGGTGGGATAGAAAGTAAGAAGGAGAGAATGGCCGGGAAAGACATACTAGGTCCCCCTTCATAGGCTTTTCTCCTTCTTTGTGTAAAGCTTAGGAAGTACTCATTTGTTCTCCATAAGTGTTATAGCCTGGGGAAGAAAGGGCAGAGCATGTATTCTTTCTCTGTAAGGGTACGCACTGTATCCTTTCAGTCTTCAGTGTTGCCAGGAGATACTAATTAACTGCTGAGAGAAGTAAAAATTTTGAGTGGGCTGTTTCTGATCTAAATTACAGTATTTTTGTGGGGAAAGGAAAGAGATTTGTTACTTATGCTCCTCAGGATGCCCAGTTGTCAGGAATTTTCTAGAGTAGGTCTCCCAGCTAATGTGAAAATGCCCAAATCTTAAGTATGTCAGTTCATTAAATGATTGTTTAAAATGTGATTTAGAGAATTTCTCAACCTACTTCATCTCAGCACTTTGAAATAGTTTCTCATTCTCAGGCATTCATCAAATGTTTTTCTAGGTTCCTGGAGAAAAACAGATACCAGGTAGAATCTCCATCTTAAAACAGTGAAACCGAGGGACACCTGGATGGCTCAGTCAGTTAAGTGTCTGACTCTTGGTTTGGGCTCAGGTCATGATCTTGGGGTCCTGAAATGGACCCCGTGTCCGGCTCCACACTCAGGGTGGAGTCAACTTGAGATTCTCCCTCTTCCTCTGCCCCTCTCCTGCTCACGTGCTCTCTCTCTCTCAAAAAAAATAAATGAATCTTAAAAAAAAACAACAACAAAAAAAACCAGTGAGACAGAAATAAAAATGAATGGATCTCATCTCGCAGAGTAAATAGCTATTAGCCTATAGCTTATTTACCTCATCTTCTGCCAAATGTACATTTTAAAAATAACTGATACTATGCTTTTTTCATTTAGTGTTACAGCCTTAAGATTTTTCAGATGTCATTGAAATGTTTTTAAAATTAGCCTTTATAACGGGTGTATGACATTACATTCTGTGCCATCACTTACTTAATTTTTCCCCTCACCGGACATTTGAATCATTTTCTATTTTTCACACATAACACTAGTATTCAGATGAAAATTCTTTAAAAACCTTTTTCTGCATTTTGGATTATTTCCTTAAAAGTGGAAATATTGTCTTAAATAGTTCCACCATTTCAGTGTTGAAAAATTTATTTGGTGTCTATTGAGTACCATCTGTACTTTAAGTATTGGCGAGACAGTAAGGAATAAGACAAAGTTCACATTGTCATGGAATTTGTATTTAGTGAAAGAAAGATTAGAGTTATAAGTTAATTCAAAGTTTAAAAACTTTGATAAGTGCTTTGGTGGGGGGAGCACAAGATATTATAACAGCATAGCAGATCTCATAGAGATGGTTCTAATTTAGGTGGGGGAAGGGAGGAGAGTTGGTTGAGGCCTCTGAGGAAGGGATATTTAAGCTAACAGACAAAGCGCAAGTAGTGGTTGCCCAAACAAAGGAAAGAGGGAATAGCTTGTGTTAAGGCTCGGGGGTATCGGGAAGTAGGAAAAGGGACAGGGGACAGGGGAGGACTGTTGGGGAATACCCGGCATAAAAGAACTTAAGGAATACCAGTGTGTCACTGGACAGGGGAGAAGGAGATGCAAAATGAGTAGGGAGATAGGAGCCGGATCACCCAGGCCTTTGTAGGCCTTGTGAAGAATTGAGGTTCTTGGGAAATATCTTGTCCTGTTCCCTTCCAAGCGGCCTGCCAGTTTATACTTCTGTCAACCGTGCATGAGTGCCTGGTTCACTTACTAGCATTGACTATCTCATTCGTAAAAGACTTCACTAATGTGATAAGTGAAATATTTTCATTTCAGTTCATCTTTCTTTGATTACTAGTGAGGAAGAACCATTCCCCATTTGTAGCCAGTGGGTGTTTCATTGTTTTTGACCATTCAGTTCATCTCCTTGTCCATGAAAACAGTATTTATAAAGTTTTTCTAAAAATACTGTCTTAACAGATGGGGGACCACTTGGGAATTTTGGAAGAGTTTCTTACATGTCTCTCACTTAGTATATACTCTGAATGAGGGGCTGGATCAGGTCAAGACTGGGTTTCTTTTGGCTTTGTCATTTTATGATTCATGGGTATACGTCTGTGGAGTTGGGAATTCCAAAAGTAACTGATAGGGTGCCTGGGTGGCTCTGTCGTTTAAGCGTCTGCCTTAGGGTCAGGTCCTAATCCCAGGGTCCTTTGGTTCAGGTCATGATCCCAGAGTCCTGGGATGGAGCACCACACCCAGCTGGCTCCTTGCTCAAGGGGGGAGCCTGCTTCTCCCTCCCTGCTGCCCACCCTTCCCCCCGCCCCTCCCGCTCATCCCCCCTAAAATAAATAAATAAAACCTTAAAAAAAAAAAAAAGAAAGAAACTAATAAACTCTGGTCCCTTAATTTTCTTAAGCAACCAGCTCACATCATCTTTTCCCTAAGAAAGAAGCAATCCAAGTCTCTTGTAACCAGAACCAATTGCTGCCTCTCTCACATTTGTTTAGCAACTCGTTTGTACTCTTATTTGGTACTTCATTTTTTCATTTTTCTTTTTTAAATTGTTGGTTGGAGATTTTCTGTCCTACTTCTTTATAAGGAAGGCCCTGAAGGGCAGAGGCAGTGTCAGTCTGATTCACCCCTGTCTTTGTGCCCCCACTAGCTTGAGGACAATATTTCAGACATACAATGTGAAGGACCCGGCTGTTTATATTTATGGCTATGATAGCCCTTAACATTTACTGTTCTTTGAAAAGTTACCTGAAAATACTGCCTCCATGCATCCTGAGGCCAGGGAATGACATATCTATGGTAATGTGTGATCCTCCCAGGGTTGCGGGTCTCGACTGGGTTTTCCATCAGTAGTAGACCTTGGTCACAGGAGATGGAAGCTGCCCAGGACCTGTAGTGACTTGCCTAGGTGTTAGGTTATGTTATCATTGGGTATTATCACTTTGCCCAAAACCAGATATCTGGGGGAGAGACTGAACTGTTTGGGACCTGTACAATTTCATTATGATGATTGGATTTCTGTAGAGCAGAACCTCAGCATGCCCTTGGGAGAATCGAATTCAGATATGGACATAGGAACAAGATTACATGTTAGTGATCATAAAAGGCATTTGTTACTTTGTGTATAGTACCTGTGTATAGTACCTGTGTATGCTACATTCCATCATAGAAATTAATACCAGTTATTGGTGAAGTTGACAGTTTTTGATGGTTAAAGAATTGCTTATTTTGTAGGGAGCTAGGCTGTTTTTCTGGTTTCTTCCACTCATTCTCTACAGTTTGGGCATTTTCATTGTCATGAGCACTTAATATTCCTAAGGGCATTACTGTGGTTGGCCTTATTTATGTTATTTATGTTAACTCTAGACTTCATGCTGTGGATAATTTTGTCTTCCTCATGCAGTTTTCCAAATAGTAGCACCTTCAGCATGTGCTTTATTGAAAATTGTAAGGCAACTTTGCCTTTTCTGGGTAAATAGGGATTCTTTAGTTGTTATGAACTTTTCCCATACTGTTAGAATTTTCTGCGCTATATAGGACTTTTCATTGCATTTGGCATGCATCTATGAATGCTGTCACATGTCAGACACCATGCTCTATTAATGCAGAGGTATTAAGCCATGTCGTAAAGAGCAGTGATAGAGGTGGGCACAGGTTCTGGGGGAGCATAGATGGAGGGTACTTAGCCTATCCATGGAGAGTGTGAGGAGGGTGGGGAGAGTGCCAGGATCATTGGAAAGCAGAGGTTAAACCAAGTTTTGAAAGATGAATTAGAATTATTCGGTAACAGGGATGGTTTTTAATCAAGGCAAGGCTGGAGAGACAGAGCACAGTTTCGAAGCTATTGCTGAAGTACACACTACTACCTTTGCAGTGTTCTTGTGAAAAGCTTTGAGCTAAAGTGGATCAAGCCTCTGTATCTAACTCGTACTAATTTACTGGAAATGTAGGGTATGGAGCAGCATTAAATGATACCATGGGGGTAGTTAGCAAAGTCCACAATATGGGAAAACAAGCTGGGTTTTTCAACAAATAAACTACAAAAAGAAGGGAGGGATTATGGACTAAAAGAGATTTAAGAGACACCAGTGAAATGCAGTATATTGTCCCTGTTGGACTCTCATTTGAATAAATCAGCACTAAAAAATTTATGAGACAGTTGGGAAAATTTGACCATTGTTTGGATAGTTGATGATATTAAGGGATTTTTAAAAATTTGGGTGGCAGTAATATTGTGGTTATGTTAAAAAAATAGTTCTTTTAGGTGTACAGAATAAAGATGAAATGAGATGATGACTAGAGTTTGCCCCAGAGAGATTGAGTGTGGGTTGGGTGCTGTGTGTGATGGGAGTGGGTAGAGAGGGTAGAAGGGCCACAAATTTTGAAGCTAAGTGATGGAGGTCCATAAGCAGCTTATTATGCCATTCTTCCCACCTTTGTGTTTGAATGTTTCTGTATTTTTTTTTTTTTTTAAAGCTGTTGCTATACTCTGGGCAAGAAATTTGAAGGACCTGAAATAAAGCACTGGCTGTAAAGATGAAAGAAAGGGTAGGTTTGAGAAATAAGTTATGAGACAATTAGTTATACTTAGATGCCTGGGGCTGGAGGGAGGGGTGTCTAAGTTTATGGTTTGGGACCTGAGAACTGTTACCTAACATAGGGAAAATGGAAGCGATGTATCTTGAGTGGTTGGTGCAGGGTGGTATTGGGTGCTTGTTTTGGGACATACGGAGTTTCAGATAGCCAGGTAGAGATGCACAGTAAATTCAGAGCTAGATGCGGATGAGAATGTGGGTATTAGTTAACCCTAAGAAAGGATGAGATTGCCCAGGGAGAATATGTAAAAGAGGGAAGGAATGCCCCTGATAGCAGCAGAAAAAGAGAGAGCTACTTAGGATTCTGAGAAGAGAGGTCAGTGAGGGAAGGAAGTACGATTTTTAAGAAAATCAAGGAAATAGGAAGTTTTAAGAAGAGTATAGGAACTATGACAAATCCAGTAGGAAGTCAAGTAGGATAGGAACTTTTCCAGTTCCTCTTAATCATGGACATTAAAGGCCTTTGGGGAGCCAGGAGTGAGGGGAAGCTTTGTGAATATACTATATTGATACTCTGTAGTTATCAAGTCCCTTTACTGTGGATTAATAGAGACTGTAGCATATTTGTGTTGATTAGAGTTATGATTAAAAGCAGAAGAGTTTTTATTTAATTGGAAATTAAGATCATTACCCTTCATTCCCTTAATGCCATTAATTTGAAAATCACGTTCGCTTGTTCAAAGATCTTATCAAAGTTTACTTTAGTTCTATATGAAACTTTGCTAATTGGCACAAAAGATAATGGCACTGAGGTTGTCATGGGAGTTCAGACTTAGAATTGTGAACCTGTCTTAAAGCCATTTTCTGGTGCTGCGCGGATACTCTTCAGGGTAAGTGCAAAATCTTAGCAGTAGGCAAAGATTATGTGCCTTGTTTACTTTTTTTAAAGATTAATTTTTAAGATTTCTGTCTTTAAAACTGTTTTCCTTTTCTTTAGCTCTTTTTATCCCACATTGCAGAGGAGAAAATGGGAGTGGACTTGCCAGGAAAAAGCTAGCCGTCAGTTGTACTGATGTCTCACTGCTCCCACCACGGTATGACTGTCAGCGTCTCTGTCGGGCTGCAGTCTTGACAGTCGTGGCCTTCTGGCACTCTTCTACAGCCAAGCGAGACATTTTGGCAGAAAGGACATAGCCCTCTGCCCTTCTTGTCATCCTCTGTACAGGAATCTTATAATTTATATTTATTTTCCAGTAAGTACAGAACTGTGAGAACTTGTTTCATTTGAAAAACCCTCACACAGCAAACGGTACAGCCCACATAGGGACAATAGAACGATTCACCCTTTTAAAGATGCTTTTACTTTAGTTGCTAACCTCTGACCAGAGTACCATGTAGCCCGAGAACTGAAATTTACCCATTTTTCATAAGACAGTTGAGAATTTGGTTGCCAGAAGGGGCCAGTGAGAACGCTTCTGTCTTCCCAGAGCAGCATTTAGCCCACACTGGCTGCCATTCGGCTGCCTGTTGAGTCATTCCCACAGTGTTGTATAGAGCTTTTCTGGCTTTTCTTTTAAACATGGTGTTCTTGGAGTGAGAAAGAAAGGAAGTTTTTCTCTCCTCCACAAAATCTCCCCCACCCCAGATCTGCATTGCTTTCTTTTTTCTAACAACAGAATATTGCCCTCAATCATTCTGAGGCTGTTTTCTCTTCTGAGGTCTCTTGGTGCTCTCATTTATCGTTGGTTTGACTCTGTGAGTGTTTTGGCATTCGCTGGGCTGCGTTTGCAGCAGCAGGCTTTCCAGACACAGGCTGCTACTTAACCAGAAAGATTGAGGAATTCTAACATACCAAACATGGATTTCTAGTTTTCAGATGTTTAGAAGTCAATCAGATATGCCAAAAGGCATCTTTATATCCTTATTATGATGATCAGTTAGTAAAAAGGACTGTAAAGGAAACAAATGAGCTTTTCACTTTAGATAAATGAAATTGCTGTGATTTGAAAGGATTTTGGTGTGTTTTTGTTTTTGCAGTGGAAGGTAAAATGCCCGTGTTTGTTCTGATTCAGAAGAGCCTGCTCTGTGCTAGTGGAAAAAGAGTTGAAGTTTCTTTCTCAGGAAAGGGAAATTGTTATATATTTGAACTGTTGTCTTATGTGTTCCATACGTCTAGCAAGGTCATAACGCATTTTAGAAAAGTCAAATAGCATCAGTAAACTGTTGACAGCCCACATGTCTCACAGAGGAACAAGTTAAGGGGCTCTTTCAGGGGATTGGCAGATCTGAAAGACAGATTACAGCTCCAGAATGTATTCAGATGACTTTTTGAAACAGATATTTTAATTGAAGTCCAGGTGGAGAAATAATTGCGCTTCTGTAGTTAAATATTCAACTACCTTAGCCTGTTATCTATAAATATCACAGCTGAAAAAGCCCCTAGAATTCTTTTTCAGAAAACTAAGTCACCGTCCATACTCATCTGTATGCATGTATGTGTATGTGCCTAAGTCCCATCCCCGCCTCCCAGTAATGGGTCAGTAATTGGGCTGTTTGTTTCAAAAGATTGAGTTTAGATTGTGTTTAATCTGTTGCTCTAAACTGCATTAGCAGCAGAGTCCCTTATACTGAAGCTTTAGAACAAAACTTCATCTTCTCTTCCTGAAAAGAGGGGGAAAAAGCAGTTGATCTGTGTTCTGAAGGTCTCTCTGTCTCTCCCCTCCCCCCAGAGAGGAACAGCAAGGAGGAGGCGCTCACTGGCTGTTCTGACCACACTTCACAGGGCTTAGCTTGAGCGCCTTTTGGTTTCCTGTCAGCAGTAATTCAACTCTGTGCCATCTTGACTTGCTTGAAGGGTGCGTGAATTGGTGACTGCACTGAGAAGAGGAGTGAGTTCTCAGTCTGAGCATAAGGCGCGAGACTGAATTTATGAAAGCTTTGGTAGCCTCTGAAGACAACATCTTCTGTGACTTTGAATTTTTTCATTGTATTTGTGGGCCGCTGTTTCTGAGAAGAATCTGTCATGACTCTACTGGAACCCGAGAGGTTAATGATGGCTGTGCAGTCCGGTAATTCCGTATTTCCTGCAGATTCTATTTTGCCACAGGTTTCTTTAATAAGGTTGGGTATATCTGTACTAGGATCGGATAGAGATGGGAGGAAGATAGATGGGAGCAAATATACACTGTCCAGTGACTGTACTGCATGTTCATGTTTCTACTGTAAAAAAAAATTAGTAATTTTTTTCTAGCTGCGAACTCTAGTTACTCTAGTTATTTAGACATAGCTTTGCTTTAGATGTTTACTGACTTAAGACTGTTCAATGAGGGGAAGAAAACATTTCCCTTTAGTTAAGTGTTTTATTATTATCTGTAGCACTGCTTTTAATGTAGGATAATTAAGTTGCTTTTGCTGTTTTATACATTACTGTCTTTAATCACTAATCCACACACTATTTTTATGTCTCTTCGTGACAGCATGTTTTTAAAATGTTCCTTCTTTCTCATTTTGTGGTATAACCTTTCTGAATCATCTTTTGGTTCTTGGAAATGCTCTTGATAATACAGAAGATTGAGACTCTAAGTTTTGGAGATGGAGAAGTTTGAGCAAGAAAGTAGTCAAAAGAAAAAATGTAGGATTTTTAAAATTCTGTCTCTAAAAACAGTTTTCTCAACTCAGAAGTATCTTTTACAACAGTTTAAAATTCCAGTTTGTTTTTAATGGTTTCCTTTACTTTTAGTGTTTTGAAACTTGTAAGTTAGATATCTAAAAATAGGGAATGTTCTTTTGTTATTTTTAGACTTCTGCTAAAATGTAGTCTGTAGTGTTTTCCTGTTTCAGAGCATATCTTGAAAGATTCATACAAGTGGCATTTGTGGACCTCTTCCCATCCCCTGGCTTTCACTCACTGGAATGAGATAGGCTGCTTAGTTTTGGCAGATACTGTCTCTGGCAGAATTGGTCTTACTGTTCTCCTTGGGGAACACTTAGATAGTATGTTGAAAGAGACAGATACCCATCTGAAGACAGGATCAGATGCTATCAGCTGAAGCTTTATGGACAGGGAAGGGCAAAGAGGAAAGATACTGCTACCATTCTGTTCTGTCTGGTTTTACAAATAAGACCATGATGAGTCATTTATTATTTGAGTTCTTCTGTTCATATATGCTACACTTTTTAGGTTGTTGCCTTTCCTTTTTCTTCCCGGATCTGTTGAGCTCTGTGTTCTAAACAAGATAGTATTATCTGACTGTTTCCTACCTGTCTTTGATGAAATAGTTCCCAGTTAAACAGACTCTCGGGGTTTGTTTTGTTTTGTTTTGTTTCCCTTCTCTGTGTTCTAGTTGTTTGTTGTATGTGGGCAAGTGGATATTTTATCTTAGGGAATATAAGCTAGCATTTGAACTCTCTCTCCTTTCTTTCATTCCTTTTTTGCTTACAGATTATCTCAGTCCAGTAACTTTTCTTAATAAAGGTTAAAAGATTATTTGCTTTCCCCTAAGGGGATCTCACTGGTTCCCAGCTGGATAAGGGAAAGGGACTTACTTGTCTTGCCTAAGAGCTGGTTTTCATATGACATATGTTGGGCAGGGCTAGCCACCCATCTGTTGGACCAACTACTTCATAAAACTTTCAGAGGATAATAGTATGTAAGACAAGTATGGATAAAATTGACAAGGGTGTTGGGTACAGGTAGAATGAAAGATCTGCAGAGAATAAATAGCATGTATGTGTACCTCTGTCTTTTGCCTGTGTTCATAGAAGAGAAACTGGGTACAGCAAACTGATTTCTCTAGTATGTGTTTCCGAAATGCTCAAAATTTTTGTAAAATCGTTACTGTTTTCTTCTGAAGCTGTAGTCATTATGCTGTATTGCAACAGTAATGTGACAGTTATATTTATGATAAATGAAAAAGCACACTATGAAGACTTGATGAGCTGGAAGCCAATCATTCTTTCTAAAAAGTCAAGACATTTAGGGGCACCTGGGTGGCTCAGTAGGTTAAAGCCTCTGCCTTCAGCTCAGGTCATGATCCCCGGGTCCTGGGATCAAGCCCCAGATCGGGCTCTCTGCTCCACAGGGAGCCTGCTTCCTCCTCTCTTCTCTGCCTGCCTCTCTGCCTACTTGTGATATCTGTCTGTAAAATAAATAAATAAAAATCTTAATAAAAAAAAAAAACTTTTAAAAAGTCAAGACATTTAGACTATATGAGCTGTAGGTTATTCTAGCAATACATACAATATTTGGATTTCCATGAATATGTACTTTATAGGTGAAACTACAATTTTTTTTTTTTTTTAAAGATTTTATTTATTTGACAGAGAGAGATCACAAGTAGACAGAGAGAGAGGCAGAGAGAGAGAGAGAGGGAAGCAGGCTCCCTGCTGAGCAGAGAGCCCAATGCGGGACTCGATCCCAGGACCCTGAGATCATGACCTGAGCCGAAGGCAGCGGCTTAACCCACTGAGCCACCCAGGCGCCCCGGTGAAACTACAATTTAATGAGATTTTAAAAATAAACTCTTTTGGACAAGATTCAAGATGCAGTCTTTACCCTATATTAAACATTAGGCTACTGAATATGGTAGCAAAGTTTCAAGGGACGTTGTTTATTTATTAACGGTTTTCATTTTTCTTTTAAGATTTTATTTATTAGAGAGAAAGAGAGTACAGAGGGAGAGGGAGAAGCAGACTCCCTGCTGAACAGAGAGCCCAATGTGGAGCTCGATCCCAGGACCCTGAGATCTTGCCCTGAGTGGAAGGCAGACGCCTAACCAACTGAGTCACCCAGGTGCCCCTGTTCATGGTCTCTTACTGACCCTTTGAGATCCAGTTCGGATGTTACCTTTATGTGACCCCTGTCTGAATAGAGTCAGCCCTTCCTTCTCTCTGTTCCTATAGCACCATCTTTACAATGTAGACTAATTATCATTTTTAGCTGTCTCTCTAATTAGATTATTGACTTCTCAAATGCAATATATTCATCTGTATATAGGCACATGGTAGACACTCAGTAAGTATTTTTTTTTTAATAAATGAAAAAATTTCGTTTGGCATACTTCCATTAAATAGGCATAAGCCTTTAAATCAAGATTTTATCAGAAATTTTTGAAATCTGTTTTGCATTAAGAAATGAATCCTCGGGGCGCCTGGTTGGCTCAGTGGGTTAAAGCCTCTGCCTTCGGCTCGGGTCATGATCCCAGGGTCCTGGGATCGAGCCCCGCATTGGGCTCTCTGCTCAGTGGGAGCCTGCCTCCTCCTCTCTCTCTGCCTGCCTCTCTGCCTACTTGTGATCTCTGTCTGTCAAATAAATAAATAAAAATCTTTAAAAAAAAAAAAGAAAAAGAAAGAAATGAATCCTCCAGAGCACCTTGCTGGCTCAGTTGGTGGAACAGGTGACTCTTGATCTCAGGGTGGTGAGCTTGAGCCCCACATTGGGTGTGGAGATTACTTAAAAAAATAAAATCCTAGAAAAGAAAAGAATCCTCCAACTACCATCTCATACCTTAGCCAATCCTTGCCCAGAGCTGGTCCTGTTGAAAGCGTGGCTTTCAAAACTGAAAATCTTCCACATCTCTGGATGTGCAGTGTGCCCTGTCTGTGATATGTATTGTTAAATTGTATTTAACAATACACATGTATTGTTAAATACGTATGTTATGTGATATGTATTGTTAAATTGATATGTATTGTTAAATCTAACTGTTGTGATCAAGCCACGATTAGAGGATTAAATCCTCTATCCACTGTGCAGACCTGTCTAGACCATGATTAGAAAACTAATGATCTGAGATAGATATATGAGATTTTTGAAGTTAAGACTTAGTAAGGGTGTGTTGGGGCATAGCACCGACTGATGTAGTTTACAACAGAGGAATGATGGGGCTCAGCTCCTGCCAATGAATATGTAAGACTTTGACCAGGCAGGCCTTGTCCCTATATCTAGCCAGTGTGGTCTTCCTAGTTTCTAACTCTACAACAGTGGGACAGAGTTCCCTTGTAGAGAAGGGGATTAAGGCAGTTCCCTAGGTTTTTATTAGTCCCTTGACATACACTTGATCTTGATGAGGCACAATTAGGGAGTCTGTTTTTTCTCTTTTGTGCACATATGTGTGCACCCCCCCCCCCAAACAACCCCCATACACTGGACCCAGACAAACCCCAATGCTTGTCTGTGTATAGGTTATGTCTGGAAGGATCATAAGAAACTGGTAACAGTGACTAACTACTTTAAGGCAGGGGAAGGGAGAGCTGGAGAATTGGGATGGAAGACTCTTTTTGTTCCACAAAACAGTTGAATTCTCTTCTAATTTTATTATGGTATGGAATACCGCATAAATTGAAAGAACATATAGAGTGTGTATTAGCAACATTTAGAGTACATAAACCCATGGGCACATTACCCAACCCTAGAAACGGAGCAAAATATACACTGGAGTCCTCTTAGTGCCCTTTTTGAGTTATCCTTTAGAAAACTGTTTTCTTTGTTTTTAGCTGTATCTGCCTTTTGAATCTTTCATATTTTATACCCATGCAAGCTATCTGTTTAAAATTATTATAATTGAAAAGCATTCCTCAGTCCATTTACTCCCTCATCACGTGATGCTTATATACTTAATTCTTTTTTTTTTTTTTAAGATTTTATTCATTTGAGAGAGAAAACATGAGGGGGGGGTGGAGGAGCAGAGGGAGAGGGACATGCAGACTCCCTGCTGAGCACGGAGCCTGGTGCGGGACTCAAACCCAGGACCCCAAGGTCATGACCTGAGCTGAAGTCAGACACTTAACCAGTGGAGCCACCCAGGTGCCCCTACTTAATTCTTCCATATTTCTTTAACTTCTAGATCCCTGATCATTCTCATTTGCCTCTAAACTGTGTATTTTATAATAGTTCGGGTTGGAAGGAGGGGAGTAGTAATTCATAAAAATAAGGTTGAAGGAAGATGGCAGACAAATAACTTTTGCCCTTTTTGGCAATAGGTTAACTCCTATTCACAAGGAAGGGCCCCTTGTTTGGGTTCATGTCATTCAGGGATCTATAGAGCTGATGAAAAACCTCAGAACTTTTAAGATCCTTTTGAATCTCCTAATAATCTAAATATTAGTGTGGGCTTTTAAAAAACGTGATTTTGTTTATATTCAAGGGATTTTAGAGCTTGAGGAACCCTTAGGTGTCACAGGTGAGGAAATTAGTCCATTGAGGATAATTTATTTCCTGAAGCCACATAATTAATTAGTGACAGAGATGGAAGGAGAATTCATTTCCTTACTCCCCTGACTGTGCTCTTTGTGCTGTAATATACTTACAAGAAACCATCAGAGACCTCTGATATATGAGATTGTTTATAATTTTCCCTGGAGATCTTGGTTTTCCTTGGGTTTTTCCATTGCAGGTTTCTATCACTGCTCAGATTGACTTGCATCTTAAGAGGTGGAGATAAAAACCAGTGCCTAAGTGTCTAGCACCTGTCCCTGAGGAGTGGAGTCAGATACTACAGGCCCCAGTGGTTGTCTCCATCTTGGCTTTTTCTTCTCTGGCCTGGTTGATGATCTCATACCTTGATGGTGATCTCAGAAGACAGGTAGGCAGACAGACGGCTTTTGTCATCAGTATTCTGGATTACATCTTATTACTGTCTTTTCTCTGACTCACTGATTTATCTGGGATCCCCTTAGAGTTAGGACCCAGATCAAAGGCATTTGAATTCATCTGTCTGTCTCTATCTTTTTTCCTCCTTTTTGTTTCCTTTTGTATGAGGCACACTGTCAAGACCATGAGCCACAGTTTTAGCTTTATTAAATCAGTGCCAAATGAAATAAAGATGAGTTTCATACAGTCTTGTTTTTTTTGGAACTTCGTTTTTATGATTACCACATGCATTGTTTTTGAAAGGATTTTCTTTTATAATAACATGGAAAAAAAGACTAAAAACCCTTGCTTTGCCACTAACAACAAGAAATATCTTTCTCTGCCTTTCTCTCAACAAGCTCAAGGGCATTTTCAGGCAGAACTCAGTGTCAGAGGTCTGGGGCATCCTTAATCTCACAGCAGTCACATAAATGGGGAGGTGGCTGCAGAAATTGGGTAGGTATAGAGGGGCTAGCAAAGAGGAATACATGGCCATTACATAGTGAAAATAAACTTAGTCATGGAGTGTTTGTAGTGTGTTATAATTTTCAAGTGTTTTATGTGTATTACCTTATTTGATCTTGACAGCACCTCTTTGAGGTCTCTGTATCTTCACATTTTACAAAGGAGGAAACTGAGGCTCAGAGAGGCTTCAGGACACACAGTAAGAGATGGAACTGATGTTTCTATTCAGGTTTTTTACTTTAAGCCCTAGTGACTTATATTTTCCATTTAAAATGAAAGTCAGATCAGCTCCCTTCTCACTTAAAACCTTCTAGTGGTTCTCATTCACAGGAAAAGCCCAAGTTCTTGTAGTGCCTGCAGAGTCTATGTGATCTGTCTGCGGCTCTCTAACTCTCAGACCACATCTGTTCCCCTTCCCTCGCTTGACCTGTCCCAGCCTTACCACTCTCCTCGCTGTCCCTGCATACCTCAGGGAATGCTCCTGTTTCAGGGCTTCTGTACTTGATGATAGTCCTTCCACTTGGGGCACTTTTTACTGGGCAGCCTCATGGCTTGTTCCCTCACGTCCTTCAGATCTTGAGACGTCACTTACTTGGGCCTTCCATGAGTGCCTTTAGGCAGCTATGTTCCCGAGACCATGCCTTTCACCTGTTTTGTGTAGCAGGCACTATACTAACTGGTTTTCCGAGTGTGGTCTGGGAAACCCCTAGGTGTCCCTGAGACCTTTTCTGTAGGTGCAAGAAGAAGGCTTTTTATATATTTATATTAAAATATTATTTACCTGTACGTTGTCCTCATGAGTGAACACTGTAGTTTTCCAGAACTATATGATGTATGATATCTCAACAGGTTGAATGCAGTATATAGGAAAATTCAGCTGTCTTTTAGTAAATTATACATTAGAGAGATTTGCAAAAATGGTAAAACAGTTGTGCTCTTTTTACTACTTTTTCTTGGTTTGGAAAATCATATTTTTCAAAGAAGCATGTCAACATGTAGTAGGTTTATTGTTATTTTTTAAAGAAATAATAAATACTTCAGGGGCTCCTTGTGGCTCAGTCAGTTAAGCATCTGACTCTTGATTTTGGTTCACACATGATTTCGGGATCCTCGAGCCCTGTTTTGGGCTTTGAGCTCAGCATGAAGTCTGCTTGTCCTTCTCCCTCTGTTCCTTCTCCCCCCACCCCACCTCAAATAAATAAATAAATCTTTTTAAAAATTTGTAAAGAAGTGACAAATATTTAAAAATTTTTCAGTTTTAATTTCTTACCTGAAATATACTGATGGATATAACCCACATAAAAGCTCTTTGAAGTTCTCAGTAACTGTAAGAGGGTAAAGGGATTGTGACATCAGAGTTTGAGAAGAGTAGGTATAGTGTTTGAGAGTTAAGAGTTAAGACTTTGGAACCCAGGTTTCTTAGCTCTGCCACTAATTAACTGTGTGACTTTGAACAAATTACTTAGCTTGCCTGTGCCTGCTATTTCATCTGTAAAATAGTAATAATAATAATGATAATGGTAACAGTAATTGTGCCAACCCTAGATAGTTGTTATAAGTATTAAATGAGTTAATATCTGTAAAATGGTTATAAAGGTTCTGACACGTAGTAAGTGCTTTATGTTTTTATGTTATTGTGGTTATTTTTGTCTTTTGTTGTTGGGATTTTGAATACTTTTAAATGCACCTAGTTTTTTTATTTCTTCCTGTACATTCTGACAACGTGCCACAAATGTTTGACATTTGGCAACTCTTAGGAACTTTTAAAAAAATGTTTCTTCTTTAACCTTGAAAGACTTCTGGGAATTTGTTCTAAGGAAATTATAGAAGATATATAAGATTTATGTATAAGGATGTTTATAGCAGTATTATTTATAGTAGTAAAAAAACCTAAAACAAACAGAAACCAAAATTTTAACAGTAGGAGATTGGTTAAATAACTTACAGTGCACTCATGTGATTGGAAACTAATGTAGTCATGAGATTATTTAAAGATGTGGGAAAATATTTACTATTTATCCATTTAATCCTTAAAAAAATGGATGTAAGGATATATACTAGAATATTAGTAGCTGTCACTGAGTAATAAGATTTAATAAGGGTTTTTTTTTTCTTTGTTTTCCTCTGTGAGTTTCTACCATAAACATACATTTCTGTTGTATTCAGATAAAAGCCATATTTAATTGTGTGTGTGTGTGTGTGTGTGTGTGTGTGTGTGTGTACATGTAGGTACAGTTAGTTATAAGAGGGAGAAAATGGCTGAAAGTGTAGTATCTTGGATTTGGAGCTGAAACTGTTGATTTGGGACTTCTGCAGTCAGAGCACTGCACTGACCAAACAGTACATGCTAAGGAGGCACTACCTCCCATTAAACTGTTCCTTGTGACCAGTCTACTTTGTATAAATCCTTTTTACATTCTTTGTCTTTGTTTCTATTTTGTAAGATTTATTGAAATTTATCTTTGCAGTGTTTATATTAGGCCATGTTCTTGGCAGAGCTATAGATCCTTCTCGTGCATGCTTAATTACTCTCAATTTGCTGAACCTTTCTGAAGTTTTTATAAACCAAAAACACACTAAGTCATTTTTTTGTTTTTGATGGGTAAGAAGAATCTGAGTTCTCTAGGCATTTAATAATGGCATTAGAATAAAATGTTTTAATTTTTTGATAGTACATCTTCATTATGTATTTTGTTCTTTGACCCTAGGGTACATGTGAAATCCTCTTGACAATATCTGTTCTTTATCAGAAAGGCAAAACTCCTGTTGCTTCATCTTTATCTTGTAATTAGGACCTGGAGCCCCTGTTGAAGAATTAAAATGTTAATTGAGTGGACCTTGATTTTGTGAACTGTTATCTTAGTTTACTCTTTTGAGAATCAGTTAAATTATATTCCTCAAATCAGTACTGTAAGACTAATTTATAAAATATTTGGTTGTGTAGTGAAACTTACAGTGTTAACATTAATTAGGCTGCCCAAACAGAAACCATGACCTCCATCTTCTAACACCTTGTTACTCAAAGTGTGTTCCAAGGACTAGCAGCATCTGTATCACCTGGGAGCTTGTTAGGGAATGCACAGTCTCAGTCCAAAGCCTCATTTGAACAGGGTCTTTAGGTGCATGTCAAAGTTGAGAAGTATTGTTTCAACAGACATTTTTATTGACTTTGACTTGTTGGTGTATTTCCTGGATAGGAAGCACTGTTCAAAATGATAAAAATGAGACGATGATAATGCAGTGGTTGAAAAATTTGTATGCTGTGTAATTAGTATGAAAGCATTGGATAAAATAGGAAACAAAAAAAAAGAAGAAAACTTGCTTCTCGTACAGTATTCTGCATTTGAGAATGTTCACAATTTGCCACTTTCTTAGCCATTTTTCCTTGACTTTTGAGAGAAAGAACAAATAGGTTTCTCCTTGGCATTCTAGAATGTTTACCTGGAAAGGGATCTTGGAGATGATTCTTCATTTTACAGATGAGCAAGCTAAGATCACATAGCTTGGACTCCCCATGTCCTGACTTTCAAAGTGCTGCTCTTGATACCTCCTGTGCTACCCCTCTGTGTTGCCGAAAGCTATATTGCTAGTTGTTTCTGTTGATGTTGGTTGAAATCATACTGAACAGTTAAGAGAATATATCTAATATGCCTCACAACATTGTGGGAAAATGGTGGGGACTTACTGTCTCCTTTCCTTCCTGTGAGCTCATGAATAGCTTCAGAAGAAGATGTTACTTGTCTGGAAGTTAAACTGCTGCTTCTCTGAACCAGGGGAGCTTGCTGCAATAGGCCTGTGCTTCCTGAAGTGGGAAGGCACAGGAGTGTGGGGGAAGGTGTGGGAATCTTCTGTTCTGCCGAGGTGACAGTGGTTTTGAGTATTTAAAAGTAATGTTATTTTTCTTTGTATCTCTCATTTAAATACAAGTTTATAAATCAGGAAAGGAAACTTTTCAACAAAGAATGCTGAAAGAACTGGGCTAACTCTATACCCCCCCCCAAATTGATCCTTATCTCATGCCATATGCAAAAATTCACTTGAAATGGGTCATAGGCCTCAATGTGAAAGCTAAAGGACACAAGAGGTATGAAGTATAAAAGAAAAACTCTTTTTTGTTTTTAAATATTTTATTTATTTATTTGACAGAGATCACAAGTAGGCAGAGAGGCAGGCAGAGAAGAGAGGAGGAAGCAGCCTCCCCGCAGAGCAGAGAGCCTGATGCGGGGCTCGATCCCAGGACCCCATGATTATGACCGGAGCCGAAGGCACAGGCTTTAACCCACAGAGCCACCCAAGCGCCCCAAAAGAAAAACTCTTAAATTGGACTTTATCAGGTTTAAATACTTTTTAATTTTTGTTTAATTCCATTTTGTACGTTGTTGAGAAAATTAAAAGACATGCCATAGAATGGGAGAAAATATTTAGGTGTGTCTGTCAAAGGACTTGTATCTAGAATATATAAAGAATTCTTAGAACTCAAATAACAAGACAACCCCTGCGCTGTTTCCCCCAAAAGAAAGAAAATGGGAAAAGACTTGATCAGACACTTCAGAAAATATGGAAATGGCCAATAAGCATGTGAAAAGATGCTCTACATCATTGGCCATCAGGGAAATGCAAATTAAAACCACAGTGAGGGGCGCCTGGGTGGGTCAGTGGGTTAAAGCCTCTGCCTTCCGCTCAGGCCATGATCCCAGAATCCTGGGATCAAGCCCGGCATAGGGCTCTGTGCTCGGTGGGGAGCCTGCTTCCTCCTCTCTCTCTGCCTGCCTTTCTGCCTACTTGTGATCTCTATCTTTCAAATAAATAAATAAAATCTTAAAAAAAAAATAAAACCACAGTGAGACACCAGTACCTACCCACTATAATGATTAAAATTAAAAAGACTGGCAATACCAAGTCTTGACAAGGCTACAGAGCAGTGGGAGTTCATACACTGCTGGTGAAATGTAAAATGGTATAATCACTTTTGGAAAACACTTTGGAAAAGAAATTTGGCATTTCTTACAAAGTTAAACGTATTTACTACATGACTCAGCAGTTCTACTCCTAAGTCTTTACCCAAGAGAAATGGAAACATTCACATTTGCACATGAAGGTTGATATCAGCTTTATTATTAATGATTCCAAACTGGAAAGAACATAGTTGTCCATCAACAGATGAATGGATAAATTGTGGTATATCCATAAAGTGGAAAATTACTAGCAATAAAAATGAACAAACTACTGATATATTCTAAAACATGGACGAATTTCAAAAACATGCTGAATGTAAGAAGCTAGACTCAAATGAGTACATACTGGCTTATAGCATTTATATAGTAATCTTAAAAATGCAGGCTCTAGTATCCTATTCAGTAATAATAATAATAATAATAATAATAGACCAACTATTGATACGTAAAACACCCTGGGTGATTCTCCAGAGAGTTATGCTGAGTGAAAAAACCAATCCCAAAGGTTATGTATTGTATGATTCCATTTGTATGACATTTTTGAAATAATAAAATTATGTGTGGGGAAAACAGATTGATGGTTGTCAGGGGCTAAAGACCGGGGGGGCTGGGCGGAAAGTAGATGTGGTTATAAAAGATCAGCGTGAGGAACCCTTGTAGTGTTGGAAATGTTCTGTATCTTGACTCTATCAATGTCAGTATCCTAGTTGTAATGTTGCACTATAGTTTTGCATGAAGTTGTCATTGGAGGGTACTGGGTAAAGGAAACATGGGATCTCTCTGTATTATTTTTTGTAACTGCATATGAATCTATAATTACTTCAACATAGAAAGTTTACTTGAAAAATGCAGACAGTTTGGCAGCTTTTCAAAAAATTAAACATAGAATTACCCTGTGACCCAGCACTTCCACTCCTAGATGTGTACTCAAGAAAATTGAATACATTCGTCCACACAAAAACTTGTACACGAGTGTTCATAGTGGTGTTAGCCAAATATGGAAACAACACAAGTGTCCATCAGTCGATAAATGGATAAACAGAATGTGCTAGATCTTTACAATGGAATGTTACTCAGCCATAAAAAGGAATTAAGTACAGATAAAGTCTATAAAATGGGTGAACCTTGGAAATACTATGCCAAATGAAAGAAGAGAGACATAAAAGGCCACATACTGTAAAACTGCACTTATATGAAATGTCCAGAATAGGCAAATTCATAGAGATAGAAAGTAGACCATTGGTTGTCAGGGCCTGGTGTTGGGGGGATGGGATGGGGTTGGGGTTTGGCTGGCTGCTAACGGATAAGGCGTTTTGGGGGGAGGTAATGAAAATGTTCTAGAATTAGATAGTGATGGTTGCACACCTTTGAGAGTGTACTAGAAACTACTGGATTATACACTTTGAATATGTGAATTGAGTGGTATGTGAATTCTGTCTCAATTTTAAAAATTGTATAAGAAAAAAACGCAGGTTTCTCTGGAGTGACAGACAGCAGATCAGTTGTTGCTTGGGGCTGGAAGTAGAGAAGTTAACTGCAAAAGGGTATAAGAGAACTTGAAGAGGTGAAAATATTGTATGTCTTTATTGTCATAGTAGTTGTGCAGGTGTATGCATTTGTTAAAACGCATTGAACTGCATGCTTAAAATGGGTGAAGTTTATTATATATAAATTAAACTAAAATTGATTTTTAAAACTTACAAAATTATCTCTAATTGTTATAAGCTTAAAGTGATCTTTAGCTTATCTCTTATAATATAAGGCTTAACAACTGTTAGAAAAATTAACCCCAGGACTCTGACTTCTGTTGCTAATTTCTCTCACTCTTTTCCACCTAGTCAATTTACGAAGTGAAATTAGATTGATCGGTTTCAGTCATACTACACTCTTGTGCTTTTGAATTAGTATGATTCTGTTGCTTTTCTTTTCAAAACTGTGAGTGGGTGTAATTGTAATTTTTGTTAAGTTTATGGAACATTCTGTTGGTTTGTACTGCTGTTTTCCTTTTATGTGCAACAGAAGAATGTTCCGTTGGGTATAACATATCAGATTGATTGCTTTTCACCTCCACTCTGGAGTACCCAGAGCTAATTTGGGCACCAGGGGATTGGAGTTAAAATCACTCTTGAAGGAAGTAAGCAAAAGGAGAAAAGCTGGTAGCACTGCTAGGTAATGCTTTAAAAAAAAAACAACAAGCGTGTGAACTTCTTTCCCACCTGTACCCATCCCTGTCTCCCAGCCCCTGATCTGTTGTGAGGAAATATGCTATATTGCACAAAACCCTTCAAGGGAACAGTTTTGGGAGATAATTTCTAAGTTAGAAAAACCAGCTTTGTTCGTTGGTTTCTGAATTTTCTGCCTGAGGTTTCCTTCCCCTGCCCTCACTCAGTTCTTGGGCCTGACAATACCTAACCCTGGGAAGAGTGTTTCCTATTGAAAATTCTGCCCTACAGGTGGACAGATCTTCTATTATTTCCCTTAAACATAACCAAGATAGCCATATATATTTTTTTCCTAATTCCGGTACAATTAACGTACAG